>NC_090929.1:1359256404-1359881404 GCF_040938575.1 Ambystoma mexicanum
GCATGCGGGTTTGGTGAATAAAGGCGCGAGCGTGAGCGGGGGTTTGCACACAGGCTGCAGGGTACCCCAGCAGAGCATAACACTGGCGACGAGGAGGCACGGATCTCGTTCTCTGCTCCGACAGCGTCGGAGAGACAGAACGTTGCTCTGTATCACGGACCCGTTAGGAAAGCCGGCGGCCATCTTGTTTTGGTTTTCTCCTCTCCTCATACGCAGTTGGCAGTGGTTGCGGCCCGGGAGGGTGCTCGTGCGCCATCTGCCAGCTGAATTTTGTGAATTCAATTTTTGGAACCTCCACAGCCCAGCTGGTGCAGGGCTGTGGCACAAAGAGAAGAAAGAAGTGGACTCCGGCATTCTCCAGCACTGCCACACGTCCAGGACAAGTCCCCCACCAGTAGGAGGAGGACATTGTGAGTACCTGGCACGAAAATGGGCGAGGAGACAGATGATGAGGGTGCCGTTGCCCCAATTCCACGCAGATCACGCAGCTCCCTAGCCCCATGCCTGAATTTGACACCACAGGACCTCCATCCAAACTTGGTCCCAAGTGGTTGTTGTGGGTCAAAAGACTGGAAATGTTTTTCAAGGCATCAGGGGAAAAAGATGATGAAGCAAAAGTTGCGATTATGATCTATTCAGCAGGGGCGGAGGTCCACAAAATGTACGACTCTCTCAACATCCCCGTGGTCACGTATGCTGCAGTCAAGCAGGCACTCAAGGACCATTTCCTTCCCATGGCAAATGTCGACTTTGACAGATTTGTCATGGGTGCCGAAAAACAACTGGACGATGAGTCTTTGGGCAAGTTTTGTGCCCGCCTGAGACACCTGGCGACCTCCTGTAGATGGGTTAATGAGGAGGAAATGGTTCGCAATCAGCTACTGCAAGGGTGCAGCTCAGGTAAACTGAGAAGACAAGTACTGAGGGAACCTGGTCTGACCCTCCAGCAGATTTTGGACATGGGGAGAGCACACGAACTAGCGGAAGCCAGAGGAGCAAAAATGGATGCAGCCTCTTGCTCCAAGAAAGAAGAAGAGGCTTTCGCAGTGGGACGATCGGCTGCTGGAAGGTCAAGATGGACACCAAAGAGGGCTGAGACCCCGCTAGCACCAGGAAACACCTCATCATGCTCCTACTGTGGATATGACCTCCCACACGACGGCGAATGCCCAGCAAAGTCGACAGTCTGTGACCGGTGTGGAACACCTGGGCACTATGCAAGAATGTGCAGGGACGCAGCATCTGTGACTGCGGTGAGAGGACCAGAGAGAGTCAGAAGGGGTGGCACTCGCAGGATGAGAGGTATTTTGTCGATCGATCAAGGTCTGCAAGACCTGAACATTGCTGAGGAGGAGGAGGAGGATGAAGAAATCTTCTTCATTTCAAGCATAGTGAAGGGTCCTCGCACAAGGCGACAACCCACATGCACTGTTAACATTGGTAAAATCCCCACTCCTGTTCTCATAGACACTGGTGCGTCGGTCTGTGTGTTGGCCACCAAACATTACGAGGCTCTACCAGGCCCACCAGACCTATCAGCGTCTACGGCGCAAATATATGCATTTGGAGGGGACGCACCCCTGCCCATCCAGGGTGTGTTCGTGGCCCCGGTGTCTCACGGACAGAATACCATCAAAGCGAGGTTCTTTGTCACCGGCGTCAGCCCGCATTCCCTTTTAAGCTGTGCGGCGTCGGAAGCACTCAAAAATGTCCAATTTGCTTTTGAAGTGTACCACGCCGATCTGGACGGCATATTACACAGATTTGAATCACTCTTCAAGGGCATTGGGAAACTAAAAGCTGAGCCCATACTTTTACACATTGACAAGTCAGTGAGGCCGACGGCGCTCAAACATCGCCGCATTCCTTTTCACCTAAAAGCCCAAGTGGAGGAAGAGTTGCAGCTCCTGGCTGACCGAGACATCATCGAAAGAGTAGAAGGTCCCACCCCTGGGTATCTCCTATTGTGGTGGCCCCAAAACCAAAACAACCCGGGGCGGTACGTATCTGTGTAGATATGAGTCTACCAAATGCCGCAATCAAAAGGGAGCGTCATCTCACACCCACCCTAGATGACATCGTAGGGGAACTCCAGGGAGCCAAAGTCTTTTCAAAACTGGACTTAAGATCAGGGTATCACCAGTTAGAGCTCCACCCCGAGTCAAGCTTTGGGATCTCGTCCGCGGCAGAGGTTTTCCAAAACGCCATCAGAGGAGCCCTGTCCGGACTAAAAGGGGTCATCAATATGTCTGACGACATCTTAGTCTTTGCCAGGTCGGAAGCAGAACACCTAAAACGACTGGAAAGCACTTTCGAGAGATTACACGCCGTAGGGTTGACTTTGCACAAAGAAAAGTGCGAATTCCTAAAAGACAAGCTGGAGTTTTTTGGGTTCACATTCCATGCTGGCGGTATCTCTCCGGACCCGGAGAAGGTGAAAGACATCAGAGAAGCATCCCCGCCATCATCACCGGCAGAAATACGGAGCTTCCTAGGGATGGTCAACTATTGTGGCCGTTTCATCAGAGACTTGGCCTCCTTGTCGGAACCTCTAAGGGCACTCACTAGGAACGATGTAGCATGGCAATGGACAGAAAAAGAGCAAAAATCCTTCAAAGCCATCAAGGAGGCCCTATCGGAGCAAGAAACAATGGCCTATTTCAATCCAGACCAGGAATCTGAAATTGTGGTTGATGCCAGCCCGGTGGGACTGGGGGCAGTCCTCATGCAAGCGGACGGACAAGGGGTCATGCGACCCATTGCATATGCCAGCAAGGCCCTCACCGACACAGAGAGGAGATACTCCCAGATCGAAAGGGAAGCCCGTGCCATTCTGTGGGGGTGTAAACATTTCAGGATCTACATCCTGGGAAAACCCGTTGTAGTAGTGACCGATCACAAACCATTAATACCCATCTTGTCAGGAACTTTGTCTAAACCACCACCCCGCACTGAGAGGTGGATGCTGTCACTCATGGAATACAGCGTTAAGTTAGTATACCGCCCAGGAATACATAACCCCGCCGACTATCTCTCTCGCCATCCGAGCACGAGAGGCCCCGGGGACCCAGTGGAAGTGGCGGATATGGGCCTCACCGTCCTCTGCAGACCCCTTGTTCCTCCTCATGACTGCGTTCTGAGTGTCCTGATCATTACAAACTTTTGCTGCATCGACTGAACACTACATCTTGGGACATATGCACCTTTCTACTTGCCTGTTATTCTTGCCTCTGCAGCTTCCACATAGTTTCAACATCTTCCTCGTCCGCTTCCTTGGCCGACTCTGCTTACTTTTTGCCATTGTTTTTTTCTGTTATTGTTACCTGCCACTTTTCCCCTGCCCCCCCCTTTGCTCCTTTTTTTCTGACTAACCTCACTGCATTACCCTTGTATGTGAATCTTCGTGCTTGATTTTCCGTGCAATGATATTGGTCCCAGCAAACATACTTCTGCCCTCTTTGGAACTGATGGCTTACCTATTGTGTGTGCATTGTTGCAGCCCCTGCACTGTGAGGTAGACATCCCTCCTCCCCAGCCATACTTTTGTGTTTAGCACTTGCAAGCTCAGAATTGTCTCATGGCTTAGTAAGAGTGTTTTTGTTTGTCCCTTCCCGCTCACCTCTTCCCTTCTACCTGCACTACCCACCTTTTCCCTATGTATATGTGATACCACTTGCACAAATCTTCTCACGACCTAGTCAGAATGTTTTATTTTCTTCCCTCCTGTCCCCTACTGCACTTCCCCTCCTCACCCCCGCCCTCTTGCTTTTAGGACCTGCACATTCTGAATGTTTCAGGACCTTTTAAGAACGTTTTGTTTTGGTGTTTTCCCTTCTCATTCTTCCTTTTCTCCACCCATCCCTTTGCCATGATGCGCTTTTAAACACAATTCTGGTGTATAGTGTGTGTTACAAATAAACAATAAATAAAATAAATAGTAGAGCGATGCCACGCCAACTCGAGGAAGATTTTCAAAGGCTGCCCTGCTGGCGTAGCAGTGGCGCCTTATTCAAATGAAAGGCTCCCTGCACCCCTGCAGGAGCGCCCAGCACTAGCAGGAGAGCGGGAAGCTTTTCATTTAAATAGGGTGCCTTTACTGTTAGCCCTCTTCAAGGGACTGCTTCAAACACTCTAAATGACTGCACAGGAGTCAATGTGCCTTCCAACCTTCTCTTTATTTCTCCATATCCTTACTGCCGTTCCTCTTCTGTCGCCCCTCCCTTTCCTCCCGCTCCCTCCCATAGACTTGTGCTTCCCTCTTAATGGGGCTCTGTCGCTTTTTTCACTTGCAACATTTACCTCGTCATCTCTGGGGTGGGGACCCCTTGAAAGGCAACCCCGAGTTGGCGACTCAGTGGCATCCTTTGTCATAGAAAGGCTGCTCCCCATGCTGGCGTGGCAGCTGGTGCACAACAAGGAGGAGGAGCTTTTCACATACATAAGGCGCAGCTGCCGCACCAGCATGGAGGGGCCTTTTATTTTACATAGGGCGCCACGGCTGCTGTCGCGCCAGCACAACGGAGCTTTTTAAAGGCTCCTCCATGCTGGCGTGGCGGAGGCTATGGCATCTTATGTAAATCAGATTGGTTTGGCGCCCTGCGTTGGCGGCAGAGTAAACGGATTACAGTGGGGTGGGGTGACAACCACCGAAAACGTGAGAGTTGAGAAGCATGCGTTTCACGACGTCAACACGTGACTGGGTGCGTGCATGCGGGTGGATACGTTGCCTTGGTGCAAATACTCAATCGGCCTGTGAGACTGAGCCGTCATATACAGTGATAGACTTGCAAAAATAAAATTATTTTATTGAGGATTCAATACGTCTTCCTACATTAGCATTCACCTTGAAATGAACTTTAGAGAAACTAGCATAATAAACATTGACTGCCTTGAGAAAAAACAATCTTTATCAGAACTCATGTGAATAATTTTCTCTGTTAAACAGCATAGTTTCAAAGACCTTGCAATACACAATTGTGAACACCGTTTTACAGTTTTCAGGAAATTGGGACATGACACTGGCAGAGATGTGGGTGAGAACTGTGCAAAGCAGCAGGCATTTTTAATGAATGATTCCACGGACCGGTCACCGCCCTCTGAAATCGATCCGAATGAAAGGGTACATCGAAAGCAGCTGTCTTTGAATTCCAAGTGAGATGCCCGACCTTTGAACCTTCGCACCTGATTCAGCCGTTATTCATGGAGCGGAGTCTATTTATTTGGGAGCCTTGTGAAGCAAAGGTGTTCACTTTATACCCTCCTCCGTGCATGTCTGAAGAATGTACGGCCCTCTCCCTCTATTTGTATCTACAGGAGCAGAGAGTGCTGCTTGTCCTATCGGGAAATACCCTCTCTATATGCTTTTTACACGGAGGAATCAAGACATTACTTTAGTTTCTCCTCATTTTAAGCATGAAATGTGTTATACAGCTGGCTGGGTAAAGCGATATTACTGGAAGGGGGTCGCACTGGGGCTCGCTTTTTAATTCCAAATACTAACTCATTGCTGACTTTCCCGGGGTATGTTTTGTAACTGTTTTTTTTAAAGGCGAATTGGGGCGTAAGCGATTTTTTGAAGAGTGATTAAAGGCTGAATGTTTTCACACCCAGGAGGGAGTGACCAGGGGCACAAAGCAACCTTTATGTCTGAAAGCACACACTTAAGGACTGATGTGAGAATGAGTGGTCTCCTGTTCCCTCTCTACCCTTTCAATAACCCCCTCTGTCATACAAGTACCAACACCCTATAGGGATTTCAATTGCCTAAAAATGTATGCATATGAATGCAGGTGCTAACAGTGAAATGCTTTTGTTTAGTAATTGCCTGGCCTTTCTTAACAGGGAAGCCCAGTCGCCGTTTAACATCTGTTTCCTGTTCTGTCTGGCCACGGCTGTGTAGGTCAGCCAGGTCAAGTCAACCTAACACCAACATTTCGGTGGGGGGGGATAATTGACCACATCTGATGCCAGTTCAGCTCAGTGGTGGAGTGCCACTGGAGGGCACTCAGGGCCTGCTGATACTGTCTATTGATCTTTGTTATTAGGTCACATAAAACTACGGAGCTCACATAATTTTGCAATGTTTTACAGTATATATTTTAGATTGTTATATTGTAACGTTGGGTTGAATCATGACATTAAAATTAGAGTTTGAATAGCCTTGTGATGTCTAAGGCCTCCGGGGCAGGCCTGGCAGCAGAGGAGCAAATAATGGGACACAAACTCAGTACAGGTTACTGGAGGAAAGAACCCTTGGCGGGCTTTCTCACTCCACTTTATTGGCTTGGTCACATGGTCTATCAGGGCCACGCTCGCTTCGGTTCCCTGGTCAGCTGACCATCACATCCCTTCCCAACTTGGACAACAAAACACCAGACTGTTGTAACTAGGTCATGCCTTCCAGTTCATCTGCTGGCACAAGCAAATAAATACTATTCTATCTTACTGTCTCTTTGCTTGTCGCCTTATAGGCTCTCCTGCTCGCTGGTAGATCCCATGCAGTACAACACCTTGAAGCCGGGTGGACAGTGCTGGCAGCTGCCGAAGTGAATAACGGCTGCTTCATTCGCTCCTTGGGGTATCTTTGCTCTCGGGGGCTGCTGGCTCTTCTCTTCTTTCGGTGGCCGTTTACTGTTTCTGAATAGGCGACCCTGCCACGGCCTCCGATTGGGGCTTTCGATCTTGTGGGGTGCACGCAGTCAGTGTTGAAGGGTTTTCTGGGGCCTCTTGCCAGGTGGTGGCTGGTATCCGTCTGAAGTGTGACGCGTTCCGGGTCAGTCTCTGATCCTCGGGAGGCCGTCACCATCCCATGGTTTTTATGAGTGATGATCCATAGCTGCGATTCACACGGGAGGGCCAATCTCCTGGGAGGAGCCTGGTTCTTGATCAGTGCTGTGCCTCTCCCTTGTAACTGGCTGGACGTTGGTCGCCTTGCTATACTCTCACTTTGGTTGTGCTCCTGTCGTCGTTGCTTAACTTGTTCTTCATCCATCTGTGGTGGACTTCAGGTGTGGGGAAGGGGGAGTCCTGCCTGGATGGGGACTCCAATCATGAGTGCTGCCGGGCTGATCAAGGTTGACGAGTGTGGTGTTTTCCTGTATGAACAGAGAAAACGGTAAAGCTCTGGGAGCCAGTGTCTGCGTTTGTCTTTTGCTATCCGCACCACCTTGTTGATTGACGACATGAATTTCTCTGCGTCTCTTTTAGCCTGGGGCCAGTATGGTGTGATGTAGTGATTTCGTACCCCCATGTCATCGAGAAATGCCTTGAATTATTTGCTCCTGAATGGGGGGCCATTGTCACTCTTGATTGATGACGGTATCCTGTGAATGGCGAATAATTTTTCTAGTACTGTTGTTACAGGGGTCGCATCGGTGGATCGCACAGGCTCTACGTCTGGGTATCTCGAGAACTCGTCTACGGCCACAAGGAGATATGTGTCGTTTGCAATGGTACAGAAGTCTATGCTTACAGTGTTCCATCTGTGTTGGCTGCGGGGTGGATTGACTATCGGTTCTGGGGGTCCTAGTTGGCGAGCTGCTTGGCATGACGTGCAGGTTTCCGCCAGTGTGATAACCTTCTGTTGGATTTGTGGCCTCCACAACCTGGATTTGAGGAATGCTTGTGTTTTCACTATGCCTTGGTGTCTTTCATGTGCTAACCAGAGTGCTCTGTTTTGTAGGCTTGCCGGTACTACAATGCGGTGCCCTTTTAGTAGTAGCCCTTCAGGGCACACTAACAGTTTGTGTCTGATGCCAAAAATGCCCTGCATCAGCGGTGGGGTGCGGTGGGTCACAGCTGTGAGATATTTCTTCCACTCCCACGTCAGCACATCCTCTTTTCTGATCTGGAGACAGGCATCCTTGTCAGTTTCTGTTATCATTTCGTGCAAGTGCATCGCTTTTGGCCAGGCACTTGCTATGATGTGGCAGACGCATTCTTCCGTCTCTTTCGCAGCCTCGCACTCCAGCACAGTAGCCAGCCTCAGGTGTTATGACAGAAAGTCAGCCGGATTGTCTGCCCCTGCTTAGTATTGTACTTCCAGGTCAAATTGCTGAAGTTGGAGCATCCAGCGTTCTATCCCTGCCGATGGGTGTGGTGCGGACCCTTTGATATGGGCACTAGCGGCTTGTGGTCCGTTAGTACCTTTACTGGGTGCCCTATGATGTAGACATGGAAGTGTTGGCACCCCCACTGGATGGCCTGCTCTTCCTTCTCAATGTGTGCATAGTTCTTTTCCGTGGGCGTGAGGGCCCGGCTAGCGAAAGCAAAGGGGTGTATGGTCTCTGCTCCGAGCCCGACAGGGCTGGCGCCCACTAGTAGCTCAGTCTCTCGGGCTGTATCGAAGTAAGCCATTGTAGCATTCCCGAACAGTGAGTCTTTTATGCGCTTGAACACTGCTTCATGTATATCATTCCACTCCCACACTGCTCTTGTCTTGGTGAGTTCCAGGAGGGACGTGGCTGTGGTGGCTAGTTCAGGGATAAACTTCCCACAGTAGGTCGCCATCCCGAGGAAGCTGTGGACCTCGGTGGTGCAGGTGGGTGCTCGGGCGTTTTTGATGTGCGCCAGTAGGGCTGACGCTGGACACAAGGGTCCACCCGCGAGACCCAGGGAGACGGAGGCAACAACTCCAGCCAACCCTTACCATCCCCCACCGCCCGTACAGCCACAACTAGGTACCACAGGGCTGTGGTAAGGACGAGATACCACCAATCACCCCACAATCGGAAGTATGGACACTAGCAGCTGCGATAATCATGTGGGGGGGGGGTGAGGAGCATGCAAAGTTATTAAGGGAGCGGGCGGAGGGGACAGCTAAATCCTCAAACGGCCTCGAATGCAAAAACGGGCACATACCTCCTGAGGCACAGGGCGTACAAGCATTCCGTCGTGTAAGATTACACGAGCCCAACTGGCTCAATCCAGGATAGAGATACCAACTAACCAATAGCACTAACAATTTCCTTCTCTGCATACACCTCTCAAACTCCAAATCAAACACAACCACAAACCTCTAGCGCAGCAAACCGCACGAACTTCACTACACTGCAACAACAAAACAAAACACACACAGACTCGCCCATCAGCACACAACGACTACCGGCCGCATACACCCCAGGCCCAGCCGACGGAACCACCGGGCTGAGGCTGTCAACAGCACATCACTGCTCTCTTGCACTTTTCCAGCCTCCACCCACTAACCCACCCCTCCCTCCCTCTTTCAGATCCGCCAGAGCGCCAGGGGACCACTCCGGTGGTGATAGTGCGCGGTACAAATGACCTTTAATATTAACATTAACATTAACTTGCTCATGTCTGGGGACACCCCTTTCTCCTTGAAGACTTACCTGAAGAAAGTGAGTGTTGATCTTCCAAATTCACACTTCTCCGCATGGAGGGTGAGTCCTGACTCATCAAGCTGTGGAAGCACTGCCACTAGTCGTGAGTTGTGTTCGTCATCGGTCTTCCTGTATACCAGAATGTCATCACTTACATTTGTGACTCCAAGGAGATCCTGAATTACTTTTCTGAAACCAGTGGTTGAAGTGGGTGGGAACGGTTGGGAGTGGTCCTCTTCTACTTTTTTAAATTAGGCTTTACTGTTCCTATACTTTTATTTTTAAATAAAACCATTCCGGAATGGTTTTGTTTTAAAATAAAAGTGCAGGGATAAGTTGAAACATGTAGCAAGTTCCCTTAAACAGCAGGTGCATTTGTCTTTGCGTTTGCCTTACTGGGGATTGGAACCTGGTTCCTACTTGATCATAGAACTGCTGGGTTGCTGTTATTTTTACAGTGGCCTGCTTGGAACAAAGCCCATTCCCAGGCCCCATCATATCCCTGCTCTCTCAGTAATTAGATTTGATTATTTTGCGTTTAAGCAATTTAATGTGAAAATACTGCAGGCACGGCTGTGTGTGCAGTCAATGGGTGGCAGGCAGGGATGGCATTAATCTTTAATATACCCCTTAAGAGGTGAGAATAACGGGTGATTAGAAAGGGGAGAGTTCATAAAGCTGCATGCTGTGGCAGGCAATGAATAAAGGTAATGGGGTTGCTTTTTTCTTTCACTGTTTCTTTCAGCCTTTACACAGTGGTGGGGGTGTAATTGAGGCAAGAAGGCATCCAGATAGGGAAGTTCTATTGTGCATGGGAGGGGGCGTGGCAATGGGTTTTGTCGGGAGCGGGGGCTGACCAGCAGGAAACATAGTCCCACTACTTCTTTGTGTGCACTTCGACCACTGCTGAAAACAGTAGCTCCTGTGAGGTCTACAATCAGTTAATCGATTGTCGGGGTGATGTGTCTTTCTCGTCCTATGGCTACATTGGGTATACGCATATCAATGCAGATGTGCACCACCTGGGGGTGTTTTGGTTTCACTGTGACTACCGTGATGGACACCCATAGTGTCGGCCCAGATGTTTTTTCGATGATGTGGAGGTCTTCTAATTTGTTTGAGCTCAGCCTCTACAGCTGCTCTTATGTGAAATGGCACTCTCCGGTGACTGACAGCTCTTGGTTAATAGGTGGGGTCAATGTGGAGCTCCACGGCATCCTTTCAGGCATCCAATTCCCTAAAATATTTTTTTGTGCTTTTCCAGTAGGCGGTCGATATCACATGTGTGTACTGCGAAGGTGAAGTGAATGAGCTTCCATTTTCTGCCATTGGGCAGCTGAGTAGGGTTTCAATCCCTGCATCTACTACGTATATATTTGTGTTCGGCAGCTTTTTCCCCACATGTAAGTCTTGTTTTGAAGGTGCCTCTTAGGCCCATAGGCGAATAGCTGCACTGACATCCACTGTAGTGTTGGGCGTAGGCAAAGTTCTTCATATTTGCTGGCTGGCATGATGTTCCCTGTGGCCCCTGTGTCTATCATCCTTTTCACTGGTGTTTCATCTGTCATGATTATGCAGGTGTGGTGTGACTTTGTGCTCCGTGTGCTTTTTCCTCGTAGTGGTTTTATTGCAGAGATCATGTGTATCCTTTCTTTCCTCGATCTCCTGTGCCGGGTTGTCCGGTTGTAACGCTCACCTGATTCCCACGGAGGCGCTGGTCCCGGCTGAACTGTTATAGTCTCTTCAATTGAGAAGCATAGAGCTCGGATGACTCTCTGGACTGGGCTTCCTCTTATTGACTGTCTGGCTTGCAGGGTGAGGTTTCTGCAGCCGGAAGAAAAAAGGGTTAATGACCGTTTGGCTGGGCTTCCTCCTCACTAATCGCCAACTCTCCGAAAGTCCAATGTCCTGGTGAGCTCTCACCTTAGGCGTATAAATGGTGGGCTCTCCATCCTGCGACTTATGCAGGGGTGCGTGGGTTCCAGTTACGTCACTGGAGGTCCTCAAAGTCTTTTGTGGCCTTAGAGGTGGCACAGGTGCTGAGATGCCAAAAGGTGATGCCGCCGTTAATGCACAAACGGATGCCAGTAGGTATTAAGAGTTTATAGTCTTGAAGAGAATGGGCACCTTTATTGAAGTCTTTTCATTATCTTTTCCAGGTGCCTGGATGCTGAGGGCGTGGTCACTGAGAGCGAGACACGTGCGGTTGTACGTAGGTATGGAAATTTCAATGACACCTCAATAATGTCCCTTGTTTTCTGTTTTCAGGTCTTGAGATGTTGCGGGCGTTGTTCGTCCGTTGCCGTTGCACGTGAGAAGTACGTGAGTATAATGATCTGTGACCTTATTATAGCACCTCTAACAATGTTCTTTTCTTATTTGCAGGTGTCAGGACCTTGCGGGCGTTTTTCCAGTCGCGGATGCACGTGGGGAAACACATAAGTGTTAGGCTTTCTTGCAGTCTTTAATGGCACTTAAATAATGTCTTTTCTTGTTTTCAGGTGCCAGGCTGCTGCGGTTGAAGAGATCGTAATACGCGCACAAAAGCAGGTAAGAAAAGTAAATGCGGCCGCCTTCACCCGATTCCTACTTAACAATGTTTTTTGTCTTTACAGGTGCCGTTAGGCTGCTGAAGAGAAGGCCGCGAAGAATCCGTGAAAGCACAGATGGATCAGGTAAGCGAGCGCGGCTGCGAACGTGTTGCAACTTGCTAACCTTATGTTTCTTTTGCTTGCAGGTTCTGCCCGTGTCTGGATTCCTGGATGGTAAGTATAGTTCTCGTGTCTTTCTTCCACAGGTTGCTGAGCTGAAGCTGGAGATGTCACTGGAATGCTGGAGCTGACTCGGTGAGCGTCCTGCTGCAGTTGCAGAATAACGCGAAGCACGTTTTCCCAATCGGGTGTGGTTTAAATAGTGTTGGAGTGATTGGGTGTCTTCTTCCTCAGCCTCGCCTAGGTAAAAGAGTTCCTGTGTTCCAGAGCTAAGGAGTGGCACTAGCCCCACCCAGGTAAGAAACTAGTCCCAGTTCAGGGAATAGTTCCTCCCAGCAGAAGGCTGGGGACTTCAACCTGCCAGCATTTGCAAAGGTGAGTATGCAGCATGGTCTGCTACAGGTAGGTCCACCCAAGCACCTTTGCAAGAATTATGAGCCCGGCGCCCCTGGCGCCGGGACTGAGGTTCCTTATGAGCCTGGCGCCAGAGGCGCCAGGACATGGTCCAAAGGGCCCCAATAGGGGTTTGCTGGAGCCGGGGACGAGGGTCGTGTGCCTGCTTCCGGGGATGCTGGGCTTGACTTGGCTTCTCGGGAGCAGTGCTCATGACAGCACCCCCCCTCAAGGCCCCTCCCAAACTTGTCTTCCCCGGAGGTTTTGGCCTTGGGAAAAGTTTGGTGGAATTTTCTGACTAGACGAGGAGCATGGACGTGATCAGAGGGTTCCCATGATCGTTCTTGAGGTCCGTAACCCTTCCAGTCGATCAGATAGTATAATTTTGACTTGATGATCTTGGAGTCCAGGATGTTTTTAACCTCAAATTCAGGTTCTCCATTTACTTGAATAGGCTCTGCAGGTTTATTCAGTCTGGTTCCAGGTTGCATAGGTTTTAGTAGAGATACGTGAAACACCGGATGTATTTTCATGTGGGATGGCAAACCCAATTTGACAGCCACTGGGTTTATTATGGCTGTAATTGGATATGGTCCCAGATATTTTGGGTTGAAGGTGTGAGGTCCTTTAAGTGATAAATGTTTGGTGGATAATCTCCAACCTGGTATTGAGGGGCGTCTCTTCAGTGTTGGTCTGCTCCCCTTTTGTACCGTTCTTTAGCCTGTTGTAGGTGGATTGTCGCTTCTTTGAAAGCTTGAGTGATAGCATTGTGAAGTTGATCCACGGCAGGGGTTCCAAGATCTTGGGGCGGGTCGAGATTGGAGGTTCGAGGATGAATCCCATATAAAATGTAAAAGGGACTTTTTCCGGTTCCTGAATGGATCGAGTTGTTGTAAGCATATTCGGCTATCCAAAGGATATCTTTCCAATTACTTTCCGACTGCTGTAGCATACAACGTAAATATTGTTCCAGAGTTTGGTTTGTCCTCTCAGTTTGTCCGTCGGTCTGGGGATGATGGCTGGTTGAAAGTCTCAGATCGATTTGAGCTAAACGACAGCAACTTTGCCAAAAGTGAGAGATAAACTGGCTCCCCCTATCTGAGATCAAAACCGAAGGGAAGCCGTGCAATCTTACAATATTTTCAAGGAATTCCCGTGCTAGAACTGAAGCTGAAGGTAAGCCCTTTAGTGGAACAAAGTGGGCCATTTTAGAAAACAAATCTACAATTACTAGAATAGTGTTGTATCCGGAACAGGAGGGTAAATCGGTGATGAAGTCCATGGAGAGGGTATGCCAGGGATGTGGCGGGATGTCTAGCGGATGCAGGAGACCCGCTGGTCTTTCCTTCTGACCTTTGTTTTGGGCACACACACCACAGGATATCACAAACTACTTTATGTCTTTTCTCCATGACAGCCACCAGAAGTGTCTCTTGACTTTTTCCGAGGTTTTGGCAATGCCTGGGTGGCCCTCCATCAAGGAATCATGGTAGCAAGAGATTATCTGTTTTTGTAAATCGGCATGTGGTAGGAATAGTCGTCCCTGAAAATAAGGCAGGTCTTTTTTTATGATGAAGTCCTTTCCCTTCAGTTGCCAGTTTTGTAAGTCCGAAGGGGTCACAAGTTGTTTAACTTTTGCTTCGATATCTTCGATGGATTGGGAAGAAATCAGGCCCAGGATTCTCTGTTCTGGAATTATTGGCACAGGTTCAGGATTGACAATATTATCTCCCATTCCAATCCGGGAAAGGGCATCTGCTTTGCCATTTTTGGTGCCGGGGCGATAAGTAATTACAAAGTCAAATTCGGCAAAGAAAAGTGCCCAGCGAAGCTGTCTGGAGGACTGAGCTTTGGCGGTTTTCAGGTATTGTAGGTTTCGATGATCGGTGATTACCGTGACAGTGTGTTTGGCTCCAAGGAGATAGTGCTGCCAGGCCTTGAAAGCAGACTTAATTGCTAAAAGCTCTTTATCTGTGATGGTGTAGTTAATTTCAGGCGCCGAGAACTTGCGAGACCAGAATGCCACGGGGTGCAATTGGTTAGTTTCCGGATCTCTCTGTGATAGAACCGCCCCCATTGCTAAGCTGGAGGCGTCAGTCTCAACGATGTAAGGGAGGTCTGGGCGTGGGTGTTTCAGTATGGGTGCTGAGGTGAACTTGGCTTTTAGCTCTTGAAAGGCCTGTTCTGCTTCTGTTGACCACTCGAAACGTTTGTTTTTTCTTAAGAGGGCGGTGATGGGCTGCACCACTCGTGAAAACTCTGGAATAAACCTGCGGTAAAAGTTGGTGAAACCTAACTTGCTTTGGACACCTTTCACGGAAGTAGGTGATGGCCACTTGATGATAGCCTCCACCTTTCTCGAGTCCATGTGGACTCCTTTGGGTGTCAGAATAAAGCCAAGAAATTCGACCTCCGTGACGTGAAAAACACATTTTTCAAGCTTAGCAAAAAGCTTATGTTGGCGGAGTTTTTCAAGGACGGCTCTAACATGTTTCCGATGATCTGCTTCTGAAGATGGGTACACAAGGATGTCATCTATGTAGACGACTACGCAAACATCTATGAGTTCTCTGAGGACATCATTCATAAAATACTGAAAAGCGGCTGGTGCATTGCATAGTCCGAAGGGCATCACTTGGTATTCAAATAGTCCATACTTGGTGCGAAATGCCATCTTCCATTCGTCGCCTTCTTTAATCCGTACCAAGTGGTAGGCTCCCCGGAGATCTAGCTTTGTATAAATGCAGGCGTTCTTAACTTGGTCAAGGAGTTCCGGAATCAGAGGTAGGGGGTATCTGTTCTTTACCGTTATCTAGTTCAGGGCACGATAATCAATTCAGGTTCTAAGGTCACCTTCTTTTTTAGGTACGAAGAACAGAGCCGAGGATGCAGGAGACTTTGATGGGCGGATAAATCCATTGGCCAGGTACTGGTCCAGATACTGTCGCAAATGAAGATTTTCAGGCTCGGTAAGGGCGTAAATTCTACTACAAGGGGGAGTAGCTCCGGGTATCAGGTCTATTTGACAGTCGTAAGATCTGTGCGGAGGCAGGGTATTAGCCTGTTCCTTCTGAAAGACCTCTTGGAATTCTTGATACTCTGGAGGCAATTGCGGTCCTTCGGATGTTGCTACCGCTAGGCTAATACTGGGTTAAGGATAACAAGTAGGTGCACACTCTGGGAACTGTATCGTCTTTGCTCGCCAATCAATTTGAGGATTGTGTTTCTCCAACCAAGGGATCCCCAGAATTATTTGGAACTGAGGGGTCTTGATCACATCGAACACGATTACCTCCCGATGTCCATCTTGGCCTAATAACGTCACTTCTGTGGCGGTATGGGTTACCGGTCCGGAGGCTATTTCCGTACCATCCACTGTGGTAATGACGTCTTTAATTACCTTAGGACAAAGGGGTAGGTTCATCCTGGAAGCCATCTCGCGGTCTACATAATTTCCAATCGCTCCGCTATCAATGTATGCTTTAATGGCATGCAAACGATCCGGTCGTTCTGGATTTAGGAGGACCATTGACATTATGAAGTGCGAGGTCAAAGAACTGGTTTTTACGCTCGGCAAACGGACCTCTACACTTGTCGGGCGAGGTTGTTTCCCGGCTCGGGCTTTTTGGAATTCTTATCAGAAGCTCCCACTGTCTTCTTCGGAGGTTTCACCGGGCAATCTCGGAGGAAATGTCCTGAATTTCCACAATAGAGACATAGCTGCAATTGTCGTCTCTTGTCGCGTTCTTTCTGGGTTAGGTGACCCTTTACGACCCCTATTTGCATAGGTTCTACGGCTTCAACTCCTTTGGTGTGAGTTAGTGGCTTAGAGAAAACTCGAGTTTCGAACCTGGAGCGGTCTGCCTTTCTGTTTTGTAGTCTGTGATCCAATTGGACCACTAAATCAGTGTACTCTGAACAATCTTGAGGGGGATTCACGACCTGGGCTAGGACGTCTTTGAGTTCGCCACGCAAACCCCTGTGGAAAAGAGTGATCCTCATGTCCTCGGGCCATCTGGTTTCTACGATTAGTCTGTTAAATGACGCAATATAAGCCAGAAGATCCTGATTCCCTGCCGTAGGGAAAAGAGTTCGTTGTCCAGGGCCTGCCCCTGGGAATGTCTTGCGAAAAGTCTTTCCATATTGGCCTGGAAGGCCTGGAAATTGCAAAGAATCGGGTCATCCTGTGTAACCAGAGGGATCGACCAATCAGCGGCGCTGCCGCTAAGATATGAAAGCACAAAGGCTACTTTAGTCTGATCAGTCGGAAAAGCAGCTGGTCTACAAAGAAAGTGCAATCGGCACTGATTTATGAACACCGCAAACCTCTTAGGGTCACCAGAGAAGCGTTCGGGCGGAGCCAAAGGCACATTTCCGGGCAGATTGATTTGAACAGGATTGGCAGAAGCCGCCGGGGTATAGGTCCCTCCTGAATTAGGTAGAGGGGTTTGCCCCGCTTGTGTTTGTAATAATTGTCTGGCGAGGTCATCAGTTCGTTCTTTGGACATAATCAATTCCCTCCTCAGGGAATTCGTTTCCTGGCGGGCAGCATGTACTTCAGCTCTTAATTCCCCTAGTAACTGGGCCATTTGATCAGTGTCAGAAGTTTCCATAGCGCCTGGGTAGGAGGTTATTGGAGGGCTTCGCGTTCTGTAACGCTCACCTGATTTCCACGGAGGCGCTGGTCCCGGCTGAACTGTTATAGTCTCTTCAATTGAGAAGCGTAGAGCTCGGATGACTCTCTGGACTGGGCTTCCTCTTATTGACAGTCTGGCTTGCAGGGTAAGGTTTCTGCAGGCGGAAGAAAAAAGGGTTAATGACCGTTTGGCTGGGCTTCCTCCTCACTAATCGCCAACTCTCCGAAAGTCCAATGTCCTGGTGAGCTCTCACCTTAGGCGTATAAATGCTGGGCTCTCCATCCTGCGACTTATGCAGGGGTGCGTGGGTTCCAGTTACGTCACTGGAGGTCCTCAAAGTCTTTTGTGGCCTTAGAGGTGGCACAGGTGCTGAGATGCCAAAAGGTGATGCCGCCGTTACTGCACGAGCGGATGCCAGTAGGTATTAAGAGTTTATAGTCTTGAAGAGATGGGCACCTTTATTGAAGTCTTTGCATTGTCTTTTTCAGGTGTCTGGATGCTGAGGGCGTGGTCACTGAGAGCGCGACACGTGCGGTTGTACGTAGGTATGGGAATTTCAATGACACCTCAATAATGTCCCTTGTTTTCTGTTTTCAGGTCTTGAGATGTTGCGGGCGTTGTTCGTCCGTTGCCGTTGCACGTGCGAAGTATGTGACTATAATGATCTGTGACCTTATTATAGCACCTCTAACAATGTGCTTTTCTTATTTGCAGGTGTCGGGACCTTGCGGGCGTTTTCCCAGTCGCGGATGCACCTGGGGAAACACGTAAGTGTTAGGCTTCCTTGCAGTCTTTAATGGCACTTAAATAATGTCTTTTCTTGTTTTCAGGTGCCGGGCTGCTGCGGTTGAAGAGATCGTAATACGCGCACAAAAGCAGGTAAGAAAAGTAAATGCGGCCGCCTTCACCCGATTCCTACTTAACAATGTTCTTTGTCTTTACAGGTGCCGTTAGGCTGCTGAAGAGAAGGCCGCGAAGAATCCGTGAAAGCACTGATGGATCAGGTAAGCGAGCGCGGCTGCGAACGTGTTGCAACTTGCTAACCTTATGTTTCTTTTGCTTGCAAGTTCTGCCCGTGTCTGGATTCCTGGATGGTAAGTATAGTTCTCGTGTCTTTCTTCCACAGGTTGCTGAGCTGAAGCTGGAGATGTCACTGGAATGCTAGAGCTGACTCGGTGAGCGTCCTGCTGCAGATGCAGAATAACGCGAAGCACGTTTTCCCAATCGGGTGTGGTTTAAATAGTGTTGGAGTGATTGGGTGTCTTCTTCCTCAGCCTCGCCTAGGTAAAAGAGTTCCTGTGTTCCAGAGCTAAGGAGTGGCACCAGCCCCACCCAGGTAAGAAAGTAGTCCCAGTTCAGGGAATAGTTCCTCCCAGCAGAAGGCTGGGGACTTCATCCTGCCAGCATTTGCAAAGGTGAGTATGCAGCATGGTCTGCTACAGGTAGGTCCACCCAAGCACCTTTGCAAGAATTATGAGCCCGGCGCCCCTGGCGCCGGGACTGAGGTTCCTTATGAGCCTGGCGCCAGAGGCGCCAGGACATGGTCCAAAGGGCCCCAATAGGGGTTTGCTGGAGCCCGGGCGAGGGTCGTGAGCCTCCCTCCGGGGATGCTGGGCTTGACTTGGCTTCTCGGGAGCAGTGCTCATGACACCGGTCTGGTGATGAGTCTCTGCTCGACTAATCGTCCTCCTCACTGTTGCTTACATCAACTTCAGCATCCACTGCTCATGCCCATCCTCTTGGTTTGAGGTATGGCCCTGTTGACTGTCGGTGTGTTAGGGGTTCCCGTTGGTGGGGCCGGTAGGCCTCTGGGTGTTGCCTGTGTGTGTCAATCCTCCATTTCTTGGTATTGTCAGGTATCTGTTGTTCATTTGGGCCTCGGGATCTCAAACACACAGCTGCAAAGTGGTTAGATTTCCCGTATTTGTAACATGTGGTCCCTAATGCTGGACATGGCTCCTCCTTGTGTCGTTGTCTTCCGCAACACAGGCAGTTTCCTGGTTTCCCGAGTATAGGCTTCGGTTTGCTTTTCCCTTGTCACAGGGCGTTGATGGTGGTCATGCTATTCCCTGGGTTTTCTGTGTCCAGCGGTAGTCAGCTGATCATTAGTCCTTTCTCGCTGACGCCCCTAGCAAGGATCTGTTGGAGAGGCAGGTTTGTCTGTGACCGTATTGTCCTGTGGACCTTTTCTGACGACAGGCCATGGATGACCAGTTGTCGGAAGACAAATTCTTCGTTTGGGAAGTCTCATCCGATTGCCATCTTTTGAAGGTGTCCCTGAAAATCGTCCATGTTTTCATTTGGCCTTTGGGATGCTGACTCATCTTAAGTCTCTCAAAGTCTGGACTCATTTGTGGCTTGAATTTCCTTGTCAGTCCTAGTTTTGCTGTATCGTAATCATCCTCGGTGCCTCTATTCAGCAATGCATTGTAGAGAAGTAGTGCCATTGTTCCTAGGTTGAGCATCAACAGTGTCTGTTTTTCTTCTGGGTCTACCACCTTCCTCGACTTCATGCTTAGCTCGACTTGCTGAATCCAAAGTTTCCAGCAGAAGGCCGCTCGGAGCAAATGGCTCGAACTGTTTCATGAAGGTACCCTGAATTATATCTAACCAGGTAATGGTGTCTCCCTTTTCCACTCCTTGTAGAGTGCAGGGGTCGTAGAGCGCTGCACGTGGGTTACGCGTGAGGTTGTACACAACACAGGGCTGACATACTGGCAATTGCAGATGTCCTTAGTTCTGTTTTCTCTTCTCGCCGGTTACCGGTGATTCACAATAGTGGGGGCTTTGGCTAGGCAACGGCAATAGCCTTTTAATGCAACATAGGAGTTTGTTGATCCTTCGTGTATGCTGTGCGTGCTTTGTTAATTGGTCCGACACACAGGCGTGACTTAGCGCCGGTCTGCGTGGCTCAGGGTCCTTGGTGCTGTGCTGCACTGTTCAGCGGTCGCACAGGCGGGTCCTCAATACACCTCGTCGACAGTGTGATGTCCAGGGCCTCCGGGGGAGGACTCGCAGCAGAGGAGCAAATAATGGGACATACACTCAGTACAGGTTAATGTAGGGAAGAACCCTTGGGTGGGCTTTTTTCACTCCTCTTTATTGGCTTGGTCACATGGTCCATCACGGCTGCGCTCCCTTCTGTTCCCTGGTCACCTGACCATAACAAACGTGTTGTCCTAGGTACACAGAAGGTGCAACCGCATTAATGGCTTCCCTCTCCTTGAGTGCCCGTATGCCATTAGTCCATGACAGTAGGGCCAAATGATTAACACCTCCATTACTAATAACAAAGTTAAGAGAATGCAAACGGAACAAGAAAGGCGGAGTCATGAGGTGGAAAGTTGAGTAGGAATAAACAAAAGAAATGTAATGCAGCTCAACAGTCTTCAAATCTGCTGGGCACTTGCTCTTCTTCTTGGCCTTGGTATCTGGTAGGTCTCTGCACCGGGGTATTACTAACTGAAGTGCAATCACAGCCCACACACATACCTGCCTACATTTTCAACAGAAAAACCTGGAGGATGACATCATCGGCAGCTCTGCCCCCTTTTTCCAAAAACCCCACCCACCCAAAGGTTGGGCCTTTCCTGAAGCAAAGGAATGCTGGATTACCTCTCATACTTTCCAGCAGTTAATTCCGAACCGCAGGTGCCAAAGAGGAAGAAGTATGCTTCCTGAATGTACCTTTAAGAGCCAATTCTGGGAAAAGCCTGAGGTGGATGGATCTTAAGGAGGGTAATTATGGACCCGCCACTACACAGTTAATGCGTTTTAACTGGACCTAATTGGACACACATGTTGCAAGCCGCAAGCATTAAGCAGTGCTTAATGCTCTCTTAAGGTTATGGGTGTAGGATATGGGGGGACAGGGGAGACAAATTTTAAGTGGGGGGATACATTGGTAACTACTTCCCCACAATCTCTTGCTCAAACCGAGCTGGACCGGACGTTGTATTTATTTGTATTCACTACTGCTTGCTTGCAGTTGTGTCACTCAGCAAATAGTACAGCGCTAGCTACTACTACTTTAACTAAGTTTGGTCCGACTCTGGTGTGGTGGTGACGTGCTCTGTGTGAAACTCACGTGATGTGCCCATGCCAACTGTTACATGATGCACGCGGCGCGCCTGCGTATTGCACTTGGGGCACCGCACCGCCCTGGAAAAAACTGCACATGCGGCCTGCTCGCATCATGTGCAATGCGTCGAAAAAGGCAGCGAGAAGGCAGTGACGCGTGCTAGACTGTGGGTGGCAGTCACTGGGTGTTGTTTTGCAATTGCACCCAACGTATGTGCATAAGGCCGCCCAGCCCTGGCTGCTGCACCCCTAATCAGCTGGTCGCAGCCATCATGCATTATACAGGTATGCTTGCTTGGTTGGGATAAAAGGCTTACTTTTAGTTTAATGGTCCTCTCCATATGTTATTTGTGTGTCTGCGGGCTATATCCACTGCCCGTTTGATTTTTATACTATGTGGGCCTAGCGGAGAAGAGGCAAACGGAGCGCTTCCTGACGCAATCGGGGTTACTCATGGATTAATTTTAGAATAGAAAATACTTACAGGCCGATTCATGGAAGAATTAGCGCGGCGCAAGTGGGCAAAAACGTGCGAATCGCAGTGGAATAGCGAAAATCGCAGTGCAAGTGCGAAAATCGCACGAAAAGCAGCGGACATCGATTCATGGAAGGCCGTGCGCGAGAAAACCATCGGATGTGCGATAAAAAAGTGCGCGGCGCACGTTGGCGCACAGGCCATCTAACTGCGTGCGCCAGGTCACAGCGAAAATCGCACAGGCCACAGCGAAAATCGCACATAGCGTGGCGCACGCAACAAAAGTAGGCGGAACACAGGGCGTAACACTCGGAATGGGGAACAACTTGCCAAAACGTGGGCGTCACGGGGGAAGTACAGGGTACAAGTGCACGGAACGCCCACACGCTCGCCTACAACACGTATTCATGGAATAGAATAGGGCAAAAAAGCGCACGCTCAAACCAGCGCACAGGCACAAACACGACCGCCACAAGAAAGCAGGCGGTAGCGTCTCTGCGCCTGGAAGAAATGTGCGCCAAAAGGTGCGCCAACAAATAGAACCTATATACAGCCATGATGAATGTCCTATACTGTGGCCCTCCAGGACAAATGACGTGCAAAGGGGTACCCACAAACACAGACACCCGCTGACAAAAAATACGTGTGCGTGTATACCGGGGTGCGCGGGAAGTCTCACACGCGATTTCGGCAGGGTACGTGTATTTCAGGGGTGCGCGGGAAGTTCCACACGCGATTGGCCCAGTGCGAGCAGGGTACGTGTATTCCATGGGTGCGCGGGAAGTTCCACACGTGATTTCGGCAGGGTACGTGTATTTCAGGGGTGCGTGGGAAGTTCCACACGCGATTGGCCCAGTGCGAGCAGGGTACGTGTATTTCAGGGGTGCGCGGGAAGTTCCACACACGATTTCAGCAGGGTATGTGTATTCCAGGGGTGCGCGGGAAGTTCCACACGCAATTTCAGCAGGGTACATGTATTTCAGGGGTGCGCGGGAAGTTCCACACGCGATTGGCCCAGTGCGAGCAGGGTACGTGTATTTCAGGGGTGCGCGGGAAGTTCCACACACGATTTCAGCAGGGTATGTGTATTCCAGGGGTGCGCGGGAAGTTCCACACACGATTTCAGCAGGGTACGTGTATTTCAGGGGTGCGCGGGAAGTTCCACATGCAATTGGCCCAGTGCGAGCAGGGTACGTGTATTTCAGGGGTGCGCGGGAAGTTCCACACACGATTTCAGCAGGGTATGTGTATTCCAGGGGTGCGCGGGAAGTTCCACACGCGATTTCAGCAGGGTACGTGTATTTCAGGGGTGCGCGGGAAGTTCCACACGCGATTGGCCCAGTGCGAGCAGGGTACGTGTATTTCAGGGGTGCGCGGGAAGTTCCACACGCGATTTCAGCAGGGTATGTGTATTTCAGGGGTTCTGGGGAGTACTACACGTGAATTGGCCGTGTGGGTCCTCCCAGGTGTACGCTCCACAACCTCCACGGCCCCTGCAGGCAGCCCACACTACGGGGGACTACCCTGCACCCCTGCTCATGTCCCGCAGGCAGCCCATCCACCATGGGCATGCCCCCCAGCCAACCCACATGTCACCTTGCACTACTGATCAACAATGCATGTCTCCCACCACCCCCACCCCCCAGCAGTGCAGGGGCACCCTCCACCAGGCCCCCACCCATGTCTCCCACCACCCCCACCCCCAGCCACTAGGGGCAGCCTCCACCAGGCCCCCACTCATGTCCCCCACCACCCCCACCCCCCAGCATCCAGGGGCACCCTCCACCAGGCCCCCACTCATGTCTCCCACCACCCCCACCCCCCAGCAGTGCAGGGGCACCCTCCACCAGGCCCCCACCCATGTCTACCACCACCCCCACCCCCCAGCCACCATGGCCAGCCCCCACCAGGCCCCCACTCATGTCTCCCACCACCCCCACCCCCCAGCAGTGCAGGGGCACCCTCCACCAGGCCCCCACTCATGTCTCCCACCACCCCCACCCCCCAGCCACCAGGGGCACCCTCCACCAGGCCCCCACTCATGTCTCCCACCACCCCCACCCCCCAGCAGTGCAGGGGCAGCCTCCACCAGGCCCCCACCCATGTCTCCCACCACCCCCACCCCCCATAGCCAGCCCCCACCAGGCCCCCACTCATGTCTCCCACCACCCCCACCCCCCAGCAGTGCAGGGGCACCCTCCACCAGGCCCCCACTCATGTCTCCCACCACCCCCACCCCCCAGCCACCAGGGGCACCCTCCACCAGGCCCCCACTCATGTCTCCCACCACCCCCACCCCCTAGCAGTGCAGGGGCAGCCTCCACTAGGCCCCCACCCATGTCCCCTATCACCACCACCCCCCCAGCCACCAGGGGCAGCCTCCACCAGGCCCCCACTCATGTCTCCCACCACCCCCACCCCCCAGCCACCAGGGGCAGCCTCCACCAGGCCCCCACTCATGTCTCCCACCACCCCCACCCCCCAGCAGTGCAGGGGCAGCCTCCACCAGGCCCCCACCCATGTCTACCACCACCCCCACCCCCCAGCCACCATGGCCAGCCCCCACCAGGCCCCCACTCATGTCTCCCACCACCCCCACCCCCCAGCAGTGCAGGGGCACCCTCCACCAGGCCCCCACTCATGTCTCCCACCACCCCCACCCCCCAGCCACCATGGCCAGCCCCCACCAGGCCCCCACTCATGTCTCCCACCCCCCCCACCCCCCAGCAGTGCAGGGGCACCCTCCACCAGGCCCCCACCCATGTCTACCACCACCCCCACCCCCCAGCCACCATGGCCAGCCCCCACCAGGCCCCCACTCATGTCTCCCACCACCCCACCCCCCAGCAGTGCAGGGGCACCCTCCACCAGGCCCCCACTCATGTCTCCCACCACCCCCACCCCCCAGCCACCAGGGGCACCCTCCACCAGGTCCCCACTCATGTCTCCCACCACCCCCACCCCCCAGCAGTGCAGGGGCAGCCTCCACCAGGCCCCCACCCATGTCTCCCACCACCCCCACCCCCCAGTCACCATAGCCAGCCCCCACCAGGCCCCCACTCATGTCTCCCACCACCCCCACCCCCCAGCAGTGCAGGGGCACCCTCCACCAGGCCCCCACTCATGTCTCCCACCACCCCCACCCCCCAGCCACCAGGGGCACCCTCCACCAGGCCCCCACTCATGTCTCCCACCACCCCCACCCCCAGCAGTGCAGGGGCAGCCTCCACCAGGCCCCACCAGGCCCCCACCAATGTCTCCCACCACCCCCACCCCCAGCCACCATTGCCAGCCCCCACCAGGCCCCCACTCATGTCTCCCACCACCCCACCCCCCAGCCACCATGGCCAGCCCCCACCAGGCCCCCACTCATGTCTCCCACCACCCCCACCCCCCAGCAGTGCAGGGGCACCCTCCACCAGGCCCCCACTCATGTCTCCCACCACCCCCACCCCCCAGCAGTGCAGGGGCACCCTCCACCAGGCCCCCACCCATGTCTCCCACCACCCCCAACCCCCAGCCACCAGGGGCAGCCTCCACCAGGCCACCACTCATGTCCCCCTGCACCCCCACCCCCCAGCATCCAGGGGCACCCTCCACCAGGCCCCCACTCATGTCCCCCTGCACCCCCACACCCCAGCATCCAGGGGCACCCTCGACCAGGCCCCCACTCATGTCCCCCTGCACCCCCACCCCCCAGCATCCAGGGGCACCCTCCACCAGGCCCCCACTCATGTCTCCCACCACCCCCACCCCCCAGCAGTGCAGGGGCAGCCTCCACCAGGCCCCCACTCATGTCCCCTATCACCACCACCCCCCAGCCACCAGGGGCAGCCTCCACCAGGCCCCCACTCATGTCTCCCACCACCCCCACCCCCCAGCCACCAGGGGCAGCCTCCACCAGGCCCCCACTCATGTCTCCCACCACCCCCACCCCCCAGCAGTGCAGGGGCAGCCTCCACCAGGCCCCCACCCATGTCTACCACCACCCCCACCCCCCAGCCACCATGGCCAGCCCCCACCAGGCCCCCACTCATGTCTCCCACCACCCCCCAGCAGTGCAGGGGCACCCTCCACCAGGCCCCCGCTCATGTCTCCCACCACCCCCACCCCCCAGCCACCATGGCCAGCCCCCACCAGCCCCCCACTCATGTCTCCCACCACCCCCACCCCCCAGCAGTGCAGGGGCACCCTCCACCAAGCCCCCACCCATGTCTACCACCACCCCCACCCCCCAGCCACCATGGCCAGCCCCCACCAGGCCCCCACTCATGTCTCCCACCACCCCTACCCCACAGCAGTGCAGGGGCACCCTCCACCAGGCCCCCACTCATGTCCCCCTGCACCCCCACCCCCCAGCATCCAGGGGGACCCTCCACCAGGCCCCCACTCATGTCTCCCACCACCCCCACCCCCCAGCCACCATGGCCAGCCCCCACCAGGCCCCCACTCATGTCTCCCACCACCCCACCCCCCAGCAGTGCAGGGGCACCCTCCACCAGGCCCCCACCCATGTCTACCACCACCCCCACCCCCCAGCCACCATGGCCAGCCCCCACCAGGCCCCCACTCATGTCTCCCACCACCCCCACCCCCCAGCAGTGCAGGGGCACCCTCCACCAGGCCCCCACTCATGTCTACCACCACCCCCACCCCCCAGCAGTGCAGGGGCACCCTCCACCAGGTCCTCACAATCCCCAATCATGTGCGTTATGGTCAGACTCCACAGCCAAAAAGCCCTACCAAGTAACCCATTCACCCACATGGAAATGGAAATTACATGTTACACCCCCAATGTTCATGAAGCTAATGAACCCATGTCCGTCACACACAATGTTTGCAATTGAATGGGAAAACACCCAACATGACATGCATGAAACCAATGAGATGATACCACACAGTGAAGTATGAAAACAAAATTGTATTGAAAAAAAGAAAGAATGCTAAAGAAATGAAACAAACTACAATGGGAATGAGAAAAAATAAGCTGCATGTCGGTATAAAAAAAAAACAGCAAATCCGAATCCAAAAAAATGTCGTCCAAAGTCAAATGTAAAAAAATATCTATCCAATTAAGACCTATGTAAAAAACTTCCAACGGTCCATGAGCCCAACTGAACAAAGGAAACCTACAAAAAAACCTAACTAAAATGCAACTATATACAAAAAGTGGAGCAGTGTCCGTCGACTCCAAATCATAAGAACAAACAAAGGAAACCTAAAACTAAAGATCTATATACAAAGGCGGCGGGCAAGTCCAGCGGCTCACTCCGTGGTGTTCCGGGCCAGGGCATCATCAAACTCCTGTTCGATGTCCCGGAGGCGGTCCAGTTCCATGGCCCCGAGGGTCCGCAGGGAGGACGCCGTGTCCTCCTCCAACCCCCTGTGGATTGCCTCGAGGCACTCGGCCCGCCTCAGGGCCCTCCGCATGGAGTTCTCCGCCCTGACCATTGTGAGCCGCGCCTCTTCCGCCCGCCGCCGCTCCGCACCTATGGCCCAACCGCTGCCACACGGAAGACACTCTCTGTCCTGGGTCCTCCTGCCTCCGGCCGATGCCTGCCCCTCCGATGTCGAAGGCCCCGAGCCTTCATGGCTCCCACCATGTTGCTGCTGCTGCTCTGCCTCTGCCCGTGCACTGCCTCCTGCTGCCTGCACATCCTCCGCCGGCTGGGGTGCAGTTGTTGATGTGGCCACCCCTGCTGGACCTCCGACTCCCGACTGTGGCAGGGATGCCTCCTCCACCAGCCTGGCCGCACCGCAGAGGCAGCTCCACAGGGCACCCAGGTGACTGATGGGTGGGAAGATGGCACAGAGGACGACTGGCGCGTAGGGGGTCCAGTTGAGGAGGGGGTCGGAGCAAGCCCCATCAGACGGAGGAATCCGGTCTGGGTGACCTGTCCCAGCAGGCTGACGTGGTCAACGAGCCATTCGAGATGACGTGCAGTCTCTCCATGAAAAGACTGCAGGTCACCTCGCATGGCCCGTTGACGCAACGCCACACCAGCCAGGACAGGCTCAACCCGGACCTGGATAGCCACGTCCGCAGGCAGAGGAAGGCCAGTTGACGTCAGCTCATCCCCTGCCTGAAAACGGGTCTGGACGTAGGCATCCCTGCTGGTGCAAGATGATGCAGGGACAGGATCGGGGACAGGATTGCACACAGGCACCTCCACGGCGGCCTGTGCTGCCTCCTGTCCCTGGTCCTGTACTGCACCACTAGCACCAGTGGGATCCCCACCTCCAGACCCCGTCTCTGGTGCTTGCACGGCCTCCTCCTCCACCAAACCCCCCACCAACCTGGATGACTCCGTGCCATCTTCCCCTGTTGGGCCCTGTGGGGTCCCAGCTGCCCCTTCTGCTGCCGAGGAGTCCAACTCCAACCTCCGCCTCTTGGACCTCCCCCCGGCAGCTGCGGCCTGGGACACGGCACCGGACTCCTCACTCCCTGACGAGATCACAACACGGGAGGGGAGCCGGGCCTTGCGTCTCCGGCTGGCGGTGGGACCCCGCCGCTGTGCTCCACAGTACCTTCTCCGCCCTCTTCATCAGTTGACGCTGCAGACAGGGAGAAACAAAACACAGGCATCAGGGCACTGTACAATGGACACATACACACATGACAGTTGCATGACAGTTGCACATGAGTGGCATTGGCAAACCTCAGACATGTCATCACAATCCCCAACACACATGTCATTGCAACTCGCACACATGAGCCATACCACAGCCATATCGCAACTGCCACCACCATCCATACACATACAACAGCATGAGCAGCCAAAGGTGAGCCAGACATCACATGCAACACAGGAAGTGCACCACACATGTACACACACCACCACACTTGCATGCATGTGTACACCTCTGCCAAGTGTCGCACTGTTCAGACGGGCATCCATGTCACATCTGCCAATCAGGCTTCCACATACCGCTGTCACATGCATCCATGTTGCATCACTGTTGCACCCTTGTCAAACACACACACATGCACATGTACACAGTGCTCATACATGCAGCCGAAAACAACATACATGCGTGACATCACAGACATGTCTACTTACATACACATTCATCCAAACATGTGTGCACGCACAACTGCATTTGGCATGCAAGCCTACACACACAAGCACCATCCATGTCTCACACATTACAGCCCTCGCATGCGTCAGCCCCACGGCCCTGTACACCCCCACCCATACTCGACCCCATACAAACAGATGTGCAACCTGCACACTACCGAATAATCACCACACGCACTGCTCACAATCAGGATGCATGTACACTCACCGCTCGACTCCAGACGGGTCTGCTTCTCCAGGACCTGGACGTGGAGCGCTGGGGATATGCGTTCCAGGACCCTCATCTGTTCTTCCGACAAGTGGCCCCGGCGCCCCTTGGCATCCGCTCCCTTCAAGCGGCGCCGGGCTTTGTTCAGGGTCCTGGACCTGAAGTCCTCCCAGCGCTTCCTGACATGTTGTAAGTCCCGGACTGCCACCCCCTCCGCGTTGATGGCAGTCACGATGTCAGTCCAGATCCGAGTCCATCCTTCCTTGTCGGCGCGGGAACTTCCAAAGAGGGCATCATACTGCCCCAGGACTTGCTCCACCAGGACACCAACTTCGGTGGCACTGAAGCTGGTGCCCCTCTGCCTCTCTGGCCGGGGGTTGTCAGTGGTCACAGATGGTGTTTGCCCCGACATGACAACCCCAGAGGCAGGAGTGGGTGGGCAACTGGGTCCTGGGGCTGGGCTGTGGAGTGATGGAATCCCAGTCGTGAGTCTTCAATTCCAGCAGGGGTGGTCACAGTAACAGCACCCCTGGCTGATGTGCAGGCAGCAAATGGCAGTGCACGTGGGCAGCAGGCAGTCAGGCAGCAGCAGATGGCAGGTGGGAGCGTGCTCGGGGCTCTGGGGGGCAGTAGTTCGGCCTTCTGGGCAGGAGCGTCGTCTTCCGTGTGCTTACGCGTGGCCAGCTTGGTACGGAGTGATTTGGCATGTGAAAATCCTGCACGTCAGCGTGAAAATCGAGGAAAGGCCCTTAGCGCGTAAGCGCGTCAGCACGCATACGCAATTCTATTGGACCAAAGGCCCTCAGCGCGTAAGCGCGTCTGTGACATGACCCGCACGGGTGTTTCCCACACAGCACGTGATGACAGAGCACACGTGGAAAGTCTGCACGTCAGAGTGTCATCGCGTGTAATTGGACAGCACGTCAGAGTGTCATCGCGTGTAATTGGTGGGAATGGGCCTAGCGCGTACACGCAGCAGTGACAAAGCGTGTAATTGGTGGAAATGGCCCTACACGCAGAAGTGACAAAGCGTGTAATTGGTGGAAATGGCCCTACACGCAGAAGTGACAAAGCGTGTAATTGGTGGAAATGGCCCTAGCGCGTACACGCCACGTAAGTGACACTGGATGTGTGGGCCTGTATAAAAGGTACGTGTAGAACACCATTTCCTTGTACGTGCTTTTCGTGGAGAGCGAGTGGGTGAATTCTGTACTTCTTGTCGTTTCACACGCGATTTACTTCACGGCGTTTCAAGTTCGTATTCCCTGTTACCTCTGACAGCTTTTTCTCTTTTTTCTCTTTTACTGGTTTACCTGGGCCTGTTCCATCAAACAGTGTTCCCTTCTACTGTTGTCCTGTCTCCTCAGACAGCGTACAAATCTTCTTTTGGCAGGGGTGTTGCCAACCAAACGCGCTCCTTTTTCACGCTCTTTTACCTGGCAGACGGTGAGTCATGCACGTATCTAACATCTGTGCTTGCCCCGTGTGTAGCCTACCCCTTCAGAGGTCATTCTAGGCTGCGTGTGACACGCATACGTTCATTCTTGTGTTACTGGGTGCCACAGCGTAGTGCAGCTTTTTCTTTCTGCACACGTGGTCTAGGAGGGGTTGCGTGCACGTCATCTCCCTTTTTTGGGGCTCCTGTGCGTAGCGTGACCCGTCATCTTTCCCCAGGGGTTACATTCAGCCTTGCAAGAGCACTAGGGTACAATTACCATCCGGTACCCAACCCCTTTGACCCCCAATTGCCCAGGACAATAGTTTACAGCCACTCCCATACGCACATTTACATCAGTGCCATGGCTGGGAGGCGAGGATTCCGTAAGGGTGGCAAAGGTGGAAGAGCCACAAGTGGTGGCCGTGGTGGATCCGGTAGGGGACGTGGTCGTTACTTGCAGGGTGAGCCTGTCCCCCCATGTGTGGAGGACCAGTCAAGGGCACCCATAATCCCCCCCCCTCCCGTTGAGGCTGATGTGGCTGACACCATCCATGCTCAGCCCTTGTTGGACCAGCCCATTGTGGCACCAGACCTGGCTGACTCCATGGCTGACTTCCAGGTCAGCAGGCCTATGACACGTGCGCTGGTGCATGTTGATGTCACCATGCCACGTGCATCTGGGGCAGCAAGGTCATCTGCTGCCCCAAGTAGGCAGGGTGGAGAGGCTGCAGGGGCAGCTGCGGCTCCATCCACCCCAGCCCTCACACACCCAGCCAGGACAGTGTCGGTCCTAGTCCATCCTGCTGACATTCCCCCTGACACCATCACACTTGAGCCAATGCCTGCACCAGCTCCCATGCTGAGTGTGCAATCCCACACTCCTGATACAGAGTCCACCAGGGCTCCTGCCCCTAGTGTCCAGAGCGGCGCAGGACACTCAGGATCACCACCACCTTCCAAGCGGAAGAGGAAGAGTGCTCGTCCGGCACAGGCTGATGCCCCAGACACGGCTACACAGTCCGGCCCGTCGAGGAAGCCCAGCTTCACGGATGACGAACTGAATGCACTTGTCGAGTATGTGTCCGCACATGACAACGAGATGGTCATTGTTGCAGGATCCAAGACCACACCTGCACAATGCCAGGCACACTGGCAGACCGTTGCGGACATCGTAAGTGCCCTTGGAATCGTGAGGCGCACAGCCAATGATTGCTATAAGCGCTGGAATGACCTAAAGCGCAGGGCAAAGAGTAAGCTGGCCTCAAGTCATGCCGCAACTCTAGTGACTGGAGGTGGGTCTCCAGTAGTAGACATGGAACTCACTCCACATGAGTCAGTCGCTGGGACCTACGTCACGGAGGAACAGATCCAAGGCGTGGGAGATCTGCCTGATTACAAGGCATTGTCCGGTGAGTGCACATGCATGTGTGTGTCATCCATGTGCATGGTGTGTGTGAGGGCTTCTGTTTGTGTGCCAGGTGAGAGTGTGTGCGCCTGAGTCGTATGGGTCAGCCATGTGTGGTTCATGCAATACATCCTGCGCAGCTGCATTTGGCCATAGCAGTATCCCTTCTGCCAACAGTAGACATCTAGCCCAACTGCACGTCAGTTGCCCTTGAAGTGTCACCTTGCCACAACATTGTTGCTTATTTTTCACTGTTCATTCAGTCAGATTGTTTGCATTCCACCACTTTTACTAGGCATGTCGCAGTCCTCTAGTCACATGTCTGACATGGCTATGGTAAAGTGGAGTGACTTTGTTACCTGGATATCATTTGTTCACACATGTCCCTGTGCAATTGGACCATTTCGGACTGGCAGCTCCAGGTGAAAAATCTGACCTGTTTGAATTAGAAAAGCTATTACATGCGGGAACTGGACTGAATGAATAGGTGCTGCCCTCCTCTCCATCTTCACTCAATAGCAATGGTACATGTACTCTGTGTGATGGCATGTGTGTTTCACCTGGCAATCACAGGCCAATGTGTGATGCCACTGCCAGGCAGCATGCAGAAAATGTATTCATCTTCCATCTTGGTGTCATCAGTGTGTGCCATTTGCCTGCCCTTCATATGCAGTGAGGGTGCATGCATGGGAGGGTTTTAGTCATGTGGACATGTGTCAATCAAGTACTGGTTCTCTTGCTTCTCAGCCCTCATTGTGTGCCATGGTGCTAATGCCTGTTTCCATTTCTTTGTTTTTATGTCTTTGCAGGGGAAGACGCACCTGATACTGCTGGGGTTGTGGAGATGGTGCAGACATAGGAGGGGTCTGAGGGCCGACCAACCACCAGTGAGGGACGTGGTGTGGTGGTGGGTGAGAACCCACAACTGCTGCAGGTCGTGCTCTCAAGGGGTGTCTCTGGCTGCACCTCCCCCGAGCTGTACTCAGGTGTTGATTCGGATGAGACCTACGTGCCGTCGCAGGTGAGTGTTCCAGGGAGGGATTCTGTTCTGTCCCACCCACCTGCACCAGGGTCAGAACCCTCAATGGGGATGTCAGTGTTGGCAGCTACGCCTTTGGTGGTTACGGATGCAGGGTCACACTCCGCGACATCTGATCCTATTCCTGGGCCAGCAGATCAGAGGGGGAATGCAGTCCTGCAGCCTCAGGCAGTGCCGGCACAGCAAGGCGCAGTTCGCCTTGCCCCAGACAGGTGTGGTGCCCGCCGACGTGGTGGCCGTACGCCACCTGGCAATACCGCATGGGAGCACTCCATTTACGGTATGGCAACCCAACAGGCAGCATCATCCGAGATGATGGCTCAGGCCATGGATAGGGTGGCCACTTCCATTGTCCCCCCTGAAAGGCTGATGGAGCGACTACAGCAGGCAACCGACTCCATCTGCCAGTCACACAGGGAGGACATGTTGGGGTCCAACAGGGACAGGCGGGCGGCACTGGCGACTCTGCAGGAGGCCATCTCCATTGAGTCCCAGGGCCACAGGGAAGACCTGAGGCAGGAGCTCCTTCACCTCAGGACGACTCTTGTTGAGCTTGAGGCTTCAACACACCAAAGGACAGAACAGCAGCTGGAGCGTCTCACCCGTACGCTCTCAGCTGAGATGCAGGCAACGAGGGCAGAGGTCCGGGCATCCCGTGAGTTGTTGCATGGGGACCTCCGCACACTCATCCTCCAGAACCAGACCTACCACACCCGCATGCTTGCAGACATGGAGGAGCAGACTAGGGCCTTGCGTGGGTTGCCTCCCATAGTGCAACCACCTCCGGATGCAGCTGCACAGGGTGATAATAGCGACAGCAGTGATACTCCCACAATAGGGTAGCTGTGTGGGCCATGAGCCCATGGAGGTGTTTTTTTTTCCCAGGATCCACACAGGTGGGTTCTGGTGTGCACCCTGTCCTCGGACCTCCTGGGTGACCTCCCCAACACCCCCGGGGCCATCAATGGCCATTTTTAATTTTTTTTTATTTTTATTTTTATTTTTAATTATTTTTTTCCCAATTGTTTTGGGACAATTTGTTGGCTTCCATGGTTCCTGTGGGCATACGCTGCATTGTGGCTGGGCACATGCAGGCTTGTCATGTATTTGGTTCAGATGCTTGGGTTTGAGTCACACACACCCATCCTGCTTCCCGTTTCCATGGGCTTGCAAAGGGTGTGCCCAAGTGACATTGACGTACATGGTGACATTGGACTCCCACTACATGTGTGGGTAGTCTAGTCAATACTGTGTATACATTCCTAGTGCATATTGCTGTTGTGTTGTACACTGCATGTTGCATTGATGTGTAACTCATCATCTGTGTCTACCTCCCAATTTGCAGGTCCCTTCCTCATGTCTACACAAGGCCCTCTAGTCTGGAGATGGGGTCCATGTTGGCAGCAGTGCACCTACAACTCTACATGGCGCCAACACTGCACAGTTGGTAGTGGTGGGAGTGCAGGCATTTCCAGGTGGTGAGACTACTGATATATAACATTTGTGATGTCATGTTAATGGTAGTACCTGCTCAAGTTTGTTGTTGGTCCTGCATTACTGTGAGCATTTCAGGTGTTGCAAGTTTCAATTAGGGACACTCTACATTGTGACACTAGTGTCATGTTGTGGGGATTACTTTGTTTACCTGCAAATAGCATGACATGGCACGGTGTGTCGTGTGGCGGTGCTGGGGATGGGTTGGCTGACATGGCACTGTCCTCTTGTTGCATTTTGCAAGTGGGTATTCATTTTAGCTGCTTGAATGTGTTACTTCACAAAACTGCATTGGTGGTGTCTGTGTGGGTAGGGATGCACACATTGTGACACTTCCAGGTGAACAATCTCAGGCTGATATGGTTTTCACGGTTCATTCTCCAGACATTCAGGATCAGTGTCAGGTTGAGTCATCATTGATTGTCAGATGGAATGTGCCAGGGCAGTGTGCACTCCACAGGGGTGTGATTTCTATGTGAAGTAATTAGCCACTAGCTGTGTACGGGCTGCCTCCCCCGTGCCCTTTCCCCTCCCATGCGCAGCGGCTGTGCATGTGGTTGGGGATGTGGGGCCACCACCATGTCCACGGCCAGGCCCCGGCGTGTTGCAACGTTGTACAGGACACATGCTGCCACTATGATCCTGCACACTACTGGGGGAGCGTACAACAGCTGCCCGCCAGAACAGTCAAGGGAGCGAAAGCGTGACTTTAGCACTCCAAATGTGCGCTCCACTATGCCCCGGGTTGTAATGTGAGCTGTGTTATATCTTACCTCGGGTGGCGTGGTGGAGCTCCGAATTGGGGTCATCATGTGGGGGCTGAGAGGGTAGGCACTGTCCCCTGTGGAGGTGGTGATTGGTATCATTGGTGGGGTTGTGACCTTGCTCAGTATCTGACATGCATGCATGTGCAGTGGCATTCATACTCACCAAGCAGCCATGTATCGCCATGCCGCCCAGCTTCTAGGTCCCGGCTTAGGGTGGACATTCGGTAAATGAAGCTGTCGTGGGTGGACCCGGGATAGTTGGCATATACTGAGGTGATGATTCCCTTGGCATTACATACTACCTGCACGTTGATGGAATGCCAGTGCTTGCGGTTCCTATAGATGTGCTCTGATGCCCTGGGGGGACGTAGAGCAACATGGGTGCAGTCGATGGCACCTAGCACTTTGGGGAATCGTGCCACACCGTAAAAATCCAGGGCGGCAGCATGCCTTTCTGCAGGTGTTCTGGGCAGGTATATGTGCCTGCGGACTGATGGGCGTGCAGTGATGATGTTCAAGACCTGGTGTAGGCAGCGTGACTGGGTGGCCTTTGATACACCACCCACAATGGCACTTGTCCGCTGAAATGATCCAGTGGCTAAGAAGTGCAGTACATTGAGGACCTTCTCCAGGGGGCTGAGTGCTTGGGAGCACAGGGTGGGTGATGTGAGGTCATCCTCCCACTCACTCACCAGGTCCAGTATAATGTGTGGTGGAAACCTGTACCTCCCATGCACCTGGTCATCAGGCATCCCGAAAAGGCTGGTTCTGGGTGTGAATATTCTGGCCCTGACTATCCTCCTCCTCCTCCTTTGGTAGCCCACGCCCACTGCTGCTAGGAACGGTATGTTCATCCTGGGTCTGAGCTTGTTATTTTGTTAGCGCGCAAATTTATGCGTTGCGCGTGTTGTAGGCGAGCGTGTGACCCGCGCACCCCTGAAATCCAGTACCCAGTCCAATAGCGTGTGGAAATTCCCGCGCACCCCGGGATACAGGTGCGCTGACGTACTTGCGTGTGTAAGTGCCCGCGCACCCCTGATATACATGTACATAGGCCAATCGCGTGTACGCGCACTTTTGTCCAATTACACACGATGACACTCTGACGTGCTGTCCAATTACACGCGATGACACTCTGACGTGCAGTCTTTCCACGTGTGCTCTGTCATCACGTGCTGTGTGGGAAACACCCGTGCGGGTCACGTTACAGACGCGCTTACGCGCTGAGGGCCTTTGGTCCAATAGAATCGCATATGCGTGCTGACGCGTTTACGCGCTGAGGGCCTTTGGTCCAATAGAATCGCATATGCGTGCTGACGCGCTTACGCGCTAAGGGCCTTTCCTCGATTTTCACGCTGACATGCAGGATTTTCACGTGCCAAATCACTCAGTACCAAGCTGCCCACGCGTAAGCACACGGAAGACCACGCTCCTGCCCAGAAGGCCGAACTACTGCCCCCCAGAGCCCCGAGCACGCTCCCACCTGCCATCTGGTGCTGCCTGACTGCCTGCTGCCCACGTGCACTGCCATTTGCTGCCTGCACATCAGCCAGGGGTGCTGTTGCTGTGACCACCCCTGCTGGAACTGAAGACTCCCGACTGGGATTCCATCGCTCCACAGCCCAGCCCCAGGACCCAGTTGCCCACCCACTCCTGCCTCTGGGGTTGTCATGTCGGGGCAAACACCATCTGTGACCACTGACAACCCCCGGCCAGAGAGGCAGAGGGGCACCAGCTTCAGTGCCACCGAAGTTGGTGTCCTGGTGGAGCAAGTCCTGGGGCAGTATGATGCCCTCTTTGGAAGTTCCCGCGCCGACAAGGAAGGACGGACTCGGATCTGGACTGACATCGTGACTGCCATCAACGTGGAGGGGGTGGCAGTCCGGGACTTACAACATGTCAGGAAGCGCTGGGAGGAGTTCAGGTCCAGGACCCTGAACAAGGCCCGGCGCTTCTTGAAGGCAGCGGATGCCAAGGGGCGCCGGGGCCACTTGTCGGAAGAACAGATGAGGGTCCTGGAACGCATATCCCCAGCGCTCCACGTCAAGGTCCTAGAGAAGCAGACCCGTCTGGAGTCGAGCGGTGAGTGTACATGCATCCTGATTGTGAGCAGTGCGTGTGGTGATTATTCGGTATTGTGCAGGTTGCACATCTGTTTGTATGGGGTCGAGTATGGGTGGGGGTGTACAGGGCCGTGGGGCTGACACATGCGAGGGCTGTAATGTGTGAGACATGGATGGTGCTTGTGTGTGTAGGCTTGCATGCCAAATGCAGTTGTGCGTGCACACATGTTTGGATGAATGTGTAGGTAAGTAGACATGTCCGTTATGTCACACATGTATGTTGTTTTCGGCTGCATGTATGAGCACTGTGTACATGTGCATGTGTGTGTATTTGACAAGGGTGCAACAGTGATGCAACATGGATGCATGTGACAGCGGTATGTGGAAGCCTGATTGGCAGATGTGACATGGATGCCCGTCTGAACAGTGCGACACTTGGCAGAGGTGTACACATGCATGCAAGTGTGGTGGTGTGTGTACATGTGTGGTGCACTTCCTGTGTTGCATGTGATGTCTGGCTCCCCTTTGGCTGCTCATGCAGTTGTATGTGTAGGGATGGTGGTGGCAGTTGCGATATGGCTGTGGTATGGCTCATGTGTGTGAGTTGTAATGACATGTGTGTTGGGGATTGTGATGACATGTCTGAGGTTTGCCAATGCCACTCATGTGCAACTGTCATGTGTGTATGTGTCCATTTTACAGTGCCCTGATGCCTGTGTTTTGTTTCTCCCTGTCTGCAGCGTCAACTGATGAAGAGGGCGGAGAAGGTGCTGTGGACACAGCGGCGGGGATCCGACCGCCAGCCGGAGACGCAAGGCCCGGCTCCCCTCCCGTGTTGTCATCTCGTCGGGGAGTGAGGAGTCCGGTGCCGCGTCCCAGGCCGCAGCTGTCGGGGGGAGGTCCAAGAGGCGGAGGTTGGAGTTGGACTCCTCGGCAGCAGAAGGGGCAGCTGGGACCCCACAGGGCCCAACAGGGGAAGTTGGCACGGAGTCATCCAGGTTGGTGGGGGGTTTGGTGGAGGAGGAGGCCGTGCAAGCACCAGAGACGGGGTCTGGAGGTGGGGATCCCACTGGTGCTAGTGGTGCAGTGCAGGACAAGGGACAGGAGGCAGCACAGGCCGCCGCGGAGGTGCCTGTGTGCAATCCTGTCCCCGATCCTGTCCCTGCATCATCTTGCACCAGCAGGGATGCCTACGTCCAGACCCGTTTTCAGGCAGGGGATGAGCTGACGTCAACTGGCCTTCCTCTGCCTGCGGACGTGGCCATCCAGGTCCGGGGTTGAGCCTGTCCTGGCTGGTGTGGCGTTGCGTCAACGGGCCATGCCAGGTGACCTGCAGTCTTTTCATGGAGAGACTGCACGTCATCTCGAATGGCTCGTTGACCACGTCAGCCTGCTGGGACAGGTCACCCAGGCCGGATTCCTCCGTCTGATGGGGCTTGCTCCGACCCCCTCCTCAACTGGACCCCCTACGCGCCAGTCGTCCTCTGTGCCATCTTCCCACCCATCAGTCACCTGGGTGCCCTGTGGAGCTGCCTCTGACGGTGCGGCCAGGCTGGTGGAGGAGGCATCCCTGCCACAGTCGGGAGTCGGAGGTCCAGCAGGGGTGGCCACATCAACAACTGCACCCCAGCCGGCGGAGGATGTGCAGGCAGCAGGAGGCAGTGCACGGGCAGAGGCAGAGCAGCAGCAGCAACATTGTGGGAGCCATGAAGGCTCGGGGCCTTCGACATCGGAGGGGCAGGCATCGGCCGGAGGGCAGGAGGACCCAGGACAGAGAGTGTCTTCCGTGTGGCAGCGGTTGGGCCACGCCATAGGTGCGGAGCGGCGGCGGGCGGAAGAGGCGCGGCTCACAATGGTCAGGGCGGAGAACTCCATGCGGAGGGCCCTGAGGCGGGCCGAGTGCCTCGAGGCAATCCGCAGGGGGTTGGAGGAGGACACGGCGTCGTCCCTGCAGACCCTCGGGGCCATGGAACAGGACCGCCTCCGGGACATCGAACAGGAGTTCGATGATGCCCTGGCCCGGAACACCACGGAGTGAGCCGCTGGACTTGCCTGCCGCCTTTGTATATAGTTCTTTAGTTTTAGGTTTCCTTTGTTTCTTATTATGATTTGGAGTCGACGGACACTGCTCCACTTTTTGTATATAGTTGCATTTTACTTAGGGTTTTCTGTAGGTTTCCTTTGTTCAGTTGGGCTCATGGACCCTTGGATGTTTTGTACATAGTTCTCCATTGGATTGATTTCATTTTTGATGTGACTTTGGACAACATTTTTTTGGATTTGGATTTGTAGTTTTTATTTTTTTAGACGGACATGCAGCTTCTCTTTTTTTCTTTGCCATTGTAGTTTGTTTCATTTCATTTCCATTCTTTTTTTTTAATACAATTTTGTTTTCATACTTCACTGTGTGGTATCATCTCATTGGTTTCATGCATTTCATTTTGGGTGTTTTCCCATTCAATTGCAACCATTGTGTGTGACGGACATGGGTTCATTTGCTTTATGAACATTGGGGGTGTAACATGCAATTTCTGTTTCCATGTGGGTGAATGGGTTACTTGGTAGGGCTTTTTGGCTGTGGAGGCTGACCATAACGCACATGATTGGGGATTGTGAGGACCTGGTGGAGGCTGCCCATGGTGGCTGGGGGGTGGGAGTGGTGGGAGACATGAGTGGGGGCCTGGTGGAGGGTGCCCCTGCACTGCTGGGGGGTGGGGGTGGTGGGAGACATGAGTGGGGGCCTGGTGGAGGGTGCCCTGGATGCTGGGGTGTGGGGGTGCAGGGGGACATGAGTGGGGGCCTGGTGGAGGGTGCCCCTGGTGCCTGGGGGGTGGGGGCGGTGGGAGACATGGGTGGGGGCCTGGTGGAGGGTGCCCCTGCACTGCTGAGGGGTGGGGGTGGTGGGAAACATGAGTGGGGGCCTGGTGGAGGGTGTCCCTGCACTGCTGGGGGGTGGGGGTGGTGGGAGACATGAGTGGGGGCCTGGTGGAGGGTGCCCCTGGTGGCTGGGGGGTGGGGGTGGTGGGAGACATGAGTGGGGGCCTGGTGGAGGGTGCCCCTGCACTGCTGGGGGGTAGGGGTGGTGGGAGACATGAGTGGGGGCCTGGTGGAGGGTACCCCTGCACTGCTGGGGGGTGGGTGGAGACACGAGTGGGGGCCTGGTGGAGGCTGCCCCTGGTGGCTGGGGGGTGGGGGTGGTGGGAGACATGAGTGGGGGCCTGGTGGAGGCTGGCCATGGTGGCTGGGGGGTGGGGGTGGTGGGAGACATGCATAGTTGATCAGTAGTGCAAGGTGACATGTGGGTTGGCTGGGGGGCATGCCCATGGTGGATGGGCTACCTGCGGGACATGAGCAGGGGTGCAGGGTAGTCCCCCGTAGTGTGGGCTGCCTGCAGGAGCCGTGGAGGTTGTGGAGCGTACACCTGGGAGGGCCCACACGGCCAATTCACGTGTAGTACTCCCCAGAACCCCTGAAATACACATACCCTGCTGAAATCGCGTGTGCAACTTCCCGCGCACCCCTGAAATACACGTACCCTGCTGAATTTGCGTGTGGAACTTCCCGCGCACCCCTGAAATACACGTACCCTGCTGAATTCGCATGTGGAACTTCCCGTGCACCCCTGAAATACACGTACCCTGCTTGCACGGGGCCAATCGCGTGTGGAACTTCCCGCGCACCCCTGAAATACACGTACCCTGCTTGCACGGGGCCAATCGCGTGTGGAACTTCCCGCGCACCCCTGAAATACATGTACCCTGCTCGCACTGGGCCAATCGCGTGTGGAACTTCCCGCGCACCCCTGAAATACACGTACCCTGATGAAATCGCGTGTGGAACTTCCCGCGCACCCATGGAATACACGTACCCTGCTCGCACTGGCCCATTCGCGTGTGGAACTTCCCGCGCACCCCTGAAATACACGTACCCTGATGAAATTGCATGTGGAACTTCCCGCGCACCCATGGAATACACGTACCCTGCTCGCGCTGGCCCATTCGCGTGTGGAACTTCCCGCGCACCCCTGAAATACACGTACCCTGCTGAAATCGCGTGTGGAACTTCCCGCGCACCCCTGAAATACACGTACCCTGCTTGCACGGGGCCAATCGCGTGTGGAACTTACCGCGCACCCCTGAAATACACGTTCCCCGCTTGGCGTTTGCTGTTTGCCAGCCCGGTGAACTGGTCCAGGGTTAGCGCAGCCCTTTGCGATGATTTAGCGATTTTGATGGCTTTTCCTTGGGCGAGGGCGTTCTTGGGGGCGTTACTGGCGCTGCTGCAGCGTCGCTGCGATTCTCTGCGCCACGGCTGGTTTGGGAGCCTAAAATCCATGAATACGCTGTGCGCGGAAATCGGTTTTAGCGCACGTGCCTGGCGCAGTCAATCGCACGCGGACACTGTGTGCCAGCCGCTTGCGACACTTTTCTGCGAAATTCTATGAATTACCCTCTTAAAGTGTTATGCATCATCACGCCCCCCTGATTTAAATAGGTGGCAGGGTGAAAGACGAGAAGCCTGGTAGTTAGTTTGCATCGTATAGGCCAAAGGGTAAAAGAGACCAAGCCACAGACTGACAGGATCAAGCACTAAATTCAAGAATACTTAAAAAGAGCTCATTTTGGGGGGGAGGGGGAATCTTCGTGTAAGTTACTTTACCATGCTCCACTGCATGCAATTAATGGAACTTTGAAGGAAGAAACACTGAGCCTAGAGTCAAACAGAGTAACCACAGGACTATGTAGCAGGTGCATAAACCCAATGAGCTGTCATCCCAACTTAATGACCAACACCTTTGTTATGATTTGCCTTTCTGCCGTTTCCAAGCATTTTATAATCCAGCAGTCTGCAACGCCTGAAAAAGGCAAGTTTAAAATCAGTCACAGTTAAACAAAGCACTCGCCTCAAAGCTCTGTGGTACTGGGGCCACAAGGGCAAGCATTGTAGAAAGTCCAAAGTGTAGGACACTGGCGCTACGGCTTCACCTCTGCTGTCAGCGGCGGTGCACCTGGGGCTGACGTTCCCAGCCTCCATCCTCAGAGGCCAACTCTCAGGGGAACCATCTGGCGTCCACACTCTAGCTCTGCTGTGCTCTAGGTAAACCCAACTCACCATCCCTCATTGCCACGCCCTGCCCCAGACCCCACCGGACTTCTGCGGCATTCTTGCCTTTCTGTGTCACTCTATCCCCACAATGATCTCTTTTCATATTATTTGCCCTTAGGCAGGGCAGCGCATTGGGGGGCGTCCTATGCTTGCCCCTATGGGTTTGCACCCCCTGGTGTAATTATGCCCATTCGAGGAGCAACGCAACGCTGTATTTTAACTCTTTCGTATTTAATCCTCCTAGGCCCTTTAAATTCCCTGGTGAAGTCGACCCATCTGGACACCCTCAATGCACCCGGAATTATTTTCCTGGGGTCAACAGTGGTTGTAAGCCCAAGGAAACTAGCTCCAACAGGAGGGTCCCCTTGAGCATATCTGCCAGAGCACTGATAGTCATATGAGATTATCACTCGGAAAATGCCTCAAGAAAACACCCTGACAAATAGCGATGCAATATATTTATTTTATTTTATTGTTAATTTATAACGTGCTTAATACCAGCGAGCGGTTTCTAAGCACGGGATGAGGATTCAAACCCGTGTTGCACCGCGTTGTCTTGCTTCCAAGACAAGCGCGTTACCCTTGAGTTATCCTTCCTCCCCTATTATAACCCACCTTCCTAGCGCTTTACTCCATCCATGTGTTGCCCCCAACATTCCACAAAGAACTCCCGTTTCTAGGTCTCCTCGCAATATCCCCAAAGCTCTCAGTGCCCCACAGACTATGTTCTGGGCACCCCTGGGGGGGCACAAAATCCCACCCACCGGACAAACATAGGTGCTGGGTACACAGCAGAGCCACTCCTTAAATCATAGGTATCTACAGGATCAGCAGAGCTATGCTACCGTTACATTATAGAAGCCAGCTGAGCCATCCCTCAAGCTTTGAACATCTACAGGCTCGGCAGAGCTATCCCTTATGCTTACACTATAGAGATATACAGGCAAACAACATTTTTTAAGTATAGATTTGTGCACCAGGATACGAACCACAGAGGCAGAGGCAGACTGGTTGCCTTACAATATATAGTGTAGTCTTTGCTATCCGACCTAGGAACTTTGGTACGGGAAACAGAGGGTCCCACAGACAAAGGGCAGAGCCATGGAACACCTGCACATTTTAGAGGATGCTTGGAGTTCCTATGAGGGTTGCAAACATGATCACCTGTGTGGGATCCATCAAGCTAGTGGTTAATTTGTGATAGTGCGCGTCAGGGCTGGGGACCGGGGCTTATTTTGCAGCACTGTTCTTGTTAGCTCAATGCCATATTCATGAACAGAATCAGCTTTTTGCATTTTCTTGGCAACTTTACTCAATTCGTTTTATTTTCAATGTCAGTGAGAATATGTGTGCTTGTGTGCATGTGTGTGTGGTCGCTGCTAGCACAGCAGTCTCATTGACTGAAGGAATAAGGACTCCAAAGTCTCTGGTTGATTGTTATTCATTTTATGAAACTCATGCCCTCGGGTAGCACAATGAATGAGTAGTGTTGGCACGAATCATTCATTTTCTATGAATGTATTGATTATGACGGCGTCCATGCTGGCCATGATCGCATGCTGCCAGAGCCACACTGCATCATTCATCTTGCTGTTGTAGTAAAACAACCAGCACCCAGGGGTGCTATATGCATGCAACATGGTGCAGGCAGAATTAGTGCCACCTTTAGTTCAATGTGCATTGCCTCAGTAAGCCCGATCTCTTCCCCATTCTCCAGCATGCTGTGGGCTGAATCTTGCCAGAGCACAGGCTCAATGAGTGTTAAACATACCTCAGCATGTGCCTGCATTCACAAGCTGACACCATTTGCAGACCCGTTTGGAGAGAGGAAAAGGTTGCAGAACCCTTACTTTAGTGGATGTTTTTCTCTCCTCTACTTTACATGCACTATGTTTGTTGTAGCTACTTTTCTAAGTTTGGCCCAGGTGTCCATGCAGAACCCTTACTTTAGTGGATGTTTTTCTCTCCTCTACTTTACATGCACTATGTTTGTTGTAGCTACTTTTCTAAGTTTGGCCCAGGTGTCCATGCAGAACCCTTACTTTAGTGGATGTTTTTCTCTCCTCTACTTTACATGCACTATGTTTGTTGTAGCTACTTTTCTAAGTTTGGCCCAGGTGTCCATGCAGAACCCTTACTTTAGTGGATGTTTTTCTCTCCTCTACTTTACATGCACTATGTTTGTTGTAGCTACTTTTCTAAGTTTGGCCCAGGTGTCCATGCAGAACCCTTACTTTAGTGGATGTTTTTCTCTCCTCTACTTTACATGCACTATGTTTGTTGTAGCTACTTTTCTAAGTTTGGCCCAGGTGTCCATGCAGAACCCTTACTTTAGTGGATGTTTTTCTCTCCTCTACTTTACATGCACTATGTTTGTTGTAGCTACTTTTCTAAGTTTGGCCCAGGTGTCCATGCAGAACCCTTACTTTAGTGGATGATTTTCTCTCCTCTACTTTACATGCACTATGTTTGTTGTAGCTACTTTTCTAAGTTTGGCCCAGGTGTCCATGCAGAACCCTTACTTTAGTGGATGTTTTTCTCTCCTCTACTTTACATGCACTATGTTTGTTGTAGCTACTTTCCTAAGTTTGGCCCAGGTGTCCATGCAGAACCTTTACTTTAGTGGATGTTTTTCTCTCCTCTACTTTACACGCACTATGTTTGTTGTAGCTACTTTTCTAAGTTTGGCCCAGGTGTCCATTTGGTAGATTGTTTGTTTTAGTATTGCCTATCCAGAGTGCTGAGCTGTGATTTACATTTACCGGAAAGTCACATCCTGGCGAGGGAGCGCACCTTCTAGCATACACTAAAGCCGATAAGCCAGAAGTACATATGAGGAGGGGCACTCAGCTTGTTTGTTTTTTTGCCCACCCATTAACTACCCATGGCCAAGCTAATCGCTATGGCCGTTCATTCCGACCCAGTTCCTGCCCCTCCCTGCCCACACCACCTTCTCATGGGAACTCTTGTGCTCGCTTTAAACAAACCTTACCATCAAACTTTGCACTCAATTGCCTGTCATTGTTTTTTCAAAGCAGCTGCAAACCCTCTACAGGTGTAAAAAATTATGTAACCTGGTCTGCCTTCAGCCACTCGATTTATAAGCACAATGCGTGTCCTTCACTGGAGTCCTCTTAAAAACAAACATTGGCAAAGACAACAGTTTAAGCTTGTGTATCAATATGTTAGGCACTTAGAAGTAGTGCTATTATATGCCCAGGTGGTACTCCCACCATTTTGCATTTGCCAGTTGCTACAATCCATTTAATATCACCACAGCAGATGGCAGTGTCTGGCAAATGCCTTTCCCATGCCTACACAAAAGCCCAAACTGTTGACATTGTCAGTGCCCATTTAAGAATGCCTTTTATCTGTGTGCCTTTCCCAGCACAGGAATAGGATGAAATGGGTTAGGGATGCATATTGCTTGGGCACCTTGCTTTTTTCACACATACATTTTCTTGTATAGCTCACACTACTAATTAAATCACTTCTTGACACTTTAGTTATTTTCACATAGCTGTTTTACCAGTGTGCATGCTTATTTTAAGTTTCTCTATATTTTTCCAGATTGATGAATGCCAATATTCAAAATATGTTATGAAATACTGTGTTTACAGAGGTAAGTAACTTATGTAATTCCACATGATGTCATTTCCTGTGGTGTCACCCTATAAACATTAGATGGGTCCCACACTTGAAGTGCTGCACTTAGCCCCAGAAATCATTTGAATGGCCCTGCGTGCAGTGAGACACAGAAAAAAAATATTTCTGGCAAGCTACTCGAACATATAACATACACACACACTGACATATACTATAGGTTTATCGCACTAAAAGAAATGGATGAACCCCTCAGTGTCCGTTGGCGAGTGGATGTTTTTATTGTATTTCTGCTTCTAATAGGCAGAAGCTCTGAAAATATTGTGAAGTACCCAGAAATCAAATATTTACTCCTTTCTGCACAATTAAAACGTTATCAAGCATCCATAAGTATTCTTCCATCTCAGAATTGGTAGACATCTTTCAATGGATGCCTCCTGCAGAAAGCTACTACAGATCCTCCTAACTGTTCCAGCATATTCCTGTAAGGCTAAGAGGAGCTTTAGTGATTTCTGACAACTGAAAACGTGGCTGCGTACAACTATGACTCAAAAAAGACTCAATCATGTTTGTGTGTGCAATATACATAAACATATAATGGATCTGGTTGACATAGAAACAATAGCAACAGAATTTGTCATGCGTCCCGAACGCCGCAAAAAATATTTGTTTTTTTAACAAATCTACATGATCATCACTGACTACAAAAACATTGGCCGATTTTACTCTGTGGCTTGTGTCTGCAGCAAAGTCCCCAAGGTGTCCCCGGTCCCCCCCAGATTTTATGGGACTCCTATGCCCCTGCTTAGGATACAGTCTGTGGAGTCTCTCCACCTCTTTTGATGGGTGAGGAGGAGAGTAAAAAGCTGGCAAAAAACAATGTGTTGCGCCAAGTGGAATTCTGACACCACCTTAGGTAGAAACGAAGGACGAACCCTCAAGACTACTTTGTCTTTATAAAGGACTGTAAAAGGTGGCTTAGATGACAAAGCTTGAAGCTCGCTAACCCTGCAAGCAGAGGTAATGGTTGTCAAAAACACAGCATTTAAGGAAAGCATCCTCAGAGGACAGCAATGGAAAGGCTCAAAAGGAATGCCCATCAGGAAGCTCAAGACTTGTTTGAGGTTCCAGACCCAAACAGTGAAGGGAACTGGTGGGAAGATGTTAGTCAACCCTTTCAAAAACTGAATGACAATAGGAACCTTGAATTAGGAACCTTGTTCAGGTGAGCGCTTAGAAATGGACAGCGGAGCCAGATAGCCCTTGGCCGTAGAACCCTGTAGCCCTTGATGTGTTAGATATAGAAGGAAGGACAACACAGATGGTGTGTCACAAGTGAAATGGTCAATTCCTTTATCTCTACACCAGCTGCAAAATGTGTTCAAACAGCGCGGGAAAAAGATTTTGTCGCTGGCCTTCTGGCCGAAAGCAACACCTCTGTGACATCTTCTGGAAGGTCCCAACCTTTGTAACTTAACCTTTTAGAAACCAGGCGTGAAGGTTGAGGTTCCTGAGTGAAGAATGCAACCAAGCTGTTATGTTATGTTATGGAAACGTATAACGCGCCCAAACGCCCGAAGACATCTTGGCGTGGGCAAGTACATAGCAAGGCCACACCAAAGATGGGAAGCAAAATCAGCGGAAGAGAGTGGTCTTAAGTAAGCGATGGAAGGTTTGGTAGTTCTCGGTGGACTTAAGTTTAAAAGGAAGACTGTTCCACAGCTTACTAGCCACTTCAGAGAAGGCCCAACCACCCACACTCTGAAGGCGAAACCTAGCATCCATCACCAATCGATCGCTACTGGAGCAGAGAGTCTGATTGGAAATGTAGGGCTGAAACCTATCCTGAAGGAATTCTGGTCCAACCTGATAGACCGCCCGAGGAACAATGCACAAAGATTTAAAGGTGATACGCTGCTGCACTGGGAGCGAGTGTAGATGGTGCAATACCGGACTGATATGGGCGCCATAAGGGGTTGCAATAGCAACTTGAGTGGCTATGTATTGAAGCAATTGCAGCCGGCGGATCAAGCCAGCTGGCTGCGCCAGAAAGAGTACATTACAATAATCAATCCTGCTCGAAAACTATGCGGCCACCCCAGGTGGGCGAAGTCGAGCAGGAGGAAAGGGCAAGATTTTGCAAAGAACCTGCAACAGAAAGTGACTAACCTGGCATACTGCACTAACCTGTGCCGCCATAGAACGTGATGTAGACAGATAGACCCCCAAGTTCTCCACCACTGTCACCGGAATGGGAAATGCACCCAGAGAAGCAGGCCAGAAAGAAGAAGACCAAGAGTCAGGCGTATATGAAGATCTTTGGGGAAGAGGAATTGGAGGGCAGATGGACATTTCCAGAAGTTCCGGGTGCCACATCCTTCTGGCGCAATCAAGAGCAATCAAGGTCATGGTTTTCCTGAACCTTCTCAACCTCCTGAGAACATGAGGAATGACAGGGACTGACGGAAATGCATCCAGACGTGTAAATTCCCAGTTCACTATGAACGCGTCCCCTAGAGCTGCTCTCTGACGAAATTCCCTGGAGCAGAATAGGTCACACTTCCTGTTGACAGTGGACAAGAGCAGATCTACTTCAGTGGTTCCCCAAAGGGGGAAGACCCCTTGAATGCCTTCCTGAGCCAACTCCCACTTGTGTTAGACTGTGCTCTGCCTGCTCAGAGCTCCCACTGCCATGTTCTCTTCTCTGGCTAGGTGAACGGCCGATAGAGAGATTCCGTCTTGCAGTGCCCAAAACCAAAGCTGCATTGCCTCTCTGCACAGTGGTAGCGACCCTACACCTCCTCGCTTGTTGAGGTAATGCATGGCCACTGTGTTGTCCGTCATTATCAGGACATTCTTTCCCTGTACAGAGGGCAAGAAGGCCATCAGCGCTAGTCAGATTGCCCTCAGCTCCAAAAGGTTGATGTGCAGTTTGGACTCTGACGGAGACCAGCGTCCACTAATCGTCATACCGTTGGAATGTCTCTCCCAACCTGTGAGGGAGGCGTCCGTAACCACCATACTCTCCGGTCATGGTTGCCAAAAAGGTTCCCCGTGCAACACATTCTCCTTGCAGGCCCACCATTGGAGATCTTGCACGACCTTGCTCGGGATCTGAACCACATCCATTATTGTGCCTAAGAACTGTAACCATTGGGATCTGAGCCGCTCAAGGGATCTCACCCTCGTGCGGGCTTCTGGCACCAGAAAAATGCAGGATTCCATGAGGCCCAGCAACCTCAGAAAATCGAAGGCCGGAAGACTTCGGGCACTCTGAAATGTGTTTCCCATCTACGATATGTGAAGACCCCTTATCTCGGATGGTGAAGCTTTACCAGAGGAAGAGTCCAGGACTGCTCCAATAAACTGCAGCTTTTGGGATGGTGTCATGTGGGACTTCTTAAAATTGATGGAGAAGCCCAGCTTGTGGCGAGAGTGGTAGGTGCGAGAGAGCGGGCTCTGATCAGCCAATCCTCCAGGTAGAGGTAGATGTGAATCCTCCCCTCCCTAGATTCACTGCCACCACCGCCATCAACTTTGTGAAGATCCTCAGGGTGCAGGTCAGCAGGAAAGGCAGTACTCAAAACTGATAGTGAGAGCTGCCAACAGCGAATTCCAGGTACATCCTGTGCTTGTGATGGATAGGTAAGTGGAAATAAGCATTCTGAAGATCAATGACACAATACAATCCTGGAGCTGAAGGGCCTGTAGGATCTGCGAGAGATTTAACATCTTGAACTTTTCCTTCCTGACAAACTTCTTCAAGCATCTCAAGTCCAAGATGGGTCACAACCCTCCATCCTTTTTCGGAATCAGAAAATAAGGAGAGTACCAGCCTTGATTTCTTTCTGCTGCAGGTACTGGTTCGATTGCACCTTTCTCCAATAGGGCTAGAACATCCTGTAAGAGGAGCGGATCTGGTACTTTCAAGGAATGGCCTCTTGGTGGACCGTTTGTAGGTCTTTCCAGAAAAGGGAGGCGGTACCCATGGGCAACTGTTTACTGTGCCCAAGCATAGGAAGTAATACTTTGCCACTCTCCAGATGCTGGGTTAACCTGACCCCTACCACAGTCCTGTGGCTTAAGTTTTCAAAGCAGCTTTGAAGCAGCAGAGGCTGCGGATGGCAAAGAGGTGGCAGGTGTAGCGGTAACTCTGCCTCTACGTCCTCAGGAGCCACAAGGCTGTCTCATTCATCCCCTCTGAGACAACAGACCCCTTGTTCTTCCAACAGAGGAGTAAAAAACAAAATGACTGGTTTTTCCAACCTTGAGAAGAAGAAGCAGATCAACCCTGCTGAGCTTGTCGAATGGCAGCACCAAGAGATTTAGCGGCTGCCTTAGAGGACTGCAGTTTCTCTAGGCTTTCATCCGCTTTGGATACAAATAGTTGTGATACCTCGAAAGGCATGCCCAAAAGCCTGGACTGCACATCAGGTGCAAAGCCTGAGTTCCTCAGCCAGGCAAATCGTCTGGGAACAGTACCAGCTACCATGGAGTGACTCACACAGTCCACTGTCTCCAAGCCCGATTGTAGTGACTGACACATGGCCACCTTCCCATCTTGAATGATGTTCAAAAAGCCCTCTCTCTTCCCCCTCAGGGACATGTTGTGCCGCCATAGCAATCACCTCCCACAATATATACGTGAACTTGGCTAAGGCACAGGTGGCTTTGACTGCCTTCAGAGCCATGCTCCCAGCCGAGAAGACTCTCTTCCCCAGAGTGTTCACCCTCTTATCCTCCCTGTCCATTGTAATTGTAGGGTATGCTGCCCCCTTGGAAGCAGAGGTGGCTGGTTGTACCACCAGGCTCTATGGACCTGGGTGCTTAGACAGAAACTCTGGGTCAATGGAGGAAGGCCTATATTTATTTGTGAAATCTTTATTCACTGCAGGAGTGGAGTCTGGTTTTCTCCAATTTTCCAGGACTCTATTCTTAACTGCTGTATGGAATGGAAGTATAGGGTCCTTAGGCAGCCCCTTATCCAGAATGTCAGCTAAGTCATCCTGCTCATAGTCCACCATAGGTCTCCCATAGTCCAAATATTCTGACTTTAGACATCACTGATCTGTAAGGTGCATCAGCATGCCCATATCCCTCAGGTGTGTCAAATCCTATTTCAGGGAAAGTATCAAGTCCACTGGCATCTTTAAGTGTGCCTACCATGTCCCTCATCCTAGATTCCTCAGAAATAAGCTCCTTTGGGACACCAGGGGTGCTATAATCCAACTTAGCTGCCACCATTGAGAGTGCCTCCCCCTCAGTCAAGCCTAGCCCCCCATAGCATGACTGGGCTGTCGACTGTCCCTGTGTTCAGTTCAAAGTACTCCTTGGTTTTGGCAGTCAGGCCGTCTATGAATTCAGGGTCCCCTAGGTAATAAGTGTTGAGACGTCAGCTCCTATCGGGCTTGGTCATCCCATTTGTTAACTCCCTAACTAACAGGGAGTGGTCTGATAGCTCTCTGGCCAAAAATTGGGTGGACAGCAGCTTGTGGGTTGTGCGACTGATCCCCAAGTGGCTCCCACCAGGAGCCACCCTGCCAGAACTTAACATCCTTTGGGATCGGACTTGACCTCTTCAAACTGGAATGACACCCTCTTATGTAAGAGTATGAGCGTCCCTCTGGGAACTCCTTGCTAAGCCAGTGTGGAACGCCACCCTATAGTTGGATCTGCGAAAAAATATGCACTCTGTTTCCGCCAGGTGTATCTCAGTGAGAAATACAATATATGGGGACTGCCTGTTGAGAAACTGTAACACCAACCTTCTTTTGATACTTGAACATAGCCATTTAACATTCCAGGTCATCACTGTGACTTTCCCATTAAGAGCCATTATCCCAGAGAAACCCGATCTTGACTCGAATTATGCCCCCATCCTGTTGCCCCCCCGTCTCCCAAGAGCACTCCCCTTTTCCTGCCCCATCCATGCCAAGATTCCCTATGCGCTGCGTGCCTTGCAAACCCAAATTCAACCATAACTATTTCAACAACGGTTGACAAACTCCCTAAGCGTCCCTCCCTGTACACCTCCCCAGCCTGAAGCACCTGTCGCCCTAACACTGCACCAAACGGGTGTGAAAAATCCAAGTCAACCATCAGTGGGGTGTGCGCTGTTGCCATTTCATGTGAGCCCCAATTCCTGATCATCCGCCATTTGCAACTGTGTACCCCAGAAAGTCATTGCGCAAGTATGGGGCGGCGCCCTCCCAGCCACTAAGTCATCCATTGCCTGTTGTCACCAGCACAGGCTCCAAGGGCACAGACTGATCTACTGCCTGTGATTCAAACAAGACTGGGGAGTGTCCCAGACCACCCCGCGGCTGATGCTCAGGAGACAACAGAACATGCATCTCCAGCCATGTCCATGCCTCCCTCAGGTTATTGAAAAGGTGCAAAGTTCCCTCCTCATAGACTTTGAGTTGCGCCGGGAAGAAAAGGGCGTACTTCATGCCAAGTGAGTGCATCATCCTTTTGACGGAGTCGAAAGATTGATGTGCTTTCTGAACCTCCCTAGTATAGTCTGGGAAGAAGCCAACCCGATAGCCGTTAACCGTGATGGGGCCAGTAGCACGCGCCATTTGCAGCGGTAGTTCAGTAGTCGTGCTGTGATGGTGCAAGGGGGCACCCTGGGGTTGGGCAGCCTGCCGGCATCCTGTGTGCCATTTCCATTGAGAAGAACTTGGAGAGTTTCTTCGGAGCGAAGAGTTCCGTGAGCCACCGATCCAAGAACAGCTCCATGCTGGGTTCCTCTTCCTTTTACGGCCCTCTGAGGATGTGAATGTTGTTGCGACGTGCCCTTCCTTCGTTGTCTTCTGCCCTATTTTCCATGTGTGTGAGCATCTGGGTGACCGTTGCCAGCTGCTTTTCCATTTGCTTAATTGTGTCCTCCGAGTCCGAGATGCGCTGCTCTGCTTCCCTGACCCTCGAGGCCAGGTTCCACATTGCTTGCCTCAGGAGGTACGCCTCCGTTGAGAGGCTATCAATTATCCACTCCATGGAGGACCTGGATTTCCCAATTGCTCCCAGGATATCTCAGAGGGAGATTTGAGCGTCTTGCAACTCCCCGTCTGTGCCTGTCATCCCTGTGGCGAGAGTAGTGGGGAGGGGGAGCTGGGGAGAGCCCACCGTTTGCTGGTCCATTTTGCACTGGAGCCCTGTCTTCTTTTCTTTGTCCTTGACCATGGTTCTGCACTCGGTCAGCCGCTCTCCCTCACTTCTCCGATTGCATGTGTCACTTCCTTTGAGCTGTCATTCTTGTCCTGCACCCTTTAGTTCCCCAGCGTATCACTGGTCTTCGCTTTCTTTGTTAATAAATGTGAGCCAGACCACACTGCAATGTGCCCACCCCGCTTAGCCCTTGAGATTTAGCTTGCAAGACACTGGCCCCAGTGCACTTCCTCCACCAGGCCTGCCTGCGGGAGCGGGGGGCGTATTTCACATTGTTTCTGGATCATCGAGGATTCAAAATGCAAGTGGCTGTGCATGGTTGGCCTTGTTGACCTCCCTTTGCTTAAGTGTGGTGCTCCCCCAACAGCAGCCTGTCTCTCAGGATATGCCCCTGTGTCCATAAATGCCGCCAATTATAGGACAGGTGTGTGGGAGCTTGTGCTGCTTCTGGCAGGGGCGCTTGTATAATCTGGACCGAGTTCCTTCACTGGTCCCTTGCATGTGGTAGTCCAGTCCTGCTGCGACTAAGCCACTATACTTCAGGTAAGTGTTCCTGTTTGCCTTTGTCTTTCCTCATCTGTTTTTGTTGTATTGTAAACTTTGTTGTATTGTATTGCTGTCCGTTCCACTTTTGATGTTTGCTCTTTTGCTTTCTTTCCTTGCAGGTGATGTTGCCGGCCCGGCAGAAGCTGCAGAGCTTGAAGCGACAGCCGGAGGGAATGAGGAACGAAGCTGCAGCGGTACAGTAGCTGGTATGTAGTTAACTAGGGGGTGCGCGGGGTTCAAATGCAGCGTGGCCCTAGGACGGATGTTCTAACCTTGTCTTTCTTCTTCACAGGGTCAGAGTTTGTGGATGCGGAGTGCGGTGCTGTGGCATCGGGATCAAGATCACTGGATGTCAGGAGATGAGCCTGCAGATGAAGCGATGAAGCACAGGTTTCCGTGAGGTGAGTATGCAGGAGTATGCCTGGTTTTAAAGGTAAGTAAACTGGTCCAAGCTGCGGTGAGCATCACGTTGCACGCGAGTGCACAGTAATGCGAAGCACCGGCCTTAAGGATGGAGCAGCTTATATAGCTGAGCTTCTGAAGCCACACCCACCAGGTTCAGCCTGCCTACCACACCCTGCCACACCCAATGAGTCAGCACATGAGGATGTTCTCTGGAATAAAGGCTTTCAGCTCCTGGAAAGTTCTTGTAAAATAAAATCACTCATGCACTGAAATAAAGTAAAACCACTCCTGCACTGAAATTGAATGAATGAAGTGTTTCTGCTCATATCTCTATATGACCCTGGCGCCAAAGGCACCAGGACTGAGTCCAGCCAGGGCCCCTGTGTTTATAGGTCCCAAAGGGACATAAGTGAGTCAAGTGACCCATTGCCCCCATCACTAGATGGTGTGGTTTGTGTGTTCTGGGGCCTGTGGCCATGACACCAACTGGCCTTGGTGTCCTCGCTCCGCCGCTCGCGGTGCCATTCGCTCCCCCAGTAGCAAGCTGAGTTCCATTATGTGCCCGGGTGTGTCTTAAAGCAGCAGCTTATGGGGCTGGTCTGTGGGAGCGCAGATTTGATGCCGCCTCATGCACCCACCTAGTATATCCAGCCTGCATGGATTGGCCACGGCTCCAGTGTATGTTCAGTTACTCCCCAGTGGCAGCAGAGCTGCTTGTTTCCTCCTTCCATGCTCCGATGAGCACACCAGTACTGCACAGTGTCTTTGATGTGCACTGCTTTACGCCGCAGCTCCCGGACTTCTTGCTTGGTCCTGCTGGGTCCCCATTCGCAGCCACCACACCCGTGCCCAGAGGCCCCACCACTCCAACTCACTCATTGTCACCGAGAGGAGGAGGGAGAACCCGCAGGGGGAGACCCGGTGTCAGGTCAGCCTATCCCTCACGGTTCAGACACCAGCACTGATGGTGTTGCCGGGGTGTCTCTGAAAATGGCGCCGGCCACTCCGTTCTCTCGCAGCAGTCATTTTCCAGATTCCCCTCACTGATTCCTCTAGGGGACAGAGCGGGTTGTAGCCAAAAGGGACAGTTATCCCACTGATTTAATCTGCCGGGGAACAGGATTTAAACTGCCGGATATCAGCAGCTTTCACAGAGCGATGGAGGCTCGTGTCTCCATCTCTCCAGTGCCCACTAACAAATTCTTAAATGTATCACCGGATGCAGATCTTGAACATACTTTTATTCTCCAGGACTCAGCTATGGAAGTAGGTCTCAGCATCAGAGAAGAGTCAAAGGCGAGAATCGGGTCACGGAGAGGCCGGTCGCGAGACTGGAGTGAAACCCCAGGTGTCTCTGGAGCATAGCATCCTCAAAATGTCATTGGAATGGAAGAAACCTTGTAGAAAACTGTTGAAAAAGTAAAAAATATAAGAGATTTTTTAGAGAACTCCCAACATGAAACGTGCAGTAAAAAATCTGAAGATGGCCTCCAGGGGTCAAGCTAAAACAGCCCTTTCCATTTGCTGTGTGCTGTATGACCTAAACATGACTATACTAGAGCACTAAAGCGACTGAAAGTTTCAGTATAAAAAGAAAATTGCTTTATGTTACAGGCGATTCCCAGACTGACGACAGGGAATATTGACAGCATGTGAATCTATGAAAGATCCAATGCTGGCGAATTGTATTTATTGATTTATATAGCCCTTTTGCCTAAGCACTTCACATAAAACGGTACAAAATTAAGATCGATAAGTCACAAAAATCATTGATTCAAATAAAGGGGATACGATTTAAGGAAAACACTAAAGGAAGAAAGAGTGGATAAAGTCCTAGCAACTAGAGGTAAGGATTCTAATGCTTATGTGCTAATAATGAAAAAGATTGCCGGATTGAGCAAAGGGAGGTTTGGGGAGAGATAGAAGGTAAAGTGTTCCAGAACATACAGAACAGACAGGAACAAAGATGAAAATTAATGAAAACAGGTAGGGCGCAGGCCATGAATACATTTAAAAACAATGCATGAAGAGAACATGAGAGAGCAGTACAAGAGAGGAGACAACAAAAGAGTATGAACAGCAGAGTGAAAAATCTATCTCAGAGAAGCAAGATGATAGTGGGGAAGGCCGATCCATGAATCGGAACAATAATCAATATGTGAGGGGAGACGAGAAGTTTCGTCACCCAGAAGGAAAGGAAAGGAGAACTTTTACATATGTTATAGAGCAGAAAATGATAGGAGCGAGGTATGTTAGAGTATGATCTTGAAAAGAGAGAGGGTGGAGTCAAAGGTAACGCCATGATTCCGTGCAGATTCACTGAAGGGTATAGTGGAGGGTGAAAAGGAAACCCAAGAAGGACGGGATACTGATGTAATGTCATGCATTTACAAAGCGCACGTACGCCATAAGGCATCATGGCGGTACACCGGCATAAAAACAAGAGGCCAACTGATGAGGATTTTAAACAGATGGGTTTTAAGAGACCGACAAAAAGTCAAATGATCAGAAATGGCTCGCAGAGAATGAGGGAGAGCATTCCAGGCCTTAGCTGCCACAAACGAGAAGGCACGTCCACCCACACGGGATAGCCTAAACCGAAGGACGTAGACCAGAAGAGTAGACTGAGAGCGGAGGGGCGGGAAGGAACATATATTGGAAACTTCACCTGAAGATTCTTTCCCCTACTTTATAAAAAGCACGGTGAACAATGTATAAAGATATAAAAAGCACACACTTTTCAACGGGAAGCCAGTGGAGCTGTCGAAGTAAGGGATACATATGAGCTCCCATCGGAGGGTGAAGAATCAACCTGGCTGCAGCATTCTGAAGAAGCTGGAGCCGGTATAGGGGATAGCAAGGTTGGCCAAGATAGAGCGAGTTACAGTAATCCACTGTACTAAGCACACGAGCTGCTGCAACCAGAGCTTGAAGCTGAACCGGGATAAAAGGGAGAACTTTCCGCAGAATTTTTAACTTAAAGTGACCAGCCCTATAAACCGACGCAACCTGATCCTCCATAGAGAGTGATGGAACAATTTTTACGCCCAGGTTTTTTACCAATAGTGCAGGCATAGGAAAAGGCCCCACGGAGCTAGGCCAAAATACAGGCGTCCAAAAGGATTGGAGGTGCCAACAAACAGCACCTCAGTTTTGTTGCCGTTAAGCTTGAGCCAATTAGCTTCCATCCAGGCACCAAGGTCCTCCAGGCAACACCTAAGCCGAACTGCAGTGTCAGAATGAGTAAGGTCAAGACGAACCAGGATCTGCGTGTCATCGACATAGGAGTAGAACCTAAACCCATGTGACTGAATAAGGCAGAGAAGTGGCCTGATATATAGGTTAAATAATATTGGCGATAGTGCAGAGCCCTGAGGTACACCACAAGATAGCAGGACCGATTTAGAGCGGAAAGGTGGGAGAAACATAGACTGGGAGCAATCGGCCAGAAAAGCAGAGAACCATGGCAGAACCTGGCCAGACAGGCCCGCCGCTGGTAGCCGGGAGATCAGGGTGGGGTGGTCAAGATGAAATGCATGAAGCAGGGAAGGATACAATTTTGGTTTTAGATGCATTTAAGTGAAAGGAATTAGAATGCATCCAAGATTGGATGGCAAGAAGACCAGCAGGAATAGTAGAATGAACAGAAAGTAGAAAAGGAAACAAAGCTTTGAGAGTTATCAACATAGGCGTGGAAGGAAAAGCCAAACAAATTAACAATAGAACTACGAGGGGAAGTGTTGAGGGGAAAAAGGAAGAGGACCGAGAACAGAACCCTGGGGAACAGATTGTGATAGGGGAAAGTCTGTCAGGCCAAGAAACAGAAAAAGAATGATCCGAGAAATAGGACCGAAACAGTTAATGAACCAAATCAGAAATTTCCAGAGACGAGAGAGTAGCTAGAAGTAAAGAATGATTAACAGTATCAAAAGCAGCTCATCAAGCCAGTAGAGACAAATAGTAGGTTAACAAGGCCAGTAGCACCCATCAACAATAACATTTCTACAAAGCATACCATCTTGGTTGCGGAGAGGTTGTCCATGTGGAGTGCAAGGAAATCTCAATGAAGGTAAGCGGCAACATCCTTGTGCCATCCTCTCTATGCCTAGCTGCCTGACATCTTCGATCTGGCAGAGTTTAAGTTGAGAGAAAAAGTCTTGTCATGTAGGCCGCCTGGAGGCTATTCTGCTCATCAAAGAGTTGTTGTGTGGCCGGAGTTGTAATGGATGCAAGGAATTTGGTGCAGCGGGGCACCATAATGAGTCGGCACAGATGCAGTGATGAAATCCCCTAACCTTTCCTCTGCGCCACTGTGGTCATCGCTTCAGATGGCATCAAGCAGCCCAACCTCTGAGAGGGCACACAAGGGGTGAAAAAGGTACAATGGCTGCAGTTTCTGGAGCAGAGTCTTTCTGATACTGGGGGCTGTAAGTGCCCAAGGCTCAGACCAATTCACCTGGGTCTCTTGGAGCCTATTCTCCACTGCCTCAAAATAATTCTTGAGAGGACCAATTAGTAAGGGGAAATTAGAGGAGTCTGGCACAGTAAACCATCATGGACAGATGGCACAGCTACTGAAACATGATGAGGAGATGAGGAGATGAACCCACGCTCGTCCTCTGCTCCCCCGAGGTTCTGGTTTTAGATGGCATCAAGCAACCCAGTTTGACAAAATGACTTCTGTTCTACAGAAGTATAAGGATGAGTAGTGGCTAAACCCCCTTCTCAGACCCTACACAAAGCAACAGTGATCTCAATCTTAAAGGTAAATAGACACAGCCAAGAGATATATCACCTTCTCCTTTGCTGGTAACGTGAGCCATTGGAAGGCTATACTATCAGAAGGGGTGTGAATGTGGCTCAGTAGCACCTAAACATCCAAGTGCAACAGTCCAAAATTAAAAGGAATTCCCAATCACAGTTCTATACAAATACATATATGTTAAACACACCACTGTACAAAAAACTATAAAAACCCACCCATGTAGAAAGAACACAGAATATGCAAATGATAGAAAGATGCAGAACTTTGGGTAATGAAACTGAGGTGAAATGGCAATCAGGAACCTCATTTAAAAGAATTTGTCTTTCAGTAGAAAAAGGTCCAAAAGGGACTTAGCGAGTTTCTAGGGCCACAAAAGATGTGCCAGTGTCAGTTCAGAGTACCTTAATCCAATATTAGGTGGTCAATGGCGTCGAGCAGGACTTCCAGAAGTTGTGTATGCAGGTTGAATCCTGATGCCGCATTTGTGAAGTTGGCCCAGGCGTCGAGTCGGGTCTAGCGGGTCTCATGCAGTTCGGAAGCCACGTTGGGCAGTGCAGGTCAAAGGGATAACCAGGTCTGGTTTGGTGACGGAGAGTGTTTCAATACAATGAGTACCACTGGTTCTAGTCAATGCGAGGCACGATGATCCAGCGGTTTGAGTCAAGCCGCAATGTGAGGTCCTGGTGGTTCGGTGCTGTGCCCGATGCAGCGATTCAGAGTAGTGTGCAGTGCACTAGTGCTCGGAATGGGTGAGTGACGAGACTCTTCTGGAGCACAACAGTGCTGAGCCAATTCAATGATGAGAGCATGTTTTCTTGGGGTTGTGCGAGTGGCAAAGCTAGCTGAAGCATTGAAGGGGACACAGAGGTTGCTCGAAGCGGTTTGACTGTGAAAACAGGTATCATGGTTATCCTGGCACTCAGGATGCCGTGAAACCTGATGAAGATCTCTAGGGAGGGGTTTTCAAGCAGGCTCATAGATCCTGGTCCCCAGCAAGAGTCACCCCCAATGTGCCCTGGAAGTGGATAGGGAGCAGAGCTTGCCTCTGCCTTTGAATCCTCCGTCTTCACCTCAATGTCTGAATGCGTGGAAAGGTCAACTCTCCCAAAAGGGTCCAAACAAATTCTGCCTTAAGTATTGGATGGTCTTAAAGTGAATAAAAGAAGGAGTGGGCGAGCACCCACTTTCATAGACAGAAATCCACAGGTGACTAAACAAAATCAAGCCTGCTTTAAGGGGGCCCACTTGTGTTCTTTTAGAAAATGAGATTTGCCTCTTTGCATCAGACCCACAGAGCTTGTGTTAAGGAGGAGGCAGGAAGGAAAGAGAGGTACAGAAAGAAACAAGATGGTGGATCCCTTCCCCACTTGTGCTGCGCTCTCTCTCTCTACAATAACCCCACCCGCGTCTCAGACCCATAGCAAAGGCCCACTTGGTATGCAGCACTATGCTGTGAGGCTAGTCCGTTTGTGTAAGGCATGCCATTTGATTCCTGTTTCCCAGGACAGCTGCTGCTGAGAGGTTGTCTTTATGGAGAGAAGTGGAACCTCACAAAGGATCAAAAGAGAGGCCGCACCAGCTGGCTCCCATTCTACTGGGTGCAGCAAGACAGCCAGTCTAGGAAGAATACACATAGACTGTTTATGGCTGGGCTCAGAGGGCTGACATCAATATGATACCAATTTGATGTGGCTTTAATAATTAGGGGAGATACTAGCCATCATACCTTAAACTCAGGTATTGCTTATATTTAAATTTTACACCGGCCACTAGGATAGTAAGTCTCATAGTTATGTGGTTTGGGAACAGAGGTGCATCTTAAATGCAGCCCCTGTGCTGAAGTGACTTTTCTGCCGCTGCAGCTTCCAAGTGGGCACCTGTGCTTTTGCATGGTGTTTGCTGGAAGTTGGGTCTGGTTAGCAGGCCACCCTTTCTGAGAACTTCTCGCATCATTTATTATTAATAAAAAAATCAAAAAAGCCAGGGTTTCTACACCCTTGCCAGGAGGCAATCCTTCACACCCACCCCTCTAGATTGCACACAAGGGGAGTTATATGCATTACCTGCTGGTCCTGTTCGTGCCTTTCAAAGTGACAAGTGTATTTAGAACATGTGACATTACTCAATAGAGCATGCTCAAACATCACTGCCAAAGAGCTGGTTCATGGAGAAAGAACTTCCTCCTAATGGACATCTTGTGGTAGAAAACAGCCCAGGCACGTATAAAAATAATGCTATTTGAAAACGGAATGGAAGTTCTGGAGAACTGGCTGCAATTTGCGCTGAAATAAACATGCTTATGCGATGAAGACAGCACTCTGCAGCATGCAGTTGAAAGTTACAGACTTCTGTGATTAGTGTCCCTTCTCCTGGCATGCTCAGTTTATGTTGCTAATGTAAGGCCATCATTGAGCTGCTTTTAATTCTTCAATTTGTATGCATTTGGGTTGATGCCGTGTAGCATGGCATTATAGTCCTTCGTTATAGCTACGTTAGTGCACAATTTTGCACGTCCAGTTATAAAAACAAGCACAAATTACTCAAAAGCCAAAACAATTTAAAGTCCATAACAAAGAAGCTCAAAACAAGCTGAACCAAAATAATGGTGTCATTTAGGTGCCTACATAATAAAAGGCATGCACAAGATTTTGAGATTACCTTTTAATTCCATGCATCTCTCACCTTATGTTCATGCTTTGTATCCTCTAACTTCTTTGCTTCTGTCTTTTGCCTTGTTCATTTAAATGTTTTCAAGCGTCAAAAGCAAACAACCGTATAATGAACAAGTGCAATACAGAAAAAAACCACAGACTGTATCATTCCTTCTAATCTTAACCTGCCGCTTTTCATGTTGGACCATTACTTGTTCATGCCCCATTGATGTGCAGTCCCTATTGTATTATTTCTTATTTTGGTAGTTCATTTCATTACAATGGTCTCCATGTACTCATTGCACTTTGTCCCACCCCTTTCCTTTTCTTCTTGCCCCAGTTCTTTGTTTACCGATTGGAAAAACCTTTTGTTTTTGACTATTCTTTTATAGAAACTAGTATGTTGTCATTCCCTACAGATAGCTCTTGTCCAGCTTCTTTTTCTCACCCTTGTTTTCTTCATGTTTGTGACGGATGTGACTTCCTGTGAATTTAAGAGAAGATGTCAGTGTGTACTTGTTTGCTCAGCTTTATTGTATTGAGTTACCGTTGACATGACAGGTTGACTGCTTTCTGTGATGTACGAGTGGGTCTGCTAAGTGACTGACAGGCCCTATTCACTGATGCAGATGTATTCCAGGTAACAGGAGATAAAGTGGTGATGTACTGAAATACCACTGGTTATCAAAAATACAGAGCATTTGGCAACGCTACCATTACAAGTGTAAAATTAACAGCAACATGGAGCCAAACCAAGCCCTGCCTCTTTTACAGCAAACACATACGGCAGCCCTTTAAGAACACAATTGTTGTTCACTCCTTATGCTCCTGCAGGCCGGCAATCTGTAGCCACCACTAGATAAGCTGAAGGAGAAGATCAAAACTACAGTTTCAGGAAATTGCTCATCAAACATGAAAGGAAGTCATAAAGTATTTCTGCAGAAGAGCATATTACAATACATATGTTATAAGCTCCAAAACAGAACAAAATACCAGGTCCAATAAAAGATGAGAATGTATTTCAACAAACAAGCTACTCAAAGAAAATCTCTTAATAAGAGTTGTGGATTTCTGTATTTTTCAAACTAACATGCTTTCAAAAATATGAATGGAGACACAGTACATACTTTTTAGTAAAGCAGAACATACCTGGTTAAATGTGACAACAAAGTCTCTAACACTTATAGCATCCATAAGACTGTCCATCTTCAACTCTATATTTATCTCTCCGTGTGACACAGATGCCTCTGATGGCCAGTACTGAAAACATTTCTCCTATAAAATAGTAAACAGAAAATTGTAAATATTTAAACATCTTACTACAATTCAAAATATAGGTAAGAATGTCAACAAGGTAAACAAAAACATACTGTTCAATGAAGAGTATAACGTGTGGGTTGGGTACTTAAACTTATAATCTTTTGCTTGTTATCTTTTTTGATTTTTATTAGGATTTTTTAATAAGGAATACAAACTTTTCAATCGACAGAAGCAACATGTATATTCCATGTATCCCCTCTGCCTACCCATAACCCTCCCCCACACACAGGGACCTGACCATCCAATAATACTCGCAAGCTAGCGGCCGATACCACAACTAGACACCAAACAGACTAAGAAAGCAATGTAGGGTTTACATACATTTGGTTTCCCCATTATCAGTCCTTCGCCAACACAGGTGGCTCAGGGGGCCATACCTCAAGACCCGTACATAATCTTACAGCCTTAGGTTCTCCCCTCCCTCTTGCAACAGAAAGGAGCTCCACTCCATCAAGAAACCTTCTATATTATCATTGATCATGGCGGTCAACCTGTCGTATATGAAGATGTCCCACAATTTACTTAACAATTCCTTCCTATTTGGTGTGGTGCTGTCTTTCCATTTCTGGGATAGGGCTACTCTTCCAGCTCTCAACATTGCCTCTACCATTTTCGGGAACCTAGAGGTTTCAGAATCAATGGGTGGGCTGCCCAGCAATAGCTGCAGGGGGGGAGAGGGACGGGGCAAAGCCAACCAGTTCCCTGATCCAGCTAAAGACCTCTGACCAATATACCTGCACCCTTGGACACTCCCACCACATGTGGTACCACGTTCCCTTTTGACCACAATCCCTTGGGTATAGAGGTAAGGAGCCCTTAAACATTTTAGAGAGTCTTGCGGGGTGCAGTTGCCACTAGTGTAAATTGTGTTCCTAGGCTGACGTATACAAGTTCCCTGCAAACATTAACTTGTAAATGTTCCCCCAAGTATCCTCGGTTATCTCCTCCCCACCCTCCCTGCTTTGCTTAAAGTTCTGCCTCCCTTCGAAATCAGCCGTAACCAAGTCTCTATTCACAGAGGATTTTTCCAAAGGGATTGAGGGAGCGTGAGGTGTTAGTATGCCACTCGGGATCTGTAAAAAAGCCCTTCAGGCGCAGATATTCCAGGACATTTATGTTGTTGCCCCCCAAGGCTTCTACCAAATGATCATACTCAATAAAGGAGCTCACCCTAAACAACTGGGCCATCCTCTCCAGACCCCTGTCTAACCACTGCTGGGTATTCCGGAAGCCCTTGTTTCCCAGATTGAACGGAGGGCCCCACAGCGAGCTCAGAGGCGATGGCCATGAGGAAAGAAAAGCGTTGGCCTTTTTCTGCTTCCACGTTCCCCATAGTACTGCTAGGGCCGGATGAGATCTAAGGTGGGGCGTGACCACAGGAGGTCCCTAACTTTCTTTGGGTGGGTGTGTTTATGTTGTATGTATGACCAGTAGGTCCCCATGTCGTCCCTCAGGTGTTCAAACATAGCTTGTAGCTGTGCTGCCTTGTAATATAACCAGAAGTCAGGGAGGCTCATCCCCCTAAAGTCTCTGGGAAGGGTCAATGTAGAATACTTAACTTTGGGCCTCTTTCCTCCCCATATAGACTCATTCACCATGGCTTGTAGTTTCGCAAAGAAGGATTCTGGAAGGGGAGAGGGGAGGGCCACAAACAGGTATAACAGGAAGGGGGAGAATGTTCATAAGGGGCACCAGCAGCGCAGATCCAGTCGTATCTTTTCCAAGATGGGGGTACAGTTCACCTCTACTAAACTACCAGGTCACTAGGGAGGTGGATACCCAGGTATGGGAAAGATGAGTGTTCAACTCTCATTCCACAAACTGTACCGGTGCCTGCGGTCACAGATTCCACTGCTCCTATTGACATCACACTAGACTTGGGGAGGTTAATTTTCAGGCCCGAAAACCTACCAAAGTTGCCTATCAGGCAAAGAAGTTCCAGGAGAGATTCCGACAGATTTGTTAAGTAGCAAAGGATATCATCTGCAAAGAGAGAAAGTTTACATTCTATCTCTCCACAGTGAATCCCCGTAATCCCCTGGTTTTCTCTAATGGTAATGGCCAGTGCGTACAACAGAGGGCAGATGGGGCAACCCTGCCTCGTTCCTCTTGAGAGGTGAAGTAGCAATGAGACTGAGCCATTAACGACTACTTTTGCTGAACAAGCACTATAAAAATTCGATATCCACCACCTAAAGTTAGTACCCAGGCCCATTTTCTGTAGTACATTAGCCATGTACTGCCACTCCACCCGATCAAAAGTTTTTTAGAGTCTATTGATATCAGGTATGCCTCCAGCCCCTGTCCCTCACCTCATGCATTAAATTAATGGACTTCCTTATGTTATCCGCTCCATGGCGTCCCACCTGATCCCCATGCACCAGTGATGTCATGCAACTGGCAAGTCTGTTGGCTAAAATGTTCACCATTATTTTAACATCCGTGTTCAACAAAGAAAGGGCCTATATGACTGGCACTGGGCCGGGTCCTTCCCCTCCTTAGGGATCACCACTATAAACGCCGCCAGCACTGACTGAGGGAGGATCCCAGAGTCCAGGGCATCGTTGAACAGTTTTGCCATGAACAACGCTAGAGTGGAGCGGAACCTTTTATAGAAAGTCACTGTAAACCATTTTCAGGGGTAGTGCCCCCCCCTTCATGCCACTTATTCTGTCAATCACTTCCTGGGCTGTGATAGTTGTTTCCAATGGATCTGCTTTCTCCGCTGAAAGACACGGAATCGGCAGGGAGTCCACGAACCATCAATTTCTGACCCGTCCCCTTCGCATTCCAATGTATAGAGCGTATCGTAATATGAACGAAACTCCTCGCCTATTTGGGGGTCTTCAAGCAATTTTTCACCTCCCTTTGAGCTGAACTCCTCGCCTATTTGGGGGTCTTCAGGCAATTTTTCACCTACCTTTCAGCTAATGACGATCACCCTTCTGCTCCTTCTCTGCTCTCTCAGCCTCCATGCCAGGATTTTTTCAGCCTTTTCACCCCTTTCAGTACATTTTTGCTTCATAAAGGAGAGTTTCCTCTCCGTTTGGCCGACCATGAGAGCTTTCAACTTATTTCAATGCACCGGGAACATTTGGGTCTTGAATTTCCACCTGGCTGGATTGATTCAATTTTCACTCTGAGGTTCATCTCCTCGCGCTCTCTTTCCCTCTTTCTCTTTGCACCCATCCCTATCAGGATAAACCTGATAGTGGTCTTAAATGCCTCCCAAAGCCCTGCGGTCGCAACCTCCCCATTGTCATTGATCTTGAAAAATTTGATAATCCCTTTCAAGAGGGACTGGGCAAGTTCTTTATCCCTCAAGAGCTGGTCGTTGCATGACCACCAGCCCTTATTTTGCCCCCGGAGGGGAACCCCCCCTTTGGGTTCTCACCAGGTCGTGGTCAGACCACAGAATTACCTCCACAGAGGTTTCAGTCAATTGCTCCATTAGGCGAATTCTGTCAGTATATAGTCTAGCCTTTAGAAGGTTTTATGGACCTGTGAGTAGTATGTATAAAGTGGGTTCCGGCCCTGCTCCCTTGTATGGGAATCTGCTACTCCCAGTTCCATGTTAACCCTTTGGAAATGCTCAGAAGACCTTGGCTGTGCTTGAATTACCGTGCCAGGGTCTAATCTCTACCTATCACATTCGGGGTATATGACCATGCTAAAATCTCCTCCTATTATAAGCGAGCCTTCCGCAAAGGTTTGAATCTTGCACTTAACCAAGTCCCAGTATTGGTCCTGGGCTTCGTTCGGGCAGTAAACTGATACCATAATTAGAGGCCATCCTCTTATCTCCCCCTTTACCACGAGAAGTCAGCCTTCTGGATCCTTGGACTGCGCCTTGGTTACAAAGTGTAACTTACTAGAAATGAACAGAGCCACTCCTTAGGACTTGGTTGGGACTGAAGCATAGAGCACTTCCCTGAGGGATCTTGCTTTCAAAGATGGTTCCTTCCCCCTTTGCAAGTGGGTTTCCTGTAAAAACATAATGTCTAGCTTCAGCTTATTGAAGTTGCGAATCGTTAAGGATCTTTTGCATGGGGTCTTCAACCCTCTCACGTTAAGCGAACCCAATGCCAGTGTACTTATGTTTTCAGCCATCTAGGGGGTGTAGTTTGCTCTTTAACCTCTCAGAATTGGTGGTATGGTACTCACTCACCCCGGGGTGTGATCTCTGGTGCCTTACTAGCTGCCACACGAATCCAGGCTGGACAGATTTAGTGATTGGTAGCCTAAAAAACTCAAACTTCCCTTCAAAGAACCACAATCCCCCAACCCCCCCCTTGGAGCATGGACTAGCTGCAACATTATTCTCGTTGCTGGACCAGGCCACTCTACCCTACCCCGCCCTCGGGCCTGTTCAATGCCAATAAACTCCTCTGAGCCCCCCTCAGATAGCCCACATTCATTAAATGCACTCCAACCCCCCCCGGCACCAACATAGCCAATATTGAATTCACTGGGTGGTCATTAACTGCAATCCGAGGCTACAACCTCACATACAGAGCTTCATTTTGTTGCCTCTACCGTTGACCTTCATATGTTCGGTCCTACACCTATGGGGGATGTGAGGGAGACACCGGATTCAATTTCTTAAACTTTCTACGACCCCAAACATGGCGTCTATCGACAAATCCATTCATCTTTTGGGATTCAGACAGTTCCTTCCCTCGAGGTTCTGTTGCAGCAGTCGAGGCGGCTTCGCCCAACAATTCCTGTGTCACTCTCTGGATATCATCTTCTGTTACAACGTTGTATTTATATCCCTCGTACTCAAAGGCTAGGGAAAAGGGAAACCCCCATCTGTAGCGAACTCCCTTAGCATTGAGCCACTTTGTCAGGGGGACACAAAGCCTCCTCCTTGCGAGGGTGAAGCTTGAGAGATCTTGGTACACCACTATTTGGGAATTCTCCCACTCTACCGGGCCCCTCTTTCTTGCCTGTTCCAAAATCTTTGTCTTCTCGGAGAAGTAGTGAAACCTCGACAGGATTGATCTTGGTCCCCCCGATCTGCCCCCGCCCCCGTTCTGTGGGGTCTGTCTATGATGGGTTTGTTAATGTTTCCTTCACTGAACAGCTTGCCGACCACCGCATTTACGGCTCTAATAATGTTATGCTGGGTCTCTCCTTCGTGCTCCGGAAAGCCAAAAATATCTCAAAAGTTTGCGACATTCACGATTCTCAAAATTGTCCATTCTTAGTGCGCATTTTACCTCTCTCCTTTCCAGTTCTGAGAGTCTCACATCAAATTGAGTTTCCAGGAGGTCCACCAAGGTTTGGTTGGCTTCTAGGCCTTGTATACGGTCATCCATTCTGTCAACTTTTTTATCCAGACCATCAAGCCACTTGCCTAGGTTGGCCCTGAAGCCCCTAATTTCCTCAAGGAGAGCCGCCATCCCTCTGCTCATCGACTGTGTCTCCTCCGTGGCGGTCGCAGGTGTGGTTGACATGGTTGGCTGGGCTGGAGTGGGGTCCTGGTCGTGTCTACATTTTTGAAGGACGGCAGCCCAGTTCATGGGCGGACGTAAAGAGGTGGAACCCCCGATGTTCACGCTAGTGGGGACGCCTGTGGGGGCGCCGGGGAGTGTGACACCAATAGGTCACTGATCCTCTTCCTCCCAGGTCTATAGAGAGCTCAAGAACCACGACCTAGGGTTTTCAGGTCTCAATGATCTGCAGGGAAGAGGGAGGGATCCCAGTGTCGCTAGAGCGAAGGCGTAGGGCTTGGTGCCGATGACCGCCGTCTGTATTCAGGGGGGGGATATCCCCCAACTGATCCACACTATTGCAAGAAAGCACACCTAAAGGGCTCCAGGCAGCCCCTGGTGGCACCACGCACTCTCTTCCAGGGTGTCAAGGAATGTTGGGACAGGTTAGAGTCATCCTCGGTTCTCCGCCTTCCCGGTGACGTCTGCACTGCGTCAGCCAGGCTCCAAACCAGGGGGAAGCGGATTACAGTTGTGCTCTCGGGCACCTCCCATCAGGGCCCGAAAGCAGAGCTTGTAGCTTCAGGCGGGTCTGTCAGTGAGAGTTACTGGGGGCACTCACCGGATGCTAGGAGGGTGCCGAATGGGCAAGCTGATCCCCTCCGGTGGCTGTGCATATTCGCATGTTTCTCCACATGTCTGTGCCACGGGCGAAATCGAAGGCATCAACTCCCTGATCTAGGGAGGAGGGGGGTACAGCGGGCTTCAGGAAACATTTCTTCAACTTGTATCCCTGGTGGGGGAGGGATGCATCAGTATAGTTGGGCTCCCAGATCCTGGGGGGATCCCCCGTTTGCCCCACCTGTGCTGCCAAGTCCAGGGGGTAGAGCTCCCCTTGGCTCCGCTCTGCCAAGGGACGAGGGCTTCTCATGTTGTTGTTGGATCGGGAGGGTGGCCCCTCAAGTGTGTTTTAGGTTGCTTCTGGGTGCTCCGGGGTACTGTCTCTCTCCCTCTGTTCCCACTGCTCATCCATCGGCACTTACCCTGTCCCGCTTCCGGGTGGGCTGCAGTGCACTGTTTCCCAGGTCCTTGCTGCATCGGGGGACCAAGTGGGCCAAGTCTACTGGTGTCCCAACACTATGGGACGAGGAAGAGAGGTCAGCACCCACTCCCACGGGAACTCCGCAGTGATCTAGGGCCCACGGGGAGGAAGGGTCCTGCGTCCAGTATCTGATGCTTGATGGAGGGAGCCCCTGTCGCTGCCTCGGCTCCTCTGATGAGTTGGGGTGGGTACCGGCATTCACCACCACGGCGCTGCACCGCCAATAGCTCCGCCACAGGTCTCCACATGGCCTGATGCAGCGTTGTCTCCCCACAGTCCTCCCACTCCCCAGGCCCCACGGGGTGGGGCGAGGGGGATGATTTGTTGTCCTGGCATCCCTCTCCACGAACAGCATTGTCCCCCGAGTGCCACTCCACAGAGCGCCGCTTTCAGCCTGCCCACTTTCACTTTCTTTGTCTGGAGCACCGCCTCAGCTCTGGAGTACGACTCTCCCCGCCGCCAACGGCACCTCGGATAGCTTGAGACTCCCTTCACCAAACTCCACGGGAGAAAGACCGGTGGGTGCACTGGATTCCCATGCACCCTAGGGGTGTGGGGGGGCATACAAACTGGCGGCTTCATGGGGGGGCTCATTCCACACTTCGGCCCTCAGTCACAGAGCGAGTCGCAGAGGCTACTTCATCTCTGCGCCCCCTAGTGGCAAACCTTGCTTGCTATCTTTAACATTAATATTACAATTACAATGCCTGCTTTTCCATACTAGGACAGGAGATGGAGTTCACTTGATTCACAAAGGGGGTAATATTCTATTGAAGTGGAGCATAAAAGTAAAGCGTAAAAGCAGTTTACACTTTACAACCAAACTCATTTACCGTTGCAACCACTCGGTCCAGTGGCATCACCATGGAATTATGAGTGGTTGTATCCCCATTTTGAGGGATTCTCAATGGCTTTCCATTACAGTAATACCATGTTGTAAATGCACGAGTTTTGGCGGGAATATGGAGTATGGAGGGTTTAATGCCAGCAAAATGCTGGAGGTACATCCTCCAATTTATCTCCAAACCTATAGTACGACGATGTGGTGGTAATGGAATTACTTCCACTTTACCAATTTTACTGCAGGACCGTATTCGTAATGAGGCCCAATAGCTTTTCCCAGCATTGCACACAACAGACCTTTCATATGTGGTACATCAGAAAACTCAAAGCACTGTGGTATCCTGGTTTAAGACTCCACCCAATACCGAGTTAAACTTGCAAATATCCAAATCTTTGCCTTACCAGCAAGCTCCAGTAACATAGCAGGGCCCAACACTTGGTCAAGTCAGTAGCAAGAGGCTTGTGCTCTAGCTGGCTTAAACAAATGAACTCATCAATGTAACAGGAGGAGTTTCCCCAGCCTGCACCCCGGACAGGTAAATCTTCTGCTGAAATAATTATCAGCATGACCCTAACAATTCTGAACTACCACCCGTTCCTTGTTTATGGCAAAGACTATTAAAATGTGCACAGCTAAATAACTTAAAAGTTAATTACAAAAAAACAATTTGCTTGGGAAATTTTAAATGAGTTTCAGACATGCCTGCAGCATAGAAAAAGCCACACGGTAGCATACCAGTTGTCACGCCGGTAATTCCACCGGGATACCGGCAAACTGCCCTACTGTTACCGCCACCTGATATCCCAGTGTTACTTGGATATTCCAAGTGGCAGAAAGGGCAGAAAAGCGTGAGGAGCGTCATATTTATTTAACCGGTCACCTTGTTGGATCTGCGGCCTGTGTCCGTGGATAGCACAGTGGGGAAAAAGTCTGTAAAACACATTTGTGGGTATTTGGTGGCCGAAAAAGGGTCTGGAATAAAGACGATATGGAACAATTTCTATAGGTGAAAAAAGTGCGTGCGGGTGCTGCGCTAGTCTGCAGACTCCGTTGTGAACGAACAGCTTGATAAACACATTTGAGGTTATTTGATGGCCGAAAGAGGGTGTAGAAAGTGTAGGAGAGTGGAATAAAGATGACAAGGAGCTGTTTCAAAGGTGAAAAAAGGGTTTGCAGATGCTGCTGAGTCCGCTGTCAATTTTGGTGTCCGTGGATATAATTTCAATTGCAGGGGATTCAGGGGGAGTTTTGTTATTTGAAGGTGTATTGTACATACTCATTATATGGTTTAATTGTATGATGGTGAATCTGGCCACTGGCCACACACACTATAATAATATGTGTATAGTAATTATAGGTAATCTAGTGGGAGTATACAGTATTTGTAACATGGTGGAGTGATATAATTGAAGTGTATATGGTATTTACGATTGTAGTACAATTGAGGACAGTACTTGATGTCTCCTGCACCTTTCACACGGTCAACAATTGTATCATCATTAAACAGTTACATGATACCATTAGCATCATGGAACGGGCACTGGACTGGATGATTTGTTTTCCTCACTAACCGCCCTTAACAGCTGCAAGTGGGCTGTTTGGACTCCACCACCTCACTACGTAGCCAGGGCTTTATCGTATAATTGTTGCACTTCCATATCTATTTCGTCCCTTTGGCTCACCTGAATTCCTTCTTCTTTTCTAATTTCCAGTATTATGTTAATGACACACAGGTTTCCTTAAACTTCTCTGAACTAATTTGTCTTCCTTGTTTTTTATATCTAATTTTCTGACCATCATCGAGGATTTGTGTGTGTTAACAATCGGTGTCTCGCTGCCAGTAAGACAGAGATGTTTTTTACTGTGACACCTGTACCCTGTTTTTCTCCTACCCTCTGGCCGTTGTCTTTGTGTCCTCTACTCTCGTCATCCTGTGAGGCCAAAAACCTTAGGGTTATCTTTAAGTCCTCTCTCTCTCTCCTTTAATCCTTACATTTTGGCGCTTGTAAAGAAAGCCCTTACTTCTGCTTGACCTCCTTACAGGCATTGTACCATTCCTCACCTTCCCCCAGTAGCTCAATGTCTGTAGAGCCCTAGTCCTGTGTAGACTGGACTACTGCAACAGCCTCTTCCTTACCCTACTCCTTTGTTGTCTATGCTCCCTTCTGCTAATCTAGAATAGGGCTGCAAGACTTATCGTTGGCCTCAATTGCAGGGATTGTATTGCTGCAGCCCTAAAATGTGTACATTGGCTCCCGCTAATTGCAAGGACTACAATATGTCCAGCTTTGTTTTCTTTAATACTGACCTGCTAGATCCCTTGGCTGCTGTAATTCTAATACTACGCATTGTCAAATGCTTTTTGAAACAGAGAGCGGGAGGCATGTCTGTGTCTTCGGCCGGTGCCCGAGCCTTCCTGCTTCTTTTATACTTGAGCTGGACTTCCTTAAATTCCGGAAACCTCTGAAAACTCTACTTTTGTGTTAGTGTTTTCCTTAATCCCTTGCCTGCTAACTCATACCACTGCCATAGAGACTGGTGGCCTGGTCCCTCATGAACCTCACAGGCTCCAAGCCCTACATGTAGTTGACACCAGTACACCCCTCCCACTTCAGCACTGCCGTTGCGAGTCTACCATCTGGTGGATGTGTACCACACCCTTGGGACTCCTCTGCCCCAGGAGGTAACTAGTGGCCTCCTAGTTTGGCATGTCTTGGCACTTCTGGGCTTGTGGGCGTCTATGAGCACTTGGTAATCCCTACTCCTATTTCCATTCATGCACTTCTTTTACTGCACAATTCATTTGTGCATTTATAGCAGCAATGTGAACAAATATTATGGGTAAGCAAGTGAAAGGATATGAAAATGATTTGTAGAACAGCTGTATGTGGTAGTTGGTGTGTTAAAGTTTAATATGTTGATAGGGTTATATGTAGAGTTTCTTTAACTGATTGCTGAATATATGTGTGACTGTTTCAAAGCAAGCAATGAGGGAGTGCTACAAACATAACAGTAAAAAGGGTAGAAGGGCTGTCTTGTGTGGATGTATGTTATTATTTCGAATATGAACATTTCAAAGACGAAAATGTTGAATTCTAAATGTTCGTATTTAAAATAATAAAACCCCTAAGCTAAATTGCTTTTGTGTACCCCGCTCCTCTCCACCCCCTTAATTACCCTTTGGCGGCACACTTCTCTGTGTGCTGCTCAGTCCCTGCAGTGCCAGTTCCCTTCACTTCCGGGAGTGGGAAAGGGCAGATAAGGGTTTGGACAGGTAGGCAATAGAAAAAATAAGTATCGTACGAGGGTTTGGGGGGTACCCCCCAAAACAAAACGATGAGCATTTTCAATGGAATGTACACGTTAATATGACAGGGGATGAAATTGCAGGTGATGAAATGACATGGAACTGCAGGAGATACCCCTGCAACCCCCACTTCCCTTGTTAGCTATAATGAAAACCGAATGGTTAAAATGTTCGTCATTCATCTGGCAATGAATTGTAGATGCAAGTCAAAGAGATAAAGAGAACTATAATAGTTGGGTTTTCACGTGCCACTCGGACAGTATTGTTGATTCAATTTCTACTGTCACTGTGAAGTTGACATGTATATGGTGTCGCTTTTAAACTTGTTATAAAATGTAGTTTTAAAAAAATAATTTAACCATTTTCGGCTGTATAAAATTTTGGTACAGCCGAAATCAGATCATTTAAACCATTCGGTTTTTTTATTTACGATATTTTCATGCAATACCGTCTTGGTGCATGGTGTGCACTTGCAATCCGGGTTTTTTAAGAATGCATGACCTAGAGAGGGGACTGTGCAGACCCTGGACGGACCATGGATTATAGTTCTTATTTTATGCTATAGAAAAGTATTTGGGACAGAAAATGATTTCTGTGCTTTAATCTCTACTATACAATTGTCCATTGCACTTACTCTATCAGAATTGTCCCTGGACCTAATATGATAGCAACCTCGTCTGTTTCCTCCACCCTCCCATTACTGTTTTTTTCCTCCCCACCACCCCTCCAGCACTATCTGAAATGTCGTCAGGCCTAGTATGATAGTCGCTTGTTTTGTTCCTCCCCTCCCTTTCTGCACCCCTCTCCCTCACCTTTTATTTTTCTCCGGCTCTACCAGAAATGTCGTCAGTACGGTAGTCGCCTGTCTGTTTCCATTTCCTTCCCACTCTCCCCCTCCCTTCCTTATCTATGTCTTAGCTCTTGCACTATCTGAAATGTCGTCAGGCCGAGTAGGATAGTTAATTTCACATCCTTACTGTTCATGGCCTGTAAGAATGTGGTTGTATTTTCCCTTGTTCCCTCCCTTGCCTTGAAGCGCTTTGAAACACATTGTGTATAGGCGCTATATAAATAAACAATCATATCATAACAATCATATCATATAATTATTATTTCCATTAGCATAGTAGAAAATGCTTACTGAGTCTAACTACTTTACTGACAAATGTAGAGTAGATGGCGTGTATAAGCATATTTATTTTACTTCTATTTTGGAACTGTGACGGGTGGTTCGTAAAGGAATCTTTGTTGGTGTTTTTTATTTTTTTAAATAAATGTGTTTATTTGCAGGAGAGGCCAAGAAATAAGGTGGGGAGGGAAGTATGGGAAGGGGCAGCAAGCACAGCTATGGAGGGGCAGATTAACAGGGGAAGATGTTGGGGTGTGCATTACATATAAGGTAGGGTGCAGTGTTTCTCATGCTCGTTGATTACAGCCTCGAAAGCACTTCGTAAATGCTCCCCCATGCAGGGGGTGTGTTGCAGTATATGCAGAGTACTGTTGTCTTTGAAAGATATGGATAAACAGCCTCTTTTATGGCTTGCAAGATAGCTGGTGGGATTTTGTGCCCCACAGGAGTAGCGTGTGTGGTTGCAGTATTGGTTGAGGAAGATGAGGTAGAGGAAGACAGCCTATTACTTCCTGAGAAAGGAACCACCTTTCTGAGAGCATCCCAGTGGTTGGATTTGTGTGGCAGCACATGTAGGTGGTCCTGTAGAAGCACTGCCCAGGTTGTCCGTGACTGAGTACAACGTTGCACTCAGTGCATTTTACTTTGGTAGCCTTAACCTTTGTTAAACCCCCAACAGTGGTAAAGAACTGCCACACTCATGATTCTCTCTGGGTTCTAGAGGTAGGCATTTTCTCTATCTCATCTTCCTGGTTCTCTTAATTGCTTTCTGAACTATTGCACTTCTTCCGTTATCTAGGCCCTCCAGCTGGTGGTGGTGGCTCATGAGGAGGATGGATAGCAATAGCTGATGCCATTTTTGAAGATAAATAGCAGTTCTGCTAATATTCTTCCAAACATGTGCTGTGTCCTAGATTGTTAATGGATGAGTAAGAATAGGTGTAGGAGCATATCCATTCATTTTATTGCAAACCTTACAGAGTGGTACATAACAGAGTGGACAATAACAATGAAAAGATTCAATAAATATATAAAGGGAAATGGGTCAGGATGGGGTTGGGCTGGTGTTAAAAGGGTAGAGAATCGGGGCGATTGAGCGGTGGGGACACCCCAAATCAAAAAACAAAAACAGTTTTTCAGTGTTTTGCCCGTGATTAAATGTACCACTCTGTAATTGTGGTTGGTAAAATCACATATAACCTATAGGAGCTGTACAAGGTTACATTTTCATCTTCAAACTTTCCCTGGTAGAGCCACCAGGATACCGGCAAATGCAAATACCATTTCCGGCACTCCGTCCGGCAGCATTGCCGCTGGATTCCGAGTTCCGGTGTAAATAGCCCATTCATGCAGTCCCATAGGACTCCATGAGGGAATTTTCCATCATTACTGGCAGCAGCAATGCTTCTAGCTGGAGGTAACGCAGGCGCCCCACCAGCAAACCCATGTTCGACCGGTCTGGTAAAGTGCCGGTATCCACGAATACTGGCACTTTTTTACCAGACTGACCGACTTAGAATGAAGCTGATTATTTTTTTTATGTGGAAATTATTTGTACCCCCTTTTTTTAAAACAAGAAAAACACAACAAAGAAAAATGCACAAAACAAGAAATTCATAGAAAAATACATTTTCCTTTTATTTAACCCTTTGTTACATATGTGATTCCTAATACTTTCCCCTTCCCAGTTCCATCCCTCCTCCTTCTCTTTTCTCCAAAACGTCCCTTTTCATGGCAAAAGTTTTCTGTTATAAAAGTAGACAATAAAAAACAAGACTGTATAAATGGTTCAATAATCCTTAATTGGTCCTTTTAATACAGTGTTTTTAGCTGCATTTAGCCTTAATGGTAGCCGTGGGTACAATGAAAGTAATGACAGTAGCCGTGGCAACCATGAATGTTATGCTATGTTGTGCAATGTTCTGTCGTATAGCCGCGGGTATGAAATCAAATGATATTTTATTTATATTGCGCTCGTACACAAGTGTTTCAGAGCGCTATCAGTCAAAAAGGGAGGGGAACAAGTGCGAACAAAAAAAACAAAAAAAAGTGATCTTACTAGGCCCAGTGACATCTAAGAAAGCGCAAGTGCATGGAAAAGAGAAAAAGGGGGAAAGTGCATGGGGGGGGGAGTGGAAGTGCGGAGCAGAGGAGAGAAAACAGAATAAATATTAAATAAAATAAATAAAAATATAAGGCCGATAAAACCATGGTAGTGCAGCCAGCAAGTGACAGGTGAAAGTTGCTCAGATAAGGTAAATCTGATAAGTGCAGAGGAAAAGTGGGAGGGGGATTGTAAGTGTACAGATACAGAACCCTAGTGCAGATGGTGGCTTGGAGGCAGTGCAGGAAGGTGGCAAAGTGAGCAGGAACCTAGGCCCAAATGACAGAGGGTGGCCAGGTGAACAATGCCAGGAGAAGAAACAGATCAACAGGGGAGAACGGGGGCAAAGGCAGTGGCAAAGAGGAAGGTCTTGAGATGCTTCCGGAACAGGAAGGGGGTTTTCCACAAGTTTCAAGGTGGCCGGTAGGCTATTCCAAAGGCACCAGCAGAAGACAGAGATCGACCCCCAGCTCGTGTCACAGCTCATGACTATGAAAGAAAGTTTTAAAAAGAAATATTGGAGGAGGAGGCGTGGCTACTGACACCCAACATAGCTGGCTGATTTAGCCACTTGAATTGCCCAGGGAATTGCTGTGGACTGGTTAATGGTTCTTGAGCATAGCCATGCCCGAGAACGTGAAGAGAGCAGGCTGAAAGAAAGCACCACGGGCAGGGCGAGTCACACCTGACGAAACAGTGAGGCACAGGAGGAGTGGCAGAGAATGCAATAGCTGCGCAGAGAGACCTGGAGGCCCGGAGCTAAGCTGAGCAGGATCCTGTGAAGTGCGCCCTGCGTCCGTTTATGAGGTGAGCTGCGCACAGCCAAAAACCGTCAGCAACGGACAGCCTACAGCAATGTGGCAAGATCAACGGGGACTCACTACGACCACCAAGTCTGTATAAAAGCCTCAAAACAATTGCAGCACTGACTAAATTTAAAAGAAAACCAATTGTAAAAGAGGAAGCAGCCCAAGGAATATAAAGCTGTTGCTCCAGTAGGAGGCAATAAGCCGCACAGGGTGAGATACAGAGGGGGCAAGTTGAAAATGTAGGCAGCCCAAGGCATCTCACAGAAGTGCGGCGGTGTGCATGAAACTGTAAGCAGAACAGCAGTATGAGCTCATGACTATGAGTGCCGGATGCTGCGGCGCAGATCAGCACACCGTGGTGCTCATGGCCCATCTTTGAGTAGCTTCTGGCCATCCACCCAATAAACTGTGAGTGTTAGGCGGTCTCCACCGGCAAGCCACAAACGAGACGGAAGATATGGAGCGGTTAGCACAAGAGGCGTCAAAGGGCTCTCCAAAACAGACCTGAAGGAAGAACTAAAGGAGGAACTGACCCAACCGATATGCGCAGAGATGACAAATTTACCAAGGAGCTTAGGAAATCGATGGCAGAACTGGTACAAGACTCAAAACAGCTGAAAGCAAGGGTGGGAGACACAGAAATGGGAGTACAGACTTTGCAGGAGGATGTGCTTCATTTGAAAGGAGAGCTATCCAGCACCAAGCAGGGCATTTCTCTCCTGATTACGCCCATATAGGACATAGAAAACAGGCTTACATGGGGCCACGGAGGGAGTGGAGGGAGCGGATCTGCAAGGATGGGTTCAACAAGTCTTTAAAAAGTTGGTGCCTGAGATAGCAAAAGAAGGGATAACACTGGATCATGTTCACAGAGTAGGCCCGCTCAGGAGAACCCAGAGAGCCCAACCTAGGGATATCATTATGAAGTTCCACTCGTACCATACTAAGGAGGAGATACTGCAAGCCTCGAGGAAAAGTGGAACAATTTTCTTCCAAGGACAATCCCTGCTGATCTTTCAAGATATTGCAGCACTCACACTATAGAAGAGACAGGTATTTCGTCAGGTCACGGAGAAGCTACAGAAGGAAGGTGTCCGATACAGGTGGACGTTACCCTTTGGACTGGTGTTTGCATGGCAAGGCCGGGAAACTAAGTGCACCACACTAGAGGAAGTGGCGCAGATACTGGGTGTGCACTGGGTGTGCAGATTGCTGGTGAGCAAGGAGAACGGAACAAGTGATCATGGTCGAGAGTGGCGGTGTGCAGGAGGCCGCTAGGTTCCATGAGTGCTGATGGAGGGTGGGACGTCAGACCAAAGGAAGCCTGAGAGAAGCATCACTGCAGCAGGGACATGTAAGTTGAACACTTTGGATCTCCCCGGGGTGATCAAGTTGAGGGCTAGGGTCCTAGTTATAGATGGTAATTAAGGAAGAGGTGAGGACCATACGTTTCCTCAGCATGCCGTCGCAGATTTATGTGAGGGGTTGGAGTCCACAGGGGAGGCTTTGGAGGGTGTGTGGGGGGAGAAATCACATCCACAACCCTCAATCTCGTGGATGCAGTTTGGTGGAAGATGTCTCTGGTGGGACTCTCTAGTGGCAGTGCTTTGGTCATCTTGCAGTATTATTCAGGGTTCTGACATAAAATGCTAAGGATTTCAATGTCCTGCAGAAGAGAGGTAGGCTGATAATTGAGGTGTCTGCAGGTGGATGTGGTGTGCATTCAAGAGACACATTTTATGAGGAAAGATATACATAGGCTGTGCTCAACATTTTTTCTGCATCCATTTTTTGCCACCGTAAAGAACAAGAGCAAAGGGGTAGGCATTCCTCTGAATAGGAAAGTTCAATTTACATTGGTGAACAGTAAGGCAGACAAAGAGGGTAGATACCTCTTTGCAGAGCGATGGTTTAATGGGGCACTACTGACAATTGCCTCATTATATTTGCCGAACTGTGGCCAAAACAAATTCTGCAGTGCGGTATCACAGGAGATTGTGGACTTTGTGGGTGAGGTGGGGGCATCCTCTTAACAGGAGACCTCAATATGACCTTCGACCCAAACTCAGATGTTTCCAGGGGCACGTACATAGGCACTAGACAACCATCGAAACATCTGATAAGCGGCATGAAGAAGCTGGGCTGGTAGACGACTGGAGGCATATGACTGGGGATGAGGGGCTTTTCCTTCTACTCTCAAGTACACAAAATATACTCCAGAGTAGACTACATCCTGCTGGGGAGGGGAATTCACCTGAGAGTACACGCAGCAATGATAGCCACAATCAAGCATTTTGATCATGCCCCAGTGCATATCACATGCGACTTACACCCAAGGAGCAAAGGCCCAACTCCTGGAGGCTGAATCCATCTCTTTTGCAGGACCCAGTGTTTAGCGGGTTTATTGGTGAGGGTATTGAGCGTTATTTTTAGGAGAATGCCCAGGGGTGACGAGTGAGGACACATTTAAAGCTTATATAGGGGGACGGGTGATCATTTCAAAAGAGGTGGGGTTGCGTAGAGTGTGTAAGGTGGAACCAGAGAACCTGCTGGCTGAGTTGAAGGATCTGGAGGGGCAGTATCGAGTCTCCGGATCACGTATGGTCTATAGACAGCTGCAAGCGACATGAGGCCAAATCAATAGGGAATAAAGTAGAATACACTCTGAAGAAAATGAAGCAGCGATATTATGAGCACGGCAACGGGGCAGGCAAACTATTAGCCTGGGAGCTCGGGGCCCGGACAAATAAAAGGACCATTGGGGACTTGTGCACACCGGACAAGGGCACAGTTAAAAATGAGGGGGAGAAACAGGGGGCTTTTGATCAGTTATATAGGGACCTATACACACTTGACTCCCCAGCGCAGGAGTCGATTAGCGCCTTCTTGGAGAAGTATAATATGCCAAAGACTACAGAGGTTCAGAAGCAAGGATTAGGGGAAGACATAACTAAAGAGGAAATTGTAAGAGCCATTAGTTCCCTAAAACAAATAAAGCCCTGCCCTAGATGGATTCTCATCAGAGTTTCATAAGAGGTATCCAAGCGCACTGCTGGGCCCACTGAAAGTGTTATTCAATACAGTCTAGAAGGATGGGAAGGTCCCATGCTTGATGGAGTAAAGCACGGGTGTCGGTGATGCCTAAAGAGGGTAGGGACCCAGGACTCTGCTCATCATACCACCCCATTGTGGTCCTGAATATAGATAGGAAGCTGTAGGCCAAAGTTTTAGCTGCGTAACTGGACCAAATACTGCCATAAATTAGTAACAGAAGACCAATCGGGATTTGTCTTGGGGAGGCAGGCAGCAGTTAATACGAGGTGGGTGATCAACCTCATCGATATTGCACAAAGGCGTAACATACCAGCGATGCTAGTGGCCTTAGACACCGAAAAGGCTTTTGACCGCGTGAAGTGGGAATATTTAAGGAAAGTGTTGAGCAAGTTTGATCTAGGCGAGAACTTCATAAGGGGTGTGTTTGCCCTGTAAAGAGCGACCTCTGGCAAAGTGGCAGTGAATGGTCAGTTGTCGCCGGGCTTTTGTTTGAGTAGAGGGATGTGTCACAGCTGTTCCTCCTTTTCGCACTCACAGTGGAACCGCTGGCTGAAGGCATGAGGGCCATGAAAGACATAAAGGGCATCAGCTATGGGGCGGTCGATCACAAGATTGTGTTGTACGCTGATGATATTCTCTTGGCTCTATCTAAACCGAAGTGTTCACTCCCTCCACTGCTAGATCTCCTCAAAGAATAAAGAGCAGTATCTGGGTTCAAGATAAACCTGGACTAATGTGAACCTCTGAATTTGTCCCTGATGCAAGACAGGGTGCATTGCCTGCAGCAAGTCTCCACCTCTAGCTGGACGGTGAAGAGCATAAAATATTTGGGCATTTGGATTACGGTCAGGCTGGGAGACCTATATAATGCTAACTACCCCGACGTACTAAGTGCGATCAGAGAAGAGTGGCGGCGATAAAGATTAATGCCCTACCAAGACTGTTGTACTTACTTAAAGCCTTACGGGTGGTGCCCCCAAACTAGCCTTAGGGGATCTTCAAAAGAAGCTTGGTAAATTTGTGTGAAAGAACCGCCCAGCAAGGATAGCTGCCTCGACTCTATACAGATCCAGGGATAGGGGGGTCTAGCGTGGCCCCATTTTTAAAAATACTATTAGGCGGCACAACTGAGAATTTTACAAGACTGGGTTGACCCAAAATCACCCAAACCTTGGCGACAACTAGAGGAGCAAGTGATTGGTAGGCCCCTTAGGTATATGCCACGGATCCCTGAGTCTGATCGCCCAGTGGGCATTTACAAACTCCCGTCCACTGCTGCTACAATCATTCTGGGATGATGTGGCAACGAGGCAGGGACTGACAACATTCCCAGGCCCTGCAACTCCGATCCACCATAACATTAACGTCACGCCAGCTTACCGGGCAAAGCCTTTCAGCCATGGCGTGCGGGAGGCTGCCAGTTAATTTCACATATGTTTGAAGGAAGGGAAATTAGATCATTTGAGTCCTGCAAGGGCCCATTTGGCATAAGAGAAGGGAAGGGCTTTACCTATTTACAGCTTCTCTGTCCCTCTCGGGCGGATAGCTCAGGAGCAACGTGCTCGCCTTGGAAGCAAGACGACGTGGAGCAACACAGGTTCGAACTCCGGGTCAGCGCTTGGAAACCTCTGGGTATTACAATTACAATTAAAATATCTATTGTACAGGTGCACACCTGGTGTTATAGAATCAATAAATAATATTTGTATTGGTAGGCGGCTGCAGGGGCGACAAGCAACCCTGGCACTGGGTTGCATAATAACAACAGTAAAGAAACCGGTGTCCACTGGCTAGGGTACATTCGCGTTCCCTGCACACCAAGTATTGTATAACATACAAAGCTTTAGGTTACTATTTTCAAATGTTTGTATGGATAAATTTGATCAAACATTTTTTAGTTAAAAAAGAACAACAACATTTATTTTATGGAAGTGATTGTAACCTCTAGGAAATACAAGTTCTTCCCATTTCAATACTAAACATTTGTACAATACAAAAAAAAATGATTTTTATAAAACAATTAGCTATTTCCAAATAAAGATCTGTGCTCTATGTGTTTCCGGGCTTCTATCCCTTCCTCAGGCGCAAGAATTCAAACTTTTCTTTATAAAACCTTCATGGTAATCTATAACTTCTAGATAAAGAATACACTCTATTTACAGCTTAGACATTGGGTTCTGCAGGGGGATAATAAGCTGGGCGCTATGAGGCAACTAAGCCCCTTTGAGAAACTGGTACTGTCTCCAGGTGGTACTGCAGGAAATTACTCCTGTAAATTACTTCTAGTAGTTTGAGGGATACATTCCAGCGCTGATACTACCTCCACTACTGCTGATTGGTGATGCATGTTAGATGACATCTCCCACCAGATGACACGTTGGGGTGAGGTTCCAGTAATAACCTACTCACATCGTGAAGAAGGTCACCAAATTTTGTGGCCCCACCAGTGGCCTTTACCAGACGACCCGAAACATATGTCAATGTTATTAAATAAGCAGAATGCTATTTCATTTGTTTTTTGAACAACTATTTAGAGTGGATATAGGTGTAAGGAATTGGATTAGTGTGTGAATGTTGTAGGGTGCTTTAATAACCCATACAGTGTAAAGATATCCATTAATGAGTGTATGATTGAAAAGTTGTATAAATGGTGGAATATATGTGTGGATGTTGAATAAGAGATATGTTGCATGAACAAACATTGTCAAGCTGTGAATAAATAAATATATTCTGTGATAATAGCCACATTGAATTTGTTTGTGTAAGAGTCTCCAATCTCACCAGCCGATGTCCATTATATTATTTGTTCACTGTATATTATATGCTCTAACCAGCCACTAGCTATGGCCTTCGTCCAAGCACACTGTATATTATATACACTAACCAGCCAATAGCTATGGCCTTCAACACAATACTGGCCAGTGGCCACAGCCTTTGGCAGTGCCTACTGTATATTCTAACATATTAATGGCCAGTGGCTACGACTTTCAATCTTGCCCACTATATTTGTTAAAACAGTAACAGGCCACGAGGCATGGCTTTGAGCCATGCACACTGTATATTTTACAACACAAACAGACCACTAGGTATGGCCTTTGGTGATGACCAGTGGCCACAGCCTTCGTCATGGCCAAGTCCATAGCCTAAATGGTTATTAAGATAGTCAACATTTTTATGAGCTAACTTATTAATTATGTTATTTATAATGCCATTATTGATGTAATCTGTTATATATAATGTAATTAGTTTGTGGTCATAGGCTGCGCAACAGGGGGCGCAAAGTTAAGGTGGCTTTAGCAGAATTTTAAGGGTTTCGTTACAATAAGTTCTCACCTTAACATCACTGCAAATTACGTTTTTTCCATTAATATATTATGATGTTAGTAACCCGTTCCACATACTATACCAGGGGGGTAACTGCCCGGCAGCCTGAGGTAAAGGCCTAAGCAAAGCAATGCTGTTTAACGAGGGCACCGGGAAGTTACCCCTCGGTGTATCCTGTGGAATGGGTTACCAACAACATTAGCACCCCGGGTTACCAAACCGGTAACCCGGGGTGCTGATAGCGGGGTCTTGTCTATGAATGAACAGGATGTCTTGCAGCATCCTGTTCATTCATAGAAATTACAGTTTGAAGATGGCTGCCACGGAGAAGGAAGGCAGGGCTCTTTACAGAGCCCCTCTTCCATTTCCATTGTGGCTGGCAAAGGGAGACAGAGAGAAGCAACCAAGGCGGCGGTACTCACCGCCCCCACAATCAGGTAAGTCGGGCAGGGGAGGGGGGTGGCAATATAAGAAAATAAAAGCGTGGGAAGGGTGGGGAGAAGATGGCGGCCCAGCGTGGGTTCTGTGGAATGTGGGCTGAGATCAGAGGTTTTAGCAGCGATCTGCGAGAACATGATTGGCTGTTCCCCGTCCCCAGGTGCTAAATATATATGTATGTATGCCTCTAACCACAGTCCATTAATCATATGCACCCAACTCGCATTCATGATATATAATTCAGGGAAAAAATGGAAGTCCTATCTTCACCGCAACTTGGGGCAGAGGATGAATGGACTGTGGTGGGCGCACATGCATATATTCAGCTCCTTGGAACCTATCAGTTTCAAATCTAATTATTATTAAAGGAACGTGGTGACGGTTGAAGGGAAGGGTATTACAAGCCTTTTTCTTTGAGGCACTAACATCACCATCCTCCTTATAACAAAAGAGCCTTGGGTTGGGTTGGGGATGACCCTTTTATATTTCCTACAAGATGGGGAAAAAGGAAAGCTGTGTCACCCCAAATTGTTCCATCTGCTCAGGGAAAAAAAATCCAATAACCTGCACCAAAAACGGGGCGCATGCGTGCAAAATGCGCGCAAGTGCCCGTTTTCCGATTCATGGAACACATTGCGCATGGCTTACCTGAGACCTGCATTGAATCTGCGCGGGTCCAACACTTCACTGCGACACCACAAACGCCTTGCGCGAGATGCCCAGTGAAGGCGCACACCGTCCAGCGCACCCACCTAAAAAGGGGGCGGAACACGTGGAATGGGGAACAAAAAACCTAAATGTGGGCGTTACGTGGGAAGTATCACAGTAAAATACTTGCAACGCCCACACGTGCGCTGACAACACGTATTCATGGAAGTGAACAGGACTCTCCTGCGCGCGGGAAGACGTGCTAATCCGGAAACACATCCGCCAAGCGAAAGTAGGCGTAAGCGTCACCACGCACCTAAAACAATGCATAAAAAGCATGCGCGAACACAAACGCGCGTATACAGCTACGATGAATGTACCATTCCTTGCAGCAGTGATCGTGGTACACCGCAGGAGGAGGATGGCCAGGTCCCACATTTTTGTACCCAGGACCAGCCTTTATAAGATGCCTGATGACCAGGTCTATGGCAGGTTTAGGTTTCCACCTCATATCATCCTAGACCTGGTCACTGAGTGGGAGGATGACCTCATATCACCCACCCTGTGCTCCCAAGCACTGAGCCCCTTGGAAAAGGTGCTCAATGTACTGCATTGTTTGGCCATTGGGTCATTTCAGCAGACAACTGCCATAGTTGGGGGTGTTTCACAGGCCACACAGTCACGCTGCCTACACCAGGTGTTGGCAATCATGACTGCACGCCCCTTAGTCCGCAGGCACATATACATGCCCAGAACACCCGCAGAAAGGCAGGCCATGGTCCAGGACTTTTATGGGGTGGCACACTTCCCCAAAGTGCTTGGTGCCATCGATTGCACCCATGTGGCCCTACGTCCACTTTGTCACAAGTCTCTCCCCTTCTCACCTGTTTTTCCTTGCTTGCGACATTCTTGGGTGATTTCTTTCGCCCGGTCTGGGATTTGTATAGATCCGTGTGATGGTCTTCGGGTTCCAGCCCTACACCAGGAGGCGTTCAGATGTCCAGGACCAGGAACTAGGAAGGAAACAATGTCCGAGCTCGAAGGTAAGTTCGAGGAAAGGAAAGGAAGTGGATTCAAGGAATGGGGAAACTGGACTCCGAAGGAAGCCCTGAGAGAACTCCGGCAACACACGTCAGACTACTCCGAGCGGTAGCGTTGAGACACGCAGAGCCGCGGGGGCGTGTCTGTTTTGTAGAATGTTGAACGTAGCGCGTAAAGACTGGCAAGCTGTGTTCCGCACTAAACGGCCATGTTGGAAGGATCACGGAATTCAGTCCTCTATCGGTCAGTGACCACGAAGTCCAGAATGGACACAGGCGGCGGTTCATGACACACCTAGGGCCACAGAGAACATCTATCGCAATCGCAAGCACCAGCATTCAATCAATGTGCAAGTTGTATGTGATGCCAAGGGAATCATTACCTCTGTATATGCCAACTATCCAGGGTCCACCCATGATAGTTTCATATTCAGAACATCACCCTTACACCGGGACCTGGAAGCTGGGATGCATGGCAACACATGGCTCATTGGCGAGTATAAATGCCTGTGCACATGCATGAATGTTAGACACAGACAAATAGATAAAGCCAACTAATCACAACCATTCTCACCTCCCCAGGGGACAGTGCCTACCCTCTGAGCAGCTACATGATGATGCCAATACGGAACCACACCACACCACCCCAGGTAAAATACAAAGCAGCCCATATTGCAACTAGGGCCACAGTAGAGCACACATTCGGAGTGCTAACGTCACGCTCCGCTCCATTGACCACTCTGGTGGACAGCTACTATATGCACCACCAGTAGTGTGCACGATCATTGTGGCAGCATGTGTCCTGCACAATGTTGCAACACAGCGTGGCGTACCGATGAACAAGGTGGTGCCCCCACATCCCCAACCACATTCACACCCGCTGCTCATGGGAGGGGAAAGGGCATGTGGCGAGGCACCCCGTACCCAGCTTGTGATGCAATTTTTCACCTAAAATCCCACCGCGGCGGAGTGCACACAGGCCTGGCACATTCCAGGTGACAATCGATGATAACAAATGGACAATCAACTGTCCCAACCTTACCACTCTGAGAATGTGTCCTTGGAAGTGCTACATTGTGTGCATTCCTAGCTACTTAAACTAACCCAATCCCGTGTGAACAAAAGGCACACATTGAAGATGCAGTATGCCACTAACTCCATGGAAAACAGCACGTCTAAATCCTGCTATGTCACCTAAACCCTCCCATAGTTCATGTCACCCGGTTGCCACACCATGCCATAGCATGCAATGTCAAAAGTAAAAAATAAATGGTCAACACATAACGCTACTATCACAAAGTGCAGTTCGACAAATGCAACTAGGTCAGAAATAACTCACTCTGACACATCAAAATGAAATTGTACACAGGAACATCCATCTTCCAGCATAACATATCTTAAACACAGGACCCAACAGTGATAATGTCAGACAGTGACCAATCACAATAGCACAAGTGCCTCAAAGTGACAAAGCTACCACATAGACCCCTTCTATCTTGAGTGTATCTCTGCTAGCTAAAGGGGGCAGGGTAACGCATACATCAGGACGGCCATCAATAATGGAGACAGTCAAGGTAAAGATGTAAAATGAAAAGATGCACATTAACCAATGTCCAAACAAAAAGGTATGCTAACCATGCACTGGACAAACAATCATGAATCCTCACTAGAGGTGTATATTCAGGTATACCACAGAACTGATGGAAAGCCAATGCCTCTGTGTAAGTTACTTTCACAACCTGCCCTCTTTGCAAGCCCATGGAAAGGGGAAGCAGGATTGGCATATGTGTCTGGACCCTAAGGCACAAACAAGGAGTGTACCAACACGGGACAAGCCTGTATGGGCCCAGCTGGAACACACAGTGGATGCCTTCGGATGCCACACAAAGCAACACACTGTCACATGAATGCACAATAGGCAAAAAATAAAGTTTACAAAAAAAATAAAAAATGGCCATGGTGGACCAGGGGGTGGGTGATTACCCAGGAGGGAGTAGGTGCAGGGTGCACCTCAACAGCCACATGTGTGGATGTTGAGAAAAAAAGACCTCCATGGGTTCATGGCCTGCACGGCTAGCGTAGAGTGGGAGAGCTGTTGTCGTCACCCTGTGGTGTAGCATTAGGGGGTGTGCATGGTAAGTGACGCTGACCACGTATAGCCTTGGTCTGCTCCTCAATGTCAGCGAGCATGCTGGTCTGAAAGGTTTGATTCTGTATCATGATGGCTCAGAGGTCTGCATGCAGCACCTCACGTGATGCACAGAGTTCAGCCTGCAAGATGTCATGGGATGCACGGATCTCCACTTGCAAGACCTCATGGGTTGCACGGAGTTCGACAGGGATGTTTTGCGTCACCTGCTCCATCTGCTGTTCTGCCCGTCTACTGCAGGCCAACTCGAGTGCAGCCAGGGTAGTACTGAGGGAGGTATTCCCTTCCCTCAGGGCAGCCCTGTGGGCCTCAGCCTCAGCAGCTTTTGCTGTGCGCAGAGCCCCAGTTCAGCCCGTCGGCCCCTGTTGCTTGCCGACATGTCCGGCTTGTGCGAGCGGCATGTGCACTCCAGTGCCTGCTGCTGGAGCTCCATCTGTCTTTCATGGGGGAACATGGAATTGGCCACCCTATCCATGCCCTGTGCCAACATCTCACATGATGCCCCCTGTTGCTGTGCAATAATATACATGGATTTCTCCCACACAGTATTTCCGGGTGGCACACGGCCACCGCGTTGCCGGACCGCATACCTGCCGGACCCAAGGATACCTGGCCCTTGCTGCGCTGGCGCTGCCTGTTGCTGCAGGACTGCATTCCTCCCTTGATCAGCTGCCCCAGGAACAGCAGCCAATACTGTGGTGCGTGACCCTGCAGTCGTAACCACCACAGACAGACATACCAACACTGACTGGCCCCGTGAGGGCCCTACCCCCCTGCAGGTGTTTGGGACAGAACAGAATCCACAGTAGAATTACTCACCTCGCCATGTCCGATTCAGCACCAGAGGCATAGGCATCCTCAGAGGTGTACTCAGAGACACCTCTGGCCAGGATGGTCTGTAGCACCAATGGATTCTCATGGGCTACCACACCACGTCCTCCACTGGTGCCTGGTTGGGGCTGAGAATACATTTCCTCCTCCAACATCTCCTCCTCCTCCACTTCCTCCTCCACTGCATCCAGTGCCTCATCACCTGCACAAATGTAAAAAAGAGACATGAATACACATGTTTATAGCAGAGGCCACACACACATAGGCATTACGTTGTTGACAGCCAACACATGAATCTGCCATGTCACACATGACACAAACTCAGGCACACACGCAGTGTCAATGAAATGGAAGGGGAGCCTGAAAGCAGACATGGATGCATATCAAAGGGCAAAAGATACACATGTACTGCATGGTGCATAGCACCTGCATCACACACAAGCATGTCACTGGCATAGTCCTTCCACAAAGATGACTGATGTCCATACACAGATGGCACATAGCATAGTCATGACAGAACTGTCAATCAGCCTCAGATGGAAGTTGAAATCTACTGTCCATGAGCCATGTACAATTCATGTCAGACCGTGTTGTAGCAGACAGTGTGGTCAAGTGGCAAGTGCATTATGTCAGTCATCTAGGACTACAGCAGGGGAGAGGAGGACAGAAAGCACAACACACGAGGAAGCATCCGAAGTGCCTCCAGACCCGGAGAAGCTACACCTCCACTTACATAGAGGCAGGGATGCTGTACCATAGGGAGCCCCAGCTAAACACAGACGAGAACCACAAACTAATTTCCATGAGGAGAAACTGATCCTGAGGGAGCATGAAAGGGATGATGAAAGACTATGAGAAGGAAGTAAATACTGGAGATGGAGTTGAAGGACTTGCTGGCCCAGCACCCATAGGGACTTGCTGAGAATGCTCAGGGTTCAGGAATGAACAGTCATAGCCACTGTGAGCCTGTGCCATCATGACAGTCCTAGGCAGATACCTTGTACCAAGCCTAAAGGACTTTCCACACAGTCCAGGTCTGGCAGAGTTGCAGAGGGAACAGTGTAGAATCTCAGATATCCTGGTAAAGCCTGTTGCAGTAGTCCACCATAGGAATTACCAGTCCTCTGGAGACAGTGAGCTGCTGGGGGATGGAGAGGAAAGGAATAATGCCTATGAGGAGGAGTAACTTGCAGGGTGACCTCACAGAGACGTCAGTCATGTGACGATAGAAGGCGAGTGTGGAGTGGAATATCATCACAGGCTATCTGCGACCACAGGTTGGCGCAAGAATATGGCCAAGAGAGGCTGGACAGAGAGTGTCATGGAAGGAAGGAGCAGGTGTGTTGATGAGGATTGCCTCTGTGTGCAGCACATGGTTTGTATGCAGTCTACATGACAACAAGCACGTATCAGTTGGACATCACATGGGTCACACTTGGCAGTCATGTCAATGTAGCCTGAACTGGCAGACAATCATAACACATCACCCAAGCAACATACACATGGGCTGGACACACACACATCACCACTCACCGGACATTTCCTCATACATTGGCAGGTCTCCCACGGCTTGGACCTGCTCCACTGCAACAAAATTACTAGCGATCTCCTCTTGTCCAGTGAGTTCATCGTCCTCTGGTGCTGACCCACCACCAGTCACCTGAGTAGAGGCAAACTTGGCAGCCAGCTTGTCTTTTGCTCGGCGCCGGAGCTCATTCCAGCGCTTCACAACATCACCAGCTGTGCGCCTTGCATGGCCCAAGGCGCTAATACGGTCCACGAATCACTGCCAGTGGGCCATACGCTGAGCAGGCGTATGTGTGCTCCCTGCCTGCACCAGCATGTCTCGGCCGTGATCCAACACGTAGTCCATGAGCGTGTCCAGTTCCTCATCACAGAAACTCCTCTTTCTCAGCGTGTGGGATTGCTGTGCGTGTCCGGGTTCCCAGCCTCTACCGCTGGAGCATGCTTCTGCCTCTTGCGAGGTGGTACAGACTCTGAGTGGCTTGTTCCGCTCTGGTCAGTAAGGGCTGGAGTACAGGTGGACTGGCCTATGGAATCAGCCACTGGTGTTACTACAGAAGGTCGGCTTCCAGGTATTGGTAGCTGGGTGCTGTTGCCAGGACCCTGCACCGCAAGTGACTTGGCCTTCGGGACATGGAAATCGGCCACTGAGTCACTGTGTGCTTAGGCTGGGACCACTACAGTCCAGACTGGCTGAGCCTGGGTGGTGGTAGCCGCAGCTGCCCCTGCAGCTTCCAAACCCTGGCTGCTGTGGACAGCAGATGGCACTGCTTGTCTGGGACCACAGGTGCTGGGGATGTCAGCAGCAGCTGCATCTCCCTGCCCCAGTTGGGTGGGGGGCATAGCTATCGCTGCATGGGCCTGGACACCTTGCCCACGTGGACCACCTTGGTCAGCTTGACCACCCTGGCCACGTTGCCCACCTTCGCCAGCTTGACCACCCTGGCCACGTCGCCCACCTTGGCCACCCTGGCCACGTCGCCTATCTTAGCCTCCCTTCCCTCTTGTTGCCCTCCCAGTCATGGCACTGATGGACTAGCGCAATGGGAGGTGCAGCCAACATTTGTCCTGGGCAATTGTAGTGAGGGGGCAGGGTACGTGATGGAAAACGTACCACTGTGCTCCAGCAAAGCTCTATGTGACCCCTGAGGAAAAAATAACGGGTTACGCAATGCTCAGCCACCCCAAAAACAAAAATCAACTTGTACGCAACCCCTTGGTAGTCCACGTGTGAGTAAAAAACATCCCGCAGTACGCTGTGGCACCCAGCAACACAAAAATGCATACGCGAGGAACAGTAGGCTATAATGACTGTGAAAATGGAGTACGCGACACACAGGGGCAACCACAGTGGGAAAAATGTGTGCACGACTCACCGTCTGCCTCATAGTATGAAAAAAATCACACGCACGTGTGCGCGTAGGTGTCTCCCCCTCCAAAACAAGAAGTATGCATTGCCACAGCGTTTGAACCCACAAAAATATGAAATTCACACATCCGTCCCCTCGAAAAGCATGTGCATTGCACTGTCATCCTACGCACAACTTTATCCCATACTGAACGGCAACGCCCAACGTCCAGCACGCGTCAGTTAACTTAAGCGCTTAGGGCCTTTCCTCTGATTACATGCTAACTTGCTGTTTCCGCACGTGCAAACTCACTCTGTTTCCAGTTGGCCACGCGAAAGAACACGGAAGAGCCACGCTCCTGCCTACAAGGCCATTTACCTGCCTCCAACTGCCCCAAGCTGCCTCCTAGAGCCATCTGCTGCTGCCAGCCCACTCTGTGTGCCTGCTGCCCACGTGCCCTACATTTTGGTGCCTGCTCATCAGCCATTGCCAGTGTTCCTGTCGTTGTGACCATCTCTGCTGATCCTGAAGACTCCCGACTGCCATGCCACCGCTCCAAAGCCCAGCCCCAGGACCACCTTGCCCACCCACAACTGCCTCAGGGGTTGCCATGTCTGAAACCACACCATCTGAGGCAAGTGCCAACTCCTCGTTCGAGAGGCAGAGGGCTGTCAGCTTCTCTTCCACAGAAGTTGGCATCCTAGTCGAGCAAGTCCTTGGGCACTATGATGCCCTCTTCACTGGACCATAGAGAGTCGACAAGGAAGGACAGAGGAAGATCTGGGCGGACATCGTGGGTGCCATAAACGCAGAGGGAGTGGCACCCTGCGACTACCGACATGTGTATAAGTGCTGGGAGGACTTCAAGCCCAGGACCCTCTACAAGGCCGGTTGACAACAGATGAAAAGAGGGTCCTGGAGCGCTATCACCCAGTGATGCACACCCAGGTCTTGGAGTTGGAGCTCCATTCGGAATCGACTGGTAAGTGTCCATGTGTTCTTGTCCACCATAGTGCATGTGCATGCAGACGTGTGGTTGGTGTGTGGACCCTGCTCTTATGTTTGGCATGCCTACTGTACAGATGTCTGTGTTTATGTCCCAGGAACAGCTGCATGTGAGTTCATTGATGCATGTGCGACATCAATGGTGTCTGCGTGGAAATGTCTGATGCGCGCATGTATGTCACAATGTGCACATGTATGCATCCCTGTGTGTGGATTGTGTCATGCCAGATTGTGCACATGTGTGCATTTGGCAACATCATGGACATGCATGGTGTACATGTGCATGTGTATGAGAAGTGAGTGTGTGAATGGCGAACACTCTAGGATGTCTGTGAGTCTTTGCTTTTGCATGTGTGATTGCCTCATGCTGCCAATTTCACTGCAAGTGCTCTCTGACGTGATGGATCCATGGCCTGCTTTATGACTGTCAGGTGATGTGTGTGAGTGAGATGTGTATGTGTCATGATGCGTGTGAGGTGCATGCACAATTTGGATGTGCTAGCAGTGTCTTGTCCAAGGATGTGAATGTCTGGTCTGAATGACGGACATAATTTTGCATGTGTGTGAATGGCACGTCCCTGTGCGTAGTGGACGGTGATGATGGTTGTGACTTTTGACAGTGGCAATTATGTACTTTTGCATTGTGCCAAACACACATATGTCCAGTACCCTGATGTATGTGTTCTATGTTTCCCTATCCACAGCAACGATGGAAGAAGATGGCGGAGAAGGCGCTGTGGAGCCCGGCAGCAGGGATGACTCCATCAGTCGTAGACGCAAGGCCCAGTCATCCTCCCAGGGACCGTCATCTTCCGGGAGTGAGGAGACTGGTGCCGCGTCCGCGAAAACAGACGCAGCTGCTGAGGGGAGACACAACGCAAGGCCCAGTCATCCTCCCAGGGACCGTCATCTTCTGGGAGTGAGGAGACTGGTGCCGCGTCCGCGAAAATGGCCACAGCTGCTGAGGGGAGGCACAAGAGGGCAAAGTTGGTTGTGGACTCTTCAGCAGTGGGAGGGACAGGTGAGCCGCACTGGTGCAATCCGATGCAGAAGACAGTGGGGAGTCATCCAGGTTGGTGGTGGTGGAGGAGGAGGACGAGGCCACATCAGCCCAGCCCATGGGGCACAGCAGGGATAATGACGTAGGTGTGACTGCTGCATTCCAGGGTCAGGGGCTAGAGGCAGTGCAGGTCGCTGTGCCTAATCCTGTCCCTGGTACTGCGACTGCAGCAGTATGCCCCATGCTGTACCCGTCCGGAGGTGGCGGGTGTATCCACAGCAACATATCTTCCACTACCTGCGGATGAAGCAATTTGTGACTGGTTGGAACCGGTGCTAGCCAGTATAGCGAGGCGTACAGGGAGCATTCGTGATGGTGTGCAGGCCTCCAATCGGGGGCTTGCACATCATCACGATGAGGTCTGTCGCCTCATTAACTGGCTAGCACAGTTCATGGTCACGAATGTGCTACGTGTGCTGGCCACTGCTGTGACCCCCTCCTCCTGCTCCTCCTCTGTGCACCAGTCATCCTCCCTGCCGTCGTCCGGCCCAGATGCCACCAGGGCCCCCTGTGTTCCTGTCCCAACCCCGGCAGCCAGTCCGGTGGAGACCACATCCCTGCCACAGTCGGGAGTCGACAGGATCAGCAGAGGAGGTCACCACAGCAACAGGACCAATGGCAATGGAGGAAGTACAGGCACCAAGCAGCAGGGCACGTGCACGACAGCCATCTTGTCATCATCCCGGAGGCTGTCCCGGAGGCGCAGGCACCAGGCTTTTCGGCAGAAGCAGACTCGACGTAGGAAACGACAGGGCTCTCAACATCAGAGGGGCAGGTATCGGCCATCGGGCAGGAGGGAAACGTGGACCTTACCACAAAGATGTCTTCCGTGTTGCAGCGAATAGGCCAGCAGATCAGAGCAGAGCAGCACCGGGCACATGGGGGGGCACGACTCACCATCACAAGGGCGGAGAACACCCTGCGTTGGGCAGAGAGGTGGTCCGAGTCCCTCGAGGAGTCTCGCAGGGAGTTTGAGAGGAGCACGATGGAGTCCCTGCAGGCCCTCGAGGGGAAATTGACGCAGAGTTCGATGATGCCCTGGCCCAAACTCTTGGGGGAAATGATGAGTCGTAGGACTAGCCCACTGCCTTTGTATATAGTTCTTTAGGTGTAGGTTTAATTTGTTTTTTTTTTCATTTGGAGTTCATGGAATTTGCTCCACATCTTGTAAATAGTTTTTTCTTCGTGGAGTTCATCAATGTTTTGGGATCATGGACCATGGATATTTGTACATAGTTGGATATTTCTTATTTTTTTAACCTTTTTGTTCACCATGGAGTAATGTTTTTTTTATGATTTGTGTTTAGAATTTGAGATGCATCAATGAATATGGACCACATTTTTCAGTTTCTAATTTTTTACATCCCATTGTTTTTTGTTTTCACTTTCATTTTTATTTGGATTTCATTCATCATGATTTTACTGGTTGTATTTTTCTTGGTGTGAGTTTTATACATGTTCATTAATATATTTTCATACGTTTAAATCCAAGTGGTGTCTGCTCTCAATGGTTTGGTGCATGTTTCACTCTTCCTTGACTCTGTTACGTGTCCCTGCTTTTGTGCAATGTTGTTCATGTGAGTGCAAACATGCATGCATGTGTGTTTGGTGATTCCCATGCCATGGTGCATGTACTGGGGAGCAGGACCAATGGATGGGTGTTGGGGTGCACCGTGGGGGTGCAGCGTGTGGTGGCCTTTTTTTGGACAAATGCTACATGATTGCATGTTAGGGCAATGTGTTGGGGGTGGGGGACATGAGTCAGGGCCTGCCTGAAGGTTGCCATCACTGGAGGAGGTGGGGGACATGAGTCGGGACCTGTTGCAGGTTGCCGTCACTGGTGGGGGACATGAGTCGGGCCTGCCTGCAGGTTGCCGTCACTGGTGGGGGTGGGGGACATGAGTCGGGGCCTGCCTGCAGGTTGCCGTCACTGGTGGGGGTGGGGGACATGAGTCGGGCCTGCCTGCAGGTTGCCGTCACTGGTGGGGGTGGGGGACATGAGTCGGGGCTTGCCTGCAGGTTGCCGTCACTGGTGAGGGACATGAGTCAGGGCCTGCCTGCAGGTTGCTGTCACTGGTGGGGGTGGGGGACATGAGTCAGGGCCTGCCTGCGGGGTATGGTCACAGGTCTTGGGGGGGCCCTTGTGGAGTGGGCTGCCTGCGGGGTATGGTCACGGGACTTGCAGGGGCCTTGTGGTGTGGGCTGATGGACAATAACTTGAGAAACATTAAGAGGTTATGACGGTGACTCAAAAACCACCTACAAAGAAAATGACAGAGTGTGAACCCTGATAATGGTTCAGAAACTCAGTCTAATGTGACTGTTGAGTATTAGCATTTTATATCTTCCACCGTCACACCCAATTATGGGCATGGAAACAGGTAAAGACTAAGAATCTTTAAAGGGACCAGCCTTAGTACATTACAATACCCACAACAAGTATAAACGTATGTCTCCAATATAACTGAATACGGCAACTATTACAAAAGTAGAAAGATCTACTCAGCATGCCCCCCCCCCCCGTTGCTTGTATTGGTGGGTGTGATTGTGGGCGTTAATCCTTTACCTGTAAATCAGTATGATTTTACCATCTCACTGATCAACAGAAATACCCATTGGATTAACAACCGCATATGGGGGCCAAACATCCATCTTCAAGATATTAAAACTGGCAGAAGGGTGGACTGGGTGGGAAGTTCCTATAAATGTATACATGGGTAGTGTATTATGGTTTCTTTCTCAAATACTAATGTTGCAAATATGTACTTGGGTCAAATCTTGCGATGGGGCCCTTTAGTTATTCTTTTAGATTTGAATCGCTTTCACTTTTTTATCCACCTCTAAGATGGGATTTTGCCAAGAATTTTCACTAAGGGCTCTATTCCAGTTTTGAGTTACTTCAATTCCAATTCATTGGGTGAGACTCTAACCAGTGACCAGAGTACAGAAACCAATCATATAGTCCAAAATTCTTTTCCAAATGTTGGTTCAAATATCGTTTAAGAGCAATGTGTTACTGATAAAAATAGATTTGAAAATGGGGCAACATTGGAGGAAGTGGATTGACCATCAGCCCAGTTAGATAGCCATTTGATCCCTGAAAAATGACTCCAACATAGGGAGTGAGACTGAACAGATGTGCACACCAGCCTCAATGCTATCATAACTGTCTTTTTTTTTTGGATTGTATTTTGTTTTAAATAAACTAAATGACGACACCACATTGAATTTCCTATCCTTACAGGACATTGTCATCTTTCAGGAAACAAGGGCAATAAAGGACATTAAGTGAATGGATATAAGACCTACCAAACCCTTGCACCAAAAAAAGATTCAGGTAGTTACTTTGGCGGTTAGCAATAAGATCTCGCTAAATTGTGTTGTGGTTCCTACTCATCTAACTGTAAATTTTGCACACATTCTTAAGATAAGGGTGATCACCTTTGATAATTCTCCTCAAGTGCACCATAATAAATCTAGCCTTACACTCTTTACATTTTTTATGGAGATATTGTGATGAAAGAAGATAGTGCTCATGACTGACTAATTTCAGGGGGCGATTTTAACTTGAAAATAGGTAGTGTTACACATGTTGAATTGTATGATAACAGGGTACACTTTAAACTGGGACTTTCAGACCCTAATATGATGGACCCACGCTCATGCCCTAACAGCTTTTATTTCACTCCTGGCTTTGGGGGTGCAGCCTACAGTTGATTAATGACACAGTAAGCATGGACACTCCAGGGAAATTTACTTATAGAAGCACTTGTACAACCTCTACGATAGAATATGTCTGTGTCCCAGGCACAAAAACAGTGTTGAATTATGGATTTTCACGTTGTCAAAGTAGTTCTTAGTGACTACCATTCATTACCTCTACAAATCAAGTGGCAGGGTGGAACCAACCCGTATAAGGCCCTGCCTCATCTAACATTTGCGGACCCATGTTTTAGGCGGGCGAGCTTGAGATGGGAGAAGTCAGATATAGTGACCATCTATTAGGAGCTGATTCATTTTATTGGTTGAGGAATTAAAATCTGACACAATCTGGGAAATATATGCACAACTAACTACCTCAACATGAGATTCTTATTTGTGTAATGTTAAGTCATTATCTACTTATAATAAAAAGGGCTGGTTTAACATTAGCCAGTCAAGTGGCACAGCGAGTAGAGCGCTTGCTTTGACATCCGTGCAGAGCCTGCTAACGAAGGTTCGAATAGATACCTGAGGGTTCGTAGCGCTATATAACTGCCAAATAATAATAATAATTATTATTATTAGATGTAAAAGAGCAAACAATTAATCTACTCACTGTCTTAAAGAAATTGCCGGTAATGAGCAATGAGATGATTGCTCCTCGAGCTACTTACAAAGGAACCATTACTGCCGGGAAACAAGAGCTGGACAGGTCTTTGTGGTTAGATTTAATTGTGGCCTCAAGACTGAATGACTTGAAGAGATGCTTGTAAATAGTTAATCAAGGCCCTATATATATAACAGCAAGGCCACAATGGTACCAAATTGATCAATGAAGACCAGGTATGGATAACAAATGTTTCCATTTTATGATATGATAAGTCATTTATAACGTGCCTGCACACAGGTGTTTCTAGGTGCGACAAGACAAGGGAGGGAAGACAGAGGGACCATAAGGCAAACTATCTTACTAGGCTTTGTGTCATTCAGATTGTGCAAGTGCGACAATGCAAAGTGCAGGGTGAAGGGAAGGGGGAAGTGCCAAGGGCGAGGGAAGGGGGAAGTGCAATCAGGGCAGCATTTCTCTGAGTAGTGCAGCTAGGGCAGCACAGCTCTGGGAAAGGGCAATGAGGCAGCGGACTGTAGGGTTACAGTTACATCTCCTTTGTGGGCGGTAGGCCCGGAGGTTGTGCAGGGGAGACTGATCATGGAAGAGGCTGGTACCCAGTGAGATTCTGAGGGTAGCCAAACAACCAGTCATGCAGCAGACAGGTAGGTCAGCAGGGGTGGGAGAGAGAGAAAGCAGAGGAAAAAAGGTCTTGAGCTGCTTCCAGAACTTCAGGTGGCCCGCCTCAAGTTTGAGAGGGGCATGGAAGCTATTCCAGAGGGAGGCACCTGCAGAGGAGAGAGAGCTACCCCCCACTCTCTGCCTGGAGATGCGTCTGACCCACAGAGAGTTAGAGGCAATTGAGCGAAGGGCTCGGGAAGGAAGGTATTTTGGAAGAGAGAGTTGGATGTAGCGCTGGCCCCGTCCCCAGAAAGCCTTGTGGACGATGCAGAGGGCCTTGAACTTGATCCTTGCAGCCACCGGAAGCCAGTGGAGAGATTTCCGGGCTGGAGAGATAAGGTCCCTGGGCTTGAGGCCAGGGACAAGTCTTGCAGTCCTGTTCTGGATTAGTTGCAGAGGGTGGAAAGTAGAGGAAGGCAGATTGGGAAAGAGGCTGTTGCAGTAGTCCAGCCTAGAGAGAACCAGGGCTCTGGAGACAGTGAGCTTCTGGTGTAGCGTCAGAAAAGGAAGAATACATCTGAGGAGTTGCAGCTTTTAGTGGGCTTCCTTGGAAAGGTCTGTGATTTAAGGAGAGAAGGAGAGAGTGGAGCTGAAGATGACACCAATGTTTTTTACCTTACAGGAGAGCAAAGGAAGAGGGCCCAACGAGGGCAGCCAGAGTGAGAGAGGGAAAGCGGGGGCAGGGGTCCCAATGAGAAGGACCTCCGTCTTACTGGCAGTAAGACAGAGATCATTGGAGGTGCACCAATCCTGAATCACTGAAAGACAGTCAGGGATGAGGGATAGAGTAGATGAGGCTGGGGAGAGCCTAAAAGAGAGCTGAGTGTCATCCGCATAATACTGAAAGTTACAGGAGAAGGTAGAGATCAGGTGGATCAAAGTGGCCAAGTAGACATTGAAGAGCCAGCATGAGAGGTTAGAGCCTTGGGTGACACCACATGTGGAGTGAGAGGTTGTGGCGAGAAAGGACCCAAGTTGGACGTGGGAGGGTCGGTCCACGAGGAAGGAGGTCAACCAATCCAGGGCCTGATCCATGATGCCCAGGTTCCCACTGAGTCGGTTGATCAGGATGGCATGATTGACCATGTCAAAAGCAGAGGAAAGGTCAGAAGGATGAGGACAGAAGGAAGGTTGGAATCAAGATAAGTGAGCAGATCTTAACGGGTGTTCAGGAGAGCAGTGTCCGTACCTCTGGCTGCTCTGAAGCCAGCCTGATGGTCGTGGAGACAACCAACAGATTCAGTGTGGAGAGTAAGCTGGGAGATGGACAGCTTTTTCAGGAGTTTGCCCAGGAAATAAGTGATAGAGATCGGACGATAGTTTGATGGACGGCAAGGATTGGCAGAAGGTTTTTTAAGGAGGGGAGGTGCTAGAGAAGAGAGGGAAAAGATCCAGTGGCGAAAGAGTGATTGTAGAAGTCGGCCCAGGCTGGAGCAAGGGTGTCAATGTGGTCCTTGATGGTTCTATAGGAGCAGGGGAGCACCTGCTTGGACTACGTTTTCATATATCAGACTTGTCTAGAAACCTTGTCAGATGTAGTCGGAGAGAAAGAGAAGAATGGAGAAGGAGAGGGAGAAGCGGCAAGAGGGGGGCCAAGAGAGGTAGAGGGAGAGGAGGAGGAGAGAGAGGACAGGATGTCGTGAGTTTTAGTGGTGAAGTGAGAAGCCAGAGCCCTGCAGAGGGCCCGGGAGGGAACAGGAGAGGTGGAGACTGCAGAAGGATTGGCCAGCTCCTTGCAGATTTGAAAAAGTTTGGCCGTGTTGTTGGAGGCCGCAGAGACGCAGGCTTGAATGTGGACTCTCTTCCCGGACAGGACAGAGCATATGTATTGCCTTTGGAGCAGGCGGCAGGCCAGTTTGTCAGAGGATGCGCCCGAAACCCCCCCACTTCTTCTCAGCCACCCTGCACTTGCATTTCAGGGCAGCGAGGTCAGAGTCATACCAAGAGTTGCGCTTTGAGGTAGGCTTCAGACGGATTCTCATGACAGGGGCAATGTAACGCTCATCTGATTCCCACGGAGGCGCTGGTCTTGGCAGGAAGGTGTCTGTGACTCGAAAAGTGATGTGCAGGACTCGATTGGCTTCTGGGGTCGAACCTCTTCTCACTGTGTGTCGAACCCGAAGGGTGAGGTTTCTGTAGGTGAAAGAATATGGGGGTTAAGGGCCTGGGCTGTTGAATGTTCCTCTCCCTCTCCCTCTCTTCCTAGGTTCTCCGTAGAGCCCCCCCAGGTCACGTGCTCACCTTAGATAGGTGAATGCTGGACTCTCCATCTGCGTCTGGTGCAGGGTGCCGTTGCCAGTTCCTTCACTGGTGAAACATAGGCCTCTTGAACTCAGAGGATCGTTACCGTCGTTAACTGCACGAGCGGTGAGTTTCTGGGCACCTTTTTAGTCTTTATAGTCTTTAGGTGCGTGGCACGTTAATATTGAACAGGACTCTGTATAATGCTTTCCCTTTTGTCTTGCAGGACTCTGGAGACGGAAGATGGAGTGAAGCGCCTGGAAATGAGTAAGTAAATGCAAGCGCTCTAACTGTCTTTTTCCCTTGCTGCTTAGTCCGTGCTGAAGAGACGCTGGAGTATTGCATGCGTTCTTATTGTGGCGAGCGCGATGGGCGTAAGTAAATACCTGTCTAATGTCTCTTTTTTTGTTTTCACAGGCGGCGGTGCAGCTTGAAGAAATCCGGAATTCGCGGAGTGCCGGTGAGTGATAACAATGCTTTTGTCTTCACAGGCGGTGGTGCAGCGTGAAGAAATCCGGAATTCGCGGAGTGCCGGTAAGTAATAACAATGCTTTTGTCTTCACAGGCGGAGATGCAGCGTGAAGAACTGGCCGCAGCCGATGGATCAGGTGAGTAAGCACTGCGTGTAAAGGTTGCCTTGCTAACCTGTTGTTTCTTGTCCTTGCAGGTGCTGTTGTCGACTGGATACAGGAATGGTAAGTATAATTCTTGCAGGTTCAGGATCGAAAGAAGAAAGGCCGGAACAGACTCGGTGAGCGTTCTGCTGCAGATGCAGAATAACGCGAAGCACGTTTCATCTATCGGGTGTGGTTTAAATAGCCTTGGAGTGATGAGGCGTCTTCCTCCACGGCCCCGCCTAGGTAAGAAAAGAGTTCCAGTTCCAGAAGTGTTCCAGTGCTGTATCCAGGGAGTGGAGCTTGCCCCACCCAGGTAAGAAAGTAGTTCCTGTTCACAGAGGACTTCTAAGTGGCTGGTAAGTAAGCAGCATGGTCTGCTGCAGGTAAGTCCACCCAAGCATCTTTATCCATAATATGAGCCCGGCGCTTCCAGTGCCGGGACCGATGACTGTGATGAGCCTGGTGCCACCGGCGCCAGGACGAGGCCCAAAAGGTCCCAGTGGGGACCGGCTGGTGCCTAAGATAACGGTTAGGGGCCTGCTTCCAAGGATGTTGGGTTGTTCCTGACTCCTTGGAAGCAGTGATCATGACAGGCAAGGACGTCAAGAGTGTTAAGAGATAGAAAGATGAACGTTAGAGAGGGCTGTGTCAGAGTGTGAGTCAGTCACAGGTGACTGAGGAGCAGAGAAAGTGGAGGAGACAAGGCCTCCACTGACACACGCTTCATGGGCCAAATGATCGGCAAGGTAGGTGGCAGTGCCTGGGGAGGCCTTAGCCTTAGGGACAGAGCATTTCAGGTGTGAGGAGAGCAGAAGTGGTCAGTCCAAGAGAGAGGAGTGGTGAGAAGGGGATGTCTGAGCCTGCAGGGGTGGACTGGGAACTAAAAGAGGCCCTGGAAATAATTGTCAAAGTGGCCCCATATGACACATTTTCAGCAAGCCCAATGCTTTTCCTTTGTGAACATTTGGAAATGTCTCACAAAAGAGGCCCAGGGTGCAGAGGCCCACCGGGAAATCTCCAGAGTTCCCTATAGGCCAGTCCACCCATGGTCTGAGGAGATGAGAACATCCAGGGTATGTCTGGCAGACTGTGTCGGACCAGAGGGTAGAATGGAAAGAGAGAGAGTGTCGTAGAGGCTGCGGAAGAGCCCAGAGGAAGAATTAGAAGCATCCAGGTGGCTGTTGGGATCTCCGGGTCGGTTGGTTCTGGGTTTGGGGGGCATCTTGTAGCCATCAGGGAGGAGAGTGTCAACACTTGTGACAGAGCTGGCCATGACCCATGTCTCGTTGAGTGCGAGGACATCCAGGCCAAGTTCTTCGAGGAGGTGGCAGATGTCAGAGGAGTGTTTCACAGCAGAGCAGGAGTTGAAAGTAGCGATGTGGCACAGGTTGACACATTTGAAAGCGACTTTCGAGGTTGGGTACAGGCTTGATTTATGCCCAGCGGAAGTGGTAGAGAGGCAGAGGTGTTAGCAGGAGTCGGCATAGTAGCTAGAGAGGAGGAGGAAGGTGCCAGAGAGGCGGCAGAAGATCGAGGTGGCTGAGGAGCCCGAGAGGTGCTGATAGGAGTAGCAAGCGAAGGGAGGAAGTTGATAAGATGCGGGAGATGTCTATCGAAAAGGAGCAGATTGGGCTGAGGGCCGTGGACCAAGACGGTGCCATTCAGATAGACATTAATGATGGTCTTGGAGGAGTAAAAGGAGGCCAAGAGGACCTCCGCCGAGTGTCACCATTACTGAGAGAGGAAGAGATGGGGTAGAGAGCCAAGACCATATGGGGGGTCCACAGGTCAGGTGAGGGAACGACAGAGAGGATGTTGGTGAGAGTCTGTCTGGAGGAAGCGCTGGTGTAGGTATCAGCGATAGGGAGGCCTGGGTTTGAGACCAGGATGACCCTCTTGAACCTCTTCCTTCCAGACTTAGTGAGAGGGATAGCAGATAGAGTAGCAGTTAGAGAAGATGGGAGAGACGGAAAGCACCATAGAGGGTGCGAGGAGGAAAGTAGTAGGAGGAGGAAACGGAATAGAGGAGAGATACACAGCCCTGCGCCGCACAACGCTGGATGTGCAGAGGGGGGTCACACAGTAGGGAACTCACAGGAGGAGCAGACAGGTGACACACAACAGTAAAACAGTGCCCCCAGCGGGGGTGGGAAACTAGAGGGTGGGAGAGAGCCTAATGAGACACAGTTCACAGAACACAGTAACCACAGAAGAATGGGAACCTGGAGAGTGGGAGAGAGCCTAATGGGACATAGTTCACAGAGCAACAGTGACCACAAATGAATGGGAACCTAGAGAGTGGGAGAGAGACTAATGGGACTGTCATGCAGGCTGTCCCATATGTAGATTCCCATCACTCTTGTGCCAGTTCCAGTGCCCTTCCAGGTTCCCGTCATTCCGATTCCCCTTCTGCACACTTACCCCTGCTCACCCAATCAGGGCGGCAGCAGCGTGGTATCCGTTGGCAGCGCGTATGAAGGCAGATGGGCATTGATGGTCGCCCGAGGTCCCTACGTCCATTTCTCCATTGGCAGTTGACTTGGCGTCCCACTGCAGTTCGGCGTAGCCGCCGGCTCGATTCAGTTCCACATCACATGACCCAGAAGGGTCAGCCAGTTGTTATTTCCATGGAACACGTGATGGGGAAACGCCTGGGGGCCATGCATCACGTGATGCCAAAGCGCTTGATCACCTGACTACTCGGCAACAGCTAAAGGCAGCGATTACGCGCTTGCACAGTGCTTCACAGCTGATTCATTCGTCACTGTTTGGCGTACTCATAACTTCTTGAATCACGTTTTTTTTTTGGACTAGGGATTGCTTCACGGATTCCTCTTGCCTTTCCCCTGGATTGTTTGCCTGCTTCCCGTCGCCTCTGCTATCTTGACTCCCGGACTGCTATAACTGGGTTTTCCTCGGATAATCCTCGGACTTTGTTGTACTCGTTTGAAACCTGACCTCGGAACTCTTCTGGATTGTTTTCGGATTGCCCCGCTCCATTACTACGCTCGAGTCTGCAATCGCGACTCACACAGGTATTCCAGTGTGTGACCAATTTCCAACAGAGTGCTGCTCAGTATTACTATTGCTTGCTGCCGCCATCCACACACTGAAGGTGCTCAGAACGGCCCTTACACTGCCTGTCCCAATACAGTTATTGGTTGACGTCCCACCCTTCTTCCACCCAGGTAAGCCCATTAGAGACTCACAGCTTACATTTTGGTAATTGTCTGTTTTTGCCATTGTACTAAACCCTTGCTTGCCTAGCAGCGGTTGGGGGTTTACGGCGTTCCTGGTTCCTGGTACTTCAGCACTCAATACCTGTGGCCTCAAGAATCGCACAGGCAGTTTTTAAGTATCTCCTAGTGTGGCACTTGGGGATGGAGGCTTTCATAATCTTCACGACCATCAAGACACAACAGGGACACAGTTCACCGAACACAGTAACCACAGATGAATGGGAACCTAGAAAGTGGGAGAGAGCCTAATGGGACACAGTTCACAGAACAACAGTAACCGCAATTGAAGGGGTCCTGGAGAAGAGACCCAAAACGCAAAGTACAGTTAACCGCTAGAGGGGAGAGCCTACGGTTGCGCAGGGACAGAGTACATATGTCAGACGGTTAGGTGGAATTACGTGCAGAGGCGGGGACATGTAATAAGGAGCAGTAGTCGCTGCTCCCCCTTCCCGCACCTTTCATACCTTTCGGTCGCTGATGGTCGACAGCTGTGCAGCTAACCTTTCGTCGCCAAACACCTGCATCGCCAAACACCTGTGTCGCACAATACTGCAGCCTTTTCCGGCGAGGGCTTTGACGCAGAGGGTGTGATCCTTGGTTCTTAAAGGTTTGGATGCGTGGACGCAGGCACAACGTATTACGTGGCTTTGTACTCTATATGTATGAAGAGTGATAATGACTTCCCTCAGATGGATGTCTCTGCACAGAGTAAGTAGATACATAATAACTATCACAATACTAATCTAGATATATTTTACTCAGAAGTTCTCTGGGCGACACTGGGGGCGTGGCTAACCGCTATGTGAAGCAGACGTGTTCTTCAGCGGCTCCTGCAGATCTGAACAAAATAAAGCAAACTATAGCAAAGGTCATCAATATTAAGCGGATGACTCGAAGGGAGAAGATCGGAACCTGAGCGGGCAGATTACTGAGCCAGGTGGCTGTGACAATAAAGAAGAATGGTGGCGGTGTATAAGGCATACGCTGCGTAATGAGAAGAAAATGGCAGCATGACCGAACGGCGTAGCCGGTGCAGCATAATTAAGACAGCAGGGCTGCCACAGATTGAGGCACGGAACAGCAGTAATGAGCCCCACCAAGTCTGGATGTAAGCCGGACACCTGGGAAGAAGTGCAGAGCCGGACCGGGATAGGTGAAGAACAAGCGGATCCCCAACAAGCAGCCCAGCGGTACTGGAGGTGGCCGGCGGACAGCAGAGCTGAGATACCCTCCCGGGGAGTAAATGAGGTGAACGGACATGGCTAGGATGGCTAGTCCGGCACGGGCAGCACCGCAAGGGCACCAGACAGAGCAGGCGGCCTGCCAAGATAACGGAGAGGCATGCAGCAATAAAAAGGCATGCGGCATCAAGACAGAGGTAGACCGCAGACGGGCTGCGGTGCACAACCTAGAGCAGCAGTTAAAAGGCTGCGGGCAGCCGCTGAGGCCTCCATACAACAGTGCTGTAAGGATATTTGGCGTGTTTCAGCACAGAGTACAGCACTACTGCACAGGTAGCATTTTTTTTTTGATGCAGCACCACCACATGTGTGTGGTGCATTGCTATATGTGTTGCCAGAGTAACATGGACATATAAGTAAAGACAGGCTATTCAGATTTTTACATATAAGATGCAAATCTATTTTTACAGTTAAAAGCACACATGTGCACATTCAAAATGCACACTATTTTTCACCTGAAATGCCTATGTTGCAAGAGACACATTTGAAAATTAATAACTAACCTTATTAATAACTAACCTGACTAATAAAACTTCATTTAACATAACCCACTAATAAAAATGTGTCTCCACTGCAGAATTAGGTCTACTCTGAAAGTGAACTTTTAAACGCACATTCATTTTTTTCTATGCTGCTCTGTCCACATAACTACAGGAAGCAAAGAGCTCGAAGGAACAGGAAATCAGTTTGTTACAATTTTTACTGTAGAAATGAGCCATTGTGTAGTGAGGGAGGAGATGACATGATTGATTCTGATTGGAGCAGCGTCATAACAAGTATCATGCTAGAGGCTGTGATTAGAGTTTTGCTGGGGAAGCTTGAGGAGAGGGGGAGAGGAATCGAGATCTTGCAGAGCTGGGAGAAGGACCTGTTTCCTGGCTGAAGCATTCCTGCTGCAAAAGCTGAGAATTCCAGGCAATAACCCCGGTTTGAGAACGGCAGACGCTTGTTTTCACTGGGGTTAATCTTCAAGGGAGCCAAATTCAGAAAGAGAATAGCCGGAGAAAACTCATGCTGAACAGATAAGGTAATTACAGAAATGTGTGGGAGCTGTACGAAAGTGTGCGAAACTGTTCAGTCAGTGTATTCGAGGGAGTCCCAGTCCCTTATCAGCATATTTAATGTTACCAATTGAACATATTCTCGCAGCTCTCTGTTCATTTTATCACAAATAATGTTGTACCATTTCATTTATTTCTGTAAAAAAAAGTTAAACTGTGTTTAAAAGAAATTTCTATAATACAAAAATATCTGAAAACAGATAGCTAGTGTGTATTATTTCTCTCTTTCATTTTGCATGGGAAAAGGTTTAAACTGGGTAGATTATTAAACAGTGCAATTGTCATTTTAAAACAGATGTGTGCATGATTATATTCAGTATGGACAGTTGTCAGTGACTGTTTGTAGTATAGCTTGTTGGAGGTACATGAGCCAACGGGAAGAGAGACTCTCTGGACATAGTTCCATACCGTATACAAGGTAGTGGAAATTACCACAAAAATACCACAATAGCCCATGTTGGCACACAACACTAACACTGAAAATGTGGTATCCCTAAAATGTAGGCCTGAGGTCTCTCTAGTGATCAAGAACAATCTAGATTAAAAACAAGGGATGTTGGATATTGGGGCCACAAATAAACCAACCACTATACCAACCAACCACGCAAATTATCACGCACATTATCTAAATAGGTCTGAATTCTGAAATAATGCAATGTATTATTGTTATGTGTGACCCAATATGAATACAGAGAGTGATTATTGCTAAAGGTATTTTGGTGGTAAGAAAATACCGCAAAGCCCCAAATATCCACAAAATACCCAACATATTTATGGTGCGTTGGCCGGGAAAGTGATCATAGAGTACCTACTGGGCGTGGCAAGCGTGTCTCACACTGCCATTTGCACATTAAAGGGAACCCATTTTATAATAGCAGTGTGCCACTAAAAACGAATTTCAGAATGTCACAAAGGGAAACCACATTTTCAGACCTAGTGCAATATTTAGAGGCAAAGTTGTTTACACATAAGACGTGGTCGTCGAACAGCACCTTAGAATGGCGTGACCGCATTCAGGGTGAGGTGCAGAAAGAAAAACTAGACAATATTTTTGCAGAAGGCAGTATAATTCAGGTCTGCCTTACAAGATTATTGAATGCAGCCGATAAAAGTGCAGAGAAAGACTGTTTAATACGGCTATGCGGCAAAATATGGTTTATTTTGAATAAGTCCCTGCGAATGCAGGAGAATGATACCCAGCTAATTAACAGGTTAAAGACTGAATTAGATGGGGCAAGTAAAAATCAGGAAATGTTAAGAGCAGAATTGGATGTATGCCAAAAAGACATGCAATTAAAATGCAGAGACTTTGATGCTCAGTTATCCAAAAGCAAGAAACAATTTGAGGATAGTGAGCAAGAATTGGTACACTTAAAAGCCTTAGTGGACCACATTAGACAGGATAAAGATGAGGTTGTTTCAGAAATGCAGATTTTACAAAAAGAACATTGTGAAAAAGAATGTGATCTCCAGAGTGCAGAACAAGAAATGATTAAAACGATTCAAGAAAGAGACAAGAGAAATAAAGAGTTAAATGAATGCCAAATGCAAATGTGCGACATGCAGGAGGTGATTAATAAGATGAGTGATGAAAACAACTATTTGCAAAATGAAGCAAACAGACTCCTTAAAAAGTATAAGGACTTAGAACAGCAAATGTGCATTACCAGGTCCCAGGAGAGGCGGCAGGGTACCACATTCAATGGAGTGGAGGTGAATTCTAGCTCTGCCCAAAGAGCTAGTGCTCCAGTGACTGGGCCTGTGACTGAACTTGGTTGCAGCGCCATTGGGGGATTTGATACTCCCATTGGGGGCAGCCACCAATCTCATACACCTGAAAACAGGATTGAATCACAAAATAGTGCAATTCCATGCATTGCAACAAGTAGCCCCATAAAAATAATGAAATCCATTAAAGCCCTGATCAAACCATTTAAAAAGGGAGGTGAATGCTGCATTGAGGATCACTTAGAAGCGGTGCATGACATTTTTAAAGCATCCAGATACCTAAGGAACAGTACAGACAATATTTTCATTTAACTTTAGATGCCCCGACGGCCAGCATCATAAGGGGATTAAATGAACAGCAGAATATGACCTGGTTGGAGTTTGAAAAAGAAATTAGGCGTCATTTTTCTCCTTTTCAGTCATTGCAGGAGGCAAAGAAAGTCGCTTACACAATTACTGCTGGACCTAATACATCCCCTCGCCAATTTTTACAAGACTTAAAAAGAGCATTTTCTCGCTTTGATGTATTTTTTGACCCAAATTCCAATGTGTTTAAAACTGCATACTTCTATGGGCTACAGAAAGACATCATATCCCAATTGGTCCGTGAATTTGACCGTGACAAGTCCCTTGAATGGATTGTACATCAAAGCACAAAACTATATGAGGTACTCTATTGTCAGGGTAGAGAAAGTGATAAAATGAAAGATACTAGACCTAAATCTAAAGAACCCTCAGCCACAGTAATGGAAATCAGGTCAGCCAAAATGTCCCTTGAGTCTGCTCAAAGCCAAGGTAAAAATAATGTGACACCTGAACAAAGGGGTAATCAACAAAGATCGCCATTTCCTGTACCAATGTTCCAATCACATGATCCTAGTAATAGAGAGAGCTACATCAGCCCTAGGTATTTAGGGGACAGACCCCGGGTAGGATATCGGCCTGATATGGCAGGTATGAACAATAACCAGAGACAAAATCAAGATCAAAGAAATGATGGTCCCTACCAGTCATTGGGGACACAGAGCAGATTTGATCCCAACACCATGATATATGGTAATCAGGATAGACCCCGATATGTGGATCGATTTACTGATAATGGAAATCAACATAGGGGCCAGTACCCACAATCTGAGAGACAGGACATGAGACAAAACGTGAACTACAATCCACGTCAGTACAATGATTCCCCACCAGGGGACTATAATCAAAGGATGGGTGCAACCCGCTCCCCTCCACAAATGAATCAAGAGTTCAGAAACCATCCCAACCGACATCAATCACCTGAGAGGTATCAGAATAGATCCAATCAGGGGGAAAACAACCAATATCGACCTAGGCCACAGAAAGAGGATTCTAGAGAGATGGAAAGGTTCCAGTGCCTTGAGGCCCAAGTGAAAATGTTAGCTGAGCAAATAGGAAAGCTCTATACAGCGCAAAAACAACCTTCCAAAGAGGGGGCTGATGGCCATAGCAATGACCGGGGGGCTTCCGAAAAGTGACTAAGTACTCATGATAACTGCAGTGCCAAAATGACAGATTGCTCTGATATAATTTTGCATAACGACTCTGAGATGCCTAATGGATTAAAAATGAAAGTGCCAGTAAATGAACTTGTGACAGAAAGTGCAAATACTTCTAAAAAAGAGGTACGGTTTAACCTAGAGCTAAATAAAACAGTAAAGATTTGCACAAATGAAAAAGAAACATTAGGAATTCCAAAAGAACAAAGGGACAGATTTAAGAAAAATGACTCATGCATGGGGAATACCAGTGAACAGGGAGTAAGTGGGGATGCTATAGCTCCTTCCCTGGGCAAGCAAAACAATGACCAAACACAGGCAGAAAAAGGAAATACTCAAAAGGAGGGTACAAGTCAATCACCTGAAGAATTCTTTGAGCCACATATTTTTGAAGAGGCTGAAAGGGCTGGTATCACACTAAATGATCACAAATACACAGAATTAAAAAATAACAAATTGCTGAATGATGTTGTTACACATGTTCAGTTGGAAGGTTGTAATGTGGTCTCTGATGTTACCCAGATGGATGGGCGAACAGTGGCCACACTCCAAAAAACCTCTGATCATGGAGAAATGAATAAAGTCTCTCGCGCAGAAATGGGTAAAAAGGAGGGAAAAATGTCTTTCCATTTACCAATGTGCTTAGCCAAAAGTGAAAAAGACCTGAGAAAGGTGAGCTCTGAAATCAGTAAGAATTCACACTTCTTATGTGTATTAGAGGAAGTTGAGGACAGATATTATGCACCCATCACTGTAGAAGAAAAATGCCACACCTTTGCTATGATTGACACTGGCGCACAGGCCACAATTATGTCCAAGGAGCTGGTCAAGAGTATCAATGAAGGGAGACCCCCACAGAGTCAGATCACAGTGAAGGAAAATCAAGGTCCAGTGCATAACTTTAATGGGGAGGAGGTGCCCATCATAGGTGTAACTGAGGTTGACATAAAAATAGGAAAGCATAGAATGAAACAAGAGGTATTGATCACATCTATTTGTGAAATTCCATTTCTGATGGGGACAGATTGCCTGGAAAGATTGTCTCCTCTCATAGATGGGGTGAATGGAGTGCTGTGGTCCTTAACCAAAAAAACATTGAGGCCTAAGAAACTAAAATCACAAAACAGCAATATAAATGAATGCCACACCGTTGCCAAAACAAATGATGCTGTGGAGGTATATCTCCAGAATAGCTGCATACCTAGTGTCACTGTTATATTAATGTGTCAAGACAAAATGCAGAGCGACAATGAAAAACTACCTGTACAAATATACTGGGACCCAAGGAAAAATTGGCAGACTGCCATAGATGAGCACACATTACGTTTTTATTTAAAAGAGAAAACATGCAAACAGAATATTGCTCCTAAAACAGATTCAGAAAAATACATTACCACTCTGGCAGAAATACACATGGAAGATGAGCAACCATGGGTTCATGTTGGTATAAATGACTATTTTAAAACAATAAAAGCCACTTTTGCGCTTGGACATGAAAGGAGTTTCATTAATGAGAAATTGTTGCAAAAAATAATGGAGAGGGAAGAAATCCCGAAATTTAGGATTAAAAACCAATATGTTTCTGGGTTGGACAGTCCAGACTTTGAAAACCAAATTGCAGGCAGATGCATGCTTAAAATTAGCATTGGGCAGAAAACAATTTACCATAATGTATGGATAGTGAGTGGAGCACAAAATGAATTTTACATGGGCAATGACATCATGCACAGAATGTGTATGGTGTTAGATTTCCTTAATCAAAAAATATGGTCACGCCTAGGTGGTCCGGCACCTGAATTTGAAGACAAAAGAAGGGCTTATCATTGTGCACAACTGGTTCCTTATGCAATCGAATTACAAATGAGGAAAAATACTATTATTCCTGCATTTACAAAACAGTTTGCAATAACACTGAAATGCAAAAATGGACAGCTGATGAAAGGCTCTGATGCATTTGTATGCCTGAATGAATCCATAAAACAGCAAGGCCTGTATTATGAATACATTCCATTGGTAGACATTGGTGAAGGATCTGTAAAAATTATGGTAAATAATAAAGGTTGTCAGGATATTCATTTAGAGGAAAACTCCCCATTAGGAATGGCCATACAAAAATCACATTATACGGCAGATTTAAATAACATGGTGATTGGAAATATCCCTGAAAAGTATGTAGATGCCAAGGGTGAGTTGCCAGAACACCTGGACTCTCAGCCCAAAGGAATATTTAAAATTCATTCTGTGTATCCTTATGATTCAAATGAGACAGTGTGTTGTCATCAGGAGGATTGCATAATATTTAATTTAAATGAAAATGAAACAGAAAATCAGCCCATTGAAGTGGAAGCTGATATGCCAAAATATTTAAAAGTGGCAGCTTTACAAAAAGACACAGCCACACAGTTAGAGGAAAGCGCCGAGATTCCCTTACCAGAAGATTTTCCAGAATTTTCCAAAATGGTAGAAGAGCAGATCTCCTTAGCGGATGCGTGTGAAAGCAATGAGGATAGGGACAATCTGAGGGAGATATTTATGGAGTTTAAGGATGTATTTGCAAAAGATGCTTATGATTGTGGTTTAACTGATTTACATGTGGCCACACTACCAGAAGGGTGTAGCAGAAATCCAGTGTTTGTACGCCAGTATAGACTACCGCTGGCATGTTTAGAATCATTGGCAGAGATTATTAAAAATTTGGAATCGCGGGGAATCATCAGGCCCATTCATAGCACATCCAATACACCTATTTTAGGTGTGTTAAAACCAAATGGTCAATGGCGGCTAAGTGCAGACTTGAGAGAGTTAAATAAAAGAGTACCAGTATCTAGATGGCCACTGCCATTCATTGATCAGGGCCTAGCTCAGGTACATGGTTCAAATGTATTTACCACATTAGATCTCACCTCTGGATATTGGTGCGTGCCATTGGCAGAGGAGATACAACATTTATTTTCCTTTACATTTGACAGGACTCAATATGCCTGGCTTAGAGCTCTGTTCGGGTACATCAATAGTGGGAGTGAATTTGGCATATTTTTGAGAAAGGCCATGCCGGATGCAGCGGAAAGAGGATCAATAGTTTACGTGGACGATGTCCTGATAAAAAATGAAAGCCTGAAAAGCCATTTTGATGAAATAAGACATGTACTTGGCCAATTGCAGAAAGCAGGCGCCAAAGTATCTTTGCAAAAAGCACAATGGTGCAAGAAAAAAGTGAACTTCCTAGGGCATGAAGTGACTGAACATGGGCTAAATCCACAAAAGAAGAAAATAGAGGCTATACAAAGATTAAAAGATCCTAAAAATGTGAAAGGAGTAAAAAGTTTATCAGGGATGACAGGCTATAACAGAAAGTTCATTGAAAATTATGCAGAAATCACTCAACCATTGACTAAACTGCTTAAACTGAATACTCCCTGGAAATGGGAAAAAGAGCAGTCTGATGCAGTGGCTAAATTAAAGGAATGTCTTGTAAAGGCACCATGTTTAGCATACCCCATAAAGGACAGGGATTTCTTTATAGAAATAGGTTTTTCTGAACATTGTATGTCAGCAGTGTTATCACAAAAACATGATTTGAATCACAAAACCATTGCCTATGCAAGTAAGGCATTTTCCCAAGTTGAAATGAAATTTAATGAATGTGAAAAGGCCCTATTAACCACTGTGTGGGCGCTACAACATTTCCGCCCCATTGTTCAGGGAGAAAAGGTGATTATTGAAACAAATCATCAACCTTTGCAATTTTTAGAGAGTAAAAGAATTAGATCAGGTAATCTAGCGCAGTCCAGAATCACTTCATGGACGCTGGCATTACAAGGTTTTCCCGTAGAAGTGAGATATGGACAAAATAAAAAGAACCCAATTGCTCAAGGGTTAGCTGACTTACATGACTGCGCAGCTGAACAAATACCAAATGAAATGGAAGTGGAAACTAGTTTGCAGGAATTTGAACAATCACCACACAAAGCTTTTGATGAAAAAACATGCAAGGATTTGCCAACTGTATATGTGAATGGTTGTGCTTTTCACATTGAAAATGACAGTAATAAACAATTAGTGGCAGGAATAGGAAATGTCTGGTTTAAATGTGAAGGGGTCCCCAGTATAGGGATGAGGATTGGAGCTAGGAGCAGTCAGGTGGCGGAATTGGCAGCCATTTATAAAGCAATTGCTACTGCAGTTGATAAAAAGTTCAGTGAAATTGTCTTGGTGACTGATTCTGACTATGCACGGAATAGCTTTGTGGAGTATTTGCCTGGTTGGAAAGCAAGAGGCATGGTTACATACAACAAAAAGCCACTTAAACATGGAAAAATGATACGAGCCATAGACAAATTGGTGTCAGAGAATAATTTAACAATATACTGGAGAAAAATTCGTGGGCATTTAAAAACACCAGGAGAGGATAAGGAGGGAAATGATAAGGCAGACCACCTGGCTAAGATTGGGGCTGTGATGGGAGAATTGCTACCTATTGATTATTTAATGGGTGAAATACAAATTGATGCAGTAACACGTTCTAAAGCACCAAAGGAGGTAGATCAACCAGTGGTACAGTGGAGTCATGACACGCCAGATCAAGATTTGATTGAGGCACAAAAGAATGATCGAATTTTGGGAATCTATTATAATCATTTGATAGATCCTGAACAAAATCCTTTAACAGAAAATGATTGTATGGGAAAAGAAGAGTTGAGGGTGCTATTGAAGAACAAAACACGAATTAGATTACAGGATGGACTCATGATTAGAGAGTCCATAACAGGACAAATACAGTGGGTGGTACCCCTTTCATTCAGAGGGCTAATGCTACACCATGCACATGATGCCATAACTGCAGGCCATAGAGGTTCACAAAAAACATTAGAAATACTAAAAGATTATGCTTACTGGCCACATATGTCCCAAGATGTGGAATTATATACTAGAGGATGTCTAGTATGCGCCCAATTTAAACCTGCTTCACCAATGCATAGAGCACCATTGATGAAAAGAGGCCTAACTCTCCCATGGTCAGATTTGCAAATAGACTATGTAGGTCCTTTAAAAAGGTCGAGCAGGGGAAACCGTTATATTTTAAGTGTGGTATGTTTGATGTCGAAGTGGATTGAATGCATTCCTGCACCAGATTGTAGTGCGCAAACAGCAGCCACATTGCTGGTGAACCATGCGTTCTCAAGGTTTGGGTTGCCACAAAGAATTGAGTCAGACAGAGGAAGTCATTTCACAAGTACTCTAATGAGTAAGGTATGGCAAATACTAGGTGTGAAAAGGAAACTACATATCGCATATCGGGCAGCGTCTTCAGGTACAGTTGAAAGGAGCAATAGGTCTGTTGTGGATATTTTAAAGAAATTTGTGGCAGAAGCAGGTTCCAGCAGGGATTTACGTTTACCGTTGGTTTTGATGGCAATCAGATCAACTCCTGCCAAAGCAACAGGTGTTAGCCCCCATGAGGTCTTGACAGGTAGGAAAATGGTGTTACCACAACACCTACTATACAGAACACATGAGCAAACACTTGTGAGTGCATCCACAGTTCATGAGTACATTGATGAACTGAGGAAGCACTTGCAACATGCATTTGCTTTTGTGCAGAGAAATCTGGAAAGGGCTGCTGACAGTGCTAAAACATACTATGATAAAAGAACATCAGTGAGAGAATACAGTGTTGGGGATCAGGTGTACAAGTTTCATTTTGGAAAAAGTAAACAGAAAAATTCTAAATTTCTAGCAGCCTGGCAGGGGCCATTTCGAATTATAGATAAGGTCTCTCCTGTAGTTTATAAAATTTTGAAAAATGAAGGTGAAACGGCAATAGAGCAGTTCGTCCATGTAAATCAAATCAAACCATGCCATCCCAGACATGAGATCAGGCAGCTTGAGCATGTAGAAACAGATAAAGTCCCTTGAACACAAAAAGAGAAAATAAATGGGTACAATCAGGAGGCAGTGACAGAGAAGTTAAAAAGTTGATTGTTATAATGGCACATGAACACTGTAATATATGTAAAAATATATAATATAAAATAAGTAAATAAATAAATAAATATATATAATGGAAGCTCATGGTTGGTGTGCAGAGAGAAAATGTATTAAATATTGAATGCTGTTTTATATATGCTTGTTTTCTTTTTAACTTGTGTTTAATTTCAGAAAAAAAAGAAAAAAAAAAACGAAATGTTTTTACCAAGCATGTTTTATTTTTGGCAAAAGGGTGAAGTTAGTTTTGTGCTATGTACTTAATTTGTTTCTTTTCTATTTGATTTAGAAAATTAACATTATTTGGTCGGAGGTTCCGGGATCAGAGGCCACGGGAGACGATGGAGTCCTGTAGTCCCCTGGATGAAGACCAAAAGATGCCTGCCTCCAGGTGGAGGTGAAGACAAGATAACCAGAATGCCAGAAAAGATGACTCCTATGGATCCAAGATTCCCAAGATGAAAGTGTACTCGAATGAACCAAATGACATCGCTGGTCGGGACATATCAGAGGCAGACAAGAGTCCTGACATATGGAGTTCCACATATTTATTATTTTAATTATTTATTTTAATTTGTTATATTAATTATTTGTTTTAGTTAGTTGTTTTATTTTATTGTTTTTAATTGACTTGTAATTTGATTTAGAAAATTAACATTATTTGGTCGGAGGTTCCGGGATCAGAGGCCACGGGAGACGATGGAGTCCTGTAGTCCCCTGGATGAAGACCAAAAGATGCCTGCCTCCAGGTGGAGGTGAAGACAAGATAACCAGAATGCCAGAAAAGATGACTCCTATGGATCCAAGATTCCCAAGATGAAAGTGTACTCGAATGAACCAAATGACATCGCTGGTCGGGACATATCAGAGGCAGACACGAGTCCTGACATATGGAGTTCCACGTATTTATTATTTTAATTATTTATTTTAATTTGTTATATTAATTATTTGTTTTAGTTAGTTGTTTTATTTTATTGTTTTTAATTGACTTGTAAAATCGAAACTTAGAGTAATGCCACTTCCACTGAGAAGGCAAATGTAGAACATTTTGTAAACTAATGAACTCAGATGAATACTGTGTTGATTGCAACTTTTTCATTGATGCACATGAATGTTCATTTTGTTGGATTGCTATATTGTGAAAAGAAGAAAAAGAACAAGTTGTTTTTAGGAATTGGCTTGGATCGTAGCCAAGTTCTAAAAACAAAAGGAGGGTATGTAAGGATATTTGGCGTGTTACAGCACAGAGTACACCACTACTGCACAGGTAGCATTTTTTTTTTGATGCAGCACCACCACATGGGTGTGGTGCATTGCTATATGTGTTGCCAGAGTAACATGGACATATAAGTAAAGACAGGCTATTCAGTCAAAAACGATTTTTACATATAAGATGCAAATCTATTTTTACAGTTAAAAGCACACATGTGCACATTCAAAATGCACACTATTTTTCACCTGAAATGCCTATGTTGCAAGAGACACATTTGAAAATTAATAACTAACCTTATTAATAACTAAACTGACTAATAAAACTTCATTTAACATAACCCACTAATAAAAATGTATCTCCACTGCAGAATTAGGTCTACTCTGAAAGTGAACTTTTAAACGCACATTCATTTTTTTCTATGCTGCTCTGTCCACATAACTACAGGAAGCAAAGAGCTCGAAGGAACAGGAAATCAGTTTGTTACAATTTTTACTGTAGAAATGTGTAGTGAGGGAGGAGATGACATGATTGATTCTGATTGGAGCAGCGTCATAACAAGTATCATGCTAGAGGCTGTGATTAGAGTTTTGCTGGGGAAGCTTGAGGAGAGGGGGAGAGGAATCGAGATCATGCAGAGCTGGGAGAAGGACCTGTTTCCTGGGTGAAGCATTCCTGCTGCAAAAGCTGAGAATTCCAGGCAATAACCCCGGTTTGAGAACGGCAGACGCTTGTTTTCACTGGGGTTATTCTTCAAGGGAGCCAAATTCAGAAAGAGAATAGCCGGAGAAAACTCATGCTGAACAGATAAGGTAATTACAGAAACGTGTGGGAGCTGTGCGAAAGTGTGCGAAACTGTTCAGTCAGTGTATTCGAGGGAGTCCCAGTCCCTTATCAGCATATTTAATGTTACCAATTGAACATATTCTCGCATCTCTCTGTTCATTTTATCACAAATAATGTTTTACCATTTCATTTATTTCTGTAAAAAAAGTTAAACTGTGTTTAAAAGAAGTTTCTATAATACAAAAATATCTGAAAACAGATAGCTAGTGTGTATTATTTCTCTCTTTCATTTTGCTTGGGAAAAGGTTTAAACTGGGTAGATTTTTAAACAGTGCAATTGTCATTTTAAAACAGATGTGTGCATGATTATATTCAGTATGGACAGTTGTGAGTGACTGTTTGTAGTATAGCTTGTTGGAGGTACATGAGCCAACGGGAAGAGAGACTCTCTGGACATAGTTCCATACCGTATATAAGGTAGTGGAAATTACCACAAAAATACCACAATAGCCCATGGTGGCACACAACACTAACACTGAAAATGTGGTATCCCTAAAATGTAGGCCTGAGGTCTCTCTGGTGATCAAGAACAATATAGATAAAAAACAAGGGATGTTGGATATTGGGGCCACAAATAAACCAACCACTATACCAACCAACCACGCAAATTATCGCGCACATTATCTAAATAGGTCTGAATTCTGAAATAATGCAATGTATTATTGTTATGTGTGACCCAATATGAATACAGAGAGTGATTATTGCTAAAGGTATTTTGGCGGTAAGAAAATACTGCAAAGCCCCAAATATCCACAAAATACCCAACAGTGCCCTAGCAACGGTAAGGAGCGTACGAGGAGGATGGACAAGGCATACAACCTCCTCCCACTCCCGTAAGAGGTGTAGTGAGACCCCAGGACCCGGGGTTCAAGAGCCAGGGGATGGAAGGTGAAGTGCTACCTGGGCCATAGGAGACACACACTGCAGGCCGCCCTATAGCAGCAATGCTACAGATCCCGGGGGGCGTGTAAGAAGAGAGGGGGTCCCAGGGTGGCAATTAGCTGCAGCAAACATATGGACAGGCTGTAGCTGTAGAAATGACCTTGTTCACAATGTACTAGAGAAGAAGGTGAAGGCGGTAAAACCCTGCAATCCAGGGGCAGACCGTAGCACTATTGGTAAGAAGCAGGCCACACAGCTCCCAAGGCATAACTCGGGGAAGGGCGTGGATGCACAATATTCCAAGGACCACGGGGAGAGGCACATCCTGGGTGGTGATAGGCTGAACAGCGAAAGGAGGAGATAACAGGGTGGACACAAGTATAAGCCGCAGCAGGGGCACGCTGGCAAGATATAGTGGCGCAACGGAATACAACTAAGAAGCTGTAGCCCTAGATTGGAGCCCAAACACGGAGCAAATAGATCAATATAGGGGAGAGCTGAAGTATAAAACGGAAGCGAGAAGAAAAAAAAGCGCAGGTACTCTGGGCAAAACTGACCGGAAGGGCACAGTGTGTGGCATACCAATAACAGGAAAGGGTAGGCCGTGTAATACATAGGATCCTACGAAGGAGGAGGCAGCAAGGCCGTGATACAAATGACGACGAAGGGGAACGAAAACAGACGACAATGGAAGCTTTCACGAAAGGCTAAGATAGCCTCACAAGTGACGGAGGGAATGGTCCCCCCAAGAATAGAAGTGACAAGGTGGACAATGGGAATCAGCGGATATTGGAGGCTATAGCAGCACGGCAAAGCAACACTGGAAACCAAAATAGATGCAGTGCACATAGACATAGGCCTATTAAGAAAAGACGTGAGGGCATTGGCGGAGCGCACAGGGAAACTGGAAGAATAAATGCAAACAAACATGACAATGGGGACGCAGATGGCAAAAGAGGTCCACACCCTACAGCAGAAAGTGCAATCTTTGGAAGAAAGGGCAGAAGATGCCGAAAGTTGAGCACGTCGTAATAACATCAGGATTGTGGGCCTGCCGGAAGGGATGGAGGGGACCGACCGTACCAACTAGGTCGAAAACCTATTGTTGCAAGAAATAGGTCCGGATGAACCTCATGCAGGGATTTAACATAGCGCGCACCCATCGTTCTCTAGTAAGGAAGCCTCCACCAGGAGCCCCCCGACCCATCATCGCAAAAGTCTTAAACTACAAAGACAGGGAGAACATCCTAGCATTCTCCAGGATGAGGGCAACATATAAAGAGCCTCGGCCAAACTGGCAATATTCCCAGACTACACATTCCAGGTCCAGAAAACAAGAGCTCAATTCATAACAGTGAAGGACGGACTAAGAAAAGCTGGGCTGAAGTACATGGTACTATATCTGGCAAAATTGAAGATCCTACATAATGGCAAGACTTTGTTTTTCAAAAATCCATCTGAGGCACAAGACTGGATGGATAGTGTGAAAATATGAGCCACAGAGGAGGAGTGACAACAAACTAAGCAAGAGTACGTCAATGGACCAAACGGGGTGAAGCTGTACTGTACTTTAAAGGAACAATAAGGTTAAGTTATGTATCTGACCACGGCGGTGGGGAAGCACATGCGGGAAGAAGCCTGGAACGCATATCCAAGAGACTAAGCTGAAGATGTGCAAAGGGCAGGACTACCACTGAGAATCACAAGACGCTTGGTAGGAAGGACACAAGTAAGGAGATCTCCTCCAATCCCACACACTTTCAGTTAGGGTACCGTTTAAAGTACCCACCCATTGGGAACCAGAGCTGAGTCTATGGACTGGGCTAACTAGAAGTGGAAACTGGGAATTCTGAGCATGTATAGCATAGCTGGACAGTTCATGGTTGGGGAAGTTTTGTTTAACAGGGGGTGGGGGGAGTTGTTGAAAGAAAGGGGAGGGAAGCCTGATGCAGGATTGAGAAGTCTTTACTCACAAACATTCATAACCCAAACCAAATTAATTGCAATAGGAAAAGACTTGTGCTTGAATATGGCATAGCTGGGGAATATCCGAGGCCTGATTAATTATGGCAAGAGGCAGAGAGTGATTACTTATTTGCGCAGACATAAGGTGGGAATTTTTCTATTGCAAGAGACTCATTTGACGAAGCCCAGACAAGAAAAACGAAAAACGTTCTCAGAAGTGGGGGCAGGGGGTAGGGTGGTGGTAAATGGCTCCAAATACTTGGCATATGCCAGAGGAGTACTCATCTAGGTTGCTCCATCAATCCCCCTAAAGGTCTTACACACCACAGCAGAGGATGAAGGGAGGATGATAATTATATTTGGCATGCCAGAGAATAGAGAAATATGCATAATGAACACCTATGCACAAACCATGACGCCACTATATTTTCCAAGTTCATATATGCCCGACTGCAACCGTATATGGATGGGTTTATTATATGGGTTGGAGACCTCAACTGTACGTTGAATCACACATTCCCCTCCCCCCTCCGACCCTGTACTTTTCCCCTTCCCCCCTCCCCTGCACTTGAGGAATCTGAATGGCACCTGGCCTAGTAGGATCGTTGTCTCTGTCTTCCCTCTGTTCCCCCTCCCTTGCCACGTCGCGCCTTGAAACACTTGCGTATAGGCGCGTTATAAATGCCATATCATATCAGATGACAGGTTCCAGAGATCCGCACCACCAGCCAAGTTACTGAGCACCCTCCTACAACAATTCCGCCTGGGAGACATATGGAGGACCCTCCACACTGCGGACAGGGAATATTCCCACTACTCTTCCCCACACAAAGTGCATACGAGATTAGATTACCTGTTCACGGGGATGGAACATATGACAGAATTCGTAGAGGGAGAATATAAATCTAGAGTCCTGTTGGATCAAGCCCCACTCTTACTAAAATGGGTAGTCACCACCCCCAGGTCGCCAATACCGACCTGGAGACTCCAAAGCGAGGCTCTCCTAGACACAGCCTTTAAAGAGCACATCATGAAAAGAACGGCAGAGTTTTTGGAAGTAAATGAGGGCAGTGTCGGGAAGGTGGGCACAATGTGGGAAGGGCACAAAGTGGTGATCAGAGGAGAGATGATAGCTCCAGCAGGGGGGGTTTGAAAAATCATCACCTCTAAGTTAAATGTTACAGAAGAGAAACTGGCTGAGACGGAGGGGAAGAAAGGAGTGGGAGAAGGAAACAAGGAAAAGGAAAAAGAACTGAGGCAAAAGTGCCTGACCCAATGGAGGAGACTGGGTAAATTCAGCTATCCACAGTGCATGGAAAGGAGTCACGCACAGTGGGACAAACCTGTCAGAGTATTGGCTTGGCTGTATAGGAGTAACAATGCGAAAACTCTGATACCCTTGATCTAGACGGCAGAGGGCAACACAGTAAATACACAGGCTGGAGTGAATAAGGAGTTGCAGGAGTAATACGGGAGGTTATATAAGGACTCTCACATAGACAGAGAAGAGGAACTACAGGAAGCATTAGACCTCATTACCCTACCAGGTTTAGATGTCCAACAAATAGGTATGCTGGAGGTAACCATCACAGCAGATGAAATAGCATCCATAATAACATTACTGCCCTTGGGTAAAGCAACGAGCATGGATGGTTCACCAGGGGAATATTATTAAGAATCCTGAGGCAACCTGGCAAGAGTATACAATGAAGTGTACGAAACAGGGAGGCTCCCAGATAGCATGAGGGAGGCCTTGATAATTCCACTCCCAAAACCCAACAAAAACACAGTAGAATGTGGGTTCTACTAAACCAGGACAGCAAAATCCCCACAGCGGTGCTGGCGGACAGGCTCAGGAGAGTGATATGAAACATTATAGACCAGGACCAAACGGGATATGTGCCGGGGAGGAACATCTCCTGGAATCCTGGATTACACCACGTGATAAGCAGCACTGTAGGCAGAGATGAGCACTGCGCAGTGGCCTCACTAGATGCGACAAAAGCATTTGACTGGGTGCACTGGGATTGGCTATATGCCACAATGCACAAAATGGGGTGTGGGCCATATTATATGAAATGGGAGAAATTGATATACACCAAGCCCTTAGAGAGGGTCAGAACCGGCGGTACATACTTGGATACAGGGGCGTTGCAAAAAAACACAAGACAGGGTTGTCCACTGTCCCCAATGCTGTATATAAAAGAGTTGGAACCTATTGCTGCGTTCCTCAGATAGGAATATGAAGAGGCAGGTATAGCAATAGATGGGGTAAGACATGTTGTGTCCATGTACGCAGATGACATGTTAATATATCTACAGAACCCACAAGAAAACTTGCAGCATATGTTGGTAGAACTAGATGACTTCAGCAAATTGTCGGGGATAGCAATTAATGAAAATAAGTCCTGCCTTTTCCCACTGGCAAAATTGGCGGTGAGCGGCAAAGTTCGGTTACCAGATTTGAGGTTGCCGTGGTGCAAGGACTCCTTTAGATACCTCGGATTAAACATTTATCATGACCCCAAGTAAGAACATGTACATAACACAATTAAGGCGAGGGAAGGGCTGATCAAATCCATGCAATTTTGGGGGAATCTGCCGCTGTCCATGATGAGGGGGGTTGCCTTATTAAAAATGGTGTCACTGCTGAGACTAATGCACTGCTTCGGGAACATCCCCTACAACATACAGAGGAAATTCTTCACGGAACTCGACAGGGAGTGTAGGAAGTTCATATGGCAAGGGGGGGGAGACAGAGAATAGCACGCAACACTTACAAAAACCTTACGAACATGGGGGGGGGCTGAGGATTCCAAACTTCGAACTCTACTATTTGGCGGGTCAGTTACAACACGTAATGAAGTGGTTGGCAGATGACCCCACAGTAGACACAGCCCTTTTACAACTGGCAGTCAAACATTTACACCTGAGAGATCTGATATGGGAGCCCCTCCAGCACTAAAAATCCAACCTAGGTTAGTGAAATTGGGTCTACAAATATGACAAAGGACTTGTAAAACATTGGGATTTAGAGACCCAATATCGAAGCAGATACCGCGGGCAGCAGTAATGACGGATGAGAGAGGACTAAGGGCTAGCATGCGTACACACTGGGAGGCCAGGGGGTTGGTCACGATTGGGGACCTTAGGTGTAAAAGAAACTGCTAGATTTTAAGGAGCTACAGTCAACCATAGGCATAAACGGGGGACAATTCCTATTACATGGGGCCATGATGGCCACAATAAAATGGAAATGGCCAATGGCTGGAGAAGACACGATACAGTGTGCAGAAATAGAAACTATAATAGATATCTCAGTGGGAGGGCATGCTATATCAAGACTGTATGATGTATTGATAGAGAGCCACTGTAAGGGGGAACTGAAATGCAGGGGGAGATGGGAAAAGTAAATGGGAAATCCCTTGAGGATAAAGACTGGCGAAAAATAGTCACTTACCACAAGAAGGTCTCGAGGAACGCCAGGTTACAATTGATACAATTATATGTCATTCAAATAGCATACTTGACACCAGAGTCAATATCCCAATTCAAAAGGGGCAGGCAATCAGTTTTGTCTAAAATGCAAAGAGGAAAAGGCATGATACACATGTTTTGGTAGTGTGGAATTATTCAAGAATTCTGGAGGCAAATTGCAAACGAAGTGGCACATTTTGATGTCCAGACCCCGGAGGCATGCATGATTGGGCTCTACCCGAGGGAAATGAAAGAAAAAGCAATGTTGAAGCTCAAAGACCTAATATAAGTACTAGCTAAATGCAGTATTGTCATGAACTGGACAGCAGAAAGAGGGCAGAGTGTGGGAAAATGGTGGGAGGATCTGAGGAAATGTACTACAGAGGACACAGGACTGTGGGAAAAGACGATAGGGGAGCAGAAGCTAGACCCAGAGATTGATATATTGCAATGGACTGCACACACAGTAACACAATTTAGCCAGGACAAGAGGGCAAATGGTATCAACATGAAGAAAGAAGAAAGGAGCGAGAAGTAAAACAGCTACGACAAGAAGAGCATGGGATGGCATCTAGGCTTTTATGGGGGGGTGGGATGAGGGCGGGCGGGGTTATAACCAGAAATATGGATACGAATATTAAGAAGAAATATGTATATATGGCACTCAACTGTATAACATTTGAAAAACTAATAAAGAGATTTTCTTAAAAAGTTATCTGGGAGACACAACAACAAGCATTAGGATGCTGCCCCGGACTATCTGCAGGACATAAGGGCCCCAGTGTTGACTGTATGTTATAACACCATGCTTAACAAATTCAAATTTACAGCCTCCTGGAAACATGCCATTATCTACCCCATATATAAAAAAGGTAGGAGAGTTCGACCATCTTGTTATTGACCTATCTCACTCATTGATGTACAATTTAAAATCTTTAGGCGGGTGGCACTGGCAAAATTGGAACATTGTGTTATGGACAATAGTATCCTTAGCAATATCCAAGTGGGCTTCTGTCGTGGTCTGAGGACCAGTGAACAAGTCCTTAATGTGTATCTCACCATATGTCACTCATATGCAAAACACAAACCAATCGATCTAGCATTCATGTATCTAAGGACAGCATTTGATAACGTTAACAGAGTCAAACTCTGGAAGCTACTCAGATCCATGAATTGCCCAGAAGTTGTGGTGAGTATATGAGCTGCAATAGAGCGTGTATACAAAACGATACTTTTGGTCAGTCTACTTCTGATTTCTTTATTCTGTTATTTTAGCTCAAACTACAATTTCTCATTTCGAAGTAAACACACTTCATGAATTCATTAGATCTACAAGCCAATCCGAATAAATTGGCCATTATGGCTTGCAGATGGGAAAAAAGAACTAGGAAATTGCCAGCTATGTTCACTAATTTAAGTAAAATTCTGTGTGTCACAGATTTCCATTATTTGGGTGTGAGCTTTTCATCTAATTTTCGTGGCAAGGCTCATGTTCCCAAACAAGTTGAAGTTGGGAAAATGCATCATGCAGAGTATATACATTTATGAAGATGTGTAAAACTAAAGCAATAACTATGGCCCTAATGTGTATAAAACCAAACTAGTTGCTGTAGCAAAATATGTTTTTTCTCTTTGGGGCGTTGCTGATCTAACTAGCCTACAAGTAACTGAAATCAATTTTATGAAGAAACCTTTGGGCCTGCCACAGTCTGCACCTAATTTTGCTGCTCACATGGAACTGAACCTTTCCTAGTTAGGGACACACTCATTCTAGAACCTGTCATTTATTGGCTACATTTATGGCATAATGAATGTTAAACCCATCAAAGAGCATACCTAATAATCTGGCTTGAACATCAGCTGCAAAGCTTGATTTCCTAAGCCATGCAAATCTCCTGGCTACTGCGCTGGGGCCCATGGACCTTCCCACACAGTGCGCTGCATCCAACCCCAACCAGCAGAACTGATATGATGCTTCCTTACCATGTGAAATTAAGTTTAAGAAGCCATCTCGAATTTCCCCTTCAGGTATATTTTAGGCTGTCTCTGCCACTGTGGTCTATGAAGTGTATGAATATTTAGCCTTTTAGAGCCATGCTGTCAGCTGCGAATACTTTTTTTGCCAAGGCATTGCATTTTATATCTTCTCTTTCTGGTGGCAGGGATGGATATGCTATGGACATTGAGGTGGAAGTGGAAGCTTGCAACACAAGACTTTCTTGTGTGGGGTGTTCAGAGAGGAACTCTGGATCCAGAGAAGACATTTTGTATCTTTTGACCAGATCCTTGTGCACCGGTGTTAGGAAACATGTCTCGTTTACACAACTTTACCCCATTTTCTGTGGACCCCCAAACATTTTGATTTTGCTTTTTTAACATGTTCTGACTTTTTACAGGGAAGTAAAGTCTTCAACTTCACTCCACTGGCCGTTTGCTCATTGTGTCCTTTAGACTATCAGTACTGGGATACTGTTTTCCTTTTGTCTTTTTACTTTTTAATTGTTTGGGTAGCTTTTTAACAGTGCACACAGCATCTTACAATGCAGTGCAGTGGGGATACTTTTGTATCACCCTAATCTTTTACACTGAGGATTTTTGGTTACTTTTATATATGCCTAAAGACAAGCTGGTGGCAGCAGATACATGTTTACCATTTCTGCAGTATTTTTAGTGTGCACATTTGCATTTACCACGTCTGGCTATGAAACGTGGCTAGGGCCCTAAAATGGCTATGGAACCACATTTGTAACATTGTTCACAGGCCATATTGTTTCTTGGCCTTCTTAGGTCAAGAATTCACTTAAATGGTCATGCATTCGCCAGGGAAGCTGCTGTTTTCGTGGGCTACTGCATGCCATTTGTGTGTGGAAAGTGGGTGGGACTGTCTGGTTCCACTTCACATCTGTGGTGTCAGAGCGGGGGTGCGTGCATGAGTGAAGTCCATAGTGGTCCCTGATTGGACCACTGCTGGCTGTTTTGAGTGGTTCAGATCCTTAACAATGGTGGGCTTCGACTTGCTTCCAGCGAGGATTTAGTATAAGAAGAGGACTGCTGCAGCCATTTCTTCAGATCAGTGTTGGAGCCAAGTTTCCTGTGCAAAAGAGCAGGCAACTGAAGATCTGCGGGTGACCCCCCGAAGAGGCCTGGCATCCCTTCCTGCATTTGTCCCAGTGAAGCCCTGCTGGACTACCTGATCTGTGAAGGCCCTCTGAAGTGCTTCAACCCATGGACTGGTGGGAGCCTTCTCGAGATCCAGCCACCCTGAGCCCTCTGAATCGTCCCTAGACCACCTGGTGGACTAACCAGCGGGCTACTTCTACAGAAGCATCACCGTTCTGCGTTTTCGTCCGGAATGCGGTGGTCGCCAGCTCGTGCCACAAGTCACATTCTTGCCAGGTTTCAGCTTCCCAGCATTAAGGGATCTTGTTCTGGAAGGCCTGCTCTGACCGTGACTAGAGAGCTGCCTGCTGTCGCCCGTGTGCAGTCACTGCAGTGACTGTCTCTGGAAGCAGCTTTCTCGTGTCTGGTAGAGTGTCCTGAAGAGGCCTGCAGCGGTGCATGCTGCATTTCATCATCGAAAAGGATTACAGTCAGCTCCTGGATCCGACCGGAAGAACTGTTGCACCTGCAGCTTCTTGGCTTCTTCTACTGGATCCAGGGAAAACCTACCTGCAGCGACTCCCAATCGACCGGCCTAGTCCCTGGGGAAAATCAGAGTCAGGGGGTGAGTACTCGCAAAGCATTCAGCTACCCTTGTCTCCCTTATGATGTTATTCCATTCCATCGCTTTTTGATCGTTTGATCAAGAAGCTGTTCTAAAGGATAGGAAAATAATCGTACTCACCTGTAATATTGTTGACATCTTTTCTGGAACATGTTTCGCCGCCATAAGAACTCTTCCTCCATCTTGCCCCTCTCCTAAGAAGAAGCTTTGTGACTTTTGGGCATAAGTCCCCATTCAACGTTGGGAGTGGACTTTTTCAAAATAGGGATTGGACTTTTAAAGTTAGGGTATCATTCTTGTGATATGGTTTTACTTAAAGCATCACTACTTACCTTCTTTCAGTTGAATAAGTCGCTGTATGCATTTCTACAAACCTATGGTGACTGTATATATGTTTGATAACTGAGTCTTGTGTGATAATACTACTTGCTCGTTTCATTTTCCTAGTGTGATTCTGGGCCTGTAATAAATAGAGTATTTTTGCACTTACCTGTCTAATGTAAATTTTTGTGCGCTTAACTGTGTGGACTCATTGTGGAGCCCTGACCCCACTCACCTTCTCCACAGACTAGGCCTTGACCACTTTCGATGCTTACCTTGACTAGGCTTCGCTAACCTGCTATCCCTGTTCCTCAGAACGAAGGTGGCCTTCTATAATCTGTCTACCGGGCCAGATTGTAGAAATCAATCTTAATAACTGTGGATGCTGTTTCTGGCTTCTTCCACACCTCGATCAGGGGATCACCTAGAGCTACATAGAAGGGTAAATCAGGTTCCATGGGGGACATAAAATATCAATGAAGTCATATTCATTAATATCTTTAAAAGGGCGACCCCACCCTAAGCAATCAATGACCTTATTCATGACCTTCCTATAAGAAGCATTAGGGTGCAAATGAGCATCAGGTTGATCGAATTCAACTTCGGGGGAGGTTTCAAGTCCACTGGTATCTCTTAGATTTGGGACCATCTACTCCATTAAGCCTCCTCCAAGACTAATTCCTTAGAATTGTAGACGCCTGAAAGGTTTGAATTCGAATAGAGCATTATCCTCATCATGGTCCACCTACATGGTATGTAACGATTTGAAAAACTGTGCAGATGATTGTGGTATTTACATTGTAAGGAAGGCATGGTATCAAACAGCAAGACAGACACAAGTGATCACAGTTCAACGATGTTTATGGAACTTCAATTGGGTTTGAAAAACGTCTAAAATTTCAAGATGGGAGCAAGCTACGACCATCAAATAATAATAACGCAGTCCTAGTCGAGTCTTGTCACAATAAAAGGGCCTAAACTAATAAACCTATTGCCAATCCTTAATTCTAAATACAAATAGTGTGGGAACCATTGTGATCCAAAAAGAAAATTGTTCATGAAACGGTATGTCAGGATATTCAAGCAATTGGCTTCTTTGGCCCACATTTTCAGCACGGGACAAGGCGGCACACTCGAGCTTATCACACTCTCTGTCTTCTCTAGCACAAGGATGCAGTTCAAAATCTCAATATCAGGGCCTTCTGTACCAAAGTCTCTTAGCCATTCAAAGTATCTTATTTCAGAGGGCCCGAAGCAACACAACAAACATTAAAGTTCCTTTCTTCTTAGGATTTCACATGTACAATTACTCGGGTGATTTACTGTTCACCCCGGGTCCCCCTCCGCCAGGCTCAGACTCACTTTAACACAAATCCTTCAACTGGTCTGCCTCCACCAGGCTCAGACCAAACTCATCTACTTTTCCAACCATTCTTTACTTCAACAAAATCGAAGACTTTTGACTGTGCGCAGGATTTTGCTCGATCCATTGCAGGACCAGTTTGATTCACAATTACTCGTTCTCTTCTTAATATAACCTTTTTCTCACTTTCACTTTTGCCGCTTCTCAGCTGGATACCTTATAGAGACCTTCGATTGAGCACCCACACGGTGCCGGACCACTCTGTCAAAGGTATTGTATCTTGCTTTTAAAGTTCAATCACTCATCAGCAGTTCAACTTTACTTGCGTCTCTTATCACATGCATTTTAACAATGTTCTTTCCAGCGCTCACCATACAATGTTGCTGCTTGCAACCTTGGCTTCAACACAGACCTGTCTTGTATCGGTCTCCCCAACTCACTGGCTGTGTTCATTTCACTGACAGTGCTTTGTTCTTGGAGCCAAGGATGGTACCACGGTGGCTTCTGCTTTTCCCCGCCTTGATTATCGACATGGGAGGGCCATGGGTATCTCCGATACACAATGCAGGATTCTTCAGCCTGGTTTCCTGGTTTTATGCTTTCTATTCACGAGAGTTCTGGAAAGCAACGGTTCCTTGTCGAAAGGTCAAGGGAATTTCTCTCCTTGCAATCCCCTTCTGTTTTGCTGACTTCTCTCGTTTAGCTGCCGTCTCAAAACTGCTATTTCCTCGTGTGCTTTGCCTCGCTCAGAGTGTTCTCTCATGGTCCGCCTTTCATCCATGTGGGGAAGCTTAATGGAAGTCAGGTGTGTGTGATGGTCAGTAATTGCCTGACCTTGCCCGACCATTGTATTGGGACACGTCAGGTATACAGCTTGGGTGTATGTTTTCTCCCTGTAGTGGGGTAGAGTTGCTAAATATCCTACCTGGTAGAATAGGGTAAATATCTTACAGGGAAGGGGATACCACATCTCACCATCCGGTGTCCCACTACCACTCCCTGAAGACCCCTCACCCAGGTGATCCTCCTGCACGATCCCAAACCCAGGAACTGGATTCAAAAGCGATGGCTGTGTCCTGGCCACCTGGATGACAGATCCCGGGGACTAGTGGGTTAGACACCCTCTGGTTTCTCACAACATCGATGTCGAGGTCAACGTTGGAGATTTCTTCAAGGAAGGCATTGAAAGGAGCTCTGGCGGTTGACTATGTCGATGCTGCGCTGGTAGCTTTTAGCTGTGTTTTCCCACCCAGGCTTTTGGGCACACACACAGAGTCCCTGCCGGTCTTGGAAGACGTTGTGGGTTCCATCTTTTTACTTTGTTCCAACGAAGATACCAAAGGAGCCACCTTTGAGTAGGTTGAGGAATCGGTGGAAGAAGAGTGGTGATGTATCTTCTTCTTAGAGGGTGAAGAAGACCTCTTTGAATGTTTTTTTGCTCTTTGGGTCTTTCAGGAGACTTCTCACCCATGTAACTACAATCTTCAGAAGATTTTCTTTTCAAAGGCATGCTGTAGATTTAGATGTCGAAGGTCCCAAGGTGAGCGATCTTCTCTCCTTCAGTGCTTTGGCCGCCATAGATTGGAAGGAGCCTCATTCGAAGACATGGTCCATGCTGAGGTACCAGAGACAGTTTCTGTGAGGATTTGTAATTGACATCTTTTACTCACAGTCCTCGCATCTTTTAAAACCCGTAGCCTTTGGAGTTGACATTTTGACTAAAAAAGTCACAAGAGATAACTGACATGGGTCAAAGAAATTCTGAGGCATATTCGAGTGCTCTGAGAAGCTTGCGGAGCATGCGGAAAAGCCAAATGAGGCAACAGGGGCGCGGTGCAAGCTATTTATAATGACACCGAACATCGCGTCCGGACACAGGTGTGAAGAGTTTCAAGGGACTTCAGTGCTGAAGCCGCACAGCACTGCCTACTGTAGAAATATTTCTTGAAATCTGCTAAAACAGAAAATTATATCTAGGATGAAGAATCCATTAGATGGAAGGCTTGGCCCAAGCACATGAGGAAGACCAGTATCAAACCTCGGGAAGAACACCCAGCAGCCAACAACCCAAAACAGAGCTATGCTATGCCCAGACCAATGCATTCAGCCACTGTCGCCGGAAGAAGGCCTAAAAATGTCGGGAAACAGCCGAAAATCCTCTAGCAGGTTGGCCTCAAAAACTGCCAAATACCCAGGCCCACCCCCACAGGATGTGTAGTGGCCTGCCCAGACCAAACCACTACAGGGGCTGCCATTATGGGCTCACAAATCACTAACATTGGGGGGCAATGTTAGACATGAGTGAAGATTGCTGCGTGGCTCCTGAGCTCCCGCGACCCGAAGCCTGCAGCAGCAATATCCGTGCTCCTGTTTCACGCCGGAGGAGTGGGCACTGGCAGATAGTGTGACCCATGGAGCCGTGGGGCAGTTTTCGGTTCCCACGTTTGTTTAAATATCCTTTTTGGCTTGTGTGAAGCGAATGCAGAGGGCCGCAGGGGTCTGTGATAAAGATGGCGGCCGCAATTGAATTTCAGCAGTCAAGGGATCCTTCCGGCCCTGTGGTATATGTCTGGGCTGAACCACCACCTTGCAGACCCCTGCTGTCGACCGCTGCTCAGCAGGCGTGACTGGAGACTTGCTGGATCCTCCCGCTATCAACATCGAAGGGGAAAGAGCTTCCCTGCATGGCACCATGAGAAGCCCAGGGTGCGGGGACAATGCATGCTTTCACGCTGGGAGCCGGCAAGCCGGTGCAGGCTGAGCTCTACCTGTGCTGGGAGAGCTGAGCCGCTCCACCTGCTGCACATTGATGTGGTACTGGAATACTCCCGGTATCTAGACCTGGGAGTCAGATTGAATGTGAAGACCGGGATATGACTTCAAGCGAGACAGATGTCTCTACTGACCCTATGAAGCGTGTGGTGCGTATACACTGCAAGCAGCACCCTGCATGTTTTGAGGCACATTCTGTTCTTGGCTGGAGCACTCACAGACCCATTTTCTGCACACTCCTGCTTCATGCCACAGACATATCTGGATCTGCTGTGGTTACCTTCCCTCCACATTCGAGTTGCAGGGTTCCCCTTGCCTTGCTGTACCACATGGAGCCCACTCTACCGCCCTGAGGTTTGAGAGGGAAGCCCTGTGAAAGAGTAAGGCACCCATATTAACATTTACAGTGCCCATTGCAGAGAACTGTGGCTGCCTAATGTTTGATTACCCTGGGACTGTTACGGAGTGGAAGAGGCTTTGGCTATTGATGCCAACTGGGTTTCTGGCACTGTTGCGTGGCGTGTAGAAGAGCAATCCCTGCCTGCACTGCCACTGAGACCCTATCTCTGTCTGCTGGTCATTGGAAACGGCGCCATTTATCGGTACCGGGTGACTCCCTGTTGCCTGGTGATGCAGACAGTAGAGGGTGGTACTCTTTCACTCTAGTGACCATCAGAGTACATCAGATGCTGAAATGACCAAGGGAGATGGAAGAAAACAGAGCTCGATCAATATGTTTGCCAAAGCCACTCCGAAAGCTTTGACAGCTCTGTGCGATACTCTGCCTTCAGGGGATGCTTTAGACTTAAGTGAACCTACTGAGATGCAACATGTGATGGCCTGTATGCAGGAGGGCTTTACCGCCGTTCACAGTAAACTGGACGATATTAATGGCACGATTGGATGCATCAAGGCGAAACTGGAAAAATGATTTGCGACTCATGGAGGCAGAAAACAGAGTGGGGATGGTGGAAGATGATGTTACTCAATTGAAGACCGATGTGGCCTACCTCACGAAGCAGGTCCAGGCTATCACCAAGAAAAACGACAAGCTGGAATCCAGGTCTAGGCGCAATAATATTCGGATAATCGGAGTACCAGAGAATAGTTTTGATGGCAATATGGAGGATTTTGTGGAGCATACCATCCTCACGCTCCTAGACAAGTCTCAACTGTAGCCGCACTTCATGGTGGAGCATGCTCACCAATCACTAGCGTCCAGGCCTAAACCAGGAGCACCGCCTCACCCAATCATTGCCTGCCTGCTCAACTACCGTGACAGAGATGTGATCCTCTGAGCCGCCTGAGAAAAATGAGTTACTCCTGGGCTCCAGCAAGATACATATATATCCAGACTTTCTGGTGGCGGTGCAGCAGGACAGGAAGACTTTTTTCACAGTGAGGAAAAGACTTAGAGAGCTGATCATGAAATATGCAATGTTATAACCTGCTAAGCTCTGTATAGAATATGGTGGCAAGGCATACTTTTTCACGATCCCTGGAGAGGCCATGAAGTTCTTGGACAAGCACTCTACCACAACATGAAGCCGCTTCCAATATCCTTCGTCCTGGCCATGATTATGATCAACTGAGAGCCACTACTTGAAATATGCCACCCTCCGAGAATGTTTGGGCTGCTACACACCTTTCCTTGTTATTGTTATAAGATATAGGAGAAATATTATTTTTTGTTACCGTGTTTTTCAATTGCTGCTACTGAGCCAGGGTCATTGACTGTGTGCCAATTCCCCCTATGCAGTGTTGCAAAATTTGATTGGGTGTTTGCTCTGGGGGCACTATTCTCCAGATTGGGGGGGGGGGCATGAGGGTGGGGGACTTATAACGGGGTTACAAATAGCACTTGATGGAAGCAGGGTAATTCTAATGCAATACAGGTGATGCAAAGGTACAGATTCACGATGTGTGGTGTAAGGAACTCATGGTGGCAACAGTAAAGTCAGACACAAGTGACCACAGTTCAAGGGTGTTTATTAACTATATGCAGGGGTGAGAAAAACACCTAATCTAAACCAAAAGCTAATATGGGAGCAAGCTACGATCATCAAATAATAATAAGGCAGTCCTAGTAGCGTCTTGTCAAAAAAAAAGGGCCTATACTAAAAAACCTATTGCCAATCCTTACCACTGTAAGGAACTAATGGTGGCAACGGTAAAGACAGACACAAGTGATCACAGTTCAAGGGTGTTTATTAAACTGTATATGCGGTTTGCAAAAAATGCCTAATCTAAACCTAAAACTAAGATGGTGGCAAGCTATGACCATCAGATAATAATAAGGCAGTCCTAGTGGCGTCTTGTCAAATAAAAGGGCCTATACTAAGAAAAACCTATTGCCAATCCTTACGCTAAATTCAAACAAAGAGTGTGGGATAGGATTCACATGAAAGAAAGAAGTGTTCACAAATAATAAGTCAGGATGCGGTAGTCGTGGTCTCCATTACCCACGTTTTGAGCACGGGACAAGGCGGGACACCGGAGCACAGCACACGCTCGAGGTTTCCCAGCACGAGCCAACAGTTCCGCTCTCAGCTTTCATAACCTTTGGTGGTTAAGTCTCTTTTCTACAAAATATCTCTTACCTCTGACGATCTGATGTGTTCCAAAAATAATAAACAAAGTTCCTTTCTGCTTGCACGTTGCGTGATGCCTTTGCACCTCTGGGTCCCCCCTCTTCCAGGCTCAGACCCTTCTCTATTCAGCCTCCCTCCGTCGGGTTCACTACGGCTTCTCAAAACAATCTCTGTTGTGACATTTACAAATCTTAATGTCTTTTTAAACAGCTCACTGTGGACATGCATCTGCCAGGTTCACTCTTGTCAACACACTGTACACTGGGATTTCAGACTTTGCCCCCTTTTTATCGGCATCCCTCAGTTGGGACAACTTTTGCAAATCACACAGTGCGGGACTCACCTCCCTTAGCTTTACCTTCATTTGCCGGCCAAGGACTTTCTACTGTACGGAGGATTTTGCTAGACCCCGTTGGACCACTTTGACCCTCTTCTTGCTCCTTTCCCAAGGCATTCTGGTACCAGTAGTTTCAACAAAAGGGTAATCGCCCAGAGTTTCCCCGAGTGAGCACCCACGTGGCACCTGCATCTGATTGGGTTCCACATGGATGTACCTTATGGAAAATCTTCATAAGAAAGCTAAATGCATGGGCCTTTCCCAAAACAGAACCAGTTTACCAGAGAGGAATTTTGGTAAAGGAAGACGAACTCAAAGAAAGGGTGTGTCTGACGATGATTTACATAAACGTCCCACAAAATAATAAAATCCTAGATAGCAATTTGGAACTGTGCTTATAAGCACAGACACTGAAGGGGGGCTGCGCCTGTAGATACAACTTTGTGGTAATATATTTAACATAGATTTTTCCAGAATAAATAATTGGGCATATTTGATTCTGACATTAACAATGTATTAATTAACTCCTGGGTTTTCACAGGAACAAAATATATCTGTGGTTGACAGTGCGCTGTACAATGGACCTCTTGACCTGTGAAAACCATAGTTTACCTTAAAAATCCTGAAACGAGTTTTCTACTCCGTACGGTGTAATTGGAAAGGACGTAAATTATTCCAATTCATTACCCAGGAATAATGTCCTTTTAATAATCAATATAATTTTTACAAATAACATTGCATAAACACAGATGAATTCTGCCTTACATGGGGTACTTGTGCAAATTCATATCCATTTGTTGATTCACCTTCAGTTCCAATTTTATAATCCCACGGCCTTGCTGAGGAGATTTCCTGAGACTAATGAAAACTGAGGCCAAAGATACCGAGATTGTTGTAGAAAACAAATGCTGGACTAGATCGTGGGTAACCATGCACATCAAAACTGTGGTATCCACTCATTTATCATGAGGTTTTTACAGCTTTCAGTACATTGATTTCAATGGAGTGAAAGGAAGATTTCATGATCTCACTATGAAGAAGGTTAGTCTTCCCAATGAACACAAGCCAGGCAAACTCAGACACCCAAGGACATTTTCCAGTGTTCAGGAGATAATAGATGCAGATGTATACCTCAAATACAATTAAGCCTTTGCTGCGTTTAACAGCATTTGTTTGAAATAACTTTATCAATGAGCTGAATATATTTTTTGGCAGTGTAAGCATATTTCTAAATAATTTTGCGAAGAAAGGAGGATACACACATGTGAGTAAACAAAGTGCTAGTTTCTAGGGCTGGGCAATATACTGAATTTTGGAGCTATATTCATATATTTTCAAAATCGATATAGTAAGAGACAATGGGGGTCATTACAAGTTTGCCGGGCCGGGAACTACGGTACCTATAAGCTTGCTGGTACCGTAGTTCCCGGACTGACAAACTACGAGTTCTGCTCGCGGGTGCCATTACGGCCACCAAGTCTGTCCTGGCGGCCGTATCGGTAGCTGCGAGCAGAGCATGTTGGATGCACCGGCACCATTCTCAATGGTGCCGGTGCATCCGACCTCCCCATTCCCAGCTCAAAGGGGCTCAAATGGGAATGGGGAGCATTTTATTCCGGCACCCACGAATGGGCAATTACCGAGTCCGGCAGGGCCCAAATGACCCGGTAATTGCCCATACACGGGTGCCAGAATTTTTTTTCGGAAGTTTGGCGGTGGCCTGCTGGTTTTACCAGCAAGGCTACCGCCAAATTTATAATGAGGCCCAATATCATTAACATCGATATATACATATATGCTTTATTACATACACCACAATGTTGTATTTACATTGTGATTTACACAGCTGTTTATATTTTGAAACCGGAAGAGGAGCCTGCACTTTATTTTGATCAATGTCTTATAAATAAATGTGTTTGTGACATCTCACATGTATTTGGTGGCTTACAACTGAGCATTTAACCCACATAAACAACATTGAGATATATATATATCGTATATCGAGAATATTGAGATATGACATTTGGTCCATATCGCCCAGCCCTAGCAGTAGCCAACTTTCTTTTCTCTATTCTGCTCACAGACCCACATTTCAAAATGGATTCCTTTCCTCAGCAACATTAGGCCTAATCCTGAATATAGAGGCTTGGTCTTTTTTGGAATCAACAAGCTTTTTTACACTTCCATTTAAATGTAATTACGATTACATTTCCCATCTAGAATATTTAGGCAGTCATTGAAAATATATTTGCATTTTTCCCCCACACTGTCATGTGCTGAATAGTTAACAAGTGTACTAAACCAATGTGGGAACACAGGACACATGTGGGTTTGCACTTCTGATATGAGCACTTTATTATTAATTTATAAGGTACCCACTGCAAACAGACTCTCTTCATGGCAGCCCAAAGAAAAAACGGATTGCAGATTATTCACAGCTATTGCACATTCAGACCTGGTAAGTGCAAGGGAAGGGGGAAAATTAAGATCAAGACGGCATGGCTGGAATGTCACTGAGGCCAGGAATGTCTGGCAAATCCAACACAATTCTCTTCTTCTAGGTTTGCTGAACATCATAAACGCAGCAAGTGCTCTGTGAACTAGGTGGCATCAATGAATAGGCTACAAAAGATCATACCAGCCAGCGGGGGCTGGTGTTGCGTGTGTTGAGGGACTGACAGCAGGAGAAATGTGCAACGTGGCATGTGGCAAAGAGACCACTTCAGAGTCTATAATCCTGGAGACCTGGGCAAGGCAGGTGCTGTGGGAGGTGAAGGGTGTTCCACACAGGGCGCATTCAGAGCAGCAGTGTATCAGCAGTTAAGGTCAGGGAGTGTGTAAGGTGGGCCAAGTTTAAGTGGCGACAGTGTGTTGCAATCAGAGCACTGGAGTGCCTAGTTATGGAAGGAGTCTCTTCTAGTATGTTGATGAGCTGTTGGAAGAGACAGGTTTTAGGGGTTTCCAAAACTACAGTTGATTTTCATCACCCTGCAAGGAAATGTGTGCCAGGTTTCAAACCAAGTCCTTTCCTTCCTTGAGGATAGGAGGGTGATTTTCATAGAACCAGCGGATCATAGATGCCTGGCCTGACGGGGAGTGACTGGAAGTCCGCCATGATGTGCTCCCTGGGTTTTAGTCCAAAGATCATTCTAGCTGCCTTACTCTGGAGGTGCGAAGTGAGGTGTTTGACAAGTGTCTATGTAAAGACTGTTCTAGCAATCTAGACAAACAAGGACCATAGCTGTGGAGACCTCAATTTTCTAGTAAGGAAGTAGGCATTTCAGGAGATGTAGCTGGTATTAGGATATTTTTTAATGAGGCCCTGGATGTGTGTGTGTTTATTTAGAGATTGTCCCCAAAAGTAATTCCCAGGTTCTTGACATGTGTGACTGGGGGTAGGTTGGGACCTTGTATTCTGAGGCCAGATAAATGGGAGGTGCCAAGAAGAGACTTTCCAATTTGGAGACATTGAGACACAGGTTATTGTGAATCATCCAATTTTTGACAATGGAGAAGCTGGCAGAGATAAATCCACAGTTGTAACTATATGCATTAAGCTTAAATGTGATTTGTTTATCATCTGCATACATTTGGAAGGCGCAGACGAGGGATGCAATGAGGTCTGCATAGGGTTTAACATAAATATTGAAGAACTATCGAGTCAAGACAGACCCTTGAAGGACCCTGCAGGTGACAGGTAAGGCCACAGAGACACAATTACCCAATCTGACCATCTGTAATCTGTTGTCTGGGAATGAGGTGATTCATATTAGGCTGTTATCATTGTTGCTCCTGGAGGCTTTGAGCCTGCTAATTAGAGTATGGAGGTTCATCGCGTTGAATGTAGCATTTGCACACTATGTGCACATGTATATACATAAAAACTGGGAGGGTGCAGAGGATTGCACGCTTCAAAGCATGTGAGAGAAAGAGATAGGGACAGAAATAGAGAATGGGAGAGAAAGAGAGAGAAGGAGGGTGGGATGAGACGGTGAGAGAGAGAGAGCGAGGGGGGAAATGGAGAAGGATGTGGGAAACTGATGGAAATAGCTCCTGTGGAAATATTTGTATACATATATAATGGGATTTATGCACAAATCCGCTCATTCTCTATCTCTCACAAACACACCTCTAAGAAATATGTTATTGGCTATACAAGTTTGTACATTGTACACCAATTTATCCAGTGTTGTTTCTTTCTCTATTTTAAGGGCATATTTGAATCTATAACATTTAAGTGTTAATGCCCAGAGTGTAATTGCTCTAGGCTTCAACGTTGGGCTGATGCATTGGTCTTTCTCAGATCTCCATTTCACATTTATTTTTGTTATTCTGTTATGAAGTTTTGTACACTGGGCATTAATATTATTGTCTTCACTTAATGGATAGAAACATGTTGAACTATGGCTTAGATGTGTTTTTGGTGCCACCATCCTTTCTGAAGTGTAGCTTTCTGAAGTCACTCAGTACTTGCGACGCCACATTAATAAGCATGTGTTAATTTCATGTTATTATTATCAATACTATTATTGACATTATGTGAAAAGGAACCATTTTCACTGCTTAGCAAGGTAAGTTGCTGCAACAGAGAAAGAGCAAGAGTTTGGAAACATTCAATGCATAACAGAGAATTAATCATTGCTTTAATCCTTACTCCCAAATGCAACCTTTTATAACACAGCATACCTGTTCCCTTTCTTGTAGTTCTGTAAGCATGACAATCGTGTGAGATTTCCATTCCCATACCATCCTCCAAAAATCCTCTACTGTGTGTGGGAGAGGTCCTTGTGTTGCAATAAAGTAATCTTTCTGACGATATCCCTTAATAAGAAACAAATAAAGACAGTTGATTTTATTTAACATTGCCACAGAAAAAGCCAGTCTAGAGCTCATCAATCTATCCATAGAGGGCACTGCAGAGCAGGAGTAAGTATATTCTGGAGTAGGTGTGGGGGGCAATGTATAGCCTGGACCTGCTGCTGATGAAACAACCCAGTACACCCAAAACCAAAACGCTTTGGTCGGAGTGTTGTATGCCACTACCCCCACAAAAATGTATATTGTTAGATTTATTTTCAAAAACGTTATATTGCCACTTTGAAGCAACTTTCAGTATGCAACAGCTGCTACAAGGAACCAAGCAACTAGATAATTACTCTCCAATTGATATAGTTCATTCACAATTATTTTCATCATAGCAGCGATAGAAAAAAATATTTGTACACTGGATTTCTATTGGACCCTCTCTACTTCCCCGACAGTCTGTGATGATAATGTAGTACAGCAGCTAATCACATTTACTGGAAAAAAAGTTATGACTTTCATTCAACACACAAGTTATTTTGCTATTGTTTTTATGCCAAGAAGATCCATGCTACTAGCTGTAGCATGTTTTCTGCTTTGCATCAACTTAAAGATTTTTTTTTTATATTGTAAAGTAGAGCACACTTCAGAAAAACAAAACTGCAGACGAGAACCTCCACACTAACCCATTAGTTTGGAATATTAGCAGCATTCTGATGCATACAAAAATAGTCAGAATGTGGTCACAGAAGAACCAATTACTTACCTCTCTGTAATTTATTTTTACTGATGGATTAGTCCTTCCTCCCACAGATTCCTCCTGTTCGATAGTCGCACAGATGACTTTGGAAACCTTTTCAGCCACTAAGGGCTACAGTGAAGCTCTACGTCCAGCTCCGCCTGGCGCCACTGCATGCCCAGATGCCGGACATGATGGTGGGCCTTTATGTATGGAGTTGCCACGCCCCATGAATTAAGTTCTGCATTTTCCTGTAGCACAAAGGGCCACAAAACAGGTAAGGTGTACAAGCTATCCACCAAGATGGCAACGATGGGAGGTTGGAGAAATCTGTGGTAAGAAGGACTAATCCATCAGAAAGAACATTACTGAGAAGTCATTTATTTGTTACTGTACTCATGGATAGACTTCTATAGCAGTACAGAAATCTGGAGGAGGAGGAGAGCGAGAAACCACTACCTACACAAGAAAGCTCTGGATGACCGGTTGACCAAAGCAAGCGTTATGCACTGAGAGGGAATAAGTTGGTCATTTTAGCTAATGTCCATCATCCGAGAGACATACTAGCTGAAACCGTGCAGTAGGTACAGCCAATGCAATCTCTTCCCAGCCTTAGAAGGATGGGATGGAGGGAAAACACAGAAAGATCCTCTCAGGAGATGCAATTCTGACACAACCTTGGTCAGGAAACATGGTTTCACTCTCAAACGTTACCATTTCCTTGGAAAACACTAAGTAGGGAGGTTTAATAGAGAGAGCCAGCAGCTTACTTACCCATTTCGCAGAAGTGATTGCCACAGGAAATTCCCCTAAAGGGTGAGAAGTCTTGAAATCTCGAATCCCATGCAGGAACAACAAATTGGTATGAGGGAAATGCATACTGAAACCCTGCAAAAACTGCATAATAGCAGGTATGGTGAAGAATGAGCCATGCCCAGGGCACCTTTTAATGACTGAAATGGTGGTCAGGTACCCCTTCACAGTGCCAATTAGCATGTCTTGCAGGACAAGGAAAGCAGGAAATCCAACTGGAGGCATAGAAATACTTGGTGGAAAGCTTCAGAGTGTAAAGCAGCACAGGCAGGACATTGTGCGACAAGTCCAAATGATTATACTTTAGCCTTTCAGCAGTCCAGTATTAAGGTTCAGGCTGCCGAGGCTTGAATGGAGCAGCCACTCTCCACCCCAGTGGGAGAGCAGGTTCACCCTCGTCGGGAGGTGCAAGGAAGGACCAGCTGGACATGTCTAGAAGCTCTGGGTACCACGTCCTCCGGCCCAGTCAGGAGTGATCAGAATAAGCAAGGATATCAAATGTTGGCATTGTCCTGAGACCTAGCGAAATGATACCGATCGGAAGAAACACAAAGGAGTTCAAAGTTCCATCCGACAACTAAAGTGGCCCCCATAGCTCCTTGCCTGGGAAATTCACTGGAGCAGAATAACTTGCACTTCCTTTTCACACTGGAAGTGAAGAGATCCACTTCAGGATTACCCCAGAAGGCAAAGGCTTCCTCCAGGACTTCCTGGCAGAGCTCCCACCCATGGGAGGACAACGTCGGCCTGCTCAAAGCATGAGCAATTACTTTCTCTGTCTTAGAAAGATGGGCCACGGTCAGAGACACGTTGACCTCCAGGGCTAAAAACCATAATCGGTTGCTTTCGTGATCAGAAGCAATGACACCACAACATCCCACTTGTTAAGGAAGGAAATGCATGGCAAATATTGTATCCATCGGTATCAACACACAGTTTGCGTGAACAGATTTAAGGCAACAAAGGCCAGCTGTTACCTCATGTACCTCCATAAAATTGATGTGTTCGTGGGCTTTCGTTGTGGACTATAGGTCACTCACTATATGATCTTGAAAGAGAGCGCCCCACCCCTTCAGGAGGCAATAGTATGTTGTGTCACTGGGCTCACCAATGCAGATCTCGAGACACAGCATCCAAGACCTGCAGCAGGTCTGGCATGTCGCCTGGAGTGACCTCGTGCATAAATGGGCCTCCAGCCCCACCACGATCTATGAGGTCTAGGAGAAGCAGAAAGGCTGAGGCTGTAACCAACGTATGGGACTGAAAGGCATGGACCATTAGAAGGATATTTGCTACTCGAACCTCAGGGGGGGCCTGCTCAGTTCGGTGTCCAAGACCACTCTGATTAACTGGAGGGACTGGGGTGGCAAAACAATGGAATTCTTAAAGTTCCGGGTGAAGCAGCAAACTGTGCAACATGCTGCAGGTCTTGTGTGCGGGTCCAAAGGAGCCAATAGTCCAGGTTAGGGAAGAATTGTCTTTCCTGAGACGAGCCACCACCACTCGCAGCAGTATGGTGAACATGCTGCGTGCGCTGAGGAAAGACTTAACAGCAGAATTCGGACCAGGTAGTGGGTGTTTCCAACCATGAACCTCAGGTACATCCTGTGCTGGAAATCTATCCGCACATGGAAGTAGCCGTCCTGGAGGTCCAGGGACCCCAACCAGTCCATTACTTCTAGGGTTTGAAGGAAATTGGCCAAGATGATCACCTTGAACTTGTTCTTGCACAGGTGCAAGTTCAAAAGACTCAAATTCATGATGGGTCACACGCCCTTGTATTTCTTGAGAACCATAATGTAAAGGAGCTACCAGCCTTTACCTCACATTGAATGGGGTTATTAACATTTTCTGATGATGCTGTTTCTTTCTTCCTTTCTTTAGTTTCCCTGTATGTGCCTCTGATTTGTTTTCAGAAGAAGCAGACAGACCTCCACCATCAGGAGACTGACCGGAGGCAGCGAAGGGCAAACAGGAGAGTGGTTCAGAGAGCACTGAAGAAAACGGAGGCAGTCCCCCTTACCTGTAAGTCCCAAGCATCTGATGTGGTGTGGTGTCACTCCTCGACAAACAGGGACAACCCTACTCCCTCACAGGAGTCGAATGGACGAGGTCCAATTAACAGGGGCTTGGCACTGGAGGCTGTTTAGGGGACAGCCGTGGTGTCAACACCTCTTCTCTTGGCTCCTCTGTCTTTGCAGGGAGGATGGCCCTGTGGGTGCTTGCCCTAGGGTTCCTGACCCCTGACTTGGTGGGCAAAAGAGGTGAAGGGCCAAAAAGCTGGACACACTGGAACAGAGGTAGAAGGACACTAAACAGCATGGGTTACAGACTTGGCTGTGGCCTTGGAGGCCTGGATCTTCTGCAAGTATTCATCAGACTTCCCCAAACAGCTTGTTACCATCGGAATGCATATCAAGAAGTTTTGACTAGACATCAAGAGCAAATTCCCACATACCACGGGCCACAATTGGGCGTGTCAAGATCTGATTATAGAATCTGCCATACAGTCCCTTTGCTGTCACCTACCAGAGAGTGGAAGCCGTCTTTAATGTCTTCAGTAAGCAATTTTTCTGCTACTAAAGGGATCACACTCCCCTGACTAAACGTGAACTTGACTAGAGCACAGGTAGCACTATTTAAAACAAGACTGCCAGATGCAAGACTGTGTGGTCCATGGCATCCAGCTTTTTCTCTCCCTGTACTTTGACAGGTGGGAAAAGACATGGTCTTTACACCCGCTGTTGCGGCCCGCACGGCCATGCTTTCTGTGATGGATGAATGGAAAGGAAACCCGGATCTGAGAGAGCCGTACAATGCTTTTTGGCAAGGTCATTGTCTACTGCAGGGACTGAAGACAGACTCTACCTTGTGGCAAATACAGGTGCAGAAACTGCTGGGTTGAATGGTAATAGTGCCATGGTCTCCTGTGGAGGACCTGCGTCCAAAATGTCAGTCATGTCATACTGGACCCTAGTCTTAGTGGGGTCAGACAACACCATTGTCTTCACCATTTTGACAGTCACATTCTGAAAGGAGGCGTGAGGCCTGCCTGGCATCGATACTGGAATGATATCCACCTCTGGTGAGGTGTTTAAGACTCTGGCCGTCTGTAGGTCTGTGACCAAATTCATTGGGCCCTCACCATAGAAGCTCTCAGGGAAATTCCCCTGTCTCAGTAGAAGAACATGCTTCACAACTAAAGGGGATGGAATGCCCTTCCTCTTTGAAGATTTTGGTAATCTTTGGGAGGAACATTCCCCTTGAAAGGGGAGCGTAATTCAGAGAAACGCTGGTATTGACTGGTGCCAAGATGAGGGGAGCTGGCGCCAGGGCATTGATTCATGGAGCTCCATGGTGCCGGGGTGAAGTGGTGTCCACCACTGGAGACAGAACCGAGCCAGCAGATGTAAATTTCGGTAAAAAGAGATACCACTGCGAGCTTCACTAAGTGCCTTGGATCCTGATGGCACTGGGGCCTTGGCAAAGATGTCAACCCTCTGCCTCCTGAATTTCTTCAGCTTCTCAGAAGTAGATGATTTAGTGGGGAACTGCACTTGCATCATAGGTGGTGAATCCTCAGATATATCCCTAGTGCAGGTGTGATGGACTCTACTTGTAGGGTGAAGTAGAGGAATGATGACTAAAAACGTCACTTGCAGTGCTGGACCTCCTCCTATGTTTCTTTTGGTCCTTCCAAACTGGAGAATTTTCCTCCATTCCGTCTTCCACCATGGTCTTCTTCGCCTACAAACCCGTGAACGTAGAAGGGGTCCTCTTACTCATTTGTGGTAATCATGAAAGAGCTTGGCGATATGCTCCAAAGGCTTCTATATTCATCAATTGACCAGAGCCGCAAACCTCCATGGTGTGGTGTAGTCTAAGGCATTAGAGGCACACCCTGAAGGGATCCGAAATAGACATCTGTCTCCCGCAGTCTGGGCATGGCTTGGAGTTGAGGCCTTTGGGGGATTAGGGATGACGCAGTACAAATTAGCAAAAAAGCAAGGTGGCATTTCAAAAGTTATGGTAATTAGTAGTACTATGGAGTATGTTTTCATATGTCGAGTTTCATAGTTACAGTTGTAGTGGTATAAAGTGAGTGTTTATACCTTAACATTGTCATTGGGGGTCATTTACGACCTGGGCGCAAAGGGATACCGGGCACCGGTAATGACACCGATGGCGGTAATCCCTTTGCGCCCTATTCCGAGGTCCCTTTGCGGGTCTCTCCCTTAACGCCTGGTTTTACCAGGCGTTATAGACGAGACCGCAAAGGGATACCGGGATCAATAACGGTACCGCAATTTGCGGTACCGTTATTGATGCCTTCCCCCTTCCCATTGAGCCTTATGGGGGCTCAAATGGGAATGGGGAATGGCTTTTCAAATGGGGACATACCGGTCCCGCAAAGGTCGGGATAGACCGGTAAGTCCCCATACCACCAAGTCGGTGGCGGTACCGGTATTGGTGCTAGTCATGGCGCTAACAGCGCCATGACTAGCACCAACCTTGGAATGAGGGCCACTGTCACTGTTTGTACACTTTACCTTCTGTTAGAGTAAAATTAACCTTTTTGAAAATCATTTTTCAGTTTTTTGTAAATAAATGTAACTGTACTACCACCGATCTTGCAAATGGACCACCATGACATATACCAGCCTTCAACCAGACTGCACCCACCATGACTGATACCATTCTATGCCTTGCTGAGAGCATCCTAACAGTCTTTTTTTCATCCTTGCCTCCACATGGTTCAGTGTGCTATTCAAGCCTGCAATGTGTGGGGATTTAACATCTGAAGTCTGTGCCTCTCACACAAAACTATAAATCAGGTACACAGACAAGCATCAATAATGAATTCAAAAGGGGATGTTTAAGCTCTAAATGACTGTTGAATGCTTCATTCCATCTTTGCTGGAACAAGTGATCGCAAGATCATGAAAGGTCTCAAATACATGACTTTGTTAGCCTAATGAAGGTATAAACTTGTTTTCTTTTGGATCAACGCTTTTCATATCAATATCACACTTGGCCTTAAGTTAAAGATTAGTTAAGGTGCCCACATTTATTGCAACAAAACCCCTGAAATTCAGCGCATTGGTGAGGTCATGACCAGCCAAACTCAGAGAGCTCCCGTTGATGTCCCTGATAATGCTATGGTCCCTCCTAACGCCATTTTGTTTATCATTGTGAAACCCATCTCTTATAATATGTATGTGCTCATGGGCTTTGCAACGGGAACGCGACAAGTTAAGCCGTACATGACTTCCCCAATGTGCTGAATTTCAGTGGTTTTGTTGCGATAGATTTGGGCCCCTTAACTAATTTTTAACTAAAGTTTTTTCAGTGAATTTCAAAGGTTTTGTTATACCATAGTTTTTTTTCCATGCCACTGGCAATGCCACGGAGGCCATGTCCACTGTATATTTTGCAACATTACCAGGCTACTAGCCATGGACTTTGGCCATGTCCACTGTATATTTTACAACACTTCCGGCCTTCGCCCATGTACACTCTATTGTTTAAAACACTACCAGTCCACTAGCCATGGTTTTTGGCCATGACCAGTGATTTTTTAATGCCTACCACACTGTAGCTGTCTATATATGGGATACATTGCTCACCGTTATCGTATTTCTGATGCTTGTATCTGCTTAGATTCACATGCTGTGCATAGGCCGACATCTAGTGGAAGCTGCAGAGTATTACAGTTGTTGTTTCTCGAAATTCGAAAAAGAGACGTCGACAGGGCGTGCCAGTACTACTATCCCTAGTGTGACGTCCACTGTACCCATGGTGTCCTTCACAAGTCGAGGTCCCTCAGATTGTTTTGTTTCTGACATGAAGTAGCATGAAGTGTGCGTGAGTACAGGTGTATCCAAGCAGATATGTATCAGACAAGCTCATAAACAAGGGGAGGAAGGGTGGGTCGCATGTGAATCCAAGCAGATACAAGCATCATAAATACGATTACGGTGAATAATGTATCCCTTCTGAGGCTTGTGGAATCTGCTTAGATCACATGCTGTTCATAGATTAGCGAGCAGTGTTAGGAGAAGGTGGTGGTTGTGAGAAGGTTCATTGGCAAACAGATGTTTTAGAACCGCTTGTCCCACCTGTGTATCTGTCTTGGAATGTGTGTCAATGCAGTAGTGCTGAGTGAAGGTGTGTACTGAGCTCCATGTAGCTGCTTTGCAAATTCTGTCTAGGGGGAGATTTGCAATGAAAGCCAGAGTGGCTCCTGTGCTCCCAGTGGAGTGAGCTCTTGGTGTGAAAGGCAGTGTTTTGTTTGATAAAGAATAACACAGTTGTATACATCTGACTATCCATCTGGAGATGGCATTCTTGGAAATGCGGTCTTCTTCTCTGCTTGGTGCTACGGAGACAAACAGTTGATCTGTTTTCCTGAGCTGTCTGGTCTTGTTTATATAGTAAAGGATCACCCTCCTTACATCTAGTGTATGGAGTTTAACCTCAGCTGAGCTGGTGGCGTTCTGGAAGAAGGCTGGCAGCTCAATGGACTGGTTTACGTCAAATTTAGAAATAAACTTAAGGGAAAACCTAGGATGAGTGCGTAAAAACAGTTTTTCGTTTTGTATGATAAAGAAAGGATCCTGCACTGACAATTCTTGTAATTCACTAACTCTTCTTATGGCAGTAATAGCCACTAAGAAGGCAGTCTTGTAGGTCAGGTGCTTAAGACTTGACTTATGCATCAGTCCAAAGGGGTCCCCCATGAGTTTAGCGAGTACTACATTGAGATACCATCCCGGCGGTGGGTTAGAAATGGGAGGGTGGAGTCGCTTTACTCCCTCGATACATGCTTTAATGACCGGTAGCTTCGTCCACGATACTTTATTGTGGGAGGTGGTGTAAGCTGATAAAGCTGCCAGGTGGACCTTTATAGAGTTGAAGACTTACCCCGAATCTAGCAAGTGGAGCATATAATTTAGAATGTGTGATGGAGTTCATTCTATGGGGTTTATTTGTTTAGACTGACATCAAACTACAAATCACCTCCTCGAAATAACAGTGCCTAGTGTTAGGTTTCCTTGCTTCCTTTAGGATATCCATACACCTTTGTGGCAGATTAAGATGTACAAACTCTATGACTTCAGGAGCCAGGCAGAAGGCTTTTTGCTGAGAGGATGCACAAGGGAGCGCTCGAGGAGAGAAGGGAAGGATCCAGTGGCAAAGGAGTGATTGCAGAAATTGGCCAAGTCTGGAGCAAGGGAGACAATCTTATCCTTGATAGTTCTGAAGGAGCAGCGGAGCACCTGTTTGGATCAGACTTTCATAGAGTGGACTTGTCTAGAAACCTCATCATGTGTTAGGGGAGAAAAGGAGTAGAGTATGAGGGGAGGGGAGAGCGGGACAAGGGGAGGCAAGAGGGAGGCAGAGGGGTAAGGGGATGAGGAGAGTGAAGACAAGATGCACTGAGTTTTAGAAATTAAATGAGAGGCCAAAGAAGTGCAGAGGGCCAGGGAAGGAAAAGAAGTGGAGACTGCAGTAGGGTTGGCTAGTTCCTTGCATATTTTGAAATGTTCAACCGTATTGTTAGTGGCTGAAGAGATGCAGGCTTGGATATAGGCCCTCTTCTTCGAGTAGTTGGAGAGCCTGTATTGCCTTTGGAGCAGGCGGCAAACCAGTTTGTTAGAGGATGCGCTCCAAGCCTGCCACTTCCGCTCAACAACTCTGCACTTGCGTTTCAAGGCAGCCAGATCAGAGTCGTACAAGGAGTTGCACTTGGGGGCAGACTTCAGGCGGATCCTCATGACAGCGGCAAAGATATCCAGAGTGTTGGAGATGGAAAGTTGGAGGTTTGAGAGGACTGAGTCAGAGTGAGAGTCAGTGGAGGGAGTAAGAGGGGGAGTGAAGGTGGCGGCGAAAGCGGCAGCTAACACTTGCTGCATCAGTCGAATGAAGGAGAAGGAGGGTAGCAGTGCAGGCAAAGCTTTAGGCGGAGGACCAAGGAAGTCAAGGTGAGAGGAAAGGAGGCATTGATCAGACCAGGAAATAGGAGTAACGATAGGGATGGAGATGTGTGGAGGTCTGAGGAGATGAGAGCATCCAGGGTGTGGCCGGCAGAGTGAGTTGGACCCAATGTTCCCTCGAATTATTTTTCCCTAAGTGCGGAAATGATTAGCCTTAGTGCGCACATTCTTTTCCTTGTGCGCAAATAAATAACGATGAAGGCCACTTTGTAAGCATGCGTAGTTAGCAAGATACCATCTCCAAACAGTTTGGAAGGAAATGTCCCCTTCCCAACCACTGCAATTCTTTACAAATCAGTGTTAAAGGAGCATCTTGCAACTCTTTTTCCAGTCATATAGGTTAAAATCTACCAAAAGTTCTCCTGCACAGAGAGAAAAACGTGTATGCACAAAAAAGCTTTGCATGCTCCAGATAAGCAATAGGTTTAGTTGTGGCTATTCCTTTGTCAACACTGCTCTGAGACAATGCACAAAGTGTTTAATGCCATTGGGAAAAAACTTATTATTACAATAAACAAGTATCGCTAATCACTGATGTGGTTGTCAAAAAATTCAGACATTATGCAATTTTTACAAATGGAATAATTGCAACTGAAAGAAATGTGTCAGAAAAAATGCCAATAGGAGTTCATGTGCCATTTCAATGGAGTAATTCAAGGGCCACGAGAAAATCCCTCTCATAATTCATCTAAGGATGATAATTGCATCAGAATAACTGCACCACAGAATATGATGATCAGAATTCATGGGCCTCTGCTCACTATCCACATTATGTTGTTCTGTGAGTTGTGACATTTACTCAGAACCAGCCTTACAGGTAGGCAGCATATACTATTTTACTCCCTAAAAACAGGGCAATGTGGTCAACAAAAACGGGAAACCATGAACATATAGGAATCTACCGCCTGCTTCTACCCACAAAGTTCCACTGATCTCTTTTCGAATCAGTGACCAGCAGAGCAGTGTCACTAGTAGGAACTCAAATATTACTGCCTGATCTCAAGAGGAATTCTAAGGGGAAATAACATTTTAATAAGCATGAAATATCCCTACTGGCAAAGCCAATTACTTTCTACTCCATGAAAAGTCTTTTGATTCCAAGTATGGAGTAAAATCGTATCGTAGCCCTGATTGTAACTCTGACATAGAAAGTGAAATTACAGGGCACATAACACAGCCTATAGTTTTGCCCACCTTTGATCACCACAGCCTAGCCAAAAATCAACAAGAGCCTTACTTCAACAAGAGCCTTAACGAGGTTTCTTCTGGCACCCTGTTGAAGAAAATCACATATAGTTGCCCTTTATGTCAATAGCAGCAATGCTCACAGTTACAACACATAGAGCACCTTCTTCTTTAACTAGGGTACCCTCTTTTGAAATTCACTGTTATCAGTTGAACAAGATACATGGGGATGCAAGAAGCAATAAATGCAAACCCATTAATATATTGAAAAGTCCTCAGCAGCTGAGCATAGAAAGAAATAGAACGTGCCGTTTCCTAGGCTATTACTATAGTGTCCTATCCTTTAGCAAACACACATTTCCTTCACTGTACTGTACTGGGAAAACATATGATTTGTTGTTTGAAAGTTGCTGATTCGTTGCTCAGCCGGAAGGGGTATTCTCCTGTTCTCTTCCACCCGTTCCCCTCCCTAGCTCTTGTTCTAGCCTCCAATATTAGTTGACAGGGCTCTGTATAAAGTGAGGGATTGTAGAAGTAAAACTCTAACTCAGATATTTGCATATCCACAATACTTTGCAAGCAAATCCAATGTAAAGCCTCGTGATTATATTATGTGCAGTTTAAGAACATTTCATAAATCTGCATGTGCACAATTACTATGAAGTGCATACAAGATTGTTTGCAACGTACCCCACCGTTCAATTGTTGAGTAGGTTTCGGCAAGCGCTCAGTGAAACCATTTTTGTATATCAGCGAGTTAACATATAATTTGTTAAGGTCTATCCCCCATGGAACTCTGATCATTTTGAAAGGTTGAAGATTATGTGAAAAGCATTCTAGTTATCTGAATATTGTTTCCCTAATTTTATATATGATTAATGCCAGGCAGAGTCCATACCAATTGTCCCTTACAGGCCAAGTAAATGATATTGCAAAGTTGCTCTCCACTCATAGGATAATGTTAGCAATGCTAAAGTAGGAGACACTGAGCATGATATTTGCCTACTCAAAATCCTTAGAGGGCAAATTAATATTTGTGTTTTATAATGCGTTAACTTGCAAGGGGGGCTCTTCAAAGTGCTTGTGTGACATACATACAAAGAATAGGAAGCATGGGATGAGGTTAAATATCATAGTAGCCTGCTAACTTACAGTCAGTAAGTGAGAAGTGAGAAGGGAGGAGGAAGTTGGTGAGAGACAGGAGGCGCCTATCAAGAAGTAGGAGGTTGGGTTGAGGGCCCTGGGCCATGACAGTGCCGTTCTGACAGGCATTAATGGGGACCCTTGAGGAAAGGAAAGATGCCAAGAGTACCTCTCAACGGGTGCCACCATTTACGGGAGAGGAAGAGACAGAGGAGAATACAGAGACCATGTGAGTAACCGAAAAGGTTGGGGAGGGAATGAAAATGAGGATATCAGGCAGGGTCTGCCTGGAGGAAGCGTTGACACAGGTGTCAGCAATGGCCAGCCCAGGGCTGGAAATCAGGATATCCTTCTTGAACCTTTTCATTGCAGTCTTAGTCTGAGGGGTAGGATAGGTGATAGAGAAGCAGTTAGAGAAAACGCAAGAGATTGAGAGCATCATTGTGAAGAGTGGTGAGAAGGACGGAGGGGAGTGAGGGGGGAACTGCAGAGCACGACCAGTTAGCCACACGGCAGTGCAACTTCAGGAAGAGACAATTTGAGAGTCACATAGAGGAGGGAGGGGAACACTTTTTGCAAAAAGCAGAATTAGCAGATTCAACTATCCTACATGCAAGTGAAAAGCATACTTTTTTTTTAAAACACAGGTGGAGATGAGCAGATAGGGAGATTCACTTTTCCAACAGGGCGTAAAAAAGCATACTTTCTTGTAAACACAGCAAGCACTTTAAAAGCTTGGCAGATACAGCTTTTCCTACAGGTGAGTAAATAAGCATGACGTTGAGTTATAAGAAGGCTAGAAGGTAGAGAAGGTCGAGATTTTAGCAAATCGAACAGATTCGGGAGGCCCAGATATGGCAATAAAGTAGAGGAGGAAAACCAACAGTTTGAAAACAGCAAATGGTAGGCAAGTAACACACAGCTGGAAAATGTGCTAGCCTCAGTGATGCGTTACAATCTGAGGTTAGGCAGCTGAAGCAGAATGTGGAGGAAGGCGAGTAGAGTCCGGCAACGTAGCGTGGAGAGAATACAGTTAAGAACAGGCAAGTAGTCACACCAAGTGAGGGTCGATCAAAAGTAGAACAGGAGCACTTAAAGCAAAGGGGGGGGGGGGGAAGAGGAGTGGAAAGGTAATGGATTCTGCAAATGGTGTTGTGTGAGCAGTATGCGCGCATCCTGGGAGGGGCGGGGGGTGAGATAAGGCTGCCTAGGGGTAGTCAAATGATCAGGCGCAATGTGGGTTCAGGATTTCATCCTATGATACATGCAATTTACTAAAATATATATATATATATATATAGATGTGCGTTATAAAATAAATCGTACATACATTTGAGTATATTATATGTTGTTTTTTGTAAGGAAAATATGTGTTTATAACGGTCCCTCATACGCGTCTTTGTTTTGCTTTTGCATTCCGAGGTCACACATGCACATCACCATGGAATGAATACTAATGAGCATTAGCAATTTACAGACTTTCCCGCCATAGCTGCAGTTGGGTGAAGCAGCGTTTGAGTACTCCCATATCACACCTCGTGCAAGAAGAGAAATTCAGCAGCACGTTAAAAAAAAACCTTTATAAACTAGCTTTCCCGGTTCACAAAAGTATGTACTGTAAACATTTCTGCTGTCTGACATAATAGATAAAAAAAGTTCTTGTTTATTAATAAACATGGAGAACCTGTTCTTGTGTGCCTGGAGCTCGTGACCTTGGCCCATGCAACAACAAGAACACGAACGTAATGCAGAGACTGGAGACCTATTGACCAACTGCTCGGATTTTACAGAGGTTTGATGATTAAGCTTCAATGTGCCTGAAACCTTGTCACGGCACTTTTGGACAGGAATGTGTACAATGAATTAATGCGATCCATTTATATTTGAACTTATAGATGGACTAATAAAGTTGACCAAAGTATCAGAAATCATCGGAAGATCCTGTTTTTTGTCACGCTGCAATATATTATCAGAATATCACACTACTCCATCCCCTCATTCTGAGTGCCATGCTTACAACATAACCTAAAAGCTTCCCACAGATACATAGCAGCAGCCCTGTCCCTTTTCATTTCCAACAACAGTCACATTTCCGAGAGACAGTTCTAGATCAGGCTGCATCTGGCATCCCGGCTTTGCAGTCCTGAATTACTATTCCAGTATTTGCCCTGTGAAAACAATTTTAAAAGTAAACATTCCGGGTCAAAAAGCCCCCATTATCTAACAAGCAGCACACCTCAAGCCCATCATGCAACCAATCACCATGTGCCATTAACAACCTACTGTTCCTCTAAATTACTTCCCATAAACCAGGGCTGCCAGATGTTTTGGACTTCTGCTCCTAGAAGCCCTTCTCAGTAATGTCAATGGCGAGTTATCATGGGAGTTGTAGTCCAAAACATCGGAGAGCTGCAGACAAGCCGTTTCATGCCAAATATATTCAGAACTTACCATCCTTTCTGCAATACAAATATATTGTCCACATTAATGAATCCACATGCACCCAAGCTATCACACATCATGCCTGTCCCCTTCTACAGCACCCCATCCCAGTGTCTGTGGAGTTTCACCCACTTTCCTGTCCTCTTATCTTCTTCCTACTCCTTTTCCTCTGAAGACTAAGGTCTGGATACACCGGGCAGGGGCACAACACACCCACTTCCAGACAAGCCAGTCACACTGAGACCACAACATTGGTGATTTGGGCCATTATAAAAGTCTTGTAACTAACTTAATATAAAAAGATATGCCTTCTATACACTATGGGGCTTATTATAAATTCCCTGGCATCTCAGCAGACTAAAAGAAGGAGACGTTCTGGTGGCTTCCAAGTTAAGATGGGTGCCACTAGCATTGCGGGAGGCCAGAGACTGAATGAGAAGGAATCCTAAAATGGACCTGTGCTTCTGAATGGGTCAGTCCAATAGTGGCAGTGAAGAAAAGAAATGGAGACATCAGACTGTATTGATTTGCGGGGTCTAAAAACGTGATGGCTGAAAGATTTACCCTGCCGAAGATGTCTGAAATAATTGAGCGTGCAACAGTTTTTAAATGGATTGATCTTGGATCAGCATACCACGAGGTCCAGCTACATCAGGACTCTATGAATTTAATGATTTGCGTTGGACATAGTTGATTTATCTACTACTATATTTCATGTTCCTCACGAAACAACAGTTATATGCCCTACTTCAGTGAAAAAGTGTGGCCTCAATCCTGCTGGATAGGTCTGCAGGAAATCAGAGCAGAGGTTCAGGTACAAAAAATAGGGACCAGAAAAGTATTTGTGAGAGCAGAGGCTTGTGATCAGGTTAATGCTTGAGGCATTGTTACAGAAATACACCCTAAGGATGTGGAGAATAATCAGCCAATATTGCCTAGCCTCACGGTCCACCAATGGGCTGAAACTGTGACAGAGCTTGCAAATGCTCATAGAAGAAGAAGGATTGCTTTAAAGTTAGTTATGCATGTACATTTGGAAACTGAGGTATTCTGACAGCCTGGCACATGTACAGGTATAGAGCAATGCTAGAATCAGGATTATCATTGGTTTTAAATTTGTAGTCATGTTCCATAAAGCACTTGCTCGACACAATTACAAATCCATTATGTACTTGGCTTATACTGTCCACATTGCTCTGAAGGGCTACATCTCACAGAATGCGCTCTTTGCCCAGTTTAGAAGCCCCACAGTGAATTGTGGGTAAATTAAGGCACCAGGGGTTCATTACGAGTTTGGTGTGTGCAAAACAAGTGGAGGTAATACCGGTTACCTCCACTTTTTACCTCCAAAATGTTTTCCTCCAAAAATCGCCAGTATTACCAAGCGGTAACACTGGCGGCGGTAATACCGTCAAAAATATCCAATGGACTCCATTAAATGGGGATTTACACCGGCAAACCACCCCTTGTAATCAAGTGGTATTACCGCCAAAGGTAATACCTCAAGTGGTAATATTGCCTAAGCGGACACCTGGAAATTAGTGAAATGGTATTCATTGGTGACCCATGAGGGGCTTGTTCCCTCCGGCACCAAATTCTGCCTCACCCACTGACGACAGAATGCACTCTGCGTTACTAAGTAGAGTCCTCCATATGACATGTCACAGAATACATTCCGTCGCAGGCAGTAAAAATGCACGTGTTTTCGAAAATGGACTTCCTCTCTCAGTACAGAGAGAGGAAGGTACACTGCCTTACTTAGGAAAGAGCTAACACCGAACTGAATTTCACAGAATGCTTTCTGCCTCACTCTCTATGTACCCATCTGAGCATTATCCACACAGGTAACTCTCACTGAAGGACTTTGCAGAAGTACATGTCACATAATGCACAGTGTATCACTCTGTATAGAGCTCTCACAGGCCTACATGCTATAACAGGCACTCTCCCTCACTCAGTGCAGATGCCTTCAGAGGAATGCACCGGGTTTCAAATTCGACAGAAACCCCCAGACATGTCCAAGAATGCATGCTGCCTCTCTCCAGGCAGAGGCCCCACAGGTTCGACTATATTTCGGATATCATATCCCCAAATGCCCTGTACCTCATTATGTGAGGAAGTCCCAAAGACTACATATTTCAGAATACACTCTACTTCTCTCATACCAGATATACTGCACATGACCACATGCACAGTGGAGTATCTTTGCTGAAAATGTTGGGGGGGACATGACAACTGAAGGAAATGGGCGGGGCGGAGGATCGGTGGATGGTGGCTCCGAGAGATAACACTAAACTACTACACCACAAGAGTCCCCTGCCGATGCTCTGTTATAACTTTCATAAGACTGGTGGCATATCTTTACACTTCAATTCTAAAGACACACCAGTCTTCTGAAACTTATAACACCAGAGTGGGATTTTAGAATTCACTCTATTGATGTACCTCCAACCCAGACCTTCAAGGCCGAGAACTGCATGCCACCCGCAAGAGTTGCTGACTGATTATGATGCCAATACAAAATCCCATGACAGCCACTGACACAGTAAGAAAGGGCTCGAATGGCTGCCCCAAAATGCCCAGTCTAACCAATTAATAACACATAACATGCTTGCTTTAGCAAGATGCCCAGAATAAAGTAATGTCGAAGTAAGGGCTAGAATGGCTGCCCCAAAAAGGACAATCCAGCCATGTAATATTTCATATTTTCCTTCTTGATGCCCATAAACAAATACCATGCCTGCCAAGCGCCTCTCGCGCACACATATACATACATTCACACACACAATTCATACCCATTCACCATGGATGGCATCAGGGCCTTTTAATCTTTTCAAATGAAAGCGGCATCGGGCCTCAGAGGTGCCCCCGAGTTGCCAGTCAGTAGTCTTGTAACACTGCAATATATTAATTTTTCTCTATTTTCCGTCTGTGGCTTAAAATGTACACTTTGCAGCGCTCGCATTACAAGCTGTGTTTTCTCTATCACGGCATACACAGAAGTGTTACCTCAAGGCCTTCTAACACTGGTTCCTCCACATCAACCACTTGCTGGCAAAGAAGGTTTTAGAGCTCTTCGGTGGGTATTTAGAGTTTAAACTCCCTGCTGGCTGGCCGCCTTGTGATAACTGGCGGCTATTAACCTTATTTTTTCCACCATTGTAATGTATGCATCCAATGGGTGCCTCAGACTGTTTTCACTCTAATCAGGGGGCCCCCAACCATCATGTTGAAAATGGGCCCCCACACATCTTCAGCCGGACCTGCCATTCACCCAGTGACACATTACATCCACAAACTTCATTCCACTCGGAATTTATCATTCAGACACAAAAGACAACACACATATGCTTGCACACAGTCACTCACACATACATGCACCCAGCACATCCATTGACATGCACTGTGTGCACACACTATTAATATGTACATACACAATAAGACATGCAAACAGTGTCGCAACGGCCATTGAGCATACCAGGCTTTATCCCCCCATCCCTGAAATTCTGGGCTATGTTGACAGGACCTGGTTGAACTACAAAGCCATGGCAGGACAGGACCTGACAATAAACAGTGCTTGGGGAGGTTGCACATTTAACAAAGGCCTAGCAATTAGTAATAATTTAACACATGTCCTTGCTAGCACCTGAATTTGTATGCATACATATTTAGGCAATTGAAATCATGATGGGTGACTCGGTACTTGCACCTCAATGGAGTGAGCAGGGAATGAGAGACAGAAGACAGCTCATTCTCACGGCAGTTCTTAAGTGTGTGTTCTGACACAGAGCGTCAACAGCTTTTAACATTTAATTTAAGCTGACTGGAATAGTGTCATTAGAATATGTGAACAGTTAGATGCATGCACCCACAAAGTTCGCCCCACTCCTGGCGACTCCTGCAGTCTCTAAAAGTCGCATGACGTTTTTTTACAGACGTCAGGGGGCAAATGCAACTAATAATAATGATTTGTAATTTTTATATCGCTTTCGCCAAAGCACTGAACAGAGAATATATTTATATGAAAGTATCACCCAATCAAAGTTGGTACTAATTTTTCAACCTCAGAAGGATAAAGGGCTAAATTGATTCAGGATTTGAATTTGTGAACTGCAGATTGCACTCAGGTTATAGCAGTGAGTGCTCAACCCGCTGAGCTCTTGTACCAGCTAGCCAGCAGGGGCATGTTTTCTTACAGTGACATGGTTCTTTTTAACCGGCATTAAGGCAAAGCCAACAGGAGCATGTTCTTATGTGGGGATGTGCCATATATTGGCAGAGCCAGGCCAGTATGACAATGTTTCATTATAATATAATTACTGGCATCAAGGGAAAGCAAACATGAGTATTTTCTAATGTGGGCATACTGGCATATATAGGTGCAGCAGAAGGGACATGTTTGGGCAGAATCAGTTTGAAATGTTTTTTTACACATGCATAGCACTGGCATACAGTGAGCAAAGGCATTATGAAAATGTGTTTGAAAATGCTACTGTGCGTTTTTGATGACTTGACATCTAATCGACTTTTTTCATGTCTCACCCTACAAAACCGATTGTAAACTGTCTGACTTTTTACCTAATGTATCACAGAAAGTGTACTGTAAAATTCACCATTTTAATCACCTATTGAAACATTTTTCTCGGGGGGAACCCCTCTGAACCCACCTTCGTTGGTTTGCTGTCTCTCTCGCTATGCTCAGTAGCTCCTACGGATTCGTCTCGGGGGCAGAACAAGCCCAGGTCCCTCTTAGGGCTCACCTTAGTATGAGCCCTACGACATTAGCTCGAGGCCCCACTTTACACAATCCTGGCTATGCCCCTGGTGAGTGTGGGTGAAAGATGCATTTAATTGGTCAAAGGAAGGTGTAATATCTATTCAGCCTCCTGGGCTCAGGGTGGGGATCAACAGTGCAATAGGTTCACTCATGACCAGCTTTTAAAACTGTCATCCAGCACCCTCAAAAGTTTACGGCTGGTCCGCCCCTGCCCGCATTCATCTTTTCCCCTCATTTAAAGCACTGGAGTGTGGTGTACATACTTTGCAAAGGATATGATCCCGGCTGTGAAAAGTCTTGATACTATCCCGCTTGCAAGTTCTGTACAGACTATCGTAGCTGCAAGTGGTTTACACACTGTGTACACTATTCTAAGCGGGAACTATGTGCAATCTACCCCAAGTGTGAACTATGCACTGATGATTCCATCTATGAGCTCAGTACAAACTGTTATGTTCGAGCAGTATTTTAAAAAACAGGTGTTAGCTAGTGTACACTGTTTATCCAGATGGGTGCATTGTACTAATCACTACAAGTGTTGGCTCTTAACAAACCTGCTATCCAATGTGCACTGCCACCTGACCTGTTTAATGATTCCAAGTTTGAACTCTGTTCACACATTGTCCAATTGGGACACCTCACTTGGGTTATCAGGGGCCCGCAGCTCCCCAACACACATACAAGCACAATTTAAAAAAGAAAAAGAAAACTTGCCTCTGCTCTGCTTTTGAATGCCGGGCTGTATCTCAAGTTAATACCTAGCTAGCTAGCCTCCCGCACACTCACCAACAGACAGAAACCAGGAAGCTCGATGAGCTTCCTAGTTCCTGTCTGTGACGTACAAGCACGAAGCCAGAAAGCGACGCTCAGAGGCTCTACCATGCGGTAGTGCTGCGGTGCTGACAGCATGATGACAGCGCAGGCGCAGGGCTCTGCACCACCCAGTCCAGCACCCTGGGCCAGCCAGGGAGAAGGGCTGAGTTGTGCAGGTCATCCGGCCCCAAACATGCTTCACTGTGGCCACCTGCAATCATCAATTATGTAATGAGACAGCGCGAGCCTGGCTGGGCAATCCAGCTAGGCTCGCGCTGTCAAATTACATAATTGATGATTCCGATGCCCCCAGTCCTCTGCCAAAAGATGGGGGGGACAAAAAGCCATGCCACAATAGTGGGGGGACACAAAACCCCCTGTCCCCACCTATAATTACCCCATGCACATGCACCAACATTCATTGTACCTCATGCAACATATACGCTGCATAGCTACATATGCTTAATAAACATGACTGAGCTAAGTGGACAGCAAACAGCCAAGTGTGGAGCTCTGCAGGCGCCCAGCTTGTGCCCGTAAATGAGTTAAGCGTTGGGGAGAGGGATGCGATGCTGCAGCAGATATGACTTGTTCAGAAAAGGTAGAATGTGGTGGTTATCTATTGGGGATGCTATATGCTGGACATATCACCCTGCCTTCCTACCCTGCCACATGGAATACATCATGATGGAGACCCTCTGATCCACCAATATAAAGGCACAGTGCACTGTACCATCAACAAAAACTGTTGAATGTTCTACTGACATATCATCACTCCTTATTGGTACTTCATGCCCCCTTTCTGCTGTGTGTATTGGTTACATGTCTTTTCACTGAATGTTTTACACCTAAGTATGAACGTAATCCTTTCACCTAAAACGTATTCACCGAATGTAGATTCACATAACTAAAAGCGTTTATCTAAAGAAAATTTTATACCGAAAACGTGTATACTGAATTCATTTTTATTTTTTTTAATTGTGCCCACCAATTGTGCCCACCAATCCCCCATAAACCTGTATTCCGAATATTAATTCATAATTATTGGGGGATTCCCCCAAACCCGTTTTCCGCCCTTAAAAACACCCCAAACATTCCCAAGCAAATGTTACCCTTTACCCCACCCAAAAAAAATGATACCTTAAACTTTTATAAGGTTACATTATTATATTTCATGTTGAAAACAGTACATTATCGATATATGAAAATTCAATATTTAGTTCATTCGATGAAAACGTGATTCAATAAAACATTTTCGGTGGAAAAGCTCTTGATGTAAATTAATTTATTAAATAGACTCTATACCGTGTGTATTTACGTTTTGTTCAGATACAATATCCAGACCTAAATAAAGAAAAACATTCAAACTCTGCAAACAAAGAAGGCTGATAATATTGCAACCGCTACCCCAGAGCCCTCAAAGGGTGCAAAATCATTTATGAGAAGCTGATCCTGTTTTATTATTATTCTTTGCGGTGTATTACTTCTAGAAAAGATGAATACAGGTCCCAAAATAAAAATAAAAATAAATATAACTGGATTTGCTTCTTACACTTGACATGGGATACATTGAGAGCACTGATCCTCACCACCTCCTTCCCTTGATTTGGGCTAGGGACTGGGTAGGCACTAATGTCCAGTGCCTATCTTTTATTTGCAGTGGCTTGCGTTGCAATTTCATCATGATTTCAATGGATGGCCCATCCCTCTCAAAGCAACAAGTGCATTTTTGTGATGTTGGTAACAAATGATGTCCTCCGCTTACAGTAGGCTTGCTTACTTTCTTGCAAGACAGCCATTTACTCATTAAACCGAGCAGAGGAAGCACAGCTCCTGACAGTAGGTTTGCTGAAACATCTCTGTCATGTGTCCTGCAGACGAATACAAGCTAGAGAATGGCTTGTCACATCAACAAAGGCACAGTGATTTTCCATGGGCAAAACAGAAAGGTGATGGCTGGAAGGTTTTGATTAAATCCTAACCATGGGCAAAGCTCTGGGCAACCCTCTAGACCATCGTTTTTCAGCCTGTCAAGCCATTACAGAAACGGGAAAAAAACATATGGAAATCAGGCTTGGTCCTACCCCAAAAGTGGCAGTCCAGCCCGAACTGCTAGGTCACATCCCTTCTGCACGAGACCACAAGCATCCCCAGACATATTTCAGCCTTGTTGGGCATCATCAGTGAGGAGTAGCTTGGGTCTCTAGGCACGGCAGACTCGGGACCCACGTCTGGGCATACCCGTCCCACTCGGGGTGACTTTAGCAAAACACAAAGGTGATGGCTGGAAGGTTTGAATGAATCATAACCACAGGCTAAGCTCTGGGCAAAACCTCCAGACCATCGTTTTTCAGCCTGCCAAGCCATTACAGAAGGGGAAAAACCATATGCAAATCAGGCTTGGTCCTACCCCAAAAGGGGCAGTTCAGCCCGAACTGCTAGGTCACATCCCTACTGCAAGAGACCACAAGCATCCCCAGACATGTTTCAGTCTTGTTGGGCGTCATCAGTGGTACAGATTTGTTCAAAACCTTCCACCCATCACTTTTGTGGTCACTGTTTGTCTCACTATGTGAGAGAGGGTATGCCCAGACGTGGGTCCCTTGCTCGCTGCGCCATAGGGAACCAAGCTGCACCTCACTGAGGAGGCCCAACAAGGTCGAAACATGTCTGGGGTTGCTTGTGCTTCCATGCAGAGGGGACCTGGCCTAGCAGTTCGGCCTGGGCTGCTACCATTGGTGGCAGTACATGACTGACTTGCATATGGCTGGACCCCGTTTGCAATGGCGCAGATGGGCTAAAAAACGGTGGTGTGGAAGGTTGCCCAGGGCATTGCCAGTGGTACAGATTTTTTCAAAACCTTCCACCCATCACTTTTGTGGTCACAGTTTGTCTCACTATGTGAGAGAGGGTATGCCCAGACGTGGGTCCCTTGCTCGCTGCACCATAGGGAACCAAGCTACAGCTCACTGAGGAGGTTCAACTAGGCCGAAACATGTCTGGGGTTGTTTGTGTTTCCGTGCAGAGGGGACGTGGCCTAGCAGTTCGGGCTTGGCTGCTACCATTGGTGGCAGTACCTGACTGATTTGCATATGGCTGGACCACTTTTGCAATGGCGCAGACGGGCTAAAAAACGGTGGTGTGGAAGGTTTCCCAGAGCATTACCAGTGGTACAGATTTGTTCAAAACCTTCCACCCATCACTTTTGTGGTCACAGTGATTTTCCATATCTGCCCTTGAGATGATTGCACAACATGGCGGCATACAAAAGAGTGGAGGGAATTATCTGTTTAACATAGCTGTAATCTGGCAGGTAGCAATGACCAGATGATGGGCTGCCTTCACCAGTGCTCAACATTCCCCTCTGGACTGTAGTTAAAGGTTTGGCAGGGTGCTCTGCACTATTAACCAAACATACAAATAACCATGTGTATGGATACACCAGCCTAGCCCACATTAATGTAAAAGCTACGGCTTTGGATTTCAAAATGTATATGTATTTTTTAGGTATCCTGTCATATTTTCGAATACATATTTTTGAAACACCTTTATGTCGAAAACTTTTTGGTGCAACCATTTTTTTCAAATATTTTTTTTTATTTTGTTTTTTTTTGTTTTGTTTGGTAAGTAAGTAAAAAAAAGTGTTAAAAAAACGGGGGGTTTGGTGGGGGAACCCCCCATTTTAAACATAAAATAACAAATAAAAAATTCGAAAAAATAAAATTCGGCAAAATTGCATCGACATAATGGCATTCGAAAATATGCCTTTCGAAAATATCACTATAAACCGTATTTTATTGGCATAGATAGATGAACTGAAAATGAACTGAAGAACTGCAAAATACATTAGTGTTAGTCAGGAAACATTTACACACATCAAAAAGAAAGTGGCAACTGTGCAGATATTTTATAATTTATCAAAGGATCAGGTCTAAGAACATGAAAAAAAAAGAAAAACATTAATTAGGATATATACTATTCTTACATCGATGAAGGAAGCGTTGATGTAATCCGTGTACTCTTGACCCCTTTTCATTGAAAGAATCACTCGGTTGAAGTCATCTAAAGTATAAGTAGAAATGTTTATTAATTGCTTTGGAATTACAAAAGGCATATTTTCAGGTAAATCCATTTGCTCCGAACAGCCAAATGATTTCTAAAAGAAACACAAATGAGAAGGGTAAGGTAACACGAAACATTCTAAAACTGTAATGTAATTATATAACCCCTTTACAAGGATATATACATTTCGGTCTATTATTTCTCTGTTTGCAACTATGACTTTTGATGCATGAAACAAAGTGAAATGTTTAATGAGCAAGAGGTGCTCTTGGTATACCAGAGGCATAAAATAATAAAAATGTGATTACATAAAACAAGATGACTTATCTGTCACGTAACATTGCCAACAAAGAGCACCTGGGTGTGTAGGCAATCATAGTAGGTCACACTGCCTCACCCACAATACCAAGGAGGTTCCCCCTGCAGGTCACATAGAACTCAAAGTCGGGTGGAGCCTGGATTGCTGATGGAAATGTTGTGGCAGGTGATGAAATGATAGCCCTCTAGGTGCCATTCCCCACCTCCAAATGTAGTGGCACCCGTGCTGCCAGTCCTGGTGGCTTCCCATAGGGCCAAGGATGACTTAATGCCAAAGATGTTTGTGTTAAACTCGCCAACAGCCCACCCATAAATCTGATGAAGGCACACAGGAATACATGATAAGAGGCTACCGCTTCATGTGTCCCAGCACCTTACCTGCCAACAATGATCAAATTGAGAATACTGTACGCCAGGCACAGCGCGAAAGCTTATTATAGAAATATAGGTAATGTGTTGGAGTGGTGTACGTAGCCCGTTCATTCCATGCGGTTCCTCATTAGAACTTTGGGACATATTAGTTTTGATTAAAAACAGTGTATTTCTTAGTTGAATAATAATCATGCAAACATACTCATTTTACATCAAGTGCAAACAAAGTCACATTTGCCACAAAATAAGCTCCGAGAGTGAATTACTTCGAGATGACCTTAAAATAACTTGTTTTCTAGTTATTTGAAATCAGTTTTTAAGGTTATGAAATGGTTAGTGAGCCAGGACCTTTGGAGCACTGTCAAACCTTTGTATTGTCAGATATCATTTAATAATACCGAGTCACTCAGTCAATATGTTTATTGGGATGACACTTCCATTAACCAAATACAAAAAGCAAACACATTAATGACACGAAACATATGCACATCAACACATAGCAGAAATACCATTATTTCAAAAAACTGTGATACCAATGAACAAAATACTAAAACAGGAGGAAATCAGATCATAAAACAGCTAAAATGCCCTTTCTAAGATACATTGCTCTTTTAAAAAAAGACAACAGAGCCCAAGCAACATAAGTGGAATCGGCAGAATGTAAGAAAAGTAGAGTGGGGTGATGTTGTCTCACATTAAAATGACTAAGTACAGGGAGAATAATTGCCTTTCTAATATCCTTGTGAGCTGGACAGAGCAAAATAAGATGCTTTAGGTGTTCCATCAAGTCTCTGCATACTGGGAGTGGTCGCTAAATCAGAAAAACCAGTCCAGCTTGCAGTGTTGTCCCTCAACTGCAAACTGTTAAACCTGGCATGGGTGATCAGCCATCGGGCGACTATATGTAGGAATGAACATCTCCCTGCTCTTCCGCTTCTCAATTGCTGCAAAGGCAAACAAACGCTTATAATACTGTAAATGCGCGGATGGCAACAACATGCTTGGTGTAAAAAGTACAGTGGCATTGGATTCGGTCAAAAGTTTGCTTACGAAAGAGAACCACAGAATTTTGTGCCAATTATCCTTGGCAAATAGGGACTTAATAATAAAGCGCGTTAATCCTGCATTCTCATTTGACCACAGATGTATGATATGATATGATGTGATATGATATGGCATTTATAACACGCCTATACGCAAGTGTTTCAAGGTAGCCAAAAAAGGATTGGTGCTAGCGTCCATTGGTCCTCTAAAAAGCCCACTCCCAATTCCCGGTTAACAGCAAAGTTGGGAGCAGAGCCTGGAAGTCCCAACAACCGTTAAGAAATTTGTTTTCGAGTATCTGTAAACCTGGCATTATAGATCAACCCATTAAGGGGGCTCCATACAGGCCTGCAGCTTTAGTATGAATTCCATATACGTTTAGTATCAGGTCCAAAGGTTGGCCATGGCAACGAGCCATGAAACGGGAATGCCCACCCAGCTACTGGGTCATCTTCAATTGTTGTTTACTAAGGTGTGCTTGACCCGCTGAAAAGCGGAAGCCCAAGGAATCAAAATCCTTGACCCTCGGGAGAACTGCAGCATTGTAGACCATAGGCTTCATTTTCACAGACCTCGTCCCCCCAGTAAACACCATCACAGCAGACTTCACGGTGTTGATCTTCAGATCCAGATCATTCTTAAATATGGAATAAACATTAAGCAGTTTCTGAAGAGCCCCTGGTGTTCTGGCAATCAGAACTGTATCGTCAGCAAAGACTAGTTGCAGAATCTTCACAGAATCCCTGCCTAAAGTCTCCTCCCAGTTGGCCATGGGAAGGCAGCTTCTACCTGATCCTAACCCTGGGGTGTTAGACGGATGGATCACCTGAGAGGAGAAGGCCCCATAGGAACAGGAGGACTCCGTTAGGAGAGACGCAGTATTTATCTTCGTCAGGGAGATTTCTACGATGCCAGAGCATTAAATGGCTTCACCAAGCTACCCACATTGATGGTAGTGAAAACTCTTGTGATCAACAGGGGAACAATATATGGGAAATAGTAACCTTAATAACCTGACTTCTGATTAATATAACCCTCCCTTCAATCTGGACTAACCATTGACCCCTCTAAAACCCTTCCTTGAAGATCTATTTAACACCCAGAGCAAATCCAATAAAGTTGAAGTTTGTATTCATGAAGAAAAAGGTAAACAGAACATTGGGGACTTCAAGTCCCCCAATGCCCTAAGTACTGGGATGAGGAAGAGGGACTCAGAGGCACTAAACTTCAAGGTGGAGTCTAGTGGTTCTTATGACCCACATCTGAGCAGGACATTTGAAAATATAAGGCCCCCTAAGGTGCAGGCCATTAGAACAAGGAGATGGAGTAGCTGCAGCGGTTCTCAGTCGCAGTTGCAGTGGAAGAAGAAAGAAAATGGAGGCGCTGCTATCTTTGAAGCAGATGTCGGTCCTGAGAGGTTCTACAAAGGTTGCCTTAATTGCAGAGGTTGCATAGCAGGAAATTATGTTGTAAAAAGTGTTATCCATGGAGAGAGAGGCTTTAACGATCGGCGCAGACCGTGAGACAACAGAAGCATCCTGCCATGCAAGGGGCAGCAGAAGAGGCAGAACGAAGAGTGGCAGCGGATCGAGCAGACACATGTGAAGACACTGGTGAGTTTACCATTGTCGGCTAATCCTGGTACGCTCCATTATCGACTGCTGGCCACTACTAACAATTTTGAAAATTGAACTAATATAAAGAAGTCCCATTGGCGTACTAAGAACTTTAGAAATAGGCAAGAAAAGAAATGTTATAATCATTGCTTTTGAAGTCAATATAATAGCCAAGATAAAGAAGGAGCAATACTGAAGAAAGCTAACTACAGCCACCATTGCCAAAGTAAAGCGGGGGCAATACTTCAACAAGCATATTATCCATATAAGCTGCATAACAAGAGAACATTATTGCAGGATTGCATTTATTTATTTTTTGCATTATTAAAGCGCTCACACAGCCTGGGGGCATCGAGACGTTTACAGGAATATGTCTCTTAGTTGCGTATTTATAATGCGCTTCATAGCCAGAGGTTTCTAAGCATGGACCTGGGGATCGCACCTGTGTTGCTTTGTGTCGTCTTGTTTCCAAGGCGAGCACGTTGTCGCGGAGCTATCCTCCCGAGACCATTATTGTACCATTATTGCCAGAGTGATGAAGAGGCAACAGTTGAATAAGATATCAACAAGCATTGCCAAAGACAAAAAGGGACACGTGTAGTAAAGAAATATTGTCAGCAGTTATTTGATGTGAAAGTGGGAAAACAAGAGTGGCAGCAGAGAAGCCCTCCTTGTATAAAGTATCAAGGAGGAGCATAACCTAGATTTCCTGTGGCAAATACAACAGTGGAACAAACAACACCCATGTGTATCATGTCTTCCCAAAAGAAGTTGTGAATTTCGATGTTGTTGAAAGTTAAAGACTTTCCCAAAATGTTTTAAGTAAACCTTACCACAGAGTACTTGTAGTAGTGTTAGGAGCTTTTGTTCTGGCAAGTATACCAGGATAGGGACCTTTTAGTGGTAGTCCTGGCAGGTTAGTGGACCAGAAATAAATCATTGAAGTACTGCATTGTGGTTGGAGGTTGTGTTGAAATAAGAAATGGCAAGACCACTAAAGTGTTTTGGAGGTTGTGTTGCAAGAAGAAGTGGAAAGACCACTAAGGTGTTCACTAAAACTGTTGTCGATTCATCCTGACAAAACATTATTGTTGATACAGAAGAACTGTGAAAGTGTTTTTGTTTATTAAGAATACGTTGTTTTGAACTCTTTTCTATAAGTGGAGAGATAAAGACTTGTCGTATGATTGAACTGTTGGTTAAAGTCCCAGTGAAAGACTCTGGGAGCAAGAAGAACTTTATTATCAAAACTTGGCTACAACACAAAACCTTCTTATTTGAACTTTTGATTGAAAATCCTGCTTTGAATCTAGGGAAGGGGAAATTCTATTTAGGTTTGGGATAGTGAGGCGTTTGTCAAACCCTTGTGAGTTAATAAAATGGTAACCTGTGAAAAACCTTTACCAACTTGTCCACCTCACATTTGTGACCCCTCACAAAGAGTAGGAAAAGCCCTGCCACCCACCCTTGGGAAAACATCCCGAGACTCCATCTAGGCGTCATGTAAACCATTAATATACAATATGAAAAGGACAAGGGCCAAGACGCAACCCCGCTGAACCCCCATACCAACCTCAAAGCAGGCCGTACATTGCCATTCAGGCCCGCTTTGCGCACACACGTGGTATCCACTGTGTATTTCTTGCAACACTGTCAGAATCTCCATTGGGCACTTCATGGACCCAAGCATGGCTCACAATAATATAATACTGTAAGAGGAGCCTTTTTTGTGCCTATGCCAAATGTCTTCTCACTACTCTTCTAGTCATGGACATTCAACAATGAGGTGAGGTAAGTGTGCTTTGGACGTTTGGCATCTCCAGCATTGGTCTTTTGGCAAAAGATAGAAATCACGCAGTTTTTCTGGAAGCCAATAAAGTACCCTCAGTATGCATCGTTGCATGTAAACCAGTTGTAGTTTGTGGCTTACACTTGGAGTTGTCACAGTGTACAGTATACAGTTTCCAAGTGAGAAAATGCGTTCATTTTCTGAATAATGTTTCTGGGATTTGTATTGGATGCTGTAAATTCAAGAAGAATTAAAAAGTTCACGTTTGGTCAGTACTGACGAGGTTGCAAAAATTAATTGGGGGGGGGGAATGTTCTCTTTAACGATTTCAGAATTGCCCATCTGCCCTGCCTAACCTTGAAATGTGTTTATTTGTAAGAACCACATTCACCTGGGGCTGGGGATATAATAGTTGTTAGAATCAGCTCGAGTATATCAAGCAAAAAATGAGAGTTCATGTAACTTCAGTTAAGAGTTTAGTGGTGGTTTATTAACACACAAAATCCGACACATGTTTCGACATAACAGGGGTCTTTCTGAAGGATGTAGTGATTAAAAGTTGTATACAATGCTGCATTGTGCATGATTATCCGTGAGGGAGCCGGGTGAATTGTGATACAATTGTCAATGTGGGGAGGCTCGTGATTTGTGGAATGCAAGTAACGTGTGACATCATTGAAGTTAGCATGGCATGCACGGTCATTGTTGTGACATTTAATGTAATAAAATACATGTATTGTTGTGGCAAATTGAATGAGCGTTATGTGACATGTGATAGTGGTGTGCCGGCCGGCATGTTGGTTGATAGATGGTAGACACAGTTATGTTTGTGACCGTGTAGCAAAGCACACATGGGATTCATGATGACAGGAGTGGTGTGCAAGTTGTGCACAGGTTAAAGTTACATGAGTGGAATTGTTGATCATTTTGCAGTTCCGTGGTTAACATGGTTTTTCAAAAGAGGAATCATTAGACAGTGAACAAGTGTTGTTTCATGGGAGGAAGATGCACCCAGGAGAAGGAAGAAGTTAATTCTTATGGTAAATGAAAATGAGGCTTTGAAAGGCTGGGATAAGCCAGCAGAAAGCATATGGGGGTCAGATATAATGTCTCACCATTTGTTAGAGAGCAAGATGTAAGAAATTGTGAGATGATGAACTCCGGAATGCTGGCTCTGCTGAATAGCTATCTGTCAGATGAAAAATGTGTGCAATGGTTGGATCGAATTTCCGATGGTTGGATGTCTGGGCTGCAGGTGAGACAGCAGCCGCCCACGGTGCATTGGCGTGAGGGCAGGGGGGGTAGGGGTTGAAGGCGGGGAGTGAAGCGTGTGCTGTGCTGGGAGAGGTGGCAAAGGGTGAATGGAAAATGGTAACCCGCTGTGGTACTGGTTGGGTTGCTGAGGCCCAAAGAGGGTAAAGGGTCGGGTTGGCCTTGGTTTGGATAGCCTGGGTGTCTGCATCGGGATTGACCGGGAGCCATGCGTGTTCTTCTAAGAAGGTGATATTGCTAGTGGCCCGCTGTCCAGGCTCATCTGGCAGAGAGAGGAGTGAATGATGGGAATATGGTGCCTGGTGCTGTGCGTGTAATGACTGGGGGGCGGGCAGGTGGCTATGGTATGCTGCCTGGGATGGACACGAGGCTGGCGGGGTGTGCATACAAGGGGTAGGAGTGGGAGAGCCCTGGCGCAGTCAATCGGTTTGTCAAGCATGAGTGTGCAGGGGGGCCAAGTGGGAATGGATTGACTGCGTGTGCAAGGAGAGGGAAGGGGGGTGGAAGTGAGTGTGGACCGAGGCAGGAGCCGGAGGTTGTGATGGATATGGGCTGCAATGGGCCTAAAGAGAAGGAGTGGGGAGTGGATGGGGAGTGCACTTACCTCTCAGGCCAGCAAGGTCTCTGAAACAAGATGAGCAGTCACAACGATCTTTTTCGATCCCGACCGCCATCTTGGTTTGCACTATTGATATTGATAATTTATTTCTATCGCGCTCGTACACAAGTGTTTCAGAGCGTGACAAGGCAAGGGAGGGGAACAGGGGAGAACAAAACAACGATCTTACTAGCCCCAGTGACATTGAGAATGCACAAGTGCATGGGAGAGGGGGAGGGGAAAAGTGCATGGAAGGGGGGAGAAGTGGAGAGTACAAAGCAAAGGAGAAACAGATAAATAATAATAAATAAATAATAAAGGCAACAAACAGTGTTAGTGCAGCCAGCAATTGGCAAGTGTAGGTTAAGGCAGCAGACAGGGTAGGTCTGATAAGTGCAGGAAGAAAAAAGGGGGGTGCTGTATGGGTACAGATACAGACCCCACTGCAAGGGGTGGCCCGGAGGTAGTGTGGGAGGGTGGCAGGGTGAGCAGGTACCTGGGCCCAGAGGACAGAGGGTGGCCAGGTGCACGGTGCCAAGAGAGAACAGATCAGCAGGTGGAGAGGGGGAGCGAAGGCAGAAGCAAAGAGGAAGGTCTTGAGTTGCTTCCATAACCAGAGATGGTTCTCCTCAAGTTTTAGAGTACCAGGGAGGCTGTTGCAAAGGGAGGCCCCAGCCGTAGACAGAGATCTACCCCCACCTCGTTTCTTTGAAAAACAACTGACCCTGAGGGAGTTAGAGGTAGAGGAGCGAAGAGCTCGAGAGGGGAGATATTTGCGGAGGAATAGCTGAAGGTAATTTGGACCCAGGCCCCAGAAAGTCTTGTGGACAATGCAGAGGGTTTTTAATGTAATCCTTGCATCCACTGGGAGCCAATTGAGGGATTCCAGAGCTGGAGAGATACGATCCCAGGGCTTGAGGCCAAGGACAAGTCTTGCAGTCCTGTTCTGGATTAGCTGCAGAGGGCGGACAGTAGAGGCAGGTAGATTTAGAAAGAGTCTGTTACAATAGTCCAACCTGGAGAGATCCAGAGCTTGGGAGACCATGAGCTTCTGGGGGAAGGAGAGGAAAGGCAGAGTACCTCTGAGGAGGTGCAGTAGGAAGTTTGACTTTTTAGAGACATCAGAGATGTGGGCGGAGAAGGAAAGTGTGGAGTCAAAGATGACCCCAAGGTTCTTAGCCTCGCAGGTGGGGTTGGGAGGAGGGCAAAGGGAGGCCGGCCAGAGAGTGAAGGGAAAGGATGGTGAAGGTGTGCCGATGAGGAGGATCTCCATCTTGCTGGCATTCAGACAAAGATCATTGGCGGCACACCAATCTTGAATGGCAGTTAGGCAATCAGAGATGAGAGAGGGAGAGGAGGTGGCCGAGGGCAGCCTGAAAATGAGTTGAGTGTCGTCAGCGTAGCACTGGAAATTTGAGCAGAAAATGGCAATGCAGTGTGCGAGGGTTGCCAGGTATTGGTTGAAAAGCCAGGGCGAGAGGTTATACCCCTGGGGAACACCATAAGTAGAGAGGAAGATAGATGATAGGAAGGACCCAAGTTGGACCTGGGAGGGTCAATCAGAGAGGAAACAAGTCAGCCAGGCCAGAGCCTGATCAGTGATACTGTCATGACCTTTGCCCTGGCCCTCACTGGCAAATCAGCCTTCCAGTTAGGGCCAGGTCAAAGGCCTTAAAACCTCATCCAAGACTCTCTTGGAGTCAGTCCTGGCACCTTTGGCGCCAGGCTCATAACCATCATGAAGACCAACATTAGATTGGGACTATTTTACTTGGGACTATTTAACTTGGGGGGGGGGGTTCAGCCAACATGGAGGCACACACATAGCTCAGTTACAAGGAACTGAGCTATGCGGTCTAGGCTTTTGGGTGTGGCAGGCCTGGGACTACTTTAACTGGACTACTTTGGGTGTGGCAGGCCTGGGACTATTTTACTTGGACTACTTTACCTGAGACTATTTAAACCACACCCAAACCGCAGAACATGCTTTGCGTTATTCTGCTGTGGGCAGCGTAACGCTCACCGTGTCCAGTTCTTTGATGCCAGCTTACCTGAAACCAAGGACCTGCAGAGAGAGAAAGAACACTACGAAACTTACCTGCAACAGTATCCTGTCTTCAATCCATTGCTGACTTCAGTTCCACTCACCTGAAGGTACAAACTCCATCATCCAGCACTGCATGCATCCTGGAATACCATAACCTGGAAAGAGGAGAAAGAAAGACAACATTAGTAAGCGTTTACTCACGTTTCCTCCCGAATGAAGAAAGCCACACAGTTCTTACCTGGGTAGTCATCTCCTGGTCAGTGTCATTGTTGGAACATTACGGCGCTCAGTGAGGAACATCGCAACCTGCAAGGAGAGAAAAGATTCAGGATAGCAATATAAAAAGAGAAACAGTGCCTCGCATCGCGCATTACTCACCGGACAGCATCGCGCACACTGCCCTTTCGCCTACCGGCCCATGCTCATCTTCAAACCGCATGACAACACCAAAATACCTTTCCATACTTAAAAGGAAAGAATCAAGACATTATTACTCGAACTAAGAGGAACATAAGAACTGCATATAAAGACTGTAAAGCAGCAAACCTACGGAGTCGCAGCAGGCATGGATTCCCACAGGGGGGCTTGCATCAGTGAAGTAACTTGGTTGCTGTTCGCCCCCCACATCTACGCGCCCCTGCCACGAGGAGCAGGACGGAGAATCCACCTTTTACAATGTTAAGGTGAGGAGAAGGCCCAAGGGGGAGGAAGGAGTTGAGGCCCAGGGAGGTGGGAAAACATAAAGACAATCTGGTATTGAATCCAGCTCTCCTATATTTATTTATTTATTTATTTATTTATTTACATTTATATAGCGCGCAAGCAGCCCAGGGGCATTGAGGCGCTGTTACTTGCATTAAACTTAGTTACATGTTACAGGCATGGTAGAAGTTGTTGACACATTGTGAATGTTACATATATCGCTTTGGTCGTATAATACATGATACATGGAGGTATTCGTGCTGGTGTCTGGCCTTAAGTGAAGAGGGTGGTCTTCAACGTTTTGCGGAAGGTGGTGATGGAGGCCTCGCCACGGATAGTGGGTGGTAGGGCATTCCAGTGAGAGGGCGCGAGATAAGGGAAGCTGGATCCGCCCGCTTTTGCTTTTTTTACTCGTGGCACCAAGAGCATGTTGGTATACGGCGATCTGGTTGGCCTGGTGGAGGAGACGAGGTGTATCCTTTGAGAGAGGTATGCAGGAGCAGTGAGGTGGATGCACTTGTGGGTCAGTGTAAGGGCTTTGAATAAGATCCTTTCTTTTATTGGGAGCCAGTGGGCTAGTTTTCTGGCCTCCGAGATGTGTTCTCTTCTTGCAATGCCTTGGGCTGCCCGGAGTGCATTGTTCTGTATTACTTGTAATCTTTCTAAGTTTTTATTGGATGTTCCTAGGAAGAGTATGTTACAGTAGTCTAGCCTAGAGCCGGTGATGGCTCTGGCTATGTTGGTGCAGTTTTCTTTGGAGAGAAAGGGTCTGACTGCATTGATAAGTTTGGCATGATATGCAGCTGCAGAGGCAATTGCGTTGATTTGTCTGTCCATGGATAGGCTGGAATCCAGGTAGACTCCCAGAGTTTTGACAAAGTCGGAAACTTGAATTTTAATGGAGTCAATGGTGAGGTGGCTGAATTGGGCATCTAGGTTTTTTAGGGTGTCGGGAGAACCTACCAGGAGGAGTTCCGTCTTGTCGGAGTTGAGGCATAGGCCGTTATCTGCCATCCAGGCTTGGATAGTGTTGTAGAGGTTGTTGAGAGTCAGGGAGTCAGTGGTATAGTTACCTGTGAGAGCGAGGAGGATCTGTGTGTCGTCGGCGTAGTTTGTGTAGGAGATGCCCATGGCGTCGAGGATGAGGAAGAGGGGGCGTGTAAAGATGTTGTATAGCGTGGGGGAGAGGCAGGAGCCTTGGGGCACCCCGCAGAGTATGATGGTTGGTGAAGCTGCGGCTAGGTCCGAGAAAACTTGCATGGTTCTGTCTTGTAGGAAGGAGGTGATCCACGCTGTGGCTTCAGGGGAGAATTTGGCGGTGTTGGAGAGATGGTGGCATAGGACGCTATGATCAACGAGATCAAATGCCGCTGAGAGGTCGAGGAGTAGGAGAAGAGCTGGTTTACCCATGTCTCTTGCATCGTCCATCTGATTGTTCAGGTCCAGTAGGGCTGTTTCAGTTCCGTGTCTGGGGCGGAAGCCAGATTGTCGGAGTCCAAGGAGTTTGTTCTCTTCAATGAAGTGTTGGACCTGCAGGTAGGCTGCTTTGTCCAGTATATTAAGGAGGAAGGGGACAGTGGTGATGGGTCTGTAGTTGTTGGGGGAGGTGGGATCGAGCGATGGCTTTTTTAGAAGAGGGCGGACCCACGCTTCCTTGAGGGAGGCAGGGACTTTCCCTGTGGAAAAGGAGGCATTTACAAAGGCTGTTAGGAAGGGAGCTAGTGTTTCCATGCAGTCTTTGATAATGGAGGCTGGGCATGCATCACCTATGCAGTTAGAAGGTTTGATGTTCCTCATTATGTTGATGATGTCTTCTTCCTGAATGGGTTTGAAGGAGAAGGGTAAGGGGGGATCAGGGGAAGGCGGCGGGACTGGGATGTGCTTGTTCGGAAGGGCTTGTTTAGTGGCTAGTATTTTGTTTTTGAGGAGGCTAAGTTTGGATTGCATGGCCTTTTGTATTTCGTCACACCAGTCTTTGTCTTTGGTGAAATTCTGGGGGGCGGGAACGGGTGTCTCGAGATCTCTAAAAATGGCAAATATTTCTTTAGTGCTAGATTGGGCTTCCGAGATTCTGGATTCAAAGGATTTGGCCTTGGCTTGGGTGATTGCCTTTTTGTATTTGGTGGAGAGGGATTTAAAGACTGTCTTATCTTTTTTGGAATGGGACTTTTGCCACTGTGTGAGTGCAGCTTTTTTTTCGTTGCGGAGTGAGAGGAGGTCGGGTGAGAACCAGGAGTTGGAGTGGGTAGTGGGTTTGGATTTGCGAGGTTTGAGCGGGGCAATGGCGTTGATAGCTGCTTTGATGGCAGTGTCATAAGTTGATGCGAGTGTTTCAGGGTCTGAAGAGAAAGGTGGTCTGAAGGCTGGACCTTGGAGGAAGGGTAGTAATCTCTCCTTGGTGAGTTGGCGGGAGCTTCTGGCGAGGCAGGGAGGGAGAGGTTGGGGTGAAGGGGTAGCTGGGGAGCAAGTGGTGAGGATGCTAAAAGTGACGATGTGGTGTTCAGACCATGGGGTGGGAGTGTTTCCTGTGATGATGAGTGGACAGTTGTGCTGCGCTATCCAGTCAAGCGTTCTACCCTGGGTGTGAGTTGGGCTAAGTATGGTGTTCTTGTAGCCTAGGGCCTTGAGGGCAGAGTCAAGGGATTTTGCTGCTACGTCCTTACTATCCTGGAGCCCTAGGTTGACATCCCCTAGGAGAATGGCTTTAGATTGTTTTTTGAGGTTGTCAGATAGGAGGTGGATGAGAGAAGCTTGAAAGTCTCCTGCTGGGCCCGGTGGGCGGTATACAGTGTGCACAGTAATTGTGCAGTGGGGGGAGAGAGTTATTTTGACTTGGAGGTAGTCGCTGTTGTTGTTAGGGGATTTCTCTACCTTTCTGACTGGGAGGTAGTCCTTGGCGATGATTGCTACACCTCCACCTTTGGAGAGGCGGTCTTGTCTAGTGATGGAGTAACCAGGGGGCAGTGCGAGTGAGAGTGCAAGGCCGGAGGCCTCATGTAGCCAAGTTTCTGAGATCATGAGTAGATCTAAGTCTTGGGAGGTTAGGAGGTTGTGGATGTCTAGAGCGTGGGCATTGATGGATCTAGCGTTAATCATGGCGCATTTCAGGTGGGGTTCAGTAGTGGCTGTGGGGGGGGTTGTGATGGGAGAGGGTGGTGTGGAAGGGCTAGGTGCATTGAGAGTGTCGGGGGAGGTGGCCAACATAGATTCTGCACTGAGGGGCTCATTTTCAGAGGTGGTGGAAACCTGTGGCATAGCATTTGGCACAATAGCATTCAAAATGGTGGTAAAAGATTTGCATATCACAGATTTTACACTGGGGGGCTATTGCAGACCCATCTTTAACCAGAGGCCTTACCAAGGGACCGGGAGAGGGTTCGAGAGTGCAAATCAACCAACCAGGGCTGGGTGGCATCCCCGTGGATACCAGGTGAGTGTAACAGAACGCAAAGCCTCAATAATATTATCCACCTGGACGTCATGGAGACTTCAGAGACTCACTAGTTAATTCAGTTGTTGGGACAATTACGCGCCGAATTACATTCAGCCAGGCAAGAAACCAACGCTCTTACGAGGGATTTGATTGTTACTAAGGATTGTACCGACGAAATAAGTAGACAATTGCTCCAATCACAGGCAGGACAGACCCCATTGCCTGGTAACATTCCGCCAGCACCTGTACAAATAACCCTTCCTGGGCAGTTCCTTTAGCTCCACCTGAACGATTTAAAGGGGACCCCAAGAAGTATGCAACGTTCATGAACCAGTGTCGTCTTCATTTCCTTTGCAGACCTGGGGCGTTTCCTAACGACCAGCGCAGGTTGCTTTTGTCTTGTCATATCTGAGTGGCAGTGCTGTGGATTGGTCGGTAACATTGGTAAGTCAGGATAACCCGTTGTTACATGACTTTGGGGGTTTCCAGATGGAAATGGAAAAATTCTTTGCTCTTCATACCCAGGGCCAAGCATTAGATAACGAACATTTGTCACTCCATCAAGGAAGTCAAGACTTGCTTACATTTATAGCAACATTTAACAGACTAGTCGTTGAAGCTGGGTGGCCTGAGGAAAAAAGGACCACACTATTTCATCGGGGTCTACGAGGGGAACTAAAGGATGTCCTTGCTCAAGTGGTCAACCGACCTAAAGACTGTGGAGAATACATCAACCTTGTGGTGCAATTAGATCACAGTTTACAAGACCGAAAAGCGGACCGGATAAGGTTAGACACTCGAGCTGTGTATGTCCGGTCAAAGCATATTGTTCCACATACATTGGAAAACACGGTAGAACCAATGCAAATCGGAGGTGTACGGCCCCCTTTAACTAAAACTGAAAGAGACAAGAGAAGGCAACAGCAATTATGCTTATATTGCGGAAAATCAGGCCACTTCCTCAAAGAATGTCCAGTGAAACCACCAAGGAGAACTGTTGGAGCCACAGAGAAGGAAGATAATAACAAGGAGACAGAAAACTATCAAGCCCGGCAAGCGTAGAGGTCCGCTTGTCGAGCGAGAAGGATGAGCCACAGACCTCACACTTTGCATTACCAGTAATTTTGATCAATCACCAACAAAGTTTTGGATGCATGCTGTCGAAGCATACATAGACATCAGAGCAGTTGGGAATTATGTAGACCAAGATCTGGCAGCAGAGATGGGGCTTCCCCATCTCTGCTGCCAGAGATCACTAAGTCGACTACTGAAAAAGTTACTACTGTTGATGGGACAGAAATAGCTTCCGGACCAGTAACCCAATGTACAGCAGCACTAACCCTACTGTGCCAGGATGGACACAGAGAATCTATTGCATTCGATCTCATCAAAGCTCCTCAGTTTTGACTAATCTTAGGGATGCCATGGTTGGTAGCTCACAACCCTCTAAAAGATTGGCGTGCCAAGAAGTTGGCCTTTTCCGATGATTGTGCTCGCACCTGTTATTACCAAGAAAAGCGGAAAACAGACTTATGTACATCTGCTACTCCCAGTATGGATGTGATTGCCCTAGGTGTGACTAGTACTCTACCAAATGAATACCAAGATTTTCAAGACATGTTCCAGAAAGAACAAGCCAATACTCTACCACCGCAAAGGCCCTACGATTGTCAGATCGACCTCATACCTGGTGCGCAAATTACTTGTGGTTGAATCTATGCACTTACTGAACCAGAAAACCTTCATTTGAAATCTTATCTTGATCAGTACCTGGCAAATGGATTTATCCGCCCATTTAAATCACCGGCAGCCAGTCCCTTATCCTTCGTACCAAAAAAGTAAGGAAATTTGAGTGACTTGCATCGACTATCGCGCATTAAACCAGATCACAGTAAAAAACCATTATCCACTGCCCCTTATTCCCGAATTATTGGATCAAGTCAAAGACACCCAAATCTATACCAAACTGGACCTTAGGGGGGCGTACCATCTTGTTCGAGTGAAGAAAGGAGACTAATGGAAAACCGCCTTTCGTACCAAATACGGCTTGTATGAATACCAGGTAATGCCTTTTGGACTTTGCAACGCTCCTGCTGCATTCCAGTACTTTATGAATGATGTTTTGTGGGAGTTAATCAACGTTTGCGCCCTGGTTTACATTGATGACATCTTAATGTATTCTGCTACAAAAGAAGACCATGTCAGGCATGTCCGCTCCATCCTTACTAAACTCTGCCAACATAAACTGTATGCTAAACTCAAAAAATGCTCTTTTCATGTCACCGAAGTGGAGTTCCTCGGTTTTATCCTCACACCAAAAGGTATTAGAATGGATAGGCACAAGGTAGATGCCATTCTTAACTGGCCATCACCAACTTCATTTAAAGGAATCCAGAGTATGTTGGGCTTTGCAAACTTTTACCGCTGATTCATCCCAGATTTTTCCCAAATAGTGCATCCAATTACATCACTATGGGGAAAAACAATAAAAAGTTCCATTGGACCGAAGAAGCAGAGAAGGCCTTTCAAGAACTTAAGAAAAACTTCACTTCTGCTTCAGTTCTACGGCATCCTCGCCCAGACCTCCCTTATATATTTGAAACAGATGCCTCTAGCATGGCTATGGGAGCTGTTCTCTCACAAAGGGACCCAGGAACTGGCCAGTTACACCCTGTGGCCTTCTGGTCACAAGAATTCTCACCTCCCGAACTCAACTATGCTATCAAAGACAACGAACTCTTGGCTATAAAATCAGCTTTCAAGGCATGGCGACACTATCTCTTTGGTGCTAGACATACTGTCACGGTCATAACTGATCATCGAAACCTGCAATGCCTAAAAACAGCAAAGGCTCAATCATCCCATCAACTGTGGTGGGCTCTTTTCTTTGCTGAATATGACTATGTGATCACCTACCGGCCAGGAGTCCGAAACGGAAAGGCTGACGCCTTGTCCCGCATGGGTGTTGATGAAAAGGTATACATAAGGTATTGAAAAAGTATTCTTTTGCTCCTCCTTATTCTTTGGACTACCTAATTCCCATCTCGCCCCCCTCAAATCCATCTACCATTCTGCCGTCTGTACCCTCTGTCTCCTCTCCTCCCGAGACTCCATCTCTGTTTCCCTTTCCTCCCTTGGCTGGCTCCCCTTTCACTCCCAACTTAAATTTCACTTCCTCTGCCTAGTCTTTAAATCTCTCCATGGTCTTGCTCCTCCTTATCTCTCTTCTCTCCTCCCTTTCTACCTACACTCCCTCCCGCTCCCTTCGTTCTGCTGACCACTTTCTTCTCACCGTCCCTCCATCCCTCTGTGCCCCCTCCCGCTTCCGTTCCTTCCAGCTCCTTGCCCCCTGCACTGGAACTCCTTACCTCTCTCTATCCGCTCTATTCCTTCCTTCTCCTCATTCCGCACATCCCTTTAATCTCTCCTTCTCCATTCTCTCCCATGAAACCCCTTCCCCCTCCAGCCTCCCTACTTCCTTCCTCTCTCCCCCCTTGATCATCTCCCTCCTCTCTCCCTCCTCCCGACGCCTGTCTTTTTCCCCTTACCTTCCCTCCCTCTTCTCCTCCTCCCCCTCCCTCTCCCTCTCAGTTCTACTGCTTTTCTTCCCCTCTTCCCTCCAGTTTAATTGCTCTTCTTACTGTTTTGTTGGACTGATTCATTATTGTATGTTCCTTCCACTGTTATTGTTTTTTGTACCATGTTGTTCTGATGTTCAGCGCTTTGGCGTAAGGCGCTTTCTAAATAAAATAAAATTCAAATACAAATAACTCCAGATCCAGTATCCATCATTCCAGAAGACAAACTCCTGGGTCTTACGACAACATTGACACAGGGTGAACTCCAAAACAAGATCCAACTCTTAATGGATCCCACTTTCTCACAAGAGTGGTGTACTCAAGGAGAACATTAGACCATTAAAAACCAGTTACCATATTTTAGGAACCGTCTATACTTGCCAAGTACAGACTTACAAGAGCAGGTTATTTCGGGTTATCATGACTCCCTGATTGAAGTTCATCCTGGAATTGCCAAAACTCTAGCTAAAGTAAAACAAAACTATTGGTGGCCCACATGGCGTAAAGACATCATACAATTTATCCAATCTTGCGGTGTGTGTGCACAAAACAAGTCCCAAAAGCAGAAACCAGCTGGTCTTCTCCAACCATTTGTCATGATCCGCCGATCACGCCCCTTTTGGTCCTCCTGGTCCCTGGCACGTCGGGGGTTACTCGCTGTAGTACACCCAACATGGCCGTATTCACACAATGCGGTCAACGATCTTTACGTCCATGCAGCACGTTCCATAAATTAACCACGCCCCTGCGGCTCCGCGCGTCTCAACGCTATCGTTAGCTGAGGCTAGACGTGCGTTGCGTTGTGCTCCTGGAACTGAGGTGCTGCTCGAATTCCCGGACCCACTCCTTCTCCTTCCCTTTCCTTGTACCTGTATCCTTCCGCGTTCCTTGCACACCTCCCCGTGTGCATACTTCCTTCCTGGTCTTCCTGGAGTTTCCTTGATCCCGGACGAAGAAGCTGAACGAATCCTGGAATCCGACGACGGCCGAGCGGGCTTATACAAGACCCGAACAGCACGGAAGAAAACGCCAGCGAAGGATCCCGCAAGGCAGCATAAACAGGTGAGAAAACAGGAAACCTGTGACAGATTGAGACGCCACCTGACTGAATTCGATACAGACATGGAAGCGGCCACCCAGGACCTTATGCGTGGCATGCAAGAGCTGACGACCGAAGTGCAAAGTTTAAAGGCAGAGAACGCCGCCTTAAAGCAATTGGTGTTGTCCCGTGAATCTGCTACGAAAGAGAGTGTAATACTGGGCGGCGTTGTTGATAAACATGATGGTTCCGCAAAGAGCCTTCATGGATTACTCATGTTTGGTCCACTTTACTTTCAAGCCTTATTATTTTTCTACGCCCAGGGCTAAGGTGGGTTTTATTATTTCGCATCTTTCCGGCAATGCCTTGACCTGGGCCACCCAACTGGTTAACTCTGGGGATTCTCTCCTGGATGATTGCAATGGCTTCATACAGGCCCTTAAGACCATGTTTGACCGCCCTGAGCAGGTCTACAGTGCCCAGGAACGTCTACTCGACTTTCAACAAGGAACCCAGGATATGCTTACGTATGTCACACGCTTCAAACAGCTGGCTAATGAAGCGGATTGGTCCTCTAAAGCTTGTTTTACCCTATTTCGAAGAGGGCTAAACAAAGACATTAAGGATGAACTAGCGAGAGTGGCGCGGCCAAGTTCTTATCAGGCCCTGATGGATCTTGCTCTGCAGATTGACTTTCGCATTCAGGAGAGAAAGGCAAAGAAAAAGAAAAGCAAGTCGCCACTCCAGAAGAACCCCATTGGGGTACTCTTGAACCCCAAAGGTATTTCCACTTCAAGTAACGAGCCTGAACCTATGAAGCTAGGGGCATTCCGTGGACCCATATCCTCCCAAGAAAGAATGCGTAGGATCCATGCCGGGTTGTGTATGTATTGTGCATCACACAAACATTTAGTGAGAGAGTGCCCAATAGCCCCCCCACGGCGCTCAGGAAACGCCAGCTCCCGATCCTAAATGGAGCACAGGTTCGGGAGAGAGATGCCTGCTCCACATCAATTCCATCCTTAAACTCTCCTGGACAAAATTCTTTGGTGATTCTACAGGCCTTCTTATCGCCATCCAAGAAGGAAACGCATCCCATCCTGGCACTGGTGGACTGTGGAGCTATGGGGATTTTCATAGACCAAGAATGGGTTCTTAAACACCATATTCCTTGCGAATCCCGGACTATCATGCAACCTGTAGAAGCTATTGACGGAAGACCCCTTTCTTCAGGACCCATAACCCTTCAGACCAAGGACGTCGAACTTGCCATAAACCACCATCGAGAAAGGATAACATTTGACATCATCAAGTCGGCCCACTACCCAATGGTTTTGGGAATGCCCTGGCTTCAAAGACACAATCCGTACATCAATTGGGCAGCGGGTTCCTTGTTCCTGGGCTCAGAACTTTGTATGTCCCACTGTTTATTGTCAGACCTTGCTCCGACACCATCAGAAGGACCTTCTACAATTCACCAAGGTGCAATCTCTGTCTCAAACATTATCCGGGTTCCGGAGATATACCAGGAATATTCTGATGTCTTCTCCTCTGCCATTGTCCAGGCGTTACCTCCCCATAGACCAGAAGACTGTGCTATAGAAACGGATCCTTCAGCTGTAATTCCCTTTGGGAGGATGTTCATCTTACCCGAACCTGAAAAGAAAGCCCTTCGAGAATACCTGGATACTAATCTTGCAAATGGCACCATTCGACCCTCGAAATCCCCAGCAGGGGCCTCACTGTTTTTTGTTCCCAAGAAAGACACCAAGGAACTCAGACCGTGTCTGGACTATCGAGGTTTAAATCAATGCACCCTTAAGGATCGCTATCCGTTACCCTTGATCTCGGACATTCTGGAGGCAGTAAGGGGCGCAGTTGTTTTCACCAAGTTGGATCTCAGGGGTGCCTACCATCTGATTCGCATTAGGGCAGGAGACGAGTGGAAAACAGCCTTTAGAACATCCTTTGGTCATTATGAATATTTGGTCATGCCCTTTGGTCTTGCTAATGCCCCGGCGGTCTTCCAACGCTTCATGGATAGGGTGTTCTCAGACATGCTATTCCTTTTTGTGATTCTCTATCTGGACGATATCCTAATATTTTCGAAGGACATTTCCAAGCACGAAGAACATGTTAAGGCAGTGTTACAACGACTACGCGACAACAAGCTCCTGGCAAAGCCCGAGAAATGCATCTTTCATGCTTCTACTGTACATTACCTAGGATTTGTCCTTAGTACAGAAGGCATTGGAATGGATCAATCCAAGGTTAAGGCTATATTATCCTGGCCAAGCCCCACCTCTGTGAAACAAATCCAGTCTTTCCTGGGCTTAGCTAATTTCTACAGGAAATTCATACCTTCCTTTTCCGAGATAGTCCAACCAATCATTGCCCTGTTAAAGAAAGACGTTCCTTTCCTTTGGACCACAGCTCAAGAGGAAGCCTTCCAACGGTTAAAGACTGAGTTTACACAAGCTCCCATCCTGGCTCAAACTGATGTCAACCGACCATTAGTAGTGGAGACAGATGCTTCCAGTTACGCTATTGGAGCCGTCCTCAAACAGCTATTCAGGGACAGGATGGAACACCCCATCGCTTACCTTTCTCGGACGTTAACTCCCAGTGAAACCCATTACTCAGTCTTGGAAAAGGAACTGCTGGCCATCCGTCAAGTCTTCACCGAGTGGCGTCATCTACTCCTCGGAGCGAAACATCCTGTCCAGGTCCGCACGGACCATCGAAACCTACAAGTACTGCAGGCCTTGGAATGTAGGAACAGCCGTCAAGCTCAGTGGGCCTTCTTCTTTGCCCAATACCAGTTCCAGATTCACCACGTTCCCGGAACACAAAATCTAATAGCTGACGCCCTCTCTCGACGTCCAGACTACGAACCTCCAGGAGATCGGGCATATCTCAAGATGTTTCCCCATAAAATATTTGTAGCTCAAGCAAACAATCTCCTGGAAGACATTTGTATGCAAACTCAGACTTCGGAACTCTGGAAGGATCTTTCGAAAAGGACTCAATGGGATCTGAGAACTCAGGACAGATACCTGTTTAAAAATAACAACCTGGTCATTCCCACACAGAAACTACAACAAAAGATAATAAACCTCTGCCATGATACCCTTCTCTCCGGTCATCGCGGCATTTCCAACACCCTCCGTCTAATACAAAGACAATTCTGGTGGCCCAGAATGAAGGCTGACGTTCAACTGTACGTGCAATCTTGTTCTGTCTGTAATCAAAACAAACATGACAACCAGAAACCAGCAGGACTCTTATTACAGCCTACACCACCAACAAGACCATGGGAAGTCATCGCTACAGACTTTATTGTAGAATTACCGCCATCCAGAAGGTACACCACTATCATGGTCACCATTGACTTGTTCACTCATATGGCCCATTTTACTCCTCTGTATAAGTTACCATCCTCGTCAGAACTTGCTGGAATCTTCCTGGAACACATCTTCCGACTGCATGGACTTCCTTCCAAGAATATATCGGACAGAGGACCACAGTATATCTCTCAATTTTGGAAACACCTCTGCAGGATACTAGGAATCCAACAAGCCCTCTCCTCAGGATATCATCCCCAAACCAATGGAGTCACAGAACGAGTGAATGAAACCCTTGAACAATACCTTCGTTGTTTTTCTACTAAGGTCCAGGACGATTGGTCGCTTCTGATACCAATGGCAGAATTCGCCTACAACAATTCGGACCATTCGGCTGTTAAAACCAGCCCCTTTTTTTGCAGCCATGGATTCCACCCTGCGGTTTTACCTTTAGTCCTTCCGCACCCTACACCAGTTCCAACAGTCGATTCCTGGATTGAAACACTCATCAATGTACAGAGAGAAGCCAAGGAACATCTAGAAAGAGCACAGACCCAAACTAAGCACTATGCAGATTCGAGGAGAAGGCCAGGGCCTTCTTACACCATTGAGGATAAAGTATGGCTATCCTCGAAGCTACTACCCCGACATCTCAGACCGAATAAGTTGGCTCCTCGATATTATGGGCCTTTTCCTATAAAAGAAGTCATTAACCCTGTGGCCTTTCGACTTAAACTACCAGACTCCTGGAAGAAAATCCATCCAGTTTTTCACAAATCTTTATTGAAGCCTTACATCCAAACCACCCGGACTAATCTTAGACCCAGTCCTGTGGTTGTCAATGACCACCTAGAATATGAAGTGTCTCGAATATGTGACTCCAGATATAGACAAGGACAACTTCAATACCTAGTGGAATGGAAGGAACCCGTCTCAAACCTAAACTCCCCCAGATTGCTCAGAAAGTTCCATCTAATACATCCAGGCAAACCCGGTGGAACGAGTTTTAGAAGGGGGCATGCTGTCATGATCCGTCGATCACGCCCTTTTGGTCCTCCTGGTCCCTGGCACGTCGGGGGTTACTCGCTGTAGTACACCCAACATGGCCATATTCACACAACACGGTCTATCGACCTTTACGTCCATGCAGCACGTTCCATAAATTAACCACGCCCCTGCGGCTCCGCGCGTCTCAACGCTATTGTTAGCTGAGGCTAGACGTGCGTCGCGTTGTGCTCCTGGAACTGAGTTGCGGCTCGAATTCCCGGACCCACTCCTTCTCCTTCCCTTTCCTTGTACCTGTATCCTCCGCGTTCCTCGCACACCTCCCCCGTGTGCGGCCTTCCTTCCTGGTCTTCCTGGAGTTTCCTTGATCCCGGACGAAGAAGCCGAACAAATCCTGGAATCCGACGACGGCCGAGGCGGCTTATACAAGACCCGAACAGCACGGAAGAAAACCCTGGCGAAGGATCCCGCAAGGCAGCATAAACAGGTGAGAAAAAAGGAAACCTGTGACACCATTGGAAATTCCTCCCACACCATGGCACACACTATCCCTTGATTTCATTACAGATGTACCTCCCAGTCAAGGATTCAACACCATCTTAGTAGTTGTAGACTTGTTCTCTAAAATGGCACACTTTATTCCTATTAAGGGTCTTCCAAATGCATCCAATTTAGCAAGTATTCCTGGAGGAAATCGTATGGCTACATGGCTTTCCATCGGTCTTTATCTCTAATTTTGTGTACATTGTAAATATGATATTGACACTGATGCTTCTTTAATGTATATAATTACAGACTATTCTGCTCCTGAAGAAGGGGTTGTTCCCCGAAATGCGTAGAGCTCCTCAGATCATCACAAGAATAACATTTTTGGTTATTGTCTGCTTAACTTTATAACAAATGTTCTATTTCTGTTGTTTTCAAGATCATTCTCCTTTATGATGGCCTTATTTGAATATTTGTATGTTTTTGTATTTTAATGCCAACCAGAAGTGTTCTGGTCAACATATTGTGAAAACTGTTTGTTTTTGCCTAAATATTTACTTACCTTTTTGAAGTAAAAATTCTAACTACATTTGTCTGACTGTGTATCAGTTCCAAAGGTATGCAGGGGACGGGAGTGTCTTTAGATTTAGACACTTTTTTCTGTTTCATGTTTGTCACAAGCCCCGCGTCAGGGCCTGTACTCCTCCCCAGCACCCACAATAATTAAGTTGTTGACTTATAAATTAGAAATTGATTCTTAAAATTGGAGTGCACCTATTGATCTCCCTATTTTCTCAGATCGAAGTAGTCAGTTTGTATCCAACTTCTGGAGGAAATGCTGTTCAATGGCCCAAATTGACATTCGACTATCCACAAGCCACCATCCTCAAACAGATGGCCAAACAGAAAGAACAAACCAAACCCTCGAGCAATACTTACGTTGCATGTTACATCAAGTGGAAAGAAATTGGAAGGACTTGTTATGGATAGCTGAATATGCCTTTAATAATTAATTGCACACCAGCACTGAACAAACCTCTTTCTACACTATATATGGTAGACATCCACATACTTCAGAATTGGATCTCCCAACCCCTTTGGAAATGCCAGCAGTTAAAACCCTACATACGACTATTTCCCAGGCCTTCAAAGAAGCAGCAGAACATTTACTCCAAGCCAAGAACAGACAAAAGAAATTCGCTGACCAACATCGTAGTAAAGCCCCCGACTATCAAATTGGAGACAAGGTCTGGTTAGCATCAAAATATGTGCCCATAAAACAGACTCAGACCTTTCGTCCCTGATATCTGGGACCTCATTCTATTGAATCCATAATAAATCCAGTGGCAGTTAAATTAGCCCTACCAGCCACTATGCAGATTCATCCTGTGTTTCACATATCAATCCTGAAACCGGTAGAACCCGGTACTCAGGTTACAACACCACCAAAACCAGTATTAGTTGACGGAGAACCAGAGTTTGAAGTTAAGGACATCTTAGACTCAAAATACACCAGATCCAAACTATACTACTTAGTTGATTGGAAGGGATATGGCCCTCAAGACAGATCATGGGAACCTAGTGAATACATCCATGCACCTCGCTTAATTAAAAAGTTCCATCAGAATTACCCAGCCAAACCAGGACCAGGCAGAAGTGCCACCGTGAGAGGGGCCTTGGGGAGGAGTGCTGTCATGACTCTTGCCCCTGGCTCTCAATGGCAAATAAGCCTTCCAGTTAGGGCCAGGTCAAATGCCTTAAAACCTCATCCAAGACTCTCTTGGAGTCAGTCCTGGCGCCTTTGGCACCAGGCTCATAACCATCATGAAGACCAACATTAAAATGGGACTTTTTACTTGGGACTATTTAACTTGGGGGGGTTCAGCCAACATGGAGGCACACACATAGCTCAGTTACAAGGAACTGAACTATGCGGTCTAGTCTTTTGGGTGTGGCAGGCCTGGGACTACTTTACCTGGACTACATTGGGTGTGGCAGGCCTGGGACTATTTTACCTGGACTACTTTACCTGAGACTATTTAAACCACACCCAAACAGCAGAACATGCTATGCGTTATTCTGCTGTGGGCAGCGTAACGCTCACCGTGTCCAGTTCCTTGGTGCCACCTTACCTGAAACCAAGGACCTGCAGAGAGAGAAAGAACACTACGAAAAGACTGTAAAGCAGCAAACCTACGGAGTCGCAGCAGGCCTGGATTCCCACAGGGGGGCTTGCATCAGTGAAGTAACTTGGTTGCTGCTCGCCCCCCACATCTACGCACCCCTGCCACGAGGAGCAGGACGGAGAATCCACCTTTTACAATATTAAGGTGATGAGAAGGCCCAAGGGGGAGGAAGGAGTTGAGGCCAAGGGAGGTGGGAAAACATAAAGACAATCTGGTATTGAATCCAGCTCTCCTATATTGCAGACCCATCTTTAACCAGAGGCCTTACCAAGGGACCGGGAGAGGGTTCGAGAGTGAAAATCATCCAACCAGGGCTGGGTGGCATCCCCGTGGATACCAGGTGAGCGTAATAGAAACCCAGCTTATCACAGAGACGGTTGAGCAGGATGCTATGGTTGACCGTGTTGAAGGCAGAAGAGAGATCGAGGAGGATGTGGACAGAGGGAATGTTAGAGTCAAGGTTGGAGAGCAGATCTTCACGGATGTTCAGGAGAGCAGTTTCCGTGCTTCTGGCAGCTCTGAAGCCTGTATTCTGTTAGGTCTCCTGTGATTGGTCACTAAGGACCTTGTTCCTTATTGGCTGGGGGAATTTGCTTTGGTCCAGGACTATATGGGAAAAGGAGAGAGCCCGTAACATGTGGGTCAGGGGAAGAGGGAGAAAAAGTATCAAACACTGTTGCGAGTGGCGGTGCAATGAATGCAAGTATCCTGTAATATGGAGTAGGAGGACAAGTACTGGTCCTGATCGTGGGGCAATGATGCATGGGCTGGTGCAGGAGGGGGCCCGCATGAAGTGCAAGTGTAGCGTGGGTCATGGGTCGTTAATGCCGCTGTCTCGCGGCTGCGAGAATTGGGGGGCTGCATAATGTGCAGGTGTAGCATGGGTTCCTGCGGCCAATGTTCCAGGTTCGGAATGTCAGGCAAGTGCCACAAAGCATGTAGCGCAATCAGTTTCCCCATAACAAATTAGCAAAAAGTCCATGGAAGTGTCAGAACAAGGTGTATGTTAGGTAAGAATTGGTGCAGTCACTCTGTGTGAGACTACACACGACTAATCAGCTTGGTATTAGGTAACCCACCTTTTGGTATAGGTCTGTACTTGACAAATTGGTAGTGTGACTGAGTAGCCATGCTTATCTCAAGAGGGGTAAATGTGAGCTGTAAAGCTGTACAATTGAAATCCGTAAATACAAGTAGCCAAGTAACACTTACACTCAAGGTTTTAGTTATAAATAGTTATTTATTTATTTAACATCAGTTTTAAAAAAGCATTCTTTAAAAAGGCAAAAGATTGTAACAATACGAATCAACTTTGAAATTACTTTTCAGGATCAATAAAGCCAGTGAATAATCTTTGGATATGCTTCATACATTTCTCCTGCACCCAGAGGTGACTTGGAGCACAAGGATAGTATTTGCATTTATATATTACACTAACATGCTTTGCAGATTCAGATTCAGAGTTGCAGAAAGGAAAGTTTAAGGGAAGCAAAAGTGTTAGAACAGTTTCTCAGAAAATGTGAGGATAGCTGAATCCTCCAATGAAGTCTAGATAAACCTTTCCCAGCAGTAACAGTATTTAACAAGCCACAACCTATGGGGGGAGAAGCAATACCAAAGTCAATGGATTTAGAAGAGTGTCTTTAGGGAGCCAGGACAGCCAAAGTCATTCTGATGCACTTCTTGGATAAAAGTCTTGCAAAAAGTTAGAGAGTTCAGAAAAATCCCTTTTAGGGCCACAAGCTGGTAAGCCTTTGTAAAGGGAGTTGAAATTAACTCAGAAAGTAAGTAGGTGCAAGTCTCAAGTGAGACAGCATGACTCAAGGCAAGAAAGTAAGTACCCCCAAGCCCAAACAGTACCTCTGGTTAGAAGAAAAGGTGGTCCAGCTGGATTCCGTCTTGCTACAGCGAAGCAGGCCCTGGTTCCTGAGCCTCAGTCGTGGGGACAAGAGGGAGGACGTCTGGAGGGCTCCTGGGGCAGTACTCAGGAAGGTCGTCAACGGTTACTTCCTGGTTTCAGCACTTTGTAAACAGCACTGATGCAGAACGCTGGACAACGGTTGGACTTTCCATGCTCCCTCGGTCCTGCACTCTGGTGAGGGGAATCTGGATCAGGATTTCCTGCTTCTGGAGGATCCTTAGGAGGATCCTGGAGCGTTTGGCCGGATTCGTTCAGTGGCAGACATTGCACTCGACTATGGACACTCGACCCTGGGCATTGGGCTTCTGCAGCAACGGAGAGGCACAGCAAGTCGGGGACGGCACCAAGTGGGGTTCGTCTAGGGGTTAGTTGGTCCCACTAACCCAAGGGGAGAAGTCGTTCCTGCAGAGCCTCTCTGTTGAGGTGAAAAAGGAGGTCAGCACAGCAGTAGGGCTTCACTGGGCAATTGAAGGTCCAGGAGGTTGCAGCTGGCTTTGTTCACGGTTTCTTCTTCGGATGTTCCTTCCAGTGATCATCTCTGCCTGTAGTCCCAAAACCCTTGCCTTTTAAGCAGGCTTCTCCCATTCATGCACAGCCTAGGCTGTCAATTTCAAGACAGCCAACCAGCTAATCAGGACTAGTTTTGTTCAGCGACTCCTAGAAACAAAGGACAGGGGAGTTTCGGGACCCTCCCTCATCCTGTTCTTCCTGACACACTGGAGCCAGGGGCGGGCTTCAGGGCTGAAGCCTGCCAAAGGCAAGACAAACAAAGGACTCAAACCTGTCTCAACGCACAGAGTAAAAGCCACGAAAGATCTCACAAACAGAAAATGGTGAAAAAAAAAGACAGGGGCCATTTTGACAAAATGGTCACCAGTGGGTGATGTACTGAAGCTGAGGGTTCAGCCTGTGGTAGAAAAGCACAATGGTAGGAACAATTAAACCACTGCCACTGGCCATTTAAGGTAGTGAGGGTAACCTAAAAATGTTACTTGAGAAAGTAGGATTATGGGCTACTAGGTTACCCCCATGTACCCCCCATAAAATGGTGTGTGCTGGATCTACAAAGAAAAAAGGTAAATCAAGTACATTTCACTTTTCTATTCTTGGGAACAGTAGTTCCCACAAGAAAAGGTATTTAAACCTTATTTCTCGGGGTCACTGCACTGAAGGTGCTGTGTGTTAACATGCAGATGCCTATGGAGTTTGTCAGAATCTTGAAACAGTGAAAACACAAAATCCAAACCAGGTAAAAACACATGAGAAAGGGAAAAAAGGGTCCCACTCACTCAGGGGTTAAAATTAAACAGTAGCGGAGTGTACTGAGTGTTTCCGGTTTCCTGGCAAGTCTGTTTGCCATTGCCATTGCAGGAAGAGGAGGAGTTTTCCATAAAAACCACCAATGCACCAAGCGGAGCGTAGCGGAGTGTACTGAGTGTTTCCTGTTTCCTGGCAAGTCTGCTTGCCATTGCCATTGCCATTGCCATTGCAGGAAGAGGAGGAGTTTTCCATAAAAACCACCACTGCACCAAGCGGAGCGTAGCGGAGTGTACCGAGTGTTTCCTGTTTCCTGGCAAGTCTGTTTGCCATTGCCACTGCAGGAAGAGGAGGAGTTTTCCATAAAAACCACCACTGCACCAAACGGAGCGTAGCGGAGTGTACCGAGTGTTTCCTGTTTCCTGGCAAGTCTGTTTGCCATTGCCATTGCCATTGCAGGAAGAGGAGGAGTTTTCCATAAAAACCACCACTGCACCAAGCGGAGGGTAGCGGAGTGTACTGAGTGTTTTCTGTGTTCCCTGGTGGTCCGTGGAGGATCGTGGGAGGACTGTGGGACGTGGACCAAAAGGAACAAAAGGATTGGCGAGCGTCACTCCGCTGGCACGCCCCGTGGGTGGAATTGGGTAAAAGCAGTCTGCCCACGTGTGCGCGCCGACTTTAATAGAGTAAGTAAGTCCGTAGAATGCGGACTGGAGCAACGGCGGACACCTGTGCTCAAGCGAAGCGCGACACTGTAAATGCGAATGTCACAAGTTTGCAGACCGCTTACGGAAGGAACGAACATGGGGAATCTAGATGTGCGGCCCCGCCTATTTCACCGCGTCCCCTCCCTGTGATGTCGGCGCCCGTTGGTGCACAGACCGTCAGAAGGAGGAAAAGGACTGGTGTGGCAATGATCAGAGCGGTGACCGAGGATTGTGATGAAAGTGGCGACAGTGACAGCATGAGTAAGAGCGACAGTGAGACTGATGAAGAGGATGGGGAGGGGGAGGAGGACGTGTCAAGCACGTGGACTAAGAGGGGGGGAGTGAAAGGGCAGAAGGAGTCTGCCTCCCGTGAACAGCAAACACTAATATGCTCACAGACAATACAAGTTGAGGAATGGATGGTGAAGAAGTCACAGGGTGAGGCTATACGGCGGATGCCGGTATAGAGAAGGACAATTGTACAGTAATGATACACCATATACCAGCGGCGAGCCCCCCCTCCACAAAACCCCCATCCCAGCTCAAACACAGTCTCAGATTGCCCACAGTATTAATGAGAGAGGGTGAGACCCTCAAGTTGTGCCCAGTCGAACCCCCTGGCCCGACAGGCTCCATAAATAAGGACAACTTCAGTGAAAATCAAAAAAATCCCCAGAGATCGGCAGTGCCGAACAGCCAAGAAAGCTGTGTAGATGAGCAAACATCGTCGGGGGGGATTCAATCAGTCCAAGAGACAAGTTTAAGGAAGGAGAATTGTAACAATGAATCGTCACCCTTACAGATAGCACCGAGTATGGAGAGGCTAACTAAATCTGGACCCTCATTAAAACTATTGGCTTGGTCGAGAGTGACAGCCATGCACAAGCCTGAACACAAAATCTCAGAACTAACGATTACAAACTTGCAACCACCAAATTTGAGGCAGACCGAGGATCTAAGCCCTCCACCTCTATTAAAGCTGGTGAATGTAATTCCTGTTGGGCCAACGAAAGTTGCAAGTGAGGAGTGGGCGAGTCCTGAGTACTGAACGACCTTGCAGAGTTGAACCATAAAATATTGCAACCACGAAGAGCCTCACAAACAAGCGTGTGTGGGAGAACAATGCCACAAGCAGAGTGGCTATCGACTAAAGATAGGAACATTCGCAAAGTACTGAGACTTGAGGCTAATACACCTCCCTTTGCGACAAGAAATGATGAAATCATAGTCTCACAAAAGAGGAGTAGACGAAACGTAAGCTCGGACACTGAAATAGAAGGTTCGAACAATTGTTTTAAAGGAAGGAAAGTTGCGGAGGAAGCGACCCTGCCCAAAAGAGTAAGTCAACACACAATGAGTCCTCCAACATTGGAGCCTGAGAGTGAAGAGAAGACAGCTCATGGACAAAAAGTGAGTCAGCAGCTGGAGGAACCCATAAAGGCTAGTGCTTTCAGAAACTCTCAAGTCAGCCCTGCCCTGTTGGAGTCGGTTGTCTCTAAATTAAGTCCGATCCTGATGTCAGCAACGACGATAGCTGTGGCGCCTCTGATGAAGCTATACGAGAATCTAAATGAGAATTGTCATGATCAAACCACGTTAATAGCACTACTCAACTCGAAAATCATAAAACTAGAGGCCGACCTGACGGAAATGACAGCACAGGTCGTGATGTCAAGAAGAGGTAATGAAATTTCCCTAACAGCTTTAAAAGAGTCTCTAAAAAATTCAGCGGAAGATAAGAGACTCTTGGCTGAAGTCATGAGACAGGCCCTGACACTGCTACGAAATGAATGTGAAGGCAAGGATGCCTCGGTCGCCAAATGTCAGCCCTCCAAAATTTATCCAACAGAAGACACAATGATAGATCTGGCTATCGTTGATAACAGTGAGAGTTCATCTAGCGTTAAACAACATAAAGAGAAAATTCCACAAAACAAGAAGGCAATTTCGATGCAAAATTGCTGCTATGAAAATGAACTTACTATTAGCACGGTGGAAAGTGATATCCCTGAGAAAGGGCTCAAAGAAAATGGTAGCTCTAAGGATACAGGTGCACACATTGCTACCACTTGTACGACGAAACCAGCAAAAGTCGATTTAGAAGATATCTCCCAAAAGGAAAAGGAGAAAGAAATAGGAGACAATCCTCTGACAATTGACCTGACCCATGCAGAAACAAGCAATGAGGTCAGCTCAGTGAGTGGGAAGATTAGTTCTAAAGCAGCGTCAACAAAAAAGAACGAAGCGGAATGGTTCGATATATTTGAAAACCCGAAGGCCCAAGGGGGCAGCGGGAAACTTAACAAAGGAAAGACAGCTGAACAGAAACAGAGTAAAGGTAAAAAAAAGTCGAAAAACCAACAAGTCCAAAAGAATCAAAATCCGCGAAGCTCTGCGAATTTCTTCAGAAATATTAAAGCAATGAATATCACAGTAAATAACTCAGAGCAAAAATCAACAAAGAGCAAACGAAACAATGACGATGCTGAGATGGAGGCCGAAAACGAGACTTCTGAAATTCAAGCTGAAACCAAAGATTCTCAACCAGGAACGAATAAAAAGTTAAGGAGTCAGAGTATAAACCCGGTGACAGAAGATGATGAGGCTGAGGCTGAGGAACTATTGAACTTGTCACCGTACAGCTCACCTGTCGAAGAAGACTTGGAGATTGAAAATCCGGCTGAGGCAGAGCATGCAAGTGATGAGGAGAATGGCAAAGCTGAGATCTCAACGGACTCAACGGGTCCACGGTCGCCAAGAAAAGAACCCAAGAAAGTGAGAGAGGTCCAATCAACAAGTAAAAGAGATTTTTCTTGGCCAAGAACACCAAAAAAAATCAACGCTACAAAAGAAAAGGAAAGCGTAAAACTTCAAGAAGCACAAATCTACTACACCTTAGAGGAGAAACGTGCGATAAGCACGCAGAAAGCCAACATCGGCATTGAAGAGCTCGGCAGAACTCCTGAAGAAAACAAATGATCCCTCACCGAAACATAAGTCAAATTCTGAGACGATAAATGTGATGCAGTGCACCTTAACAAATGCAGAGAGGATGTTGAGTGAAAAGCCAGATAAATCTAACTGGCAGCAGCTCCATGCCGCAAATACTAATTCCATCACTCCGGTAAGACATCAGCCTTTTAGAATATTGGTGGAAAAGATCAAAACCAGAAAAAGTGACACTCCTCTAAACAGGTATACCATACTGCAGCTATTCCAAAAAATCCCTGTGCTAAGAACAATAAAAAGTGCATGAATCGACCGTGTGGAAATCGTAACACATGCGAATCAGAAATTCGTACTGTTACACATCATTGACAGGAAGGATGTGGAACTGGTCATGATGTGTGAGAGGCAGCTGTGGGATGCGGGCTATCTAGTTTATGAGGTGGACAATGCTTTGGTGGGAGAAGCGCTTGAAAAATCCAAGGAAAAAAATTTGCAAGAGGAAAAAGGAATCAGCCCCTTGGCGAACACCACTGGACCAGCATGTATAAGAGCAGAGGCTCAGATGAGTGATGAAATACAATCGAAAGAAGGAGAAGGGAAAATGCCCTGCTCAATGATAGAGACAAGATTGAAAGAAATCAAAATAACAGTGGAGAATTGTCAGGTGATAAAGTCAACGGATCCAAAGAACGAGGAGCTGAACGCCCCTGAGGATGGGGGAAATAAATGGGCATGGCTGGCAAAATCTCTAAATGGTCCGAAGATGAGTTAATGCCATGAGCAATCGACAAAGTTGATGATAGCCTCTTGGAATACGAGAGGCTTCTCTCATCTTTTGAACTCAACACCTGAAATCTTAGCAAAGGCCGATGTGATATGCCTCCAAGAAACGTGGCTTGCTAGTACACCATATGTTGAAGGCTTCGAAGTTGCAATAAATCCAGCCATTAGACAGAAAAAAGGCCGCCCGATGTCGGGCCAATTAGTTCTCATTAAAAGAAACTCTGGTATGAGAATCAAATCAGTACTAAACTTATATCGCCTTTTCTGCAGATGGTTGGTGTTGAATAAGTAAACCAGATAGAGAAGAAGGAGCAAGTTATTCATCTCCTAAACGTTTACTGGGACACAACGTCAAAAACACACCAAAAATTTGAAGACGACTTCCTAGAAGCTATAGATAACATTCTAATTGATGACCCGGGGGCCCCGCTGATTGTGTGTGGAGACTTCAACATGAAATGAATAGAAATTGACCAAGAAAAGACTCCTATGAATTTCAAAGAAAGATACAAGTGCGAATGTTGGTTAGACGAAATGGCACACAGGAATCTGGTAATGCAGAACGGAACAACTCGAGGAGACATACCTGCGAAGCCAACCTGGGAAAGAGGTGGGCAAAAATCCATACTAGATTACATCTTTGTATCGAAAAGATTAGTGCCAGAAATAGTTTCATTGAATGTGAACAAGTCAAACAAAAGTGACCATAACATCGTGTCAATGGAATGGATGATGGACAAACCAGTACAGCGGAATCAATGGAGACAAGCAATCTCGGTGGTACTGGGAACAGATTGCGTTTAAAGAATGCCGACCTAGTGGCAGTGACAGAGTCCATGCAACAGTCCCAGGAGTTGGGCTGGTGTAATCCGATTGAATTTTTAGAGATTTACAAAACTAAAAAGAAGACCTCTCTGAATAGTGCTGGGTACAAAAAACACCAATATGACCCTGAAATTGCGAGAAGAAAGAGAGAGTTAAGGAAGACCCTAAGAAAAACTGGCGCTGCAAAATTGATGGATTATAAGAGCCAGATAAAAAAGGCAAAGAACCGATACAATAATTGGTACAAACAGCATAGAGCAGTGATGGAGCAACGGGATGCCGAGCAAATGCTGAAGGCTTTAAACAAAAGAAACTCCAGGGGCTTTTGGGCTATAATAAATGAAGCAATGAACTCCGAAAAGGTGATAATATCAAATATGGTAACTGAGAATGAGTGGGAAAGGCACTATGCAAAGTTATTTAAAAAAAGAAAAACTCCGAGTTCCACAAACTTCACCTGGAGCCAGCTGTGGGAAATTGAAATAGACAAAGAGGATATCCATACAACGATCATAAAAAGCAATGCCTCACGTGCTGCAGGGCCTGATGCTTGTCAAATGCAGACCTAAAAGAGAACATCGAAGAGTGGTCAGACTTCTGTGACATCTTGTTTCAATTAATAATAAAAGAAGGTCGGATCCCACTGACATGGAAATCTGTAAGAATCGTACCTATCTTCAAGAAAGTAATCCGCACCGACACTGCAAATTATCGGCCAATAGCCCTGCTCGATGTAGTGGGAAAAGTGTTTGCATCGCAATTACTTGCACAACTGACCACATGGATTCGAAAAGAGAAGATCTATGATGACCGTCAGTCTGGGTTCGTAAAAGGTGTAGGCTGTGGCGTTAATTTGTTAATTTTGAACCTGCTAAAAATTTACGCAATTAGATCTGGCCAAAAAATATACCTTGCAATTATCGATATGGCAAATGCGTTTAATGGGGTGGATAGAGAAACACTCTGGAACAACCTTATGGAGAGGGGGTGTAGCAAGAGCCTTATCCAAGCCATCAAAGAGCTATATTCAGATACTTACATACAAGTCCGTCTGGACAGCGAAGGAAATCTAACAAATCCCATATCAACAAAGAGAGGCGTTAAATAAGGGTGCCCAATAGGGGCAACCCTATTTAACTTCTATATATCAGAAGTTGGTACCGCCCTAGAAAGTGTGGTGTCATTTCCACCGCGGATAAATGGAATCCAGATAAAACATATCATGTACGCAGATGACACGGTGATCTTAGATCGTACACCAATTGGCCTCCAACGAAAACTGACAGCGCTAAGAACCTTCCTGGAAGATCTGGGACTGGAGATCAACGCGTCCAAATCAGAAATTCTGGTACTTGAAAATAAAGAGGAGGAAAATCCAACAAGTTCAGACAAGGGTGGTTGCTTGGGGAGAAAAAGCTGAACAAAGTTCCACATACAAGGTACCTGGGAATAATCATCAGTTCCAGCATCAATGATGAGCCGATGTCCAAAAAACATCTAAACAGCTGCAAACAACTGACTTGGCAAGGCATTATAATCCAAAACAAATATGGAAAATTTTCATGTGACCCAGTAAGAAAATTTTACCAGAGCAAAGTCTGTCCAATTTTAACCTATGGAGCAGAGAATATGTTCGGGTGTGACCACAAAATATGGTCGCGATGCGAAGGCTACTTCTGGAAGAAAGTTCTTCAGATTCCCCAAAGTACGCTGACGGCCAGTGTCCTGTACGAAGTAGGGATCTCCTCTCTTAATGTGAGAATCACATGGAATAAGTTAGCATTGTTCAGAAAAACATATGAAGAGGCAAACTTGCCACCTCTTAAAATTTTGATGGAAGAGAAGACACAAAAGAAATGAGCGCTAAATGAATGGAAACAACAAGGTAAAGGGATCCTAAACCAACTAGGAACAGATGAGCGAACCCTATGGTATAACCCAAACTCAGTGAAAAGAAAACTGCTAGACCTCGATTGGATCGAAAAAGAAGAGAGAAGATCAGCCCATAAATCCATGCAAAATATTCCACCTGAAGCCAAAAAACGCAATACACTCCCAAAATATCTAATGTTATCACCCTGTAAACGTTTAAGAAGGTTGTTTTTAAAGTTCTGTTTGAATATCTTTGAAACTAAAGAGATTTTAAGACATCGACGGATGATTCCAGAAAGTAACTTAAAATGCAGATTTTGCGCAAAGGATGACGAAAATGTAAAACATCTGGTGTTGACTTGTACGGAACTTAGGGTGCAACGTGAGAATTGTTTGGGGAAGGTGATGAGTTCATTCCAGACGCACAACTCTGAAGAATGGTGGAAACAACTTCACATTGTGGAAAGTAAAACGTTGATGATTCGTATGATGCGATTTTTGGAGCAAATTCAAATCCAATTAGAGACAAGCCCATATATTTGAACACCGATATCTGAGAGCTAGAGAGAAAGGAGCCGTGATGATCCATGTGAAGGACACACGAGATATAGACCAGCTTATCATTGAGTTGAGTAATATGTTACAGGACGAGTGATGTAACAAAAAGGATTTAGAGGAAAAATTGAGTAATTTTAAAGGTTACAATCAAGGCAAAAGGTGACAAGTTGCTTTGTCTTTTCTTTTCTTTTTTACATTTTCAAAAAGTTTGTATAAACTAAATGAAATAAAAAAAATAAAAAATCAGTCCTAGGTCCAGCAAAAGAGCTGGGGGTCTCTAAGGTTGAAGGGAATTAGCACGGAAATGAAAATTCTCTCTAACAGTGTAAAACAAAAGCACAATGTTTGGGGATACATGAAATATGTTGGGAAGGTTGCCTAAAAGAGAAATCTTTCCTAACGGTTACAGGGCCAACATAAAACCAAGCCCAAACAGAACGTAAGGTTTAATTTACTTACCTGTAACTATTGTTCTCCAGCATGGGTCTTACATGGATTCACATGCTCATGAATATTCCCTGTCGTCAGGCTGGGAATCCTTGGTAAAAGAAAAAACAGTTTCACTTTCACTTAAAAAGTGCATTCCTCCTCTAAACCAATCACTGTCCTCTGGGCCATACTGCCCCCATCCAATGACAGTCTTCCCCTAAGCCCCTATTCTGGCAGCCATCTTCAGATATGGTATGCACGTAAAGTGGCAGTATGACCAAAAAGAGCTGCAGAGGGGACTGAGGGAGGGTTTGCATGTGAATCCATGCCAGACTCATGCTGGAGAACAATAGTTACAGGTAAGTAACTTAAACTTTCTCCACCATGGGGTCTGCATGGATTCACATGCTCATGAATAAAGAATACGCAGCAGTACAACATTATACAACCACGGGAGGTGGCAAGGCTCAATAGAAGCAATTAACTCTTACCTCTGGAACAGACTCACCTCAAGTTAACAGGTTGCGTAGCACTGCCTGGCCGACTCTGGACTCCTCCCTGGAATCCCTGTCGACGCAGTAGAACTTCGTGAAGGTGTGCATGGACCTCCACGTCGCAGCCCTGTAGATGTTCAACAGGGGCACACCAGACAGGAACGTCGTTGTTGCAGCGATTGCTCTGGTGGAGTGGGCTCTCGGACGGCCGGGCAGCGGTTGGTTCGCCAACCGATGACAGTGCGTAATGCAGCCGGAAAGCCACCTTGAAATGGAAGCCTTGGACAAGGCCTTCCCATGGTTCACAAACAGTTGTGAGGTCTTCTGAAAACTCTCTCTGCGTGTCACGTAGAACTTCAGGGCACGAGCAACTTCCAGCGAATGCAAGGCCCTTTTTCCGGCGGTGACAAAGGTTTTGGGAAAAAAAACAGGTAACACCAAAGGCTTGTTGAGGTGGAATTCCGACAGAACCTTCGGCAAGAAAGAGGGGTGCATACGCAGCACCACCTTCGATTCGTGGAAAGTCAGGTAGGGTTGCTTGCAGGATAGGGCCTGGATCTCACCTACCCTTCTTGCAGATTGGATGGCCACAAGGAAAGCCGTTTTTCTACGAGAGTAACTTGAGAGGGGATTGATGCATAGGCTCGAAGGGATCCCTCGTCTGAGTTCCTACGCCGGGGCAGGGGCCTTCACCGATGGGAAAGATCAAAACAGTCCTTAGAGAAATACCTTGACGAGATGGCGGGACCAAAGTGAAGATTTTCCTGGAGACCTGGTGTAGCAGGAGATAGCTGCCAGATGTACGTTGATGGATGCATGTGTCATGATGCCTACCTCTAAGGAGCCAGGCCGGGCCCAGCAACCCCAGAGGCAGACATCATTTTCCCCAGGGAAGTCTCAGCGGGCCCAAGTCGGGGCCCTTTGGACTCAGTCCTGGCGCCTTAGGCGCCAGGCTCATAGCGGACCCCAGTCCTGGCGCCTTAGGCGCCAGGCTCATAGAAGAGGATATGTGTTTAAGTGCTTGGGTGCACACTTACCTGATGCAGACCTTGCTGCTTCATCCAGGCCCTCTTGAGGCCTGAATGGGACTACTTAACCTGTAGGACTACTTCACCACCCGGGTGTGGTCGGGGAAGGATACATACCTGATTGGTGGAAGGATACATACCAGGAACTTCTTCCAAGGCTATTTAAACCCCACCCGAACAGCCACACATGCTTCGCGTTGTTCTGCACCTAGCAGCTGGACGCTCACCATGTCAGCTCCTGCATCCTGACTTCAGCCACGCCTGCCAGCACCCTGGAACACCGGCAAGGGGAGAAAGGAAGAGAATAGGAGAAGAAAAGCCCTTACCTGCTAAATCTGCATCCCAGAGTCATTTCTCCAACGGCCCTGAAAAGGAAGACATCATTTTAAAGGCATTTCGTTTCGATCGCTGCAGCGCTGCATTGTACTCACCTTTGCAAGGCGCTTCCATCTTCAGCAGCGATCTTCCGGATTCAGCTACGCCCCGGCGCCTAGAGGAAAAAAGACAAGAACAAAGGTGAGAAGGAGAAAAGGAATAAGGAAAGCTCAGTTTCCTTTTAAGTCTTACCTGTTGGATTATTCCCACTGCATTTCGGGTCCTGCCGCTTCCTGGCATCTCCGGACCCCGGCCCCTATGGGGAAAAAAGACAAAGACATTGAATGAGCGAATGCAAAGACATTACCTGAGCGCTCATCCAGAACTGTTTCACTTCGGGTCGGCGCCATATCTCCGGCACTCCGAACCCCGGCCCCTAAGGGGAAAAAGACATAAGCATTAGCGCTTGCTGCAATTAGACAACGAACATTATTATTAAGCTTGAACTTTTGAACAGAACTTTTACAGCGCCTTACCTGAACAGTCAAGCTTACCTGAACTCCCATCAATCCTCAATCCAGTGAAGTAACTGGGTTTCAACGCGCCCCTGCATCAGAAGCAGGATGGAGAGCTCATCCTTCCAAACCCTAAGGAGGGTATCCAACGAGCCAGGGAAGCCAGAATAGAGGGGCCCTTCCTGTCCATCTTCAGAGTTCTGCGCCTTCGACGCCGCGCCTCCGTGGGAACCAGGTGAGCGTTACAGCATGCACCAGTTTGGCCTTGGCCAAGGATAGCAGGTATGGAAGGATCCGTGGGGCCGTGACCCCCAGAGGGGTAATCTTCTGAGACCGGCACCACGTAGTGAAACGCTTCCACTTGTGACCGTAGCACTTCCAAGTCGAGGATGCCCTACCCTTGACGAGGACTTCCCTGCAGTCTGCAGGCAACTCATATCCTCCAAACTCTAGGGCTGCAGGAGCCAAGTCCTCAGGTTCAGCGATCCTGGGTCACGATGAAGGATTGCACCTCCTTCTCTGTTGGGAAGATCCGGAAGCACTGGCAGCTTGTTGTTGTTGGCAGTGACGTTGACAAGCTGAGAAGGTCCGGATACCAAATCTGCCCCGGCCACATGGGTGCGATGAGTATCATTTTGCATGGACACTGGCTGAGTTTGTTGATGACTTGTAGCAGGAGAGGAACGGAGGGCAAGTGTACAGGAACAGCCCTCCCGACGGGAAGGAGAACGTGTCCCTCATGCTCCTCGGTTGGTGGAATCTGCTAGCAAACTTCTGGCACTTGAAGTTTGCCGCTGTTGCAAATAGATCAATATGGGGCCTGCCCCATTTCACGAATAGGCTGTGATCCTAACAAAGCTCCCACTCGTGGCAAGAGCCCAGTTCCCTGCTTAGGGAGTCTGCAATGGTGTTCTTGACTCCTGCCAGGTGGAGAGGGACGAGGAACATCCACTGTCCGAGGGCAACAGCCACAGACACTTCCTTGGAGAGCGCTGGGGATCGAGTGCCCCCATGCTTCCTGATGTAGAACATGGTGGTGGTGTTGTCTGTGAAGATCCTCACCACCTTGCCCCTCAGAAACGGTAGGAACGACTTGAGGGCCCAGAACACTGCCAGCAGCTCCAGGATGTTGATATGAAGAAAATTCTCCTCTGGCAGCCACAGGCCTCTGGCATGCAGACGTCCGATGTGCGCTCCCCATCCTTCCAGAGAGGCATCCGTGGTGACCCTTTCCTGGTATAGGTTTTTTTCTGTTTTTAAATCCTGTGCCTTGGGCGATGTTGGAGCAGACGCCCCACCATCCTATCGCCCGAGGGAACTCTTGATGAGAGGGATTTTGTCTGTGAAGCTTCCGGACACCTGTATCCAGCGGGCGTCCAGGAATTTTTGTAGGGGTCGCATTTGCAACCTGCAGAGCCGGACAAGATAGATGCAGGACAAAATCACGCCCAGTAACTGATGGAAATTCGTGGCTTTCATCCAACTTTGGCGACAAAGGCAGACACTGTTCCCCATCTGTCGGAACTCTGTGTCAGCAAAGTCCAATTCCACTGTGATGGTGTGAACCAACGCCACCTGCCCTTCCTGGAAAAGAGGGATTGCCTCCATCTTCTTATCATCGGGGAGGAACTCCAGAATCGGCCCCAGCTTGCACCACAACTCCCTGTCATACCTGGCCAAGATCGACAGTGCGTTGGCCGCCTTGATAGTGACGCTGTGGTGTAAATCACGTTCTTTCCCATGGCGTCCATCCTTTTCCCCATCATTGTCCAGAGGGGACGAAGACGACGAGGATGGGTTGGCCGTCCGTTCCTCGCGGCCGCCGATACCACTGAATCCGGCGATGGCTGCAACCTCAGGCACTTCGGTGCGGAGTCCAGCACCCTATATTTCTTCTTCAGTCTATCCCACTTGGCTGGAGCTGTGCAAGGGTTCTTCATGAGGGCCAGGCCCTCCTGCCAACCATCGTCCAGAAAAGGCACCACCATGATGATCTTCGTTTTGGCCTCGCGTCTTTGATACAAGAAGCCCTTCTTCTTGGTTTCCTCAGGCACCAACTGGAATAGCTTGGAGGCACTGGTGATCATGGAGTGGAACGATCCCACTCCATCTGGTGGGGACACCCTCTAAGGAGCATCCAAATGTGGTGATTCACTGTTCGCTGTGGCAATGTCTTCATCATCATCCGCCGTCGTGGCTGTATCCATTCCTGTATCCGTGTCTGGGTCCTACGGCGGAGAAGGGACCCGATGTGGTGGAGGAGGCTGAAACGGGGGCGTTGGATGACGCTTCCTCTTCTTCGCTGGAGGCTGATCAGGGACATGTGGGTGCACAGGTGCCGGAGGCATCCTCACCCGGATCTCTGATGCCAAGGTTTGGGCAACGGCCTGGGAGGGCTGTGTCAGGGCCTCCTCGCCACCCCTTTTTTCCACTTGCGGGTCTTCAACCGGGCCCTGAGCTGGTTGACCCCTTCTGGCATGCCGGCAGATTTTGCAAAAGTCACTGCGGCGGTGTCGCGCCTTGGGGGTAGGGACACTTTCTGAGCTGTGGGGCTACCCTTGCAGGATCAGCGCCCTTAGCTGTCGTGGCAGTAGCAGTCATTGATGGAGTCGCCAACAAGGTCTTAGCCTGTGTCGGTTGAGCCTGCTTGGGCTGGTCGACCTTCTTTTCCTCCGTCTGCGGCTTCTCAGATTTATCACATAGTTTAGCCGGGGCAGATGATTTCCTCTTCGAAGAGGAGCTGGACAGTCAGCTGGCAATGGAGGTGGAAGGTGATGCTGATCGCGCCCTATCCACCTTGGGACCCACAACTGCGGCCAACCCAGTGGACTAGGAATTGCAGCTGTTGGCCTTATCTTGGGCCCCCACAGATGAGGCACCCTCAAAGGACTTAGAAGATCACTCCTCGGACCGGCTTGGAGCATGGGTCAGAGGCCTTGACGGTAAGCCTGTCCCTCATTGTTTTCTTGGAGATACCGAGGCAAATCTCCCACTGTACCTCCTTGTGTTCCGGGTGCAGGCAGTAGAGGCATTGAAGGGGCTTGTCCATCACAAACACATTCTGTAGCCCGCATGTGGTGCAGGGCCTGAAAAGGGAACTTCCCTCCTTCTCCTTCGTCATGGTCGGAGGGCGCGAAGTAGGCCCAAAGGCCTTGTAGAATCTTCAATGATCTTCACCCTTGAGGGGCGCTCAACTTCACCGACAACGGGTCCCCACTGTCAACAGATGAAGAAAAGAGCACACAGGCTTCTTTGAAACAAAAATAGAACTTTTTCCACCAAAAATACTACCAAATTTACAAATAGCTCGGAGAGCAAACTCGAGGACTCCCAACACTGAAGCGTGCAGTAAAAATCTGAAGATGGCTGCCGGAGGAGGGGATTAGGGGAGGGCTGTCATTGGATGGGGGCAGTATGACCCCGAGGACAGTGATTGGTTTAGAGGAGAAATACCGCTTTTAAGTGAAAGCAAAACTGTTTTTTCTTTTACAGAGGATTCCCAGCCTGACCACGCGGAATATTCATGAGCATGTGAATCCATACCGGACCCCTCGCTGGAGAAAGATTATGATTATGAGCCGTTCTTCCTTGCAAATGAGCACAAAGAGTGACATCATAAACAGTGTATTGTGGAAGCGAGTTATGGTTCCTTTAGGAACTTTGACTGGCAGATTTACATTGATGACACACCAAACACATTTATATGCAAATATATCGCACAATTCACAAATGTGGGTAACGGTCTGATGCCAACAGATGGCACTGAGTATCATTCAGATGCCAGCAGTGCATTCGCAGATATGAGCTTATGCATCCATGCTCTTGCCTGAGATTATGATTCATCTACATAGTGAAGATCGATCAGTGAATGCCCCCCTTGTATGGAAAAGTGTGTGAAATTGCATGATAAGCCCATGTGCCAGTACCATGACAAACGCCATTTGCTTCCCCGATGTGTAAAAGCCAAAGCCAGCCACTGAGCAAGTTAGAGTGAGGTTTGAGACATCTCTCACCCTTAACAGGTACATTAGCTTATGGAAAATGACAGGCCCCTTGTCTCATCTGTCAAATCCCACATCCTTATTGCTCACCGGGCATCATGTTTATGTTTGAGATAGAGAGTGAGAGAGATGAAGTGAGACAAATATAGAGAGACAGAAAGAGAGTGAGAGAGAGAAGAGAGAGAGAGAGAGAGAGAGTTTGACAGTGCCAATGTGAGAAAGTGAAATGTGAAATGTCTGCAAGGGGATGGTGCTAAGAATGATGGGAAAACACCAGGTTGTTTTGCCTGGTAAGTCCTTTGTAATGTGTTGCTACAATGTTTCATGCCTTGTTCATGCCTTCCCATGGCAGGTTATGATTTGCTGAATGTGGTTTCAGGATTGTCTGCACCCCACATCAACCTGCCCATCGAGCTGTCTGACTGCTCCCCCAAAACAAGCTTATATTTTATATTCCAACACACAATACACATACCAACTAAGCCACCTACGCATGGCAATTGAACACCTCTCACACCAGTAATCAAATATTAGGACACTTCACTTATGGGCACACAAGGCTCCCGTTCTGATACAAATGGATCTTGGAGCCCAACACAGAAAAGCCTAGAAACTGACCTGCATGCAGAGCTCGTGGTACTTCCAGTCTGTACGCAGTAGTACATACAGTCCGAACACATCATAACAACAGAAAAGCTATCTTTCATTTTCCACCTCTCTACTAACCAAACCAACCCCTCTCTTTCAGATCCACCAGGGCACTTGGACACCATGCAAATGGCAGCTGAGCATGGTATAAATGCCACTAACATGGCATTTAGGACCATACATGTGAAGGCTTTAGAAAGTCGAGCTATCCCCCTAAATAGCACATACTGCACTGTACATTGTCAAGCTTTAGACAGCAGAGTTATCGTCCTAAACATACAGCACCTACAGGATCAGGCTTTCGACAGCAGTGCTATCCCCTCAAATTTCATATATTGTAACTCTGACAAAGGCTCCTCCCTGGCTCTAGGGGTACCAAGTGGGGTGACCAAAGGGGAGGGGTCTCCCCAAGCTACCAGGTGACGGACCCAAGGAGGTATGGGGAGGATTCTCTGGTCACCCTTTCTTAAATCCTGTCAGCAATCAGGGGATAGTCACATGTGGTGCAGAAGGAGCGCTGGCACTTTAAGCACAATGCCTCATCTAATGCAATGCCGGAGGTCATGTAATGCAGGAAAACCAGAGCGGGCCTTTAAAGGTCTGATCCTCAACTTGTACATTTCCCAAGCCCATGAACTACAGGTACCACCTTCGCCCCATTTGGCCAAGCATGTGAGGGGAAACTTGACACAAACACACACACATATGTATACAAACGCACATATTCACCAACTGTACTGATGTGGAATGACACTATGATGTAGTCATGCCTTTGTCAATTCCCAGCAGCTTTTTTGCAGAAGCGAAATCCGATGCGCAGCTGAATCAAAGTTGGTGGGCCAGCTTTTAGGCACGTCCACCCACACTCATGAATCCCTAAATCGTGCACCGTAACACCTGCTGGAGGCGTATAACTTTGTGGGGACCAAAATCTTCCAAAAGCTTATCAGAGGCTCACAGTGCAAACCATTACCTGAGAACGAGGCTTCATGGAAGGAGTGAGTTACTATATAAACTACGGTCCCAAACAAAAGGGGCTGGTTGTTAAGAGGATGAGCTGGTGTTGAGAGTTTATAATGAGGTGGAACGTTAAGGAGTTGCAAGCAAGGGTTGAAACAGAACGATGTTGGAGAGGAGAGGGACGGATAAATCATCAGTAGGATGTTGGATGACGAAATCAGGAGGTTTGTTGAAGAAATGAGGAGGAGATTAGTTTGAAACATCAGGAGGAGGTTGAGATGAGACATCAGGTAGAGATTGAAATAAGACATCAGGTGGAGGTTTGGTTGAGGTATCAGGAGAAGGTTGGGTTGAAACATTTGGATGAAGTTAGAGATGTCAGGTGGAGGTTAGTTTGAGACATAGCTAGCAAGATCAGGAAGGAACAAGGGGGCATATTTTGGTGAAAGCACGGGGTGGGACCCTGAACAACAGAAGCGGTCATGCCAGCAGTGGGAGGAGGAACAAGCATGTAGCATGAAGTTGAAGAGGAGCAGGACCAGACCAGGAGTAGAGATGTGGTAAAGAGGGAAGAAGTCAGAGCAGTAAGACAGGGAGGTGACTGGGTCCCTCTCAGAGTCGTCTGCAGAAATGAGGAGAGGAAAGTCCAGTTGTCCCGGTCACACAGTTTAATATCAAAATAAATGAATCTCAAGAAGACCAGAAAAAAGGAAGGATGTAGTAAACAGAGGATTAAACAGAGGAGCTCTTAAACTCTTAAACCTGAGCTCAGGAACCGAGGGCGAGACCATAGAATGCCAGAGAAGAATGGTGCAGAAACCCCTTCCAGCCAGAGTTAGAGAACAGAGAGAGAGACCATGAAGACGAGCAGTGAACAGTGTCAAAACCCCTTGAAGCCCGAACATGTGCATTGCTGGCAATTAACCCAGAGTGGCCGTGGGGCCTCAAAATACTTATTAATTTGTGTTTGTGTAATTTTGTACAGATCCTGTTTGTTGATTTGGCTTTACATGGTCAGTCTTTACACAACAAAGCAATCCCCCTAAATCGCACATATTGCCTTATATATGGTCAAGCTTTAGACAGCAGATGTATCCTCCTTAATCACACATACTGCACCGTAGATGCAGGCTTTAGACAGCACTGCTCTCACTCTAAATTGCACATGCTGCACAATAGAGGGTCATGCCTTAACAGTAGATGTTTCCCCTAAATTGCATTTGCACTGCAACTTACATGGCCAGGCTTAAGATAGCAGAGCGATCCGCTGACATCGCACAGACTGCATTGTACATGGTCATGCTATGGGCAGCAGAGTTATCCCCTAAATTGTACATAATGGACACCCTGTAGGTTCATAATGTCACAAGAAGGCAGAATAAAATGGTAGACGTTATCAGGCTGGTGTATAAAAGGAATGCTGGAAGAATTAGATTAGCTGGGCTAGCAAAGACAGGCTAGGGCAAAGCTGTGGCTAATGGAGGGCCCACGAGTCACAAGAATACAGAAAACTACCAAGTTACCATAAGGAGCCAAAATGCCCAAAAGAGTAAATGCTACTCACTATAGTGGCTACTGTATTTATAGCAAATAAATGTTCCTCCTCTTCTTCCATACTCTTGGGAGTTCCTGTCCACAGGGGAGAAGGGGAGAGTGAAGATGGGTTCTGAACTATTTTCCAGCTGAAAGTCCTCACACTTTTAATGTGCATTTGCACACCCTTGGGCTGTCGTCCATGCAGTAGTGCTTGCAGAACACAGAGCGTGAGGCTCAACTAGCTACTTTAGCCCCTGGAAGGCTACCAAAGCCGCCTATTCCCTTACTGCATACATATGCACGCCATTGTAGGGAGAGGTTTTTCTGAGATTCGTACCACTCCCTGGTGCAGGACACGTTTCATCATGCAATAGTTGCTTCGAATGGCAGGTGTCCATGTGATGAGCTGCCGTATAGCGCAAACAGATGTTCTGAAGAACAGAAGTCTGCAGGCCTCTCAAGATTAAACTTCAGGGCTCGAAGCACATCAGACCAATGAAGACTTCCTGATTCATATGGAAGTCAGAAAGAACCTTATGGACACATGCTGGATCAGTCCTGAGAACTAAACTGTCATTGAGAAAGACAATGTAGGGTTCGGAAACCGAAAAGACTTGGAGTTTGACCACCCTGTGAGCCAAGTAACGTCTTCCATGAAATCAAACTGAAACTGATTTCTGCTGACACAAAGGGTTCCCAGAACCACATTCAGATCCCACTAGGGATGAGGAACCCTGACTGGGGGATAGCAGGTCAAGCAGACCCTTGAAATTACGCTTAACTATACTGTTTAGCAACGAAAATTAAATGTCGCAGAGTTTTAAGCACCTATTGAAGAAATATAAGTGCAACAAGAATCACTTGAAATTCTAGAGGAAGTAAGGCTTCACAAAAGGTAGACACCTGCATCGAAGAGAATCATGACACAGGTACAAGTTCCTTGTCAATGTAGCAGTGGAAAAAACTGAACCACTTACACTTGCAATGGTCTTGGGTGGACTTCTTGCTTGCCACCATCAACAAACATGTTGGCATCTGAAATATTACACTAACTGCTCAAGTACCAGGTTGATAAATTCCAAGACTGTGGGATGGATTAAGAACTCTCCCCTGGTTCTAAGAACGGGTGACTGTACTCTGGGGAAGCTGAATGGGATAGACGGACATCAGGTACTTGAGGTTGGTGAACCAGAACCTGGTCAGCCACTTTAGAACTACCTGTATCAAGTCAACTTGATGTGACTCTTGAAACCTATTGATCACCCGATGTGTGTGAAGGCATATCCAACCAGATCGTCCAACTGTACTGTCAAGCTGGAGCCCAGAGAGTTGGCTCAATCACCAGACGAGAGGCAAAGAGAGGGCACTTTATGATCAACCACGTTGCAAAAAGGTCCACTGAGGACTGTCCTCATTTTGTAAACAGATCCTGTAGTACTAGGGGGTGCAGCTTCCATTGGTTATCCTGGAACTCCTGCCTGTTGAGGATGTCCACCTTCCGAATGTTGTGCCCTGGAAGATGCAAGGCCTGTATCATGGGATTGTGAGACAGAGCCCACTCCTATGGCTCCAACATCAGGAGGGCCAACTGGGGTCTTCTTAAGTGCCCCTGCTTGTTGATGAAAAACAATGTGGCTGAGTTGTCTGTCCAGATCTTGATCACCAGGCATCAATGTTCAGAGGAAATGCCTATAGAGCCTATAGAGCATTGAAGACTGCTGGCAACTGCCACACTGATGTGCAACTGTCTTTGAGCAGGCAACCGCAAGTTGTGAACTTGCATCCCATTCAGGGTTGTTTCCTATCCTAGGAGGGAGGAATCTTGTTGCAAACTTGATGTTTCTCCGGATTTTTCCACCACTGGAGGTCTGCCTAAGGGCCCCTTTGGAATAGGAATCACCATGCCCTGTAGTTCGGAGTCCTGACAAGCAGAACTGAGAGGGCACATCAGGCCGCGAGGCCCATCAACCTTTGGAGACACCTTGCTGTTGGCCTGCGGGAACCTGAATCATGCTGCAAATAGACAGGATGTCTCGGGCAGCATGCATCTCATAGTGGAACCCTATAAGGACAGGTTCCTGTAAACCTTTAAAGATGATTTCCTGGGGATCCCAGACTGATCCAACTTTCAAGGAATCCCCAGAAACAAGCTCAGACCTTGGGATGCCTCCACTGGGATGGCCACCCGAACCAGCAACTGATGCTATTAGCTCAGTGAAGAACCAGGGAGCTGCATGCAGCCCAAAAGGGAGGATCTTGTACCAGAACTCCTTCTTGCCATCTGAGTAGTTTCTTAGAGAGGAACATGGGGTTTAGCAGCCGTAGATCCACAGCACACTGAGTTTCCCTCCCTGGTCATCTTGAACCTCAATAAGGGGGGAGAGAGGTTGAAAAGAGAAAGGTCCAGGATGGTGGGCAGGTCTGCCAGCTTGAGTTGCGTCAATGTGAATAACATGATAAAGAAACCCACTCTCTACTGAAGCGGAATATCTTACACCACCTTGAGATAGAGCAACTTCTCTTCCTCCTTCACCAGGACAGAGATCTTAAATGCGGTTGTGGTGAACGAGTTGAACTATAGGAGGAACCAGTAGGCAGAACTCCACCTTACTACAGACAAAATCCAGGAGTCCATGGAAATTGTTCTCCAAGACAAAAAACAAAGGGGGTCCTGGGAGTCCCTCTGCCGGACATTAGTCCCGGTTACGAGAGCCTTACCCAGATCCTTTAGCTCACTATCTTTCACAGAGGAGAAATTTCCAAAACATATCAGTCTTTGTCCTGCCCTGGGGCAGTCCACCACCGAAATGCTAGGCAACCCTCATCTGAAAACGAGTAGCAATCGTTCTCCAAGACTCCATTTGGCATGAGCATGAACCAACCAGTAGCATGCTTTGAAGACAGTCAGTTCAAAGAAATTTGAAATAATCACAGGGATTGGAGCATTACTGATTCTTATAGTGGGAGGAAGGGTCCTTTCAGGCTGCCTGAACCAGTGTTCAGAAACCACTTAAAAGCACAAAAGACATTGACCATGCCTTCTCCATTGGACAGAAAGGGCCTCTGTGAGGTCCTGGCTAGGAAGGGTAAAGATTATGCTGGGTGTGTGCTGTCCTTCCTCCAAAGTGCCCCATCTGTTGCCACATTAAAATGTTTGGCTCCATCAAATAGCAAGCCAAGAATGATATCTTAAAAGGCCATGATGTGCTTTATTGCTGCCATATAGGTCTGCTTCTGACCTTGATCACAATAGGCACTGGCTATGCAGCTGAGCCGATATGATCGACTGAGTGAGGCCTGTATCCAGTCCTAGGCTGCTTGGCGCACTGAAGTCCCACACTGAAGTAACCCCTATTATCCTGTGGGAGAAAGTGCTTAAACTGCACTAGTTCCATCCACAATCTTTGATTAGCAGTAGCTAAGACAGCCTCGGCTTTGGCCTGGCACAAATGCATGGCCAAATTCTGATAAACTTTTTGCCAAAGGAATCCAGATGCTTATCCTCTTTACCAAGTACTGATGAGGAGGAAGACCCTGCAAAGGCCTTGGAGAGAAAAGTGGCTGCAGTCACGACCAAAGACAGTGGCTGAGGATGCGACATCAGACAAGCCTTATCGTTTGGATCGGAATCCCCATGGGCTCCTGGCTACACCAAAAGCACTCTGGGATACAAATGTTGGACCACCGGAACAGACATTTCTGGAAGGTCTAAAGTTCCAGGAGGCCAGTAAGTCTATACTGGAAATGATATGGCCGTGGAAGGCTTGCCTCCCTCCCTCCACACTGTGAAAACAAAATCAAAATATCGAGGATGAGTACCCCAAAAGGTAATACACCGAACACGGGTTACAAAGGAACATACAAAGTACTTTATTTTATACTGAATCCAGTTACAAAAACAGAGCAAAATCAGATAGCTATTGGCCCTCAGTACAACACAACAAACTCCAGCGTGGTTCAATGTGTTCAGTGAGAGACATTGTACATTAGAATGCATTCGCTTTTTATACACTTGGTGGGCACGATGTCCAGCCCCACTTCGGGTTAATATTCCATGTAATACATCACTGATCTAGGGTTCGTGCCAAGTCTCGAACAACCGCATATAACTGGTTTGCCTTTAATACATGTATAAACAAGCCTATGCAATAACTGTGTATTCTAAGATTTTCCATGCAGGCCTTCTCAAACATTAATACAATGTAGTTAAACAAGTGTTCTACGTTCAGTATTTGAATACATTGTTTCAACATATGCTCGTGGATTAGTTTTGTTGCACGAGTAATCCTTTTACACACAGGTCAACGAAGGACAAGGTCTCAGTTCACGACCTCAACAAGTGGCCTGCAGGCAAGTTACATATTAGCTATGTACAGAGGTCAAGACGACCATGTTGTATTTTGGAATGACATCGTCCACCATTTTAACTCACAGGGTGACTTTTACAAAGCGAATCCTAAAATGGCGGATTGACCTAAAATGGCAGCTTACATTGATTTAAGGTCAGGACCTTGCAACACGGATTCTTTCGCAAGCGACTTTCGAGCAGCTTGGCATAGGCCAGTATTCATATATTTATTGCAATAGGAGGCACGATATAATTTCTCTTTTGACAAAAATCATCATTACCTCCATCAATGTCTGCGGTGTCCTCCTGATCAGGTGCATCCAGCGCAGGAGGAGGGTTAGGCAGAGGTGGCAGTGGGGATGGAGGCTGCACCAATGGCAATGGAGGAGCCTACGGAAGCCCAAGATGTGAAACCTGCTGAGTGGGCAGGGACACCACGACGGGTGCAGAGAGAACAGTCCAGTCCCACTCGCGAGGTCTAAGCAGGTGGGGGCTGAGCAACTGGTTTTACCGGAGGAGACTGGGGAACTGCTCTCTAATGATATCCCAAAAATACATGTTCATGCATGGAAACTGCTTGATAGCTAGAAACCTGTCTAAGAAGTGGTCTCCCAAGTGTGGCTAATGAAGCTGGAGTGGATGAGCCCAGGAGACCATTGACACATGCGTCCAAAAATAAACTTATATCCCTGATAGCTAAGGGCCTCCGTTAAAAGGAAAAGACAGCTATTGCATATCCAATTATGGCAGCAATTGCATAAGGGTAATCACGGAGCACTGTACTGATGGGATAAAGGGCTAGATCCATGTGGAGGCCTCAGAGCCCATACCAAAAAGGGCACATGACAGTCCTGGTGTCTCCTGAGGCAATGGCAGCTGCACTTTCCTGCTCTTTGTACCTGTCGGCCATTTTATAAGCCTTAACTGCATCATGCGATCTGGATCTTGACTGCCCTTAGAAGGTCACCTGAATACTGAGGTGCCTAGCGGGACCTCTAGAGAAAAAGTTTGGAGTTCCTCCATTTTGTTGTGATCATTATAAGCTTCTGGAAAGACTAAGCCGCTTTATGATGGACCCACAGACCTGTGTCTGCTCTTCGTCCCTTTATGGGGATCCTTGAGTCTTGCCATGGATGCAGCCCCTAACATGAACCTTAGACCTCTATCTGATTTTATCCTCTTTCCGGTGACCTTCAGGACATGGCTTGTAACCGTGGCCAGGGGCAGGCATCCACAACCTAATCATAACTTTGGGGTGGTATTAGATGGGTGGATCACATGGGAGGAGAAGGCCATCAAGGCAATGTGATGACTCTGTCCAGAGGGACGCAGTATTCATCCCCTTCTGAGGTTGAAGTTTCCCTGATGCCTGAATATCTAATGGCCTGTTGTCATAGTAGGGTTTCCTCCAAGACTTACTCAAGGTTCCAAGTATGAGACCCCTTTTGTAAACATGAACCCAATGTATATAGGGAACAAGGAGTTGCTACAACTACTAGTTATGATTCTACATTGAGTTTGGATAAACCTAAGAGAAAACTATTACCTCCTTTAAAATGTTCCCTTAAAAATACATCCTATAAACCACACAAACTGAGTGGATTAGATGATCTTAAAACAACTAAGAACATTATGGACTTCAAGTCCCATAATGCTCTTAGTACTGGGACGAGGAAGATGGACAAAGAGTTACTAAACCGTAGTGAGCTGTCTAGTTGTTCTAATGATCCACACCTGAGCGGGACCTTTAAACATTTAAAGGCCTTTCAGGTGCAGGTTGGTAGGAAGCAGTGGAGGAAGCAGTGGGAGCAGCAGAAGCAGCAGGAGAAAGCAGAAGTGCGAGCCGCTGCAGTACACTGTGCAGAGAAAGTGGTGGAAGGGAGGGTTCCTGAGAGTGGCAGAGGATGCACAGCGGGAAGCAGTGTTGAGCCCAGCTGTTCCGAGGGAGAGCAAAGCTCTCTGTGTCCTGCATCTCGCCGGGGTGTGAGGTTTTCACCAGAGTGCATGTGGAGCAGGAGAAGCTCTGTTGACCGACTGTGTGAGCAGCAGAGGGCTGACCAGAGCGGTCAAACACCGGGGAAGTCCCGATGAGTAGAGAAACAGAAGTAGCGAGTCAGGAGGAGGCGCCAGGAAAGACCAGTGATTTGGCTCCGACGTAGACCACTGTGTAAGAATATATATTTTGAATACCGAACCATTGAACTGCTACAAACTGGGCGCAACTCCCCTCTTAGGAGAGGTCGAATGGGAGAGTATTATAACCTACATTGCCAAAGCCAAAAGGGGAAAATCAGTAAGTAAAGTAAATGCAACATCCCAAAAGGGAGAGAACGAATAGGAGAACATTGTAACCCGCACTGCCCAAGCCAAGAGAAAGCAATAAGTAAGAAAAGGGCATACAACTTTCCTAAAGAGGGATATCTAACAAATGGACATTATAACAAGCATTGCCAAAGCCAAAGAAAGTCAATCGTAACATCAAGACCATTTGAATGCAGCAATCCCAGAACAAAATATCCTGTGGGAAAAAGTTGTAAACTACTTTTTAAGCAGCCAATATGTTGTGTAGAACGAAATCAGAGACTACAGGAGAAAGTCCTTCCTTACAGAAAGGATCAAGGGGGAGAGAAGTGCAACCTGCATGGTCTATGGCAAACAGACCAATATGTGAAAACATTGTCCTTTTGTACAAAATTTATGTAGAAGAAGTTGTGAACCAAGTGTATTGAAAGTCAAGAGACTGAATCAAGAAGCAGTTGTGAATTCAACTTTCCCCATTGAGGATTTAATTGTGAACGGTTTGGAGCAAGCCTCACCACAGAGTACAAGTAGTAGCAGTAGTAGGAGTTTTATCCTGGCAGGCGAGTATACCAGGAAAGGGACGAACGGTGGTTAGTCTTGGCAGACGAGTGGACCAGGAAGAAGATGATTTGAAGTACTGTAATGTGGTAGAGGGTTGTGGTGGAAAGGAAGTGGTGATTCCAATACTGTGTTTTGATTAACTATTATACATTCATCTTGACAAAAGTGTTGCTCAAGAAGAAGTGTTGATGAGTTGTTGTATATTTATACTGGAAAACGTCTTGCTTATGAAGAAGATATTGCTTATGAAGAAGAAATGCAATGTGATCAAAAAAAGTGCAAAGGACATTTACATTGACTTTTGATTGGCTGTATAAAGAAAGAATAGTTTTGGGTTTGCCAAGCAGAAGGTTGCAAAAGGTTTAACAATTATTTCAAGAGTGAAGAACCTTTTGTTGGAACTGTATATTACCTGGAGTGGAACTTGGCCATTGAAAATAACTTTCCTAAAATTGACTTTTGGTTTGAAACATCTTGAACTGGTCCAGCGGAAGGGGATCCAACCCTGGTTACAAGGATTTCTGTTTATGCTTATTTTTGAATTCTTATGTTATTTTGTAAAGTTAAAAAAAAATCAAATGATTCCTATATGATTTTGTTGTATGCATTAGTGTGAGGGACAGACATTCTTGGACATTGGGCTATTTTCCTTTAGCCTTAGTGTGTTAGTTAGGGAACTCCTAGTTAGGTAAGGGGGAGTTAAAATTTTTGTCTCACACTTGTGAGAAAACTCCACCTATGTGTCTGTCTCACGTATCTGACCCCTCACAAAGAGATCCAAATTAGCACCTATAAGAGGATCCTCAAGCCCTAGGCAAGATTTAGCCCCTTGTGAGCCCCTGTATTTGGGAAACTTGAATTTGCCTCCGGCAATCTGAGGACCGCTTGTGTCCCTCCTAGCCTGAGAAACATCTGGGAAGGCGTCCTCAGGCTAGACAGCCTAGAAGGAGGAAAGATCACGTACCTGTCACCTTTTCTTCTGCTCCAAAGTCCTCATGGCACTATGGGGGAGGCCAAGCAAAGATCTCTCACCTATGAAGACACATTGTGAGTGACCTAACTGAAAGAGCATCGCAGGACCAGCAGCAGTCCCAACGAAGGACCAACCCAAGCACTCCGGAGACAGGGAGTGTGGGCTCCACTCTAGGAATGTGCCAGTCGCAACTGATGCAGTCACCGAACACGGTTTTATCAGGCATAAGCATTTGGAATGAGAGCTGCAACGATGCCAGGCACCGACGGGGAAAAATTCAAAGAAAAAAAAACTATGCAAGGAAAAAGAAAAGTAAGGAATACAAAAGAGCCATTATGCACAGAAGCCTCTAGTCTGTTCGGCATGGACAAAGGGACTTGTGGGATGAGGCCCTGAGTGGTGCTGGTAGGGGTTTGGTTGGCATGTGTGCTCTGTATGACACAGCGTAAACAAACGGTGAGAGGACTTTCTGCTGGAAAGTGCTTCCAGTCTCATCCTCTCTCGTGGACAAGTCCCAAGAGTATCGACAAATGTATGGTTCTGGAACCAGCTTTAAAACTACACAAAAAATGTTTTGACACTCATCCCAGAAATCGTTCCAAATTGTGCAAAAGTGTAACTATGAGGGTACAAATCAGTCAACCCATCTTACTCCAGAAAGGCATCCCTTCTTCCCCTTTCACGCACCTCTGTAGTGAAATTGGGAACATGATAATCTCTGACAGACCCTACTCATCTGTGCAGCGACAGACCATAAAACGACAAATACTGCATACCTGCTTATGCTTTAATTTTATTACTTAGCTCTTGACTTCCTTGGAAAGCGGGCAGAGATCAATATCTAGTAAGCAGCCAGAGATGCTACACATTTGAGATTGCTGTGAACTGCCCACCCATCGCCCCCAGCCTGAACCCCCTTTCCTTTAGTGCCAGCATGCTTCTCTACACCTTCCTGCAGCAGTGACAACCCTTTAATCTATGGGATACTTCACTGAGCTTCATGAGGTACTTCAAGGAAACTCGCTCCGATTTTTGTCTTTCCTTCTCCACAAATTATGGTAAAGAACCCCCTGCAGGGTTTCACCCTCAACCTTATCCCAAAGTCATGCAGCTGCCTTAACACCAAGGGAATGGTGGTGGGTTGGAGCAGGGGAGAATGTTATTTTGGCCCGTAGCTGGGTGCAGTGTGTGTGAGGAATTTGGGGCTAGTGGGAGACAATGGGAAAGAATTCTTAGTTCTTAGAGAAACAACAAATGATTCTGGCCCTAAATCTCCTGGCTAACGCCTAACAAACACTCTTTTTCTGAACCAAAAGTTCTTGCCGCCCATAACCTTCTGCAAGTAACTTATGGAAATGAGTAGAGTGTTCATACTGCTATATTCCATTGTCTGATCCTGTTGCATGATGGGTTCAAGGTATCTATTATACAGAGAGAGAGAGAGAAGAGAGAGAGAGAGAGAGAGAGAGAGAGAGAGAGAGAGATGAGAGTTTGACAGTGGCAATGTGAGAAAATGAAATGGAACCTGTGTGCAAGAGGCCAGTGGTAGAAGTGCAGTGAGAAGACCAGGGCATTTTGCCTATCATGGCCTTTTTACATGTGTTGTAATTGCTTATAATGCTTTCTGATGACTTTCATTAGTATTAAATTCCTTGCAATGCCATATTATGATTTGCTAACTTTCAGGGTGTTTGCGCCCCTCGCTAACCTGCCCACCGAGGTCGCAGACTCCCTACCCTCATTAACATGCTCAAATTCTATGTTCCAACACACAATACACATACCAACTACATCACCCTTGAACATCCAACTCAATAGAGATCAAACATCAGAAACGCTACACTTCTACAACCAGCTAATACACCACTGCACCAGGCCAATGGCAATCTAGCACCACAGACAGACAAGGCTTCCTTTTGAATCCAAATACCCCTATACACTTGAAACGGAGCACCTAGAAACTGTCCCCAAACAGAGCTCATGGCACTTCCAGTCACCCATTTTATACTTTGGTGTATATGAAAGTTTTCATATACACCATGAACACTTTCATATACACCAAAGTAAGAAGCTTTAACGCGTTGAAGCTGCTCTCGGCAGCAGTTTTGCAAAATAACGAATATTTCGTTATTTTACAAAAATGCTGCAGAGATTTCAGGATTGCGCCCGTTAAACAAGAAACAGGCGCAATGATGAAGGTGCACTGTCGTGCACAACGAGGATGCCCAGGCCCACTTGAGAATAGTGGTGGAGCCTGGGCGTCCTGATTTGGCCCAGTCACCTCGCCAAGTTAAGAATCGGGGCGTGAGTTTTGAACGTTGGTGCAGGAAGTGACTTAACACCAGGGATCAGAAGAATCAGTGCGCACATAATTTTGCCAGCATTTGGATTCAACAGAATGAGGTTGTTACTTGTTCTGTGATATCACCGCATGGAATACAACCATGCTGAAATAGATGGTTTTAAACTACAAAATCTTGCTCCATTTCCAAGGAGCTTTCATTGCGTCAAATGGTCAACTTCACTGTCACTCTCTAACAGGATTTGTTTTTCCCAAAATGAAATGCAAAATACAGTTACAATTACATTGAACATCTTTAAATGAGTACTTTTTAAATGTAGGTAGCACACTTACAGGGAATGATTTGGATGACTCGCGCTTTCTTCATGTTGGCTGGCAAGTTGCCAGTTCTCATATTTTCCTTCATTATTCGCACATTGGTCAATTTCTGAAAGAAACACAGTCATCACTTGGTTAAGATGAGCCAACAGACATACCTAGCCCTCATTACGAGTATGGTGGCAAACGTAAAAACGTGTCACATTTTAAGTAGATCATATTTTTAACAGACCACCCAATTCTTTTTTTATAATTATAATTGTTCTGTTATAACACGCTTGGTATGGTATGGTTTATTTATATAGCGCCTATACACAGGCAAGTGTTTTAAAGCGCTAAAAGGGGGTGGGGGTATGGGGAAAAACAAACAGTTGTTCAGAACCTTTGAATTTCTGAGACGATAATAGTCTGTACAGGCAGAGTATGTGCGTAAAAAGTACATTTAAAGATTAGGGGATAGGGGACAACAAATAGGCCTGACAGCGATTCTGCAGTTTTAGACAGTGCAATTAAGGGGTGAAGACAAGGGAGAACAGACATATGATCTTCGGCACAGTGCGTACGGATCGAGCAAGTTCACGGAGGGTCACAGGGAGGGGAGGATCAAGCGAACCCGGTCGGTTGAGACTGGGGTAAGTGCAAGAGAGAGCCACTCTCTTGGGTTAGTTTCTCAAGTGCATTGAGTGGGGTAGGGTGTAGGGCCCTGAGGCAAGTGTGAGGGAGTACTGGCGGGGGTACCGAGGACCAGTAAGACATTGAGGTACTCCCAGCGGCCAGTTAACATGCTGTATGGAGGAGGAGGGAGAGAGGGAAAAAACTGAGAACTAAGTTAGCAGTGTAGAGGAAGAGAGAAGGAAGAGGAGAACAGGAAAGTCTTGAGGAGTTTCCAGAATTTAAGGAGATCTGGCTCAAGACGGAGGGTGACAGGGAGGTTATTCCAGAGGGAGGCACCAGCTGAGGATAAGTATCTCCCTCCAAATCTCTGCTTGGAGAACCGGCACACTCGCAAAAGGTTGGAGGTAGATGAGTGGAGGGCTTGTGAGGGACAGTATTTAGGTAGACAGCGTTGCAGGTAGGTAGATCTCAGGCCCCAGAAAGCCTTGTGTACAATGCAAAGGGTCTTGAATTTGATCCTTGCCACCACAGGAAGAGTCTGTTGCAATAGTCCAGCCTGGAGAGAACCAGGGCCCTGGAGACAGTGAGCCTCTGGGGGAAAATGAGAAAATGTAGAGTACCTCTGAGGAGGTGTAGCTGATAGTTAGACTTTTTAGAGATGTCTGAAATGTGAGAGGAGAAGGAGAGAGTGGAGTCGAAGATGACCCCAAGGTTTCTTGCTTCGCAGGTGGGTGCAGGTGCAGGGCCAAGGGAGGCTGGGCAGAGGGAAAGTGGGAAAGCAGGAGCTGCGGTCCTAATGCAAATGACCTTAGTCTTAGGGGCGTTGAGGCAGAGGTCATTTGCAGCACACCAAGACTGAATAGCGGACAGTCAGACATGAGTGAGGAGGAGGAGGCGGCTGAGGGTAGCCTGAAAGATAGTTGAGTGTCAACCGCGTAGCACTGGAAGTTAGAGGTGAAATGGGTGAATAGACATGCTAGGGTCTGACCTGTGATTCCCAGAGTGTCACGGAGACGTGCAATCAGGATTCATGGATACCCATGTCGAAGGCAGAGGAGAGGTCAAGGATAATGAGGATAGAGGGGCTGTTAGTGCCAAGATTTGAGAGCAGGTCTTCACAGGTTTTCAGAAGAGTAGTTTCCGTGCCTCTGGATGCTCTAAAGCCAGATTGATGGTCGTGGAAGGAACCAATAGATACGGGTGGAGGGTCAACTGAGAGATGGCCAGCTTCTCCAAGAGTTTGCCCAAGAAAGGAGTGATGGAGATAGGGCGTTAGTTTGCCGGAATGGAGGGGTCGGCAGAGGGTTTTTTGAGCAGAGGGTGCACAAGGGAGTGCTTCAGGGCAGTTGGGAAAGCTCCAGAGGAAAAGGAGAGATTGCAGAGATCAGCCAAGGCTGGGGCGTGGAAGTCGATATTGTCTTTGATGGATTTGGAGGGGCAGAGGTCCACCTATTTGGATGAGGCCTTCATAGATCGGACTTGTCTGGTGACCTCATCCGGTGTGATGGGCGAAAGAGAAGAGACGGTAAGGGGAAGGGGGGTCAATGGAGGCTCTGGTGTTGGTGTATGCTGTGGAGTGGAAGAAAGGGTGGAAAGGGTGTCTTGGGTTTTTGTGGTGAAGTGTGCAGCCAGGGCCGAGCAAAGGTCCTGGGTGGGAGTGACAGAAGAAGAGGCTGCTGCAGGATTGGCTAGTTCTTTGCAGACTTTGAAAGGTTTGGCTGTGTTGTTTGAGGCCGCAGAGATGCAGGCTTGAATAAAGACTCTTTTCCTGGTGCAGATGCAAAGTCGATAATGCCTTTGAAAGAGGCGGCAGGCCAGTTTGCCATATGGTTCGCCTGACGCATTCCATTTCCGCTCAGCTGCCCTACACTTGCATTTAAGGGCAGCCAGGTCGGAGTCGTACCAATTGTTGCACTTTTTGGAAGGCTTCAGTCGGACCCTCATGACAGGGGCAAGAATGTCAAGAGTGTTAGTGATAGAGTGATTGAGGTTAGCTTAATACCAGCGAGTGGTCTCTAAGCACGGGATCGGGATTCGTAACGGTGTTGCGCTGCGTTGTCTTGCTTCCAAGACAAACGCGTTGCCCCTGAGTTACCCTTCCTCACATGGGCATTTAGTGCATTGCGTAGAAAGTACTGCATGGGGTAAATATGGCTTATTTAGCTCATTCATTGCTTTCCATGTAACCTGTGGTCTAACTCGCTAACATGATCTCAACTCATAAGTAGGTGGTATTTTCCAAAAAAGATGTATTTAAAATACCATGGGTATCATTATGGGTTTGGCATTCATGATAAAAACAGGCAGTAGTTCTGTTACCACCTATTTTATGATTTCCCCGATTATGGATTTGAAAACCCATAAGCAAGAAAATTGCCAGTATATGCATGGCAGTTTTACCACCACAAATAATGGAAGTAATGATGCTGGTGGTATTACCATCAGTAGTGATACTGCCATTCCCCAATAAAGCCCAATGGAATTTCTGAATGGGCATTAACAGAATCTCATAATTAGTCAGAGAAGCCAGCAGTAATTCTGTTTGGCAGTATTAGCACTGCCTATACCGCCAACTTCGTAATGAGGTATCACATTTGCTTCCCTTTTCCACCATATTCATGTGGCCAAATAACAGAGCTAATTTTATATCTGCACAAGACACCTATACTGTCCTAGTTGTACATACTTGTATGACCATTATCACAAATAGCAACATCACCATTCGATTGTGGAGGCTCCATGAGGAAGATGTAATTACCTATTTGAGGGCAATGTGGATTGAGTCATTGATATCTCAAGTGATGTATTAAAACGCTTTCAGTGCATGACAGACTCTTTCAGTTAAGACTATGGTATTGGTATTGTTTATTTATAAAGCGCCTATACACAGGCAAGAGTTTCAAGGTGCTCAAGGAGGGTGGGAACACAGGGAAAAAACAACAGTCGCTCAGAGCCCTTGAATTTCTGAAGCGATAACGGTCTGCACAGGCAGATTAAGTGAATATGGTACATTTATTAGTTAAGATACAACAAATAGTCCTGACAGTGATTCTGCTGTTTTTTCAAGTGCACATGAAGGGGTATGACAAGGAAGGACAGAACGATCTGCAGGCAGAGCTGTAGTGCAGGTGCAGGCAGGACAAGGGAGGGGCAGGGGACCAAGTGCACCCAGTCGGTCGAGACTGGGGAAGAGCAGAGAGAGAAGCTCTCAGGATTTATCGCAAGTGCAGTGAGTGAGTGGGGTGCAGGGTCCTGAGGCAAGTGCAGAAGGACTGGCAGGGGTGCCTTGGATCTGTTATACTCTGGGGTACACGAGGCGGCCAGTCAGTGAGCTTTATGGAAAGGAGGGGGAGAGGGAATAGCAGAGAGCTAGGTTAGCAGGGGAGAGAGAAGGAAGAGGAGAAGAGGAAGGTCTTGAGGAGTTTCCGGAACTTAAGAATATCAGGTTCACGACAGAGGGTGGCAGGGAGGCTGTTCCAGATGGAGGCGTCTGCCGAGGAAAGGGATCTCCCTCCAAATCTCTACTTGGAGAACCTGCTCTCACACAGAAGTTTGGAGGTTGGTGAGCGCAGGGCTCAGGTGAGATAGTATTTAGGAAGGCAACGTTGAAGGTAAGCAGGTCCCAGGCCCCAGAAAGCCTTGTGGACAATGCAGAGAGCCTTGAATTTGATCCTTGCAGCAATGGGGAGCCAGTGGAGCGATTTCACTGCCGGAGAGGTACAGACCCTGTGCTTGAGGCCACGGATAGGTCTTGCGGTTCTGTTCTGGATGAGTTGCAGAGGGCGCAAGGAAAAAGCAGGGAGGTTGAGGAAGAGGCTGTTGCAGTAGTCAGGCTTTGAGAAAACCAGGGCTCTGGAGACAGTGAGCCGCTGGGGGAAAGTGAGAAAAGGTAGAGTGCCTCTGAGGAGGTGTAGTTGATAGTTAGACTTTTTTGAGATGTCAGAAATGTGTGAGGAGAAGGAGAGAGTGTAGTCAAAGATGATCCCAAGGTTTTTGGCCTCACAGGTGCAGTACACCATTCCTGAATAGCAGACAGACAGTCAGGAATGAGTGAGGAGGAAGACGCGGCTCAGGGTAGCCTGAAGGATAGTTGCGTGTCATCTGCGTAAAACTGGAAATTAGAGGTGAAAGTGGCAATGTAGGGTTTTCACTGTATCACAATGCATTTGAACACATTTCGGTATAGTCTAACGTTCATTCTTCTAAAAGAAGTGAGCCTGAGTGACTACAAAGCTATATAAACATTTTAACCAAATGCCTCTGAAGAGCTATGCCCTAATTGACAAACATTAATTTGTTGACTTTGGCTTTCCCATCTGATGATTGCCAAGAAAACTAAACCACAACTGTTCTCTATGAAAAAAGAAAATGTTTGTTGTGCTGCAAATGAGTTACTGTTTATGTACAACTATGTTTATCTTGGCCCTGTAATTGGAACAAGACAATTATAGGAGTAAATATTATTGCGCATAACCCGCAGCCAGTATCAGTGGGATGTGGGCCCAAGTGGATGAAAAACGCTGTTTTAGTTCTTCACAAACAAGACAACATAGTATAGTAGAAAAATACACATTTTCACCACAAATGGCTTTCATTTTAAATCTAATTATAAAGAAAATAAAGAGGTGATTAAATATTTCACTATAAAGCTAGATTTTACATTAACAAAGGGAAAGAAAAGAAAAGAAAATATCGGAAAAGAGCGATGCTGAGAAAAAAGGAAGGAAGTGTGGCGGGGGAAGGAACTAATATAATAAGATTTGGTGTTTTGTGCCACATATTGGACATTCCATGAACAGAACACATGATAAAAGGCATTACTAATTACAATCATTACTACCCCCAGTTACAATGCTTAATGTATGACCTTGGAAAGATGAAGCAGGAGTCAGACTGTATCAAACCCTTATCCAAGAGGCAGTTCCTCCTCGTCAGAGATGCACACCCAGTGCTTTATTTGTAAATAAATAAGTGCTAGTGCCAAATATTTCCTATCACGCATATGCCAAGGCTCTGTGATTTACAAATACTAATGAAATACACATGAATGTTTAACTGCTTCATTAAACACATCATCCTCCTTCCAATTTTCTCTGGATCTTTAAATGGCAGGGGTAGCATTCTGACTGTCGATACACAGAAAAAAAGAGGATGGCGTTTTCTTCCTGTAATAAAGTGATGGGCAAATGCAGGCAGAATCACTACTGAACTCATGAAACTGCCTGTCTAATACCTCAACGAGATCTTTTTAAATAGGTTGGCACTCAGCACAGGTACGCCTCCTTGGCAATGGCCTTTTAATTCGCATTACCCCTCAGGTTGTGCTCAGAGCTGGTGACTGTCCTGTTGTCCTCTCTGTGTAAGGTGCCCCTCTAGAAGCACTGGCGACTGTGCGGCATGGATCACAGTCATGTGTAATTGTGTGTTTAGAATGCAGTAAGTTGGTGGCGCAGCATGCAGTATGGTCCTTGAGACAGCCCTGGCCAGGCTGTTTCCAAGTAAGGTTTTTGCATATATTTACAGTGCATTGGGTAAGAACTTTTTAAAATATATTTTAAGACCTCTGTTCTACATTGTTTTAAATAATTTTTATATTTTTCATTTAAAGGGACTCCTTTTTTAGTGGTAGGAACTCTTCTTTTTTGACTTATGTAACTGCTAAGGTATAGTTATTTTATTTTTATTTTTATTTAATGTGATACAGTTTTACAGTTTTAATATAAAACTTTACACAAAAAAGATCTTAAATGAAAACTAACAACAAAATAATAAATTCATTTGATTATACAATTATATTCAATTATACATTTCATTATTCAATCATTACATTTAAGACCCCATTTAAACTTAATTTGACATCCATTGCATTCAACTATAAAAATACATAAGACATACAGAGCATATAAACATCATATGAGTATAAGTAATCGTTGTGCACACTTAACACTTAGACAGCTTGAGATACTTAGAGTAAACTCTGAAAGGTTTTCAGAAGAGATACATTCAAAACAATTTGATATAACTAACGAATAGAGTCCATCAGATCAACAGTATTCTAACTAACTAGAACTATATTCAGGGTGGTAACTCACAGTACAGCCCACTTGCTCAGAATATGGGCCTCTTGCTAAGAACCAAGGTTTAATATTCTATCAGAATAATACGCTTTTCCACTATACTCCATATCCTGTATAACGCCATGTGTAGCCCTTTACTTTGGGTGTAAAGACATTGGGCCTCATTACGAGTCCGGCGTTAGCCGTGCCGCTAAAACCGGCAGGCTGCCGCCAGACTCGTGATGAATTACTGCTGCCTGACTATCTGGAATAACCAGGGAATTACAGCCCCGGCGGTCCGGTAAGTCAGGCGGCGGCAATTGTAACTCCCCATTGCCATTGAGTTCCATAGGACTCATTGGGAATGGGGAGGACGGAAGCACTGGCACTGTGCGCAACAGTGCCGGTGCTTCCGTCAAAATCTGCAGGCGGATGCCGTCCCGCCCGCCAGGTCTGACCTGGTGGGCGGGCCGGTACCTGCCCTCAGAATTCGTAGTTTGCCGGTCCGGAAACAATGGTGCCGGTAAACTTGTAATGAGGCCCATTGTCTCCAAAAGGAAAGCTCCTTTATCGTATCCCCTTGATGCACATATTTACACAGATGACACATATATACTGCCACAAGGCTAGGGAACTCAGTTAAAACATGCTTTGCCATCTCAGGTTGTAATTTATTAAGACACAAACGGCAGAATTGCTCAGAAGTTATTAGGGAGAGAGCCGGACCCTTCACACTTAATACAGGTAGGCGGCTAATCCGCAATAATAGTATAAATCTTCTCAGCAAGCGAGACGGACACAGAATCAGATAGGGTTGTGCTTTCTTAAATGTAAATAATATATCAGCAATAAACGTATAACTCTTCAAGAGGCTCAAATGTGAGATGTTCATATTCCAATCCCATAAGTCAATACGTCTACTTAATGAGTGCCTCATACTGCAGGGGTATCCTCCCCACTTAAGCAACCATCCAAGTTCTTGAAAAAGGATGTTCATACTGTTACCAAAGAGCAAACCCCCCGTATTCTATACTCAGTAAGGGCCATACTTGTCAATGTGGGTTGGAAGAGCTATTCATCATTTTTATGTACATTAAAGCTAGTTTTTTTAAAACCACTGATTTTAGTGACACAATACCCAATTCTAATCTGAGTATGTCCATGGGCACACAATTTGGTAATCCCCGTACCTTCCTCCAAAACCTCCCCTCAGCAATTGGAGCAATTTCAAATCTATTCCCATTAGAGACTCTAGACCATACGTCACAGCCGAAACCAGGCATTGGATATACAATTGTCTAGTGCCAAACAAAGAATATCCTTCCCTCTTCTTGTTAAACTGACATATAAGTGCTGTCAATTGTGCCGCCTTACTTTTGCGCATCTCAATGCAGATCTTATATCCCGGGGATAAATCAATTTCCATCCTCAGATATTTATATACTGGAGCATATGGAATTTCAACATCCTGAACATATAGACCCAGTCTAGCTACATGTTTTGCGGAGAAATGCACCACCAACGTTTTCCCTCTATTAATAGTCAGACCATTCATATCTGCAAATGCCCAAAGGGCTTCTGCCGAATGCTGGATGCCACTGAAAGTGTGGTATAATATCACTAGGTCATCAGCGTAGGCCAGAACCTGACGTGTGATTTACCAATTCTCAGAGGGCAATTATGGATCGAACTCAACAAAGCAGGAATATCTGACATGAACAGATTATACAGCAGGGGTGCTGTTACGCATCCCTGCTTTACACCTCTGTTCTGCTCTACCCGCTCAGTCATAGACCTCAGGGTATCCAATCTCAAGGACACAGTGCTATTTTTATGGAGCAATTTTAAACAGAACAGAATTTCCGGGGGACACCCCAAATGCTCCAATTTATACCACAGTTGCTCCCTAGATACTGTGTTGAATGCCGCTTTAAAGACTATGAACAGTGCGTATAGCGGAGGATTGTTAATGCCATGTGCCTGAGTTATCAGAAAATCCATCACCAAGAGGTTATGAGAAGTAGAATAATCTGGCCTGAACCCACATTGAAATTGATCTAGGATACCTTTGCGCTGCACCCACCCTTGCAGTTCATTCAGGAGTAGAGACGCAAATAGCTTCCCCGCAAATAGCTTTCCCGAACAGTCCAAAATTGAGAGAAGACAGGAATTACTAGTATCAGCGCTATCCCTTCTTCAATACGGGTTTTAAAATGGCAGTTTGCCAAGAGTCTGGAATCCTACCCTCTCGAATGACCCCATCGAACAGGATTTTTAGTAAGGAGGCACAAAAAGGTGGATTATGCTTTAAAATCACATTCGCTAACCCATTTGAGATTCTTTATCTTATTGATTATAATTTCTTTACTTACAGCGAAAGGGGCACGTAAAGGCTTTCGTTTTGCCAATTTCGCCTGGGGTATAGGACAATTGGAATTCTGATTGGCGAGAAAGGTGACCCACTCATGCACTCCAATCAGGTTATCAAGGGGAGCGCCCTACAATCCCTAGCCTCCCCCAATAGGGCCCAGATGCTATGAGAGTTACCTCTACTGAGAGTGGTCACCATCTGTTGCAAAGCTGAATCTCTGCCCGAAAATCTTCATTGCTGTAGCCAATTTTTTTATCTCCTTACTTAATACATACTTAAGGGAAGATTTGCCCATTTTGCTCTCCAAAGGTCAGTCTGGAGTTTCTGCTTCATGTCTCTAATCATTTAATCGTAAGTCATATATGGCTTATGATCACTGACTACCATTCTGATTTTGGAAGTAGCATGAGAGCCAGAGAAAGACAGTATCCATGCTTTGATATCATTCAGGGACATGTACTTAAAAGCCTGGTACATCGGCCGGGTGAATCGGCACATAGCCCTTTTGACATTATTCATATTTACCTCGGACCAGATTGTTCGAGTGGCGGAGTGATTGTTTAATAACTCTCCCACCGCAGTCCAAGGAAGACTAATATCTGGGCCATTGAAACTTAGGATCAGAGCCTCATGGTCACTCCATGTATTACAGCTACCCTGTAAGTCGACAACTTTCAAGGTCATCTCATTACTAGTAAATATATAATAAAGAGTAGCAGAAGTCCCACCCCTTCTCCAAGTGTAGTCTCCTGGGCTGTGACCTTTGAAGCGACCATTCAGGATCTGCAGCTCCCAACAGTCAAAATCCAAGTTTGTTTTACCAATATATACCCTCCTGATCTGATTTATTTTGTTTCATATTACTTCTAGCTAATAATGCCGGATGTTCTGAGGTTCCCTCGCCACATGCGCAGTGACAGTTGAAATCACTGCCTATAATAATATATTTATTTCGGTGAGTCATCAGCCCAAGTGACTAATAACTCCTGTAGTTCCTCCTGCAGCTGTTCTCTAAGACCTCCCCCAGGCAGATTATACAGATTGACCAGTAATAGTTTACAAAGGCAGTCCATAGTGGGGAAGCTCACCTCTACTGCTAATAAGAAGTCATGTTTTGAAGATTTTATCTTAGTTGATTTTAAGGAATTCCTTAAAAGGTCTACCTTTAGCCCCTTTAGAGGCCAAAGATTGATGGATTGTTTATCCATCTATAGTGACCGGGGTTGTCAACCAGGTTTCCTGTAACAAAATAAAGTATAAGTATAAAATATAAGAAAGAGAAACAGAAGAAGATAGAAAATGCTCAAAACCACGGATATTCCAACTAATTAGTGTACAATCTAATTTCTTGGATATAGCTACAGGTAAAGAGTCAGCCAGCCATTTCAACATTGACTGCATGTCAGATAGCCTTATTTTTGGTAGGAAGTTGAGGCAATGTGCCTACGCCTCGCGGACCATCATTATTATTAATTGGTAATAATAAGTCCCTTTGCTTAGGATCCATGTCCAGTTCAACCCCAACGGCCAGTAATGCGTCATAATATTTACGCAGTAATTGCACAGTTGCCAAATGTTTATAGTGAACAGTTGACACATTGGCATTGTTCTCCTTCAGTGGTTCGAAGAAATCAAAGTCCTCCGAAAGTAAAACATGCAGTTGAGGGATTGAGTATAGACGTGTAAGGAATGCCGATCTAGAGAGCCATTTATTTTCGCATTTTCTGATTGATATTCTTGATAGTACCGATTCTACTCTCATGGTTGATAGCAGCCCTACACGCCGCTTCACCTTGTGCCTCTTTTTGTTTGGGTACCCCCAGAAGAATTATTTTTCGGGGCTTATTGAGAGTAGAGTAAGTTGCCAAAGAATTTTTCCGAAGGTCGGGAATCATTCAAGTCATGTTGGTCAAGGGAAATGTTAGTGTCCTGATGATCCAAATTCGCATTGGTAATCCCCTGTTCTTTGTCCTGAATAATCCAACTTGTAAGACTCCCAAGGCCTTTACTCCTACGTTTTTTACTGCAAGTGGCCTTTTCCGGGCATTGCTAATCTGCGCTGTTTCCTAGAGAAAAAGACTGCTGAGGTTTCCACTGCTTCTTCTTCCACTAGCAGAGCTTAAGATGGTACAGGTACGCTCTGATTGAGCGGAGGTAGAGGATTTACTTTGTTATCAGATCCACCGTGAAGATGGCTTTTCTCTATAATAGTAGGGAGAAGGAAATTCTCATGAATCCGGCCACATAATTTAAGGAGAATTTTAAGTGGAAATTGAATCTACGTCATAGATGATTGTATTTCAGCTAATACAACTCCACTATTGATAGAAGCTTCAAATCCTCAACTTGCACTGCCTCCTCTGAATCAATTATTAAGTTAGGTGATGCAGATAAACGCTTGTCAGGCAACGTAAGTACAAAACATTCCTCAGCATGACCCTGTGCGTTTGCCAATATGGGAGATCCTGTTTGAGGGGGTGGGTTTGCTGCCGCAGAGACTATTGATTTTTGACTGGAGAGACAAAGGTCCAGCAACAAGTTTTTGTCAATGTCCCCAAAATTCAAGGAGCTATGTGCAATTGACCCATCCTGGGGTGAACTTTCAATAGGCTCCTACGGGAGTATGTCTTTTGTTGTTTCTTTCTCACAGGAAAAGAAAGCTGGGATAGAGCCTCTCTGCACCGGAGGCGTCCACTTAGTTTGGGCATGTGGTTTATCATGTTTATCCAGCTTTCCAACCTGCTGTAGGGTGAAAGCGGCTGAGTCCCCATTTTTATCCTTCCTCAGATTGTAACCGCCCTTTTGCAGTTTTCTACGGGGAGGCATTATCTTATGCGACAATTGCTCTTACCGAAAAAAGCTGTGTGTGAACGTAAAACACACTGCACACGGTTTACTGGCTACGGGCTATTGCGCCTGACTATAGCGTCACACTCCCCAACTAGTCGAGCACTCTTAAATCCCCAAATCGCACTGTAAAGTAACCTCCCAGCAAGTATACAATCTGTCATACACATATGCCGATGTACAAAAGTTACAATTTAAATTTCACTAATTTGTCAGGAATTACTTCAGCATACCTGAGAAGCTGGATCAGATTGTTACAGATTGTTAACAGCCATGCCAGAGCCGTTCGTCACTGTGAGGGAAGGTAAGGGAAGTAGCCCGGTCTCCCGGAAGCCCGCAAACACGTGAACACACAGCCGCACACCACTGCACATCTGCTTCTGATACAGCTTTTAAAGTCAGCACCGGCCCCCAGCAGGTAGCCACAAACAAAAGACTTGTTTTGTCAAATGTCAGCAAAATCTGATTTCTGTGTGTTTTTCAAGCTGCATCCGCTTCTGTTGCAACTTTGAAAGTCAGTGTCGGCCTCCAGAAGGTAACCACAAACAAAAGACGTTGTCAAATGTCAGCAAAATCTGAGTTCGGTGTGTTTCATACTAAGGTATAGTTTTATACTAAGGTATAGTCATAGAGTTGTATAGAGTGTCTTGTGATTCACCCTTTTTTTATAACAGAAGTTTAAACCTGATGATGTATTTTGTGAAACCAAATATCTATATATAAACTAAAGGAACTGTACACCAGATTTACTTTTGCTGCCTTTGCTTGTGGGTCTTTAACGTTATTATAACCTAGTGTTTCTTTGTAGGGGGTTAATTTCCCACATGCTGTAGGTACCACTGTGGCTGTGCCTGCAAGCACTGTTAGTTACACTGGGCCTAACACACATGCCAGTTTGACACCTGAGGATAGAGTCCCAGGCTGATCGCTTCCCCCATGGCGGATGCTTTCAAGGATGTGTTCCATGAGGTCATCACCAAACATGCCCCCTATGTCCGCCTGAGACCCTTGTCAGGGAAGAAACTTACCCCAAGAGGTGAAGAGGAATACCAGATATGGGCAGACCAGACCAAACAGATGATACGCGACTGTGGAGCTCCTGACTGGGAGAAGAGGTGACGTATAATCTAGAGTCTGGGAGGTCCTGCGATGAGTATCATCCAGGCACTCATTGCCACACAACCAGACTCCACAGCGAAGGATATTATGTACACACTGGCTAGAGCCTTTGGAGCAAGGGAAACTGGTGCTGGGCTAATGGTTAAGTAGTACGCCACCCTCCTCCAACCAGAGAATATCTGGCCAGTACTGAGCCGGTTCTTCAGCTGGCTTTTGAGTGCAAGGGGAGTTGGGTGAAACAGCCTGAACATGGTCAGGCTGCAACAAGTTATGCACAGAGCAGGATCACTGCCACTTAGCGGTTGCAGCTGTAAAACTGAGAACAGACACAGAAAACCCCTTCATTGGATGAAATGGTTTGGTAGGTGCACACTCTGGAAGAAGAGAAGGAGGATACAGTGTATAGTCTACCTAGTCAGTCAACTGGCGTCTCCATACACAGTCCCAGTGCATGACCTGGGACATCAAGTGGATGATTTGTGCCAGATCATGCAGGAAATGCAGCTGCAGAGTGCGCTGGCCAAGACACTGACTTTAGTGACATCCAGGAGAGCGGAAGAGCCTCTACAACGCTATCCTGGGAGAAGGAACATCAATGCTCCATCCCTAGCAGTAATGTAATGCCACAGGTGTGGGCAAGGGGACCACATCTTCCGTATGAGCATGAACCCTCTAGATTACATAAGAGTTGCAGAGAGATTCCAGGCCTTGAACACTCCACCACATGCAATAGTGAGAAATGCAAGCAAGGACCAGAAAGCAAAGCACCTCATTCCTCAAGATTACTTCCCTTGAACCGAACAGAGACAGAAAACATCAAGGGCCTCATGCTGAGTTTGGTGGTGCAGGAAAAATGTGGAGGTAACCAGTTGATTTATGGATGCAGTACCTGTGACTGTTTTTTTGCTAATTTCATCCGCACTCGGCCCCGAGCTAAACACTAATCTTGGTACACTCTGCATGATGCATTAGTGACTGACAGCAGCACCATGGATTCTTGTAGATCATGCATCGTGCATTTCTTTCCCTTTCATATTGGACCAGAGCTTCCCATTAAGAATGTGAATTATGCCCGGATCAAACATGAAAGTAAGCACTATCTTTCCGTGTCAGTAAAAATTCTGACTAGAGGTAGGTTTTTATATTGTATTATTTATGTAAATTTAACACTTTGTGATGTGTATATTACTTTTTACCAATTGCTGTATTTTGCACAAGCACCAGTCACGTTTGTGGTAGGATGCACTGGTCACTTTATAAAGCACAGGTCACTTCCTGATGCTTTTATGTAAAATAATCTTTTTATGATATATTGAATAAAATAGAATTTTCTTTATTTAAATTGGGCATTTTATTGTTTTTCACAAGTAAAATGCATAGATCTCCATACACATATTGAAAAAGCAAGTTATACATCCATGTGAATCATAACTGAACCCTTTGGTGTCCCCACCCACCCCGCCCATCCCTCCAACCACAACCAATAGCACAACCCTGGGTAGTTAATGTCCACAGCACCCCTACTTCCACACATATCTCACAGCCGTAAAGGACAGATGAGGTGTAAACCTGTGAAGGGAGAATTTTCCTTGACAATCAGGTGCCTCTAGCGAGTTGGAGTATTAATGAGTGAGATGTTATTTTAGGAACACCTATTGAGTGATCTCCATAGAGACATAGAGGTTGTTAGCTTTAGAGTGTGAGTGGTACCCCGTTACTGGCACTTTTGTTGGCGGTAATAGAATTACCTCAAATTGTCCCGCACCGCCAAATTACACGTTTTGGTGGAATTACCACCAGTGGAATTACAAAGTGTTAATTGCAATGATTTTTTGAGGAAAAGTGGAGGATTTACCACCAGGGCTGGACGTATGTCATCCACTTTTCCTCCAAAAATCAGTAGAATTACCACTCAGTAATTCCGCTGATGGTAAATCTGCCAAAAATCTCCATAAATGGGGACTAACCCCACCCTACCACCACTTGTGATCCTGTGGTAAACCCATGGGCTCAAGTGGTGGTAACGGTAACCGTTTTTGGCAGTAATTATGCTGAATTACCATCTAATTACTGCCAAACTCAGAATGAGGATCCAAGTCTGCACCACAGGACAGACCCAAGGCTGCTGTGACACCATCGGCTAGTTCACCCGAGAGGAAGATGACCTGTAGCCACACTCTCAGCAAGCGCAGCAGCCAAACATATTGGGAGTACCTGAGGGGCTCGTAGGACCACCAGTCACCATAACACGAACACAAACAGTTGTTTTTCTGGGGCACCATTAGTGCTCCGTGGCTGATCGGTGTGGAAAAAGTGGGCAGGGTTTAGCCCACTGCTTATGACTTTTAATTTCTTTAATATGCCCTGGGTGGGAAAGACAGGGCTAGATTGGCCAAGGACAGAGAACCACTGCTAACAGAGGTGTTAATGTTCTAAAGGAAATAATCATTTTATAGTGTAGGGATGGTATGTTTATAAAAAATGGTATATTTATTAAAAAAATAGGATATTCTGAGAGTAAAAGGTAATTCTGAAAAAATCATCACAGGTTTCTATGGACTCCAAAAGTGGGAATTTAGATCACCATTCCCACTCATAATCCCATGGTGAATGCACAGGTTCGAACAGTGATATCGGTAAATGAGTATTGCAGTAATTCAGCGGATTTACCGCTGATTTATCCAACAAATGCAAAATTTGCCCCTAAGTCCTTTACGAGGGAAAGGGAGAAAAGGAATATATGACTTAACTGTATCTCCTGTTCTCCAACATTGGTATCTTTCATTCATGGATTCATATGCCGTTTGAATATTCCCAGCCTTCAGGCTGGTAATCCTCTGTAACATTAAAGGAGTTTAGCTTTACATTTTTAAACTGTTCTTCACGTTAGTGCTCTATTAGAGTCATTTTGGCCCACAATGCCCACAGCCAATTAGACAGGTCCCCTTTACTCCACCCCTGGTAGCTATCTTCATATTAGGCAGCGCACGTAATGTGGCAGTATGAGCCTAGAAGAGTCAGACAGGGGCAGGAGGGAATCCATGAAAGATACCAATGCTGGAGAACAGGAGTTAAAGGTAAGTACATTATTCATTCTTCAGTAATGGATCTTTCATGGAACATAGTGTTTGAATAAGATTATACAGGAGTACAAATACACAACCAAAATGGGTGGAGGCACAGCTCAACAGAAGTAACCAACTCACCTCTGGAACACTCACATCATGCAAACAAGTTGAAAAACACTGTCTGGCAGACTCGGGACTCCTCTCTGGAATCCCTATCGACGCAGTAGAACCTTGTTAAGATATGGACAGTCCTCCACATGGCTGCCCTGCAGATGCCGAGCAGGGAAACACCAGACAGGAACGCTAAAGTAGAAGCCACGGCCCTCGTTGAGTGTGTTCTTAGTCTTCCTGGAAGGGACCTGTTGGCCAGACGATGGCAGTGGGAAATACATGCTGACAGCCATCTCACAACGGAAGACTTTGAAAAGAGTGTTTCCCTTGCCGACAGGTCTGAAGGCAACAAATAATTGTAATGACTTTCAGAACTCCTACGTGCGAGCCACATAGAATTTGAGGGCTCAGATGACAACCAGGGAATGCAAGGAATGCTCTGCCGTAGACGAAGGAGAGTCAAGAGAATCAAGGTTCATTAAGGTGGAATGCAGAAGGGACTTCAAGCATGAACTAATGGTTTGTACGATTGATGAAAAGTCAAGTTGGGAGGTTTGCAGGAGAGGGCCTGCAGTTCGTACACCCATCTGGATGAAGTAATGGCATCCAGGAATGCTGTCTTCCAGGAGAGAAACTTCAAAGAGGCTCTGTGTAGAGGCTCAAAAGGAGGGCCGATTAGCTTTGAGAGGAGCATGATGAGTTCCCAAGATGGAGTAGGAGCTCAGACAGGGGGGGAAAGTGCAAAACAATCCTTTGAGGAATTCTTTCACCAACCTGTGTGACTAACGGGAAGGGGTTCCTGAGGTAAGCACGTAGCAGGAAATGGCTGCTAAATGCACTTTGTACAAAAGAGTGTGCCAACCCAGTATTTGACAGACAGGAGGTATGGCAAGACGTCTGCAGTCTGAACTTGTAAAGGTTCCAGGTGTTCAGTTGTACACTATATAGTAAAGTGATTCCATTTACTTCCTTAGCAGGATAATCTAGATGGCATTCGTGCCCTGGCCAAGATGTTCCTGCAGTCTTGAGGTAGTGGTATGTTTCTGAATTCTAAGGCCGCAGGAGCAATGCCATTAAGTTTAGGGATGTCGGCCGTGATGCAAGACGGACCCACCATCTCTGGCGAGAAGGTCAGAGAGCGGGGCAACATGATGCAGGGAGCCACCAACAGGTGAAGCAGGTCTGAGTACCAGATTTGCTGCGGCCAGGCTGGGGTCGCCAGGATCATCATGCAGCGGTTCTGTTTGATTGTACTGAGAACTCAAGGGAGCAGAGGGATCAGGGGAAAAGAATAAAGGAACAGTCCTTTCCATGGGAATGAGATAACAAACCCCAGAAACCTGCTCGTGAACCTGGTGCATTTATTGCTGGTCGCCATATTGAACAGATCGATCTTTGGATGACTGCACTTGGACAAGAGACAGAGAACTTTGCTTTGGTGAAGCTCCCATTCACGGCAGGATCTGAGTTCCCTGCTGAGAGATTCCATTATTGTATTGTGGATCCCTGGTAGATGGAAGGGAATTAGGAATATGTTGAGCGCCAGTACCCATGTTTACAATGCCTGTCCCTCTGCTGACAGAATCGGCGAGCAGGTACCACCTTGCTTGCGGATATAGAACATGGTGGTGGTGGTGTTCGTGAAGATGCGAACCACCTGGTTCTGCAATTGTGGCTCAAAGGACTTCAGGGCCCAGAACACCGCCCTCAGCTTAGGAACAATGATATGTAGGCCTTTTTCTTTGGGCAACCACAGGCCTCTGGTGTGGAATTCCCCTGTATGAGCTCCTCACCCCTCCAGGGAGGCATCTGTGGTAACTGTGACTTGATGTGCCAGAAGGTGAAAGGTGGCCCCGTGAGTGAGGGGTGACAACGTCTCCACCAGTGGAGGTATACTGAAAGGAATGAGGTGAAGTGTGTCCTCCCAAGACCCTGATATTTGCTGCCAATGGGCATCCAACTACTCCTGAAGTGGTCTCATTTGGAGTCTGCAGTGTGGAATTAATGGGATGCAGGATGACATTACCCTCAGGAGAGACTTGAAAGAGCGGACGGGAGCAATTGGCAGATGTGACAGTTGCTGGACTTTGTTCAGGATGGTGTTCACCCTCTCCTCTGAAGGCATGGTGACACATGTGAGGGTGTTGAGGCGCGCACCAACCATTCCTCGATATACGGGTAAACGTGAATTTCTGAACGCCTGAGGTGGGCTGCCACTGATGCCAGGCATTTGGTGAACACCCTTGGTGCTGACTTTAGTCAGAAGGGTTGAATTGGTAGTGCTTTCCTGCAAGCTTGAATCAGAGAAAGCACCTGCGACTCTGATGAATGGGGATATGGAAGTACACGTGCTCCAGGTCTAGAAAGAAGAGGAAATCCCATTATTTAGTTGTTCCAAGATGTTTTGGAGTGTCACCATGCGAAAGGTTTGAGACTTGAGAAATGTGTTGAGTCTTCTGAGGTCTAGTATGGGTCTCCAACCTACTGATACTGACTTTTTCTTCACCATGAAGTATCTAGTATACTCCGGTGCCCCACAGGTGTGCTGGCAGAACCTTGATTGCCCCTTTTGTTAGGAGAGACCATACCTCTTTGTGAGAAACCTGACGGTGTGTCACTCACTAGTCCCTGGGATTTGTCATGCAGGTGGCCAGGACACAGCCATCCAACAGCGATTCCAATAGTTCCTGGGGATGGGAGGATCACCTGGATGAGGGGTCCTGGGGGAGTGGAAGGGGTACACTAAAGGGTGAGATGCGGTATCCACTTTCTTATGACACCTTTTCCCCCCATCCTGTCAAGTAGGATATTTAGAAACTCTACCCCCCTTTTCCAAAACAAATGACAACAGACTAAGACCCGAGACGTTTCCCTGACATGTCCCAACACAACCGTCGGGCACCTGACCGCCCTTTCCCTTTCCCATCGGGATAAAGGACGGAGCAGGAGAGCACACTCTGAGCAAGGCTGAACGCATGAGAAAACAGCTATTCCACAACGGCAGTTCAAACATAGGAGAAAGGTGGCGAGACCTGAAAGGGCGTCAAGGAGGAAGTTGCCCTTGCACTTTTCAACCCAGACCTGTGAAGCCTCCGACAAAAGAAACATAAGACTGGGAATCGCAGCTGGCAAATGGTGTGACGGATGTCAGCGGTACATGGTACCCTCCCGCACTGATAGCCAGGATGGGGAGACGTGGTTGCCATCGTGGTACCGACCTTGGCTCCAGCGGCAAAAGAAACGCCAATGAGTTCAACACAGCCAGTGAGTCGGATGAACCTGATAAGGTACCTGACTGTGTTAGACTCAAGGTTGAAGTGGCTACATTAAGAAGATTGATAGACAGAGGTACATTGTTATGCACAAACTTGGTACCAGAGAGAGTGGTCCGGCGCCACCTGGGCGCTCATTCGAAGGACTTTAGCTGATATCCCTCTCCTGAACAAAGAGAATGTGGAACTGAAAAAGTATAAACACTACAAATACCAAAAGTCCATAGGGAAGGCCGGTGTGAGGTGTCAAGGTGGTGATACAAGGATCAACCAAACCCCTTGTACAATCGAAAGTCCTTGACATGGTGTGGAAGATTTTGACAATGTGGAAGTTTTGAATCCGAAAAAGGTATTTGTGAAAGAGGCGTTTGTACCCGGCTGAGGGGAACGCTGTGTGAACTGTAATTTAGCAAAGCCGTACTGGCCATAGGCCTAACTAAAACAAGCTGGTTGTTTAAAAAGACATTGAGACTTTTTGTTTGAATATTGCAAGCAGAGGAGATTGTGAATGAAAGTTGATAGTGAACCCGACTGAGAGATGTCAAGAGAAAAGCTACGGGAAGTGTATCCCATATTGTGAAGAAGCTAAATGAACTTGTGATGACAAGTATAAACCCGACTGTGGGATCTCCACATTGAGTGGTTGGTCTGCGACCTACTGAGGGAGGCTGACGACTGAGAGAAGGATCAGAGCTCGACTGAAGGGGATCCAAGCATGAAGGGTAATCACCCGACGTGAAGGTTAACCAAAGGAACTTTTGTTTTGTTGCTTTGACTTATCAAGCCCTCTGAAGCAAGAGACTTTGGACACAGAAGGCCCTGATATGGAGAAAAGGAACTAGAAGCTCGTGTCAGAGAAGCCCAGGAGTGTGCTGTGCTTACGAGTCCCGCCTTGTGCCATACAAAAAAAACATGGGGAAGGGAGACTACGGCCATAACATCCTGACATCATTTTGTGGACACTTCTTTCTTTTCTTGTGAACATTATGCCACACAATTTTGAAGCATAGAGGTAAGGATTGGCAACAGGTTTTTCTTAGTATAGGCCCTTTTTATTTGACAAGACTCCAATAGGACTGTATTATTAGCATTAGATGGTCGAAGCTTGCTCCCATCTTAGATTTAGGTTTAGATTAGGCATTTATCTCACCCCTTTTATAGTTTAATAAACACCCTTGAACTGTGAGCATGTGTGTCTGTCTTATTTTTATACCATGCCTTTCTTACCTCTTGTAGTAGCAGAGATAGGTGCCTTTCCACCTTTGGGATGGGAGTGGAGGAGAAGGGCCCAATGAACTTCACGGTTTCGCCCTGTTGAATGATGGTTAACACCCATTTGTCAGTGGTGATGGATTTCCACTGTGCATCAAAGTTGGCAGGGCACCCCCCCACTGAGGGGTTGGAAGGTCGGCACCGGGCATGGTTAGGCCTGCTTTGGCACTTGACTTCTGGAAGAACCTCTGCGTTGTCACTGGTTTCCTCAGTAAAACTGTGATCTTCCCTTGTAACCCTCCTGGTTGTTGCCGGTGCAGGATGTCTGAGGACGGTAGCAGAATCTATAATCCCTCGAAATCCTTGAAAACCTTAATTTTCTTGAACGAAAGGACTGGCAATGCTGTTGGAGAATACCCAGCGTATGAGCCACCTCGCTGTCCGCCTTGATGGCCTGCAGGGTTTCATCCACCTTTTTTTCAAATAGATCGATGCCATCAAAAGACATATTGACATCCTTGGACTGGACTTCCGGCCTGAAGTTGGTGGCCTTAACCCAACCATGACATCGTAACACTGCACCATTACCCATCTGGCGGAATCCCGTATCCACAATGTCAACAGCTATAGAAATGGCATGATCTGATGCAACTTTTTCTTCATGTAGCAGTGTAATTGCCTCATCTTGCTTATCATCAGGAAGAAAATCAAGGATTGGCCCCTGCTTGAACCACAGCTCCCGGTTGTAGCGGGAGGGGATTGCCTAAGAATTAGCCGCTTTGATGGTTATAGTGGCTCTAGAGATGGCTGTGCAGAACCAGGACTGAGAGACGGGCACAGGCAGGTATAGTTTTGGTTAAAGACTTTTATTAAAACAAAAAGAGGGGTGAGGAAATGCCTCTCTGTCATTGCACTAGAGGTGTTTCCCTACCTAGGACTAAAACTAAGGGTCTGTCGAAAGTACTATTCTGGCCCTCACACTTCAACAAAAATAAACTCTACGGTGAAAGGGTAATGTCTTTGGCATAAAGTGACTGAACATTTTTTAAAAGGAAAACAAATGGACAACTCCAAGGAAAAGGTTCCAGAGGGATAGAGTTCTTTGTTCCAGAGGGTGATTTCCTTCCCCTGGATTTCTATTCCCTTTGTAGTATAGTCAAAAGATATCAGTTCCTTGAGTTTATTTTTCTTCACAATACAAATGATATTCCAAACAACTTGATTGACAAATGTTCAAAGAAAGATACTCAACTCCAATGCAAATGTTCCAGAAGGATAGAGTTCCTTGTTCCATAGGGTGACTCCCTCCCCATGGATTTCTCTCTTCCCTTTGTTGTTTATTCAAAATATATCAGTTCCATGTGTTTCTCTTTCTTCACAACACAACTGACATTCACACAACTTGGTTCTTTATCTTTTATCTTACCAGGACACCTGGTGTACGCCCCTGCCACGTTTTTCATTCTTCTTTTCTCTGGTTTTTACAAAGCCTTTGGCTATATCTTTCTCAGGAGCCCTGTTGTGGCGATGTATTTCTTATGTATTGTTCACTTTGTCCTTGCCTGGTGTTTTTCCCTAAAGGGCTTTCTTATTTACAATTATAACTGCCTTGTATATTCTCTTGCCAAGGCTTTCTTGCAACTGCCTGGTATTCTCTTGCCATGGCTTTCTTGAACACACTCATGATTACCTGGAATACTCTCCTGCCAGTACTTCTCACAAACACACTTACAACTCTACTTTGTCTGACTTACCCTTCTGTCAGGGCTTTTCTCATGTGGGCCTTGCACACACTTCCAACCGTGACGTTTTCCTGACTTTGCAATATCTAATACTGAAACTGCCTGGTATTCTATCCTGCCAGGGCTTTTCTTATGTACGTATCGCATACATTCATAGACTGGTCTTTAACTTCTCTTCCGTTTTATCGCTTAACAAAATGCCTTTTGGCTTTATCACTCTTCAGTACTTCTTTTGATTGCTTAATGTTCATATGCATGCAGCTTTTCAATACTTAGTTTGCTTTAATATTTATTTGGATGCGGCTGTCACTTTTCAACATTTTGTTTGCTTTAATGTTTATTTGCATGCAGCACTGCTTCCCATATGCCCTGGTGTCCCTGTTTGCCTTTGGGGAACTCACTGGCTCTGTTTGGTGTGTTTTCTCCCTTCTGCGGTAATCCTGTAACAGGTGATCAGGGTCTCTTCTTCTCTCGCTGCTATCGCTCTTCAGTTTCTCTGCCTGTTGCAGTCCGTGCTGGCCTTCTCTGCTCTGTATCAGGCTTCACTAAGGTAAGTGGTGCCGCTCGGCAGCTGTGAATTCCCAGGAGCCCTCAGCCAGCATCAGTTGTTCCCGCAGCCTTTCTTCTTACGCCAACAACCTTCTTCTTCCACCTTTTTGATCTGGATGGCTCCACGGTAGCTGCTGCAGCCCCACGGTCTCCTGGTTCCAACCAAGAGAAACAGCCTTCTCCTTCCAGCAACAGTGCATGGGGTTAAATGGTGGTTGGATCTTGGTTTATTGCGCAATGCAAATAAGGCCAAAGGTAGACAGTGCAACCGGCTTCTGTTTAACATCTTCTTAATTCTGGCAATGCCTTCCTTGAGCAGCACGTTGAGGTGCTCACACATCCTGTTTGCTTGCAGGTGATAGGCACAAGAAAATGTGTATTGTATCCCTAGCAAGGTTGTGATATGATGAAATATCTCATTGGCGAAGTGTAGACCAATCTCTCCTTCACTCACCACACCTCTCTTACCTCCCGGGCCTGTCGCTTCCATCTATACAACGTACGCAACATTCATCCCTTCCTTACTTTCCACGCCATTAAACTTCTAATATCTTCCTTAATCTTCTCTCGTCTTTTCTATTGCTCCGTTCTCTTCTTTGGCCTTCCTTACTCACGTCTAGCCCCTCTTAAATTAATCTACCATTCTTCAATTTGCTCTCTCTGTCTTCTTTCCCGTCAGGACTCTATCTCTTCATCCCTTACCGCACTGGGATGGCTCTCCTTTCACTCTCAACTCAAGTACAACTTCCTCGGTCTTGTCTTCAAATCTCTCTACAGACTTGTCCCCTCCTATCTTGCATCCCTCTTCTCCTTCTATTCTCTCTCTTGTTCTCTCCGCTCTGCTGATCACTTCCGACTTACTGTACCACGCGCCCCTTGTGCAAAATCCTGTTTCCGATCCTTCCAACATCTTGCTCCTCTTCACTGGAACCTTCTCCCTCTATTTCTCTCCGCTCCATTACTTCCTACTCCTCCTTCCGCTCTTCTTTAAAAACACACCTACTTCAGTCACCTGCCTGACTGTGAACGGCTGATTCTGAACACCGTCCCACACTGCGCAGGTTTGTATTACTGATTGTTTCTTTGTAAATTGTTCTGCATATTCTTCTTCGTTACATGATTCCCCAAATAATTGACTCATATTGCTTATGTTATGTACTGCATATTGTTCTCTGTAAAGTGCTTTGGTTGAAAGCGCTATATATAACTCAATAAATACAAATACATTGTCAGACCACAGGACCTCACACACGCTCCATCGTGGGAATATTCCCTGAACCAGGAATTTTGCTGCTCTAATGGCATCAGGATAGGAACAGGGACCGGCTTCGATCCATTGGGCAAATGGGCACACTACCACTATTATGTAGCGGTAGCCCTGGCATACTTGGGGGCATGTGCACATAGTCGACATGAAGATGTTGGAATGGACCAATTGGGTGAGGTATGGCTCCTCTCACTACCCTTAGTGTATGACCTGCTTTAAATTGCTTACAAACAAGGCAATTGGTCATGAATTCTGCCACATGTTCTGCCAAATTAGGATCGAATCAGTCTTCTCAAATATGAGCAGCAAGCACATCCTTCCCCATATGGGTAGGATGGTGTAACTGTGTCAGTGCAGTGTGCAATAATGAGAATAGCATTACCACCTCCCCTGTGTTGATAGAGCGTCTGTCAGAGATACTGTACATCCCCCTTTCAGCCACAATTCCTTGTCTTCCCTGGGTGCAGCTCCCTGCAATTCCATAATCTGTGTCACTGGTAATGTGTTATGCCCTTCTTTCAAAACCATGGTTCGTACATGGTTGCCTACTGGTAATGAAGTGTTAATTTCCAAAATGTCCACATAATAAGCAGCAAGTTTTGCCTCTGCATCCGCTTCCTCATTGCCCCTAGAGACGGGATACTCCCCCCTCGTGTGGCCTGGCATTTCCCCACTGTTATGCACAGTGGGAACTGGAGTGCATCTATCAGTCTGCCCAATAGGGGCATGTGCTGTACCGGTGTCCCATTAGCACATCTGAAGCCCTTCTTCCACCAAAGTGACAGCCCAGAATGCACTGTGGATGTCACGTAGGCTGAATCTGAATACACTGTCACTTCTTTGTTCTTCCTGTGCTCTAGTGCCAATATTAGAGCTACTAACTAAGAAGCCTGCACTGAGAAATGTGACGGTAAACGTGTGCTCGTCACCACCTTGCTCACTCTGTCCTCTTTTAATCTCACAAATGCTCTCCCAGTATGTCTTTTTCCTGACGTGTGGTCTATTATGGACGACCCATCAATATAAATAACGACTCCCCCTCAAGTGCGTTCTCCTGTACTTTCGGGATGTTGTCATGGTCCTCTATGTTCGCAGTGCAGTCGTGCCTGTAGTCGTCCTCCTGTATGTGTTCAGCAATGAACGTCCCCGGGTTCACAACACTATTATGAGAGCTGGATTTGATAGTATCACCTCATACCATGAAGCTCTCTGTGTTGTCAGTGTACTTTTGGACGTTTCTAGTATTTCCAGGAAGGCATGCTCCACAAAAAGAGTGGTGCTGTATCCCGTGGTAATACTAGCTGACTTCTCGACTGCGGATGCGGCAGCAGCCAGTGCCTGCTCGCATACCTAGTGTCCACTCATCGTTGGGTCTAATTTCCCGCTGTAATATGATTTGTGACCCATCGTTACACCTGTGTCAGTACCACGGTCATTACTACTCCATTGGAGTGCGAGAATAAGAAAAATGTGTCTTGATATTCAGGGATCCCTAACACAGGAGCTGTGCATATTGCTTTTTTCAGCTCTTCAAATGCCTCAGTCATTTCTTCTGTCCACTGTAAGGTGCCCTTCCCTCTCTGCACTTCTTTCCGTGAGCTTAACAATGGCCTTGTGTAAGTACTGTAGTGGAATACCCATGTTCTGTAGTAATTATATAGCCCTAGAAACTTCTGCATTTGTCTTATAGTTGTGGGCTTTGGAGTGTTGTGTATTACCTCTACTCTTTCTGCTGTCACTTTTAGCCCGTCTTGTGATATTAGTTGCCCAATATACAATACTTCCTTCTGGCAATATTGTAGTTTGGACTGGTCTACCTTATACCCCTATTCCAGGAGTACAGCCAGCATGTCCACTGAGTCATCTCTACACTGTGGGCCACATTACGAGTCCAGCAGTAGCCATGCCGGTAAAACCAGCAGGCTGCCGCCGGAAGCGTAGGGATGTACCGGCTCCGGGTTTATGGGATTTACCGAGGTATTACAGCCCCAGTGGTCCGGTAATTCTGGAGCCGGCATTCCGTTACTCCCCATTCCCATGGAGTCTCATAGGACTCCATGGGAATGGGGGCCATGGAAACACCGGCACCATGCAGTAATGGTGCCAGTGTTTCCACGTCCATCTGTGGCCGGTGGCATTATGCCCGCAAGGTCAGACCCGGCGGGTGTAACACCACACAACCACAGAAGTCATAGTTAGCCAGTCCGGAAAACAGTGCGGGTACGGTTTTACCGGCAACGTTAAATCAGGACTGGCTAACTTGTAATGAGGGCCTGTGTCTCTGTTTTGCTGCAAATCAAGATGTTGGCTATGTATTGTATAACAACACTTTCTAACTGCACTTTGCCTAAGTCCATCTGAAGGACCCTGTTCAATATGGAAAGGGACTTGCAGTACCCTTGAGGAAGTCTCTATATAGAAACAAAGTTAAGTCTTGTGAGTCTGGGTGTAGTGGTATAGAGAAGAAGGCATTCTTCAAATCTATAACTGTGAAGTGGGTAGCATGTGTAGGGATGCTACACAAAATTGTCGCTAGATTAGGAACTAAAGGAAATTCTGCCTCGACAATATGGTTCATATGGAATAGGTCCTGTATAAAATGCCATGACCCGCCTCTTGCCTTTTTCACAGGGTACATTGCCGTGTTGCACAGTGATTGTGATGGTATTAATATTCCTTGCTTTTCGAGGGCTGAAATTGTCTCATAAAAGCCCTTGTCTGCCTCCTTCGACATGGGATATTGCCTGGCTCTCAGTAAAATTGCTCCTGGTTTTAGTTTTATCTTCACTGCTTCTATCCATTTCAGAAGTCCCATGTCATAAGGACTTGTGGTCCATAAGATACTAGGGACCTTTGGCAAGTTTTCCTCGAGAAATGTCGGTGGTGCTTGCAGAATGATCGCAATTCTGTGTGGTACTTCTCTGTAATGTATCTTTGCCCAGTATGTAATGCAAATGTCGAACACTACCTCGTAGTCTGAGCGGTCGTCGTGGAACAGTTCTTCATCTGTTACGGTAGTTAACCCACAGCCTTCTGCCACCGCGATCAGGGACCTTGATGCTTGTCCGGTGTCACCTGTCCAATGTACTGTTATTCTGTCTTCTCCCACTATTACTGCCTCTAATTCTAGTGGTATTTCCGTCCCCTCTTGCTCTTCTAGTGATAACTCTGGTCTGAACATGTAATCATTCGAAATGCGCCATAGTTTTCCCTGTATTCCGGAAGCCATGCTATTATTACTTCAGCTCCATACCGAAATAGTTCTTCATCTGCCGGCACCCCGCTCTGTACCGTGCGTCCACAATAAGCTTGAATAATTTCCCACACATTTAGAAGGTGAATCCCAGGTGTGGAAAACACTATCCCCTTGCCAGTGAAAGAGATAGTCATGTTGAGTTTACTCATGATGTCTTTTTCCCATTATGTTTACTGGTGTCGGGAATATAATAGGGGTGGTGTCAGGTCATGCTCTCCTATAGAAAGTGTAAGATTGTCTGTAAAAGAAACCAATTACGTCCCCCCAGAAAATCCCTGTGCATTCATGGTGTTGCCTGACATTCTATACCTCCCCTCCTGGATGCAAGCTCTAGTTGCCCCTGTGTCTACAAGAAAGGAGAAAATCTTGTCACCTATCGTCAACCCTATCTGTGGTTCCTCTGCCGGGTTGGGTGTAATCGATAGGATGGAACACATCAGGTCTATCTGTGGGCTGTCCCATTGAGGGTACAACAACATCCCATTTCTTGCAAATGGGTTGCCCCCCCACCATGGTAATTCACCCTAGTTTCCTAATGGGAGTCATCCACATGGAGTCTGTGCATGTCACTGTCCCGTCGTTTTGCTGTGCTGTGTATGGTGACTGCGCATTGTTCTACATCTGTGGTGCCTGGGATATCTGTGGATGAGGCTGCGCTGGTGATTGCATCTGGGGTGTTTGTGTCATGGGCTGGTATGCCTGCAGGTATGTGTTCGATGTCTGCCCTTGTCATTTTGTATGGTCCTGGGCATAGTACTCCGTCTGTTCCCCCTGATACGTTGGTTGGTATTGCATTCCTCCATTCTGCATTCCCCCTCTGCTTCTACAAACCCTAGAGATGTGCCTATCTGTCCACACACCCAGCACTGGGGTGGTTCCCTCATCGGCTTCAGATACCCCCCTGGAAACCCCTCTTGGCCTTTTTGTATTGGTTGCCCATATCCACGATACCCCCTGGAAACCCCTCTTGACTTTGGTGCATTTGATGCCACACCCATGCCCCCTAGTTGGCCCCTTCTTCTCCTGAACCTGTGATGCACCCCCGTCCCATGAAAACTCTGCCCGCGGGTGGTGGTGCATATTGCGCTTGTGGTACACTTTGTGGTCCTGTGGGTGTCAACACTGCCCCTTCCATGGCATATTTGACAATTTCTTCTGCAATAACTTTGCCTCCTCCAGCTTTCTTTCCTCGCGCTTCTTTCTCGTGTTTTCTTGCATTAGCCTGCAATAGTGTACTGTAGTGAGTTGAATTTCTAACCACAGTTTTGCCTCCATCCCCACTAACTTCTTCAGTTGCTTTTGCACCTGCTCTAGAAACCCATGACATAGTATATGGTAGAATAATCCTACTGTTTTGTCCCACGGTTCTCACATTTCAAGTCTCCATTTCTCTTGAATAGCCTGAATATACTGTCTTCGTCTTCTCCCATTTTGTGTACCATGATCGCACTAATGTCTGATCTGGGTACTACACCCATTGTGTGCCGTGTTCTGGGCGGTTGTTCCTGAGTAGCTGGCCTTGAACGCCCTTCCTAATTCTCCCCTCCTGCGCGCTGGAAGGTCTCTGAGCCTCTGTGTATATGGGGTTAGTCTGTTAGTATTTCCATCTCGTATATCCATTTCCCCACTCCCACGGTCAACGAGGGTAGCTTACACCACAAGTTGTCTTTGTATATCTGTTGCCATTGTATGTATTGAAGGTGCCCCCCTCCCTTCTCTAGCAAGGGGAACAGTGTCAGTCCGACCTCCCCATCCAACCTCCCAGTGTCTTTGGTGGTGGTGAACGCCCTTACTAATTCTCCCCTCCTGTGCGCTGGACGTCTCTGAGCCTCTGTGTATATGGGATAACACTATCTATGCTGCAGGATACAGCCCAAGACCGCTGTGCCCCCTCATCCTTGTCGCCCCGTGATCCACCCGTGTCCTTGTCAGCCCCCCATATTGTGCCTCAGTCGGTGCACTTCTCTGTCGACCGACGGACAAGTCACCCTACTCCCTCATCCTCACTCCCCGCTAAGTCATCGTCCGATCCAGTGTCTCCCCTGTCACTGTCAATGTTGTCCTGGAAGCTTAGTTTTCTCAGTACAGTGTCTCCCTGTTGCCCCCTTCTATGTCAATCACGCTCCCACAGTCCCCCCCTCACAGAGGACCCGGTATTGTTTTTGTCTGGCAGCATAGCTACCCTATCACATTTCCTGCAGCAGTTTCACGCTACTCGCTCTTCTCTCTCCTCGTTATCATTAAAACTTGCTAAACCCAACCTTATTCTTATGTCTTTCACAGGACGTTCTTCCTCCGCCCTAAATTTCCGTTCTCTTACGAGCCGGTCTATTTCTAACTTCCTCTTCTCCCTCGTTATCTGTAATTGCTTTTCCCTCTCTTCTTCTGCCCTTTTCCTCCCCATTCCCTCGAGTTCTCTCTTTCGCCTCATCTCTTGCTGCTTGCGCTCTTCTGCCTTCTGCTTTTCTCTTTGCACACTCTCACGTTCTTCCTTCTCCTCTTTTTCTTGTCTCTCCACTTCATCCATTATCTCTGCCCATCCTCGTGCTTCACTTGTCTCCTTGAAACCTGTTACTTCCTTATTTTCCCCTCCTGTCTCTCCAGCTGTCTTCCTGTCTAGTTTGAGCAATATTTGTCCTCCTACTCACTCGTTCGATACTATATTCTCCAGTCCCTCCTGCTTTCCCCTCTGCTTCCAGGTCACCCTCGTTCATGTGTTTGGATCCCGCTGCGCACGTTTTTTTCACCTCATGCGCCTTCAGCTACCCCAGATGCTTGTACGGCCCCGTTCTACCCCTCCTCCTTCCTATAGGCTGGAGATGCGCATATTGGGGTTGTGTACCCCACCACTGCTCTTAATTCCATTATTGGATATAGTCCTTGGACCCCTGCTGTTGCCCCTTCTCTCTCATGTTCAGCTGGAGGAGGGGGAGCGGGGGCCGAGGCCTTATCTGCCCGGGCCCCTGTTGGCTCAGCATCCATTGATGCCATGCCACATCCCCTCCATCATCCTGGAACATTTTCCACAGCTCAAATATTGCCATTCGTTTGCTCAACTTCTTCCCCTTATAAATCTCTTGTATGTGTGTGTTTAATGGTTGCTGCACATATTTGGAAAAGCTCCCACCTTTTGGCCATGGCTTAGGTAATTTACCCTCTCTGCTCCATGTCCATTCCATGCTATATTTACAAATAGTGTCCTTATATCGTGGAAGGGACCTGCACATGTGCTGTAGGGGTGTATCCCCTGCATTGTTTCCACAATAAAATGCTTTAATACTTACTTGACCGTAAGTCAGGCCTTTCGACACTTCCGCTGTTATTCTTCAAATACACTCTATTTTGCTCACTTTGAAATTTGACAGATAACAATTCTCTTCACAACATCACAAGCCTCTCTGGCTCCCAACCAATTTCTCATGCATGCTCCGTGCATCACCCTGTGCAATTCTCTGCCTTCTCAAGCTCACTCACTTCTCTTGCGCATGCGCCTTCCACGCACTGCAACAACACAATGCAACTCTGTCAATCCTTGATTGTCAAAAAAAGTTCTGCACCTCCTCGTGTTCTCCTAATCCTATACACAGACCTCACTGGTGACGTCACCTCTACAATGCATAAGTGAAGGAAACAAACCCCTAACAGAGTTTACAATACCATTGCCCAATGTCACAGCTATTTTCACAAATACAAACAACATATACCCACGCCGTCGTCCTGCCTCCCAACAGGGGATACCAATATTTCACATGCTCAATCTGTACCTACAGCGTAAGCTTGGAGATAAAACATCTCTGCGAGACTTAACCAGAAGAACACATTCCACGGTTCAAGCTAGCTTCACTTGTAAAGCCCTATACACAGGGATACCATCATCCATGACCCGAGTTACAATGCCCAATGCACAGGAAACCCAATATTTACATAACTTCTGTCCTCCGTACTCTTAAGTCAACAGTCTAGGCTACCTGCCTCAACCTTTTACCTCAAGATCGAATGTTCCCTTACCATCAGCAAATAACCTATTCAACAATACTCTATAATACTGAACAACACTCAACACTACTTAACAACACTTAACAATATTTAACACCAACCTGCACCCAACATCTGTCTACCACTTCCCTTCATTTCTGTGTGGCTGAGTCAATACTTACACTCTGTGATCCTCTGACACCGCTTGGCCACCGGCTCTCCCCAAAGCTGCCACACTGCCCTTCTGGTCTGCTGGGCTTCTCACGGAACGCAGGCAGAATTTTCTCCAAGGTGGATCCTGACGGCCTCTGCACAGGGTGCACCTCCGTGTGACTTTCGCGCTCTGTGGCTCACCTCACAGTCTGCCAGGCGTTGCGATGGAAGAGGCAGTTTAGTGCTAAACATTTGTAGAAAACCATCCTCTACCAAGTTGTAAAGGTATACCGGAGGACTGGGGTTCGCGCTAAAGAGTCACCATTCGGCACCCAGGGTCCAATGTACGCTCCCCCGGTAATGACGGAGGACTCAGCCAAGGGCAAGTTAGAGCTGTCCTATATTTTCCAAACAGGCAGGGATGATACAGGCAGGGATGATACAGGAAAAAACAATTCTCCAGCAATCACAACCTGTGTCATGAGTTTTTATTACACAATTGCATCACAATTGCTAAGCTTTCCCCAAAAACCCAAGAGCCCATTCTAGTGGGTGGCTCGGGTGATATACAGTGACATGCAATGTTTGTTGGGCAACACATTTATCAGTTCTTCTCTCCTCCGCTGGGAACAGCTCCTCTTCCCACCACAGGTAAATGGCTGTTGTTCGGCTCGCCCGAGTCACGTGGGTGAGGACCACAAAACTGAGCTTTTGGGACTGCAATTAGTCAGGATTTATTCTGTTATTTTGCAGGTGGCTCCTTGTTATTTTGCAGGTGGCTCCTTGCCCCTGGAGTCAGGAATGTTCCACTCGCCCTTGTCCTTGGTTGCAAGCATTGGCTCTTTGCTTTGTGCTGCGGAATCTGATTCTCTTCTCCCCTTATTCTGAGGCCTATGGCTTCATGCAATTACACTACAGTCATTCTATAGTTTTCCTACACACATATGGTGGTATTCTCCTAAGGGGTTAGTAGTATTTGGATCTTCCAGGTTCCTTATACGTCCCAGAAGTTCCATATGGTAAGTTGCAATAAGCGGCTGCAAGCTTGCTCTGTGTGACTCTTGCTTTTTTGCGTTTCTGCGTTTGTCTAGTGAAAGAAAAAGGTTTCTGACAGTACGTACATGCATCTGTCCTCTGTCTACAGAACTGTGTATGCATGTTATTCTTGTGTGCATGTGCGTGTCTGTGTAACTTCGTGCAGGGATGAGAGTTGGCTTTGTGACTAACGTTACTATGTCATGGTGTCACTAATGACATCAGCACAGCTAGATACTTGTTCTTAGTCCACCTGACCCAATGATGGGGAACCTATATCTGCGAGGACATCCACTGTTTGTCTAAGAGAATATCTGCTCACATGCGTATGATGTACTGGCCCAACTGGGGGCTGGACAAACAGTGACTAGCATCTCTCGTTTCTTGCTCTTCGGGCTATCATGCATATAGGGGGCACGAGGGCCATTTCAGGGACCCTCTCTTCAAAACTGTGGACGCTCTTTACAATTCGGGCTTCAAGTATGCATGTTGAACATTAGAGCGCAGCCTGCACTCATGGTCTTTTCTGCTCAATATTACTCGGCTCCTCTTCCTTGTACCAGTATCCTTGTAGTTATGGGAATGGTAGTCCATTCCTGAAGCTCTGTATACAAAGTCTGGGTGAGTGTTCTTTAAGGGGACGTCATATCTGAGTGACTTGCAGGTAGAGTTTGGAAAGATATCTCCATGAGACTTCCAAACAGTTTTTGAGCAAAGAATTGTCATGTTCTTCCTAAATGGATGAGGGGAGGTGTAACAACATGCCATTAAGGCACTGGGTATGGATGGGGTATCCTCAAGAGAGGAAGGGGACTACCAGGCATTGTCTGATGGTGCCCTGCTACTCCCCCACAGGTTGTCTTCCCCCATGTGATCCTCCCCCATATAGCCACCGCCAGGGTCAGGTTCAAGTAGCGGCTGCCATCCACTGGCTACATGGGTAGAGGATACGGCTGTGAAAGATGTGATGACACCATCAGATTCATCACTTGACCCTCTTCCAAAAGCAACCAGTTGTTTGCCTTCCTTGTCTGGGATACCATACAAGGGGGTGAAGGACTGGCAAAGCACTTGTGGGCGGCTGCTGAAATGACTGAGTCCAGGCAGGGCTGTGTGCGCAGGCATTTGGGCGCTGAATTCGTAACCTTGTAATTCTTTTTTTCGAAGCGATCTTTCCTGGGTAGTGCTGAGAATGGATTCCTCATTACAAAAAGGCCATCCTCCCAAATATCTTCCAGCACTGCAAAGGCTTCTATTGACTGTCTGGCAGATTCCCACTGTTTGATAAAGGAATCCCTCCTTTTTCTGCTCCTTAGGGAGAAGAACAAAGAGCTTTGCAGCTGTGAAATGAGGGCATGAAAGGAGCCAATCTCATCTGGAGGTGAATCTCTTGGCAGTAGATCTGCTGGCTCACCGTCATCTGGCACCAGATCCTCAAACTCATCCGTAGAGTGAGTGCCTGGAGAACCGTCCGTCTGATAGTCATCAGCATCCATATCTGTGAGGGTGGCTGGTGCCAAAAGAGGGGCCCCTGGTGAATGTCCTAAGGATGGCGGAGGAACCAAACTTTCTTTCACAGGAAGCACACGGGGCAGTGCTGGAGAAGGCAACAGTGGAGCTGTAAGTCATTGCTGGAGCTTCGTAACCAGTGTCTGTAGTGTGGACAAGATGTCCCTCGGGACGAGGATGCAGGAGCCTAGTGAGGTCTGGAACATACGTCAACTGGGACAGGAGTAATTGGAGAAGGCTGAGCAGGGACTTGCTTAGGAGGAGGTAGGTCAGGACCTTGCTTAGGTGGAGCCGGCGGTAGCATAACAGCCGAGAGCGGCACACTCATCTCATTAGACAATACTCCCTGTGGCATGTCCATGTCAGTATCGGCACCCTGCTAAAGCAGTTGTTCAGAAGGGGCCATGGTCAGACAGTGGGCCGCAGGCGGGGCAAATGGAGCCAGTGAGAATAGTGACTGAGCATGAGTTCGCCTGGTGCGGTAAGACAATGCTGACATGACCTTCTGGTCTACAGCAACTCCCTTTTCGAAAAGAGGAAATCACGGGCCTGTGAGCAGGCGTCGTGGATACGAAGACGTGTGTGGTATTGATGGTGTAGTGGACTTTGACGTAGATAATGATTTGATTGTCGACGAGGTGGTCAACGGAACCAACGTAATCGATTTAATCGCTGAAGTAGTTGATGTGGTCGATGGGATGATGGAGGTCGTCGAAGAGAACTTGGGCATTCTGTGGGCCTTCAACAGGGTCATAGGAGGTCATTACGACCTTGGAAGTAACCATGCCGCTATTTGTGGCATGGCTACCCCCATTCCGGGTACCAGGTCCAGGTTCCCTGAATGGGGAAGTGCCGGGCCATTCTGACCTTGGAGGGCGTGGTATTTCCCCATTCAGGGAACCCGAACCCGGAACATCCCCATTCGAGCCCCCATAGGGCTCAATGGGAATGGGGATGATGCTAACAACGGACCCGTTAATAACGTTAATAACGGGCCCGTTAGCATCCTGATCTCCTCGCGGGACCCACTAAGGACGCCTGGTAAAACCAGGCACCCTTAGTGGGTCCTGCAAGGAGACCTCGTAATGAGGCGGTAGGGGGTTAACGGGGCCGGCAGCTCTACTGGCCCCATTAACCCCCTACCGCCAGGGTCAGAATGACCCCCATAGACAGAGGGGCTGTTCTCATGGATGAGCATTGCTTCTCTGGAGAGTTCTTAGATGATAAAGATGCTAACAAGTACGTAATTTGGCGCTGTAGTAGTCAACAAGGTGACGGTGGGCATAGAGGGCATTCTTGGCACTGCAGTAGTCAACGAGGTGACTGCTGGCGTAGACTAAGACGTCAACAAAATTGTCGATGAAGAGCAGCCCAAGGGTGTGATACATGTCCTTTTTTCATTCTCTTCCCACAGGAAGATTCTTCATGGGACCTCCACCTCTTTGATGAGGCAGGTGTGCTCTAGGGGTCTGCTGTGCCTGACAGAGGCGTACAGACAGAAGCTGAGTGAGAGGCTCCAGCATCTTCATCCAACCCAGCCACTAACCTCTGGTGGCGATCCTTGCGGGTCTTGGATGAGAACGGCAGGTAGATGGTATAGTTGTTCAGTTCATGGTCTGGTTACAGACAGTAGAGACATTGCTCATGAAGATACTCAATGTACACTTTCTTAAGGTGACAAGTCCAGCAGTCCTTGAACAGGCTTTTCTTCCTCGTGTCTGTGATGATGTCTACAGACTCCCAAAGGCCTCAAATGGCACTGAAGAAGTACAGCAACCCGGGGGCAATGGAATGGGCCGAACGTTCACACCAGCTGGTGACAATCAATGCAGCACTAAACTAGATAGTATGGAAAAAACGAATAACAAATATCCAAATTTCATCGAATATCTGAAGAGAGATTTCTATGGAACACTCAACACTTAACGAGCAGTAATAAATCTGAAAACGTCCAAAAGGGGTGGAGTAAAGGGGACTTGTCTACTTGGCTGTGGGGAGTTTAGCCCAAAATGACCCTAATAGGGCACTAAAGTTGCAAACAGTTTAAAAAAGTAAAGGTAAACTGCTTTAATGTTACAGAGGATTCCCAGCCTGACTATGAGGAATATTCAAATAGCATGTGAATCCATTAAAGATCCACCAATGGTGGGGAAACTCTTTTAGTGGGATACTGGGTCCATATAGGCTGGAAAAGGTTAACAAATGTCTATATCTTGGTGTTTGGCTGGCATCAATACATTCCAGCCAATGGCTAAAAGATCAAAAAATAACTAAGAACACAGGCATTATTTATTTATTCATTTAAATGTGTAGAGCGCACGGCAGCCCGCAGGCATTGAGGTGCTATGTCAGAGCTTAAGAAGGCTAGATTAAGGGTTACAAAGAAGCCGCCCAGTATTACTTGTTACAGTTCAGTTCAGAGAAAGTGGTTACAGAGTAGCACATAATAGATGCAGGTGCAAATTGTAATAGAATCCAGGTTAAGACAGTAAGACAAAGAGGTTAGTTTTGATGGCTTTGCGAAAGGATGAGTGGGATTCAATGAACCTGATGTGGGGTGGTAGGGAGTTCCAAAGTAGGGGGGGCGACTGCAGGGAAGCTGGAGCCGCCTTCCCGGACCTTGCGGGTTCTAGGGACAGCTAGGAGGTTAGAATAAGGGGATCTGGAAAGTCTAAGGGAGGCGTGTTTGGTGATTCTGCATGACAAGTGTGGGGGGGCAAGGTCGTGAAGGTACTTGTGAGTCAATGACAGGGCTTTGAATGTGATCCTCTCCTTGACTGGGAGCCAGTGGACCTGTCTTCTAAGTACCGAGATGTGTTCTTTGCGCGTGAGGCCGGTGGCGGCCGTGAGAGCGTTGTTTTGGACGATTTGGAGTTTGGTGACATTCTTGGCGGTGGTGCCGATGAGTTGTGCATTACAGTAGTCAAGCCTGGAGCCAATTATGACCCTGGCGATGGAGAGGCAGTTCTGTTGGGACAGGAAGGGTCTGACTGCGTTGATGAGTTTAGAATCATAGGCAGATGAGGTTGCTATGGCATTGACCTGCCTCTCCATGGTTAGGTCTGGTTCAAGGTAAACACCTAGGGCCTGATTCTTCATGGAATGTTTTCCTATGGGATTGCACCATTATAAAACACTTCCATGAATCAGGCCCCTAGTGTTTTGATGGAGGGTGACACGGTGATGGGGATGTTGGCAATGGAGAAGGTGGAATATTTGTTATCCAATTTGCTCAAAGTGGAGGGGGAACCAAATAGCAGTAGTTCGGTTTTCTCACTGTTGAGGCATAGCCAGTTTCTGCCATCCAGGATTGGATCATTGTGAAGATGGAATTGAGTGTTCTGGTCGGCCTGGTAATCACCCGAGAGGGGGATGAGTACCTGGGTGTCATCAGCATAGTTTGTGTATGAGATGCCCATGGAGTCCAGGATTATGAACAGTGGCCTCGTGAAGAGGTTGTAGAGGGTGGGGGCAGTACAGGAGCCTTGCATGACCCCATATTTGATGGTGCTGGGGTTGGCGCTAGAAGAGTCAGAGAAGACTTTCATTGCTCTGTCCTTAAGAAATGAGTCAATCCATTTGCAAGCTCTATCAGAGAAGTTGGCTACTGACGAAAGGTGCTGGCAGAGGGTTTTGTGGTCGACCAGATCGAAAGCTGCTGAGAGGTCCAGCAGTAGGAGAACTGCAGGTTTGCCTGTGTCTCTGAGATCATCGATTTGGTTTTTGAGGTCAAGGAGAGCTGTCTCGGTACCATAGAGAGGTCTGAATCCTGATTGCCTAGGAGGTGGTTGTCTTCTAGGAATTTCTGAATTTGCAGGTAGGCTGCTTTATTCAGAATTTTCAGCAGGAACCGGACAGTGGTGATGGGCTTGTAGTTCCCTGGGTTGGAGGGGTCAAGGGAGGGCTTTTTTAGGAGCGGACGAAACTACGCTTCGTTGAGTCCCACTGGGACGTAGCCAAAACAGAAGGATACATTGATGAATGCTGTGATTATAGGGACTAGGGAGGGGGCACAGTCCTTGATGACTTGTGCAGGGCAGGCATCACCCTTGCAATTGGAGGGTTTGATGGATTGGAGAAGTGAGGAAACCTCCTTCTCACTCATATCTCTGAAGTCGAACATGGGGGAAAAGGTGGGCTTGTCTCCTGGTGTGAGGTCACTTTCAGTACTGGAGATCAGTTTAGTGAGCTCTTGTTGGTGTGCAAGGATTTTGGCTTGCAAGGTTTCCAGTTTGCCTAGCATGGCAGACTGAATGGCATTACACCAGGCTTAACCCTTCACTATTGGAGACGGGGGAGCGGTGGGGGTCTCAAGTTCTCTGAAAATGGCAAATATTTCTCTACTTCCGGATTTCGCATTAGCTATCCTGGTATTGTAGGAAGAGGCTTTAGCATTGGTAATGGCAGTTTTGTATTGTTTAGAGATGGATTTGAAGGCAATTCTGGTGGCCTCGGTGGGGTCATTGTTCCATATATTTCATCACGTAATTTTCGTAGATCCTGAGTGAACCAAGCGTTAGAGTGTTTGGATTTCTTTGCTTTTTTTAGGGTGAGGGGTGCCACAAGGTCAACAGTCTGGGTGATGACAGTCTTGAAGTCATTGGCAAGGCGATCAGGGTCATCAGTGAAGGGAGGTAGTAGAGCAGGTACCCTGAGGTGCTTAGGTAGGTTGTCGTGGGTGAGCAGTTTGGAGCTGCGGGCTATGGATGCAGGAAGAGTGATGGTGGGTGGTGGAGGACCTCTGGAGGTGAGGATGTTGAACAGAATACAGTGGTGATCAGACCAGGGTTGTGGGATGATCACTGGGTGGCATAGCGAGCAGTTATGGTGGGCCACCTAGTCTAAGGTGCGTCCTTTGATATGAGTGGGGCTGCAGATGGCTTGTGCGAACCCCAAGGTGCGCAGAGGTTTTTCGATTGTGGGTCTTTAGGGTCATTAAGATCTAAGTTAAAGTCCCCCAAGAGCAGAATTTTAGATGAGTTTTTAAGATTATCTGAGAGTGAGTGGGTAAGAGCATGTTGGAAGTCATTGGAGGGGCCGGGCGGACGGTAAATGAGGTGGATGGTATAGGTGCAGTTGTCTGAGAACTTGAGTTTGAGTAGGAGGTAATCAGAGTTCTGCTCAAGGTCCTTCTCAATGGTCCGGATGAATAGGGAGTCCTTGGCGATGACGGCGACACCACCCCCTCTGTGAGAGGAGCGGTCTTGTCTACAGATAATGTACCCCTCGGGTACTACCAGGTTGAGGGCGGGTCCGGAGGACTCTGATAGCCATGTTTCGCTAAGGAAGAGGAGGTCAAGCTTGTTGCTAGTGACCAAGTCATGTATATCTAGTGCATGGGCTGGTAGGGAACGAGAGCTAATTAGGGCACATTTGAGGTTGGTTTCAGGGGGAGGGGAAAGAGAGGAAAAGCTGAGAGAGGGTAGAGCAGTAGTACTTAAGGGGTTGAGGTTATCATTACACGACGGTGCGGCGTGTAAGACAGGTGTGAGTACATTTCAGGCAGTTTCCACATCAGTGCATGAAGGCTGAGCAATACTGCATGGTGGCAAGTCAATCCAGGGCACATACAAGTCAATATCCATATCAGTGCATGAAGGCTGAGCAATACTGCATGGTGGCAAGTCAATACAGGGCAGATACAAATCAATATCCAGATCAGTGCATGAAGGCTGAGCAATACTGAATGGTGGCAAGTCAATACAGGGCACATACACATCAATATCCACATCAGTACATGGGGGCTGAACAGTACAGGGCATCTTGGCAGTAGGCAGGATAGCATGATGAGCATTGCGTAGCAGTGGGGCACTTGGGGTGGGTGTGGGAACATTGCAAGTGGTGTCAGCAGCCATATATGGAAGGGCAGTGCAAGCGGCAATGGTACAAGGCATAAAGAAAGTAGGCAGGGTATTGTTAGAGGACACAGAGATGTGTGGCACGCAAGCCACTGTGGTAGGCGTGACACAGGTGGGAGATACATAGTTACGGGCAGAATCATTGATTTAGGGCCACTTAAAGAGGATTTGATAAAATATGTGCATGTTTACCCTGAAGCCTTTAATAGAGTTAAGCTAACCCCTTCCATTTTGAATGGAATGGAAACACAATCAGACCTCCCTTTACACGGTCTCCAGCATCTATTTATTGTTTGCACCATGGTGTCAAACCTGGAGTCAGTGAAAACAGGAGGGAAAACTGCCTAAGCGAAGTCTTCACCTCACCTTGTTGTTGAAGAGTAAGTTGAGGGGACAATTTGACACTCTCATGGTGCCAGCAGACGGACTACATTGGAACAGCTTAGGGCAAGTTTCAGATTCCTCCTCTTCCCCATCTGAAGCCAGATGCAGGGCTCCCATTTCAACCCGAGGGATGAAAGCCTTCAACCTATTTACATAGAACAGTGGGAGCTTGACCAGGTCTTCCAAGGTCCACTAAATAGTTCACCTCACCTAGTCTTTCAACAATACGGTAAGGACATAAGCACTTATCCTGTAAAGCTCTAGGCCTTGTAGGGTTCATGATCAGGATTTCCTGGCCTGGGGTAAAATGAAGTGAAGCATTCTGTTCATACCAATGTTTTGACCAAAGCCTGACCACCCTTCAACCTATCATTAGTCTGAGCCATCAGTGAGGCCATCCTCTTCCTCAAGCCTAACACATAGTCCACCACGTTGGTAGTGACAGGTGGAGTGGGCATCGCCCATCCCTCCTTGACTATAGCAAGGGGCCCCCTGATAGGGTGACCACACAAGAATTGAAAGTAGCATGGCATCAGGAGATCCCACTTTCTCCTCTGGGCCTTTGAGAGTTATATTAATCTTTCAACTAGGCCATTGCTGTGTGGATGATAAGCTGATGAAATTGTATAGGACACTACAAGGTCCTTCCACATGGCCTGCATGTACTTGGACTTAAACTTGCAGCCTCTATCCAACAATTTCTTTAGGGAAGTCAACCCTAGTAAAGATGTCCAGTAATGCTCTAGCAACTCACTTGGCAGTCACTGACTTCAGTGGAATGGCTTTAGGATATCTTGTGGCATGATGATCAACTACCACAAGGATAAACCTACTGCCAGAGGATGTTGGAGGGTCAAATGGACCAATAAGGTTAATTCCTACCCTCCCACTCCCATACTCACTACAGGTAGTGGAACCAAGGGAGCATGGATTCTTGCACCACTTTTATCAGAATCCTGACTTACAGCACAACTCCTACAATGGCTTTCTACTTGTGCCCCCCATTTTAGGCCAGTAGATATGCATCGACCACCTCTCCTTAGTCTTTTTGATGCCAAGATGACCGGCAAGAGGGACCTCACGTGCCAATTGGAAGAGGAAGGGTCTCATCTGAAGAGGAACCACCAACCTCCTATGATCTTCAGAGGACTCTATGGGTTCATTGTACAGGAGTCGTCCCATTGAAAGTATAGGGATGGGACTTTCAAGCAAAATTGCCTTTCCCCAGGGAGTAGGAGGGCGGAGCACCCGTGTCATAGGCACCCCTGCCATAAAGTAACCACTTTTGATGGCATGATCAATATGGTCATGCAAGAACATATTTTTGCCTCTTGTTTCCCCTGAGCTGAAGCAGCATCCGGCTGATTCGAATGAGTTAGATCCTAAGAAGCTGACCATTGCTGTAGATCTTTGGGTCTCCCATAGAGTGTCCCATAAGGATTAACTTGCTTCAGGTAAGCAGGGTGAGAGGAAAAAAGCAAAAAGAGAAAGCTGATGGCACTACTGATTAAACTTAAAAAAGTTTAAAAAAGGGAATAAGTCACAAGAGTCTGGAAAGGGTAGTGGTACTAACTATCCCTAGCATGAGAGTGGCTACTCTAAGCCTCGCTATATACCAAGGTCCAGTGTATCTTGTGAGGCTTGTGTAGCAAGTGACCACATGAAGAGGGACCCCAGAGGTAAGGGTAAGATCTTGGGGGTCCTTTCTGTGAACCTGGCCTTTTACCATGAAGAGAAAGGGGTACTTACATGGGGGACCCTTCTCTTCAAATTCCTTACCCAGTGGGATAGGTTCTGAAGTCATTTTAGTTTCCCAGCAAGACTTTGTTCTCCATCCCTGACACTACTAAGCATTATTTGAAGGATAGTGTACTGGTGGATGGTGTAGTCCCCTCTGCCATTAGGGACACTGGGGCCAGTCGGACTGTAGTGGATTCCACTTTGGTAAACTCAGAGGAGCTGGCCAGAGCTCCTCTGATGCCCAATAAGTTGGCTGATGGCCCCCCTCTCAGGTTTCTAGTTATGCCTGTCACTTTAGCTATGAATGGTGGGGTGGTCAATATACCTGTTAGTGTGCAGAGTCAAGTCCCTCGAAAGGTTCTGCTAGGGAATGACCTCAGATTCTTAGGTCTTGTGAGGGACCCTGCAGAATGTCCACGCACTGGTCTCAGATCAAGGCTGTCTTAGCCAAGACTATGGCCTAGCCAATAGGGAAACCTAAGGCTAAAAGATTAAAGAAACAGAAAAGATGTAAAGAAAACATGCACCCAGCTCTCCAACCACTGAGGTGGAAGCAGTAGGCCACGCCCCTGGACCTGATGAGGAAGTAGGGCTTCCTGAAATGACCCGCACCCCATGAGCACCCTGAACTGCAGAGTTTACTTTCAGAAGGAGGTCCCTCAAGAGAAGAGTTTAGTAAGGGCCAACGTGAGTGCCCATCACTTGAAGACCTCAGGAGATAGGCCTGTGAAACCCCTGGGAAACACAGGATTTATTGGGAAGGTGGGCTGACTCACCCATGCTTGCACTTCACAAGCATACTCAAAGGTTGTTAGCCAAACTCTGATGTAATTTTTCTCAAACTACATTCTGAGCAGATTCTTAGGAAACCTGGGATAAGATGAGGACCCAGAACCACTACCAGATGCTCTGGAGGAGCCCTGAGACCCTTGCAGTCTGACTAGCTCCAACTGGTGAACCCTATCCTTCTGCTTCTCTTCCCTTTCAAATTCCAGCTTGGCCATGTTAAAATCAAGCTCCTTTTGCCTGAGCCTGAGCTTCTCTCTTTTAAGCTCCCAGATGACCACAGCTTCAGAAGTTGTCAGGGAAGCATGGGAAGACGCATCTTCTTCTTCTTCCTGTGCCCTTATAATAGTGGCAGTCAGCACAAGTCCATTGCTACTACTGGGAGCTGCCCCAGCAGTTAATGATTCAGTATTACTGGGAAAATGAACAGTCCTAGACTCCAGATGATCAAACAATCTCTGTACTAAATCAGCCTGGTTTCCAGATGATGGCAACCCTCTGTCCACACACAATTCTTTCAAGTTATCTACTTTCAAAGCAGCAAAAGTAGACATTGTGAATGTTTCCATTCTTAAAAAAGGAGTAGGTGACTGATATATTACTACTAGTTCAAATCACAGTGTTCTGTGTAAGTAGTATTAGGATACTATACTGGGGTACCCCATACTTTATCCTCACCGGTGTAACACCAATTTGTTAAAATGGATTTCGAAAATCTGGCCTGGTGTATAGATTTGAGGAGGCCACCCTAGTTATAGTGAGCGGTTGAACTGAAGAGGTTAGCCAAACCCAAGCAAGGTAAGAGTGGCCAAGGCTTACTCTCAGGAGTGAGTGTGGTCAGGGGTCCCCAAACGAATCCACTCAGTGAAGCATACAATAATTCTTCTTAGACAGGTAAGTACAAAAATACTCTATTTATTATGGCCCAAAACACACAAGAAAATGAAACAAGCAGGTAATATTATCAAACAACACTCAGTTATAAAACATATATATAATCAACCTTGTGGTTTGTAGAAATGCATACAATTCACTTAAACACCTGAAAGGAATGTTAGTAATTATAAAATTAGGAAAACCAGTTAATAAGTGTAATACCCTAACTTTATGGGTCTAATCCCTAAGTTGAATGGGGCTTTGTGGCCAAAAGTCAAAAGTTCCTTTAGGAGAGGGGTCAAAGCTAGAAAAGGTTCTTGTGGTGGTAAAAAATGTTGCAGAAAACTTCTCAAGGATGTTACAGATAAGTAAGATATGTTTTCTATCTGTTAGAAAGAAACAAAAGTTTATTCTAAGGTTTAATGTGGCTGAGATGGAGGTGGCTCCGAGTATTGTGATTGCTCACCACCCTTGCTCCGATTTTCCCAAATGACTTGGCAGGTCATCTGGGAGTCACTGAAGGTAGGTTTACCCGCAGTTGGATCCAGTAGAAGATGCCCATGAACTGTGGGTGCAAGGAAGATTCTGGTCGAGTCCAGGAGCTGAGTGCAACCCTTTTTGATGAAGAAAAGCTGCAGACACTGATGCAGGCCTCTTCAGGACACTCAACCAGACAGAGGAGAGCCCGTTCCAGTGACAGTCACTGCACAAGGGTAACAGCAGGCGTCGCTCCAGTCGCAATCGAAGAAGACCTTCCAGTACAGGATCCCTTGATGCTGGGAAGCTGAAAATTGGCAGGACAACGACTTGTAGAACAAGCTGGTGACTACCGAAGTTCCGGGCAAAAACACAGAATGGCATTGCTTCTGGCACGGTAGTGCAATTTAGAGCTGGTTGGTCCACCGGGTTGTTCAGAGACGATTCCATAGGTTCAAAGCTGCAGGAACATGAGAAGATGTCGAGACTGGTTGGTCCCACCAGTCCAAGGGTTGAAACACCAACGAGGGCCTTCTCAGATCAGGTAGTTCAGCAGGGCTTCATAGGGACAGTTGCAGTAAATATCGCCAGGCCTCTTCAGGAGTCGACCACAGGTCCTCAATCAGCTACACTACTACACACAATACTTGGATCCACTTCTGATCTACTGGAATCGCTGCAGGTCTCCTCTTCTTTTCCTAAATTCATGTGAGTGATCAAACTCAGCTTTCCACTAGTAAGGGTCTGCACCACACACTCAGCCAGCAGTGGGCCAATCCAGGACCACTGTTGGTTTTACTCATGAATGCACACTAGACCTTCAGGCACCACAGTTTGTGGACTGGGACCAGACAGTCCCACCCACTTCCTGGTTCCACAAACATAAGGCATGCATTAGCGTGCGAAAAGAGCAGCTTTACTGGGCAAATGCATGACAATATTAGGAATTTCCTGACATGACAAGCAGGACGAAGTCCCGCCAGAAATATGGCCATAGGACATGGAAAAATTCTCATAAACCCGCCATTTTAGGGCACTAGGCACGTTTAGTAGCCAGACGTGGATAGCGCGAATGTGCCACCAGCTTGTCTTTAGGCACATATAAAATAACCAAACAATCCCCAGTGTAAAAGACTAGGGTGTGTAAGGAATCTGAGGGCGTCCTCACTCCTTTCCCCAATATATCCTCCTCCCAGGTAAATGCAGCTGCTATCGGTTCTTGGCCGTGGGGGTGGATATGCGAGGGAAGGATCCCCTGGGTGGAAGAGACATGGGTAGTGGGGATGAGGCCCCCTTGGGTGAGACACAGTACCCCCCATTTCTCTTTGATAAGTAGTCAGACATCCTCCAGGCCTTTGTAGGGTATTATCAGTCCCTTCCCTATTTTTCCAGTACACCATCTCGCAGTACACACCAGTGAGGTACTGGGACGAGGAATAGGGATGCCAAGTACCAAGACTGTTATGTAGCCGATGAACATAGCCTGCACCTGAGGCCAAGGGGGCGGTACAAATGGCCCGCTCAGGTGAAGCTAGAGAGATCACCTGTGGAATGCTTGCAGGAGAGGCTGGAGGTGGATTGTGCCAGGAGCACTTGGAAGGTCTCTGGTAACAGAGCTGGTCTGCATACCTCATGGAGACGGAGGCTCCCTCTCCATCCAATCAAGGTGGCTGCGATCTTGGAGGAGAGACGTGCCAAGCCGGGAGCAGCGACAGCCACACCTGCCGCTGTGGAGAACAGCACCTGAAGACAGCATACCCAGTGAGTCAAAGAAACCTGAATGACTCCGGGACGCTGCGGTGGGGACCACGTGGTTGCTGCAGATCGGGTCACTCGCGAGTGAGCGAGGGACCATTTGGGTGATATGAATGTCGGTCAAGATTGAACTAAATAATTTTGATAAGCACGATAACCTGAGGCTGCTGAGAAAACCGATTTAAAGATTTTGTGTGAATCCCGAACTGTAAAAGAGATGAAATTGACAAGGCCAAAAGAGTGCTCGGAAAACAGTAATATTTGAACTTGTGAATATGCCCGTGAACAGGGTACAATTCCCAATAGGAGAGTAAACTGGGTCTCTGTTGTCGGTTTTTTCAAGGTGATCGATTTGAATGAAAGGAAAGATTTTTGAATACTGATCCGAAAGGAAAGAAAGTGTGGTTGAACACCAATTGGATGGAAAGCAGTTTGGTGAAACTCCCTGATAAAAAGGAACTGCATAACCCGAGAGTGCAAGCATTGGCAAATGCCATAAAGATATAAGGAACTGTGTAACTTGAAAGCATTGGCAGTGGCAAAAGCCCTGAGAACTATTTGAAAGTTCAACAAGTGATGGTGGCAAAACAAGCAGTAAAGCATACAGAGGCTGGACAATTAGAATAAATCAAGTATCACAGTGAAGCTGAAACAGTGGCAGTGGGCCTGTGAAGAAGAAGCAAGTAAGGTATATTGGTTGCGTGACCTGTAAGGCGTGGACCGTGTGGACCGATAACCGCGCCTAGACCGAGTACACCCACCTTAGGAAAAGCCACCGAACTCACCCATAAGCTTGTGATTGAACACAAAGGAAAACTTGTATGATATGAAATTAAGGAACTGAACTTTATGACATTGGTGAAATTGATGAAAGGCAGGCAAGCCAGAAGAGCTGGGAAGTATCGCAAGGAATCTTGTTGTTTTGGAACATTGAGAGACTTTTGAGCTTGGGGAAGGGAACCCTTCTTTTTGTGAATTTTGTTGTTTTGGAGCCTTGAGAGACTTGAATGCTCGGGGAACGGAACCCCTCTTTTTGTAACTTGAGCTATTTTGAATCCTGGGGAAGGGAAAACCCTTTTCCAATCAAGAGTTGGAAGAAGCTCTGAACTTTTATTTGAGCACTTCTCATTTTGATGCTGACAACCCTACACGTTGGGCCTCATTACGAGCATGGCGGTAGTCGTGCCTGTATGGCAGGCACGGCCCCCGCCATGCTCGCTACCGGCACCACCTCCCGCGATTGGACAATAACTGGCCCATTACGAGATGAGTGGGCCGGTAATTGCGCATTCGCGGGAGGCGGCCGGGCTCCCGATCACCATTCTGTCCTATAGGGCAGAATCAGGGTGGGGAGCATGGTTGCACCGGCACCGTTGATAACAGTGCCGGTGCAATCACAAGTACTGCTCGCGGGTGCCGCACAGCCCGCCAGGTAAAAACTGGCAGGCTGTCAGAAACCCACGAGCAGAACTCGCAATCCGTTCATACTGTGGCCGCCAGCCTTATAATGAGGCCCATTGTATACAATTAGATGCGAGGGCAAGTATAGGGTTTGGACACAGACAGACATTTGCTTTGGACTTCCTGACACAGATTATCATTAGTTTCAGTTAGGTAGGGAAATCCCACCTTAGCATAGGGCAAGTTAGGCCTTTTTTCCAACCTTCGTTTTTCTTTAATAACGGTTTATAGCCCAAACTGTATTCAGTTGTCTGTCTGCTTCATGATGCCTTTACAGGTGATACAAAGGTATCCCCATGCACTAGATTGTAAAATGCTGTGTGCACTGTTAGAAAAGTTACCAAAACAGGTAAAAAGTAAAAGACAAGGAGACCACCAGGGGGCGCAGACGTGATGGTCGCATAAACCACTGTCTCCCTCTTCGAGCCTGAAAAATGTTGGCTTTTTAAGCGGTGCATGGAGAAATGACCGACTGAAAAAGAAGCGAGCGCATCCCGGAAGTGCATTGTAAGTGCACCGACTGTTGGACTGTCTGCCCTTTTCTGCGTGCTCCTTGGCTTCTCGAGCCTGCTGGACTGTTTCGAGGTGTTCGTCGGCAAGAGGAATTTTTATGTGCCACGAAACACGCCTCGTTGGACTGCTGTTGCTGTGACGTGGTGCCTTCCACGCACACAAGTAATTATACGAGACGTGTGCATAGTCTCTGTGTCTCTGTGTGGTGCTGTGTTGTGTTGTGCTCGGTCCTGGTCAAGAGCTACTGTGTCTGCTTCGTTCTCTTCTTCACTATTGTGAAAGGGCTTCTTTTTTGTTTTAGGTGCTCCTATTGGTTCCTCCCAGCCCACGCCCACCAACGTGTTCCCGCAGCCCTTATTTCCCGAGTGCACGCACATCCGCGCGCGCGCATCCCGGAAGTGCATTGTAAGTGCACCGACTGTTGGACTGTTTGACGGGACACGGGCTGGGCTGGTTAGAGGTGATATATAGCGATTTGATTCATAGAATTTCTTAGACGTGTGAGTTAGAAGGTTGGAAGGTCCCGTCTACCGCTTACACGAGAGTATAGGAAATTTAAAAACATGGTCAATGGCTTACGCAGTGGGCGGAAAATCTGTGATACCCAACCTGAATTCAGTAATGATTCAGGTAATATCATTAACGAGTCCATTAAGGGGGTTTCCCTATCTGCCACTGCAAATATGGGGCTATCCTTGACTGATGTCTCTCTGTGTGTTGGTCCTATGCTTAATTCATGCCCCAGAGTTACGACCAAGATGCGTATGTTAGAGAACGCCCCCTCTATCCATCATTTGATTGGAGTTGGTGATATGGGCCCTACTGACCCTTCTGAGAATGTTGCTACCTTTAAAATTAATGATCTTAATGAATGTGAGGAGATAGCGTATAACCAATCTCCCTCGACGTCTCCGAAGTCTTCTATTAATATGGGTGCTCCGGCTTTTGCTGGAGCTACGTCAAGTAACAACAAAGCGGATGTCTCTATAATACCACCTGGTATCGAGGCTGCATTGGGGAATCGTATGAGGTTCTCAAAGGCTCCCTCCACACCTGTTACTCAAGCAAGATTTGGTATTGAAAACGTCCATTTATTTAATAATGTTGTTGCTCCATCCCAAAGCATGAGTGGGACAGCTATTATGGGCCCTCACAAATTGATGGGAAGGGACTACAATAAAGTCAAATCCAGTTCCCCCACCGATACTAAAATCAATAATGACCCTATAGATGTACTCTCTCTGTCGGAACATGAAATTGCGATGTTCTCTGCCTCACAGAATCCAGATGTTAGACACTGTAATGGGTCTATGGGTACTGATTTTCCGGTAATGACAAGATTATTAAACTTGTTAGATAAAGGCCATGAACAAACGCATGGCGAAATGGGTATCCTAAAAGCTGTTCTAGTTGACGTTTTGTCAAAGATTAGTAGGATAGAAGGTTATTTATTTGCCTGTGATGTGGGTGCTACGAGTAAGGACATAAAAAAGGTGGCTTACTCGTCTGCCAACCAAATGATACACCAAGAACTGAAATCAGAGGCAATTCAACCTCGTAATGAGGGTATCCATCAGGCCTCGCAAACCTTGGCAGATCCAAGGATGGCAGGGGACAGCAAACCATCCTTTGCTGCTATAACAGCTGTCCCCAAAATCGATTCCAAAGATGGGACAGAATCAATGATTCAGAAGCTGTCATTGGCCATTTCAGCCAATGTGCTAGCTATACAGCAGCTGACAAATCGTTTTAGTGATTTCCCGCGTGACTTGCCTTTTGCAGATCGTACCATTCGAGAAACGGGGGGAACAGAGGAAGGGCTACATATTGACGGGAGTGTACTCCCCAGTAATCTGTCTGATCTTACCAATCTAATTGATCTTGGGGACGAACTATATCCCAAAGATCCACCCATAGCTATCCTATCTCCCCCCTCAGTTTCTCAAGTCCCGATTGGCGAAGTCATGACCAGGAAGCAGAGAAAAATGGCTGCAAGAGCCCAAAAAAGGAAATTCCATCAAGAAAAAAATATTAAAGCTGCCAACAAAAAAACAAAAAATGACTTTATGACAACATATGCCCCTATTGAGGCGACCAAGAAGCCGTGTCCTCTTATGATATCTGAAGACCAGGTCATTGACTTGGAGCAACTTAATCCAGAATCCAAGGAACTATTGAATTTACCTGGGTCCCGTGACTCTTCCGATGTAAACACTAAGAGCTTGCGTGCTAATAATAGCAATATGCACGCTAATTTGGAATCAGGTATCCCAGGTGACGCAATAGAAGCTGTACAACAAAATACTAATTTGGAACCAACTAATTTTAAGCAATCAAATCTGCTGAATTTCTTCCCAAACATGAGAATTAAGAAAGCATCGCACATAATGAAGGGAGGTAATGGTCTTAGAGTGTTGAAAGAGCACAGAAAATCAGCTCAAAAACACGTAACTAAGATAGACATTAAAGAACCTCAGGAAGGTCCTCGGGCTCCTTTGCACGTGAATGGTTTAACTGACCCTCCGATTCTGGAAGACCATGGTGGAGATATTACCGGGGCTGGTGTCCCCATTAATGTACTCCCAGATGAGGCTGATCTACAGCTGTCTCCAGAGATGCCATCTATTATGGGGTGGGAATCTAATGAAATATCTAATGGGAAAATGTGCCTAAATCGATCTGCTATCCTCAAAGCTTTTCAGGATATACCAGCATTGAGAACTATCAGATCGTCTGATATTGATTGGGTCAGGCTGTCTTCCAATAATAACAATAGGATGATCTGTGGCTACCACTCGCATATCATCATGAGGATGATTTGGGCTCAAAGATCTGACTTCGAATTGATAGGTCTAACTCCATCGATATTTCAAAATGAAGACTTAGCGAAATCCTTTGTTGACAAAATAGTCCCTAAGCAGATAACGCATATGGGGCCTAATGAGGGACTATTCCCTGCCCCATTAAATGAAGAACTCTTTAAACAATTTATGACTTTAGCGATGGCCTGTTCTGGTATTAAGTCAAATGATCATTCAGACCAGTTCTCGTCCTTTCGGAATCTAGTCAATAAATAGAATAAGGAGAAGGGACTTACATTAATGTCCTGGAATGCCTGCGGCCTGAAAAATTTTAGGCTCTGGGCATCCCGAGTGGAACCTGAAGCCCGCCCTATGATCATCCTGATTCAAGAATCTATGCACCTATCCCACTTCGATGTTCCAGGGTATTGTACCCACATTCAACCCGCCATCAAGGGCCCATTGGGACGTCCATCTGGTGGCCATGCCGTTCTTATTGACAAGGCCTACAGAATCTCCTCCGAATTGATTTTTGCTGATTACTCTATAATAGCACTAAAAGTAAGAGGTACAGGTTGTGGTACTGGTACATTGGTGGTTATTTGTTTGTATTGGAATTATGTCCACATAGCACAGTCCGATCTACAGGAGGTCTTAGACAAAATCCTTGTTGATATTATATCCAATGATCCAGGTATTCCAATTATAGTTGGGGGGGACTTCAATGCCTCGTGTTTTATACCATCTAATTGTATATATTCTCGTTCCTCGACTATTTCTATGCAGTTGGGGAAGCAGTGGGTTGATTATTTTCTTGCATGGGACATTCAATTGGTAACCCCCAACCTTGATCATTACAGTTACACCTGGGCTCGGGGTAATGCATCATCAATGATCGATTATTTCTTTGTTTCTACCAGTCTCATGTCTGATGTTGCGTCACTAGACATATGTGACCCATTTTTGGGTGACCATATGGCTTTACTCCTTAATTTGAAATCTTTGCCCCGACAATATGATAAAGATCTGCTTTTAACTACAATTGCTTTAGATCGCCCAAAAATCAGTTTACGTTGGAACGGCAGATTATGCTCGAGAATGATGGACCGACTGAAACAAGACACTACTATATATGTCCCAGAGGTTAGAGCTGGTAGTGACTGTCCCATTGTCGAAAGGAATAATGGACTGAGAATTCATACTCATGTTCAGCACTTAACATCAATAAATCACAATACTCACTTATTATCTCATTATCATACATTTAATTCAGCAATAACTAATCTTCGCAAAGAGAAACGTAAGGACATACGTAGCCTTGGCCCTCCTTATTTGATGGGGGACAATTATGCGAAGCTAAAAGCGAAAATCAATCAGAGATATCGTAATAGGCTTAAAACTATGAAATATGAGTTGTTGATAGCTGACAATCAGAATATCCTATCCTGCCTCCTAAGACATGATTCTCGGCAAGTTTGGTCTGCTTTACGACAGCTGACAGGAGTTTCTTCGTCAGTGAAAGAAGCAGCCGTAACTGCCACTACCTGGGTTACATATGTACAAGCTAAATTTGCCCTTCCACCACGTTTTGCTGATACTGATACCATGAACTATCATACCATGATTTTAAAAAAATCTCCCTGGGTTCTGGATGATATTATTCGAGCGATTGGTAAGATCAAGCCCTCTCGGGCCCCCGGCCCTGATGGCATTCCACCATGTCTGATAAAGAAAGACCCCCTGTTTTGGGCAAAAATTCTTGAGAACAAATTTGACAGTGTCTATCTGACAGCTTGTATTCCACCTTCGTGGTGCTCGGCGAATATCATCCCCATTTATAAAAAAGGGAGTTGGGATAACCCGAACAATTTTAGACCCATTGCACTTATGGATGCATCAGCGAAGATTTTTACCTACTTACTGCTGGAATCCATTTTACAGATTATAGATCGGCTAGACATCTTGCCTAAATATCAGGTGGGCTTTCGCAAACGAATGGGGTGCTCGCTCAATGCCTTTATACTAGCACATCTATACGCCCAAACTAAGGGGAAACACACTGGTCCAATTTATATGGCAGCCTTGGATCTAACGGCGGCGTTTGATTCAATCATCCGCACAGTTCTTTGGGAAAAAATGGCCGCTTATGGCTTCCCGATGTCCTTGGTGGCCATATTAGCCCTTCTCCACCAAAATACCACTTATCGAATAAGACTAACCAAAGAAGGAGCTCTAACTGATAAAATACCCACAGAAATCGGTCTTAAACAGGGATGTAATTTGGCTGCGGTGTTATTTAACCTATACTTGGCTGACCTTGACACAGCCTGGGCTGATGTTGTGTCATTTCCAGTGAAATTGGGTAGTTTGGTAATCAATTGGCTTGCATTTGCGGACGATCTTTTGTTTATGGATCGCACCCCGTTTGGCCTACAGGCCAAATTGACAGCCTTTCAAACGTATGCTGATAAAAACAACCTTCAAGTGAACACACTGAAATCGTTTATTATTGTGATATCTGATGGGAAAAAGAAAATTACAAAATTTACTTGGTCACTCAACGAGTGTATGATTCCTAAAGTTAGGATGATGCGCTATCTTGGCTATCAGCTTTCCGATTCCTATTCTATAGGAATGTGGAAAGAGATGATTAAGAATAAAGTAAAACCTCTTACTTCCCAAATGAGAATCATATATTACAGATATTGTAAATTTTCCTTGGACCCTTTGATACAGTTTTACTTATTAAAGGTTGAACCAATACTTTTGTATAGTCTGGACATTTGCATATCTGAGATAGAGTTTTTCTTGGATTGCATACAGGGGAAATTATGGAAGCAAGTTCTGGGGATGGCTATGTCAATACCGAACACGATGATTTGCCACGAAGTTGGGATCCTACCCATATCTGTTAAATGGCATTGGCGACGACTTAATAACTATGTCAAATTACTGGCTCCACCAAAAAAATCCCTCTATGAGGATTTAGCACAATTACTCAATGAAGAGAATGTACCCTCAATGGTAAAATACAAAGATAAAATGGACAAATTGTTAAATGAAACCATGATTGATAAGGTTGACTTAATAATGGGAATTCCAGCATGTAAAAAGAAATTCCAAAAATACTTCTGGTGTGTTATGTTGGATCAAATTGGTAAAAGCAAAATGTATTATGAATATGCCAAATTCACCAGAAAACTTGGAGACCGCGCGCATTATTTGGCCATTTTCCCGTGTAACACTGCTAGAAAGTTGTATATGAGGTTTAAACTGAATCAATTTATCACGAATGAAAGGTTGTTTCTGTGGGATCAATCCAGTTGCAGTAAAACTATGGGTTACTGTCGTTTTTGTGAACAAGGGAGAGTGCTTGAAACCTTGAAACACCTTACCATGTTTTGTCCATTTTTCAACTCCCAAAGAAATCTATCCTTTGGGTTGTATATGTACAATTATTCTGATACATGGAAAGAATCCTTGTGGAGAAGGTGTATGGAAGGTTCCAGTCAACGGCTGACCTTATGTTTGATAAGATTTTTAGGATCTTTGGATTCAATTTTAATGGCACAGTATAAATTACTTACAGAAACTACGGTTTAGCCCATCTCGAGACACTGAAGTTTTAATCTGATAAGGATATTGTATTATATGGTATTCTGTTTGTGCGATATTGTTATGCCTTTTGAGGGATGGGTGAGGGGAAATTTTAGATGTATTTGAATTTGTAAATTCGAAAGTGATTTGAAAATCGATTTATAATTATTGAAACTTTCTATATCATTTTTTATATGCAATTTGTTTTGATTTTGTAAAGGTTTGTTTTAAACCATAAACAATAAAAAAAAAAAAAAAAAGAAGCGAGCTGCACCAGAAGGCGATTGTGCACCAGCAAATGCAGAGGCATTGAGAATCGTGCAGTTGTGAGGAAGAAATCTGCATTGCCGCGAGGTCCCCCAGGGACGTGCAAGTAACGAGTAAAGGCCAGGGAAGAAAAATGGCGCCGGCGGCACACACTACGCACTCTTGGAATCAAGGTGGATCCCACATCTGAAAAATTAATGCGGCTGCGGTGGCAAGCGTAATGGGGAACGTACATTGAGTGAAGGATTGCTCCGACACTTGGCGTGACAGCAAAGCAGGAATGAGAGAGCCTCGGCTCATCAACGTCCTTCTCTCGCATACTGGGTGGAGTGCCGGCCGGAGACACAGGCGTTGGTGCAGGCGGCCCAGCAGAGATAGGCTACCAGCAGCGACAAGAGTGCGGTCCCTCTCCTGACCTCTGCTGGTGTCCGCCTGGGCCCCCCATTGCGGGAGCCGTTCTGAGCTGCCTTTTTGCAGAGAGGTGAGTACAAGGGCAAGCTCCTCCTCCGCTCCACTACCTGGGCCGGCAGTGTGCGAGCCGCTTCGTGCCATCATCTACACCCAGGCGCATCGGTTCCCACCTCCAGGGTAGGCCTGCCCCCCTGATCCCCAGTGACTGTTGCAGCACGATGGGGGGAGGCACAGTTCTGACTAAATCAGTGCGGGCTGGCTCTTTTTATCCTTTGATATCGCCACTCCTTTCTGCTCAGAAATAAAGGGCCCATCCTCTCACATATCTAAATCACAGGATCCAGACCCGGGGGGCCAGACATCACCAGCTTCTTGTCAGATCTAAGGGGGATCTACCTCTGCAATCAGGGAGAGACAACTCACGTGAAAAGGGAAACAGTCACAGGAGCCTGGTGTCTGGACTCCACACCGACCACCTACAAATTGCTTCCAGCCCTACCCCCGACCCCGGTGACCATTGGCGATCCCTCACCGCCAGATAATTTACACACGTGAAATTGCAAGGGTTAACAGCCGCCATCCAAGCTCCGGTACAGGCACCAGAGCCACGCACAGTGCCCCACAAGGGAGACAAACCACATCATGCCAGGAAGGCCGTAATGCAGTTAACTGCACCCGCTCCAGGGAGAGTTCAGCAGCGGGGCCAAGGAAGGCGGTACAGAAAAAAGGAAGGAAGGCTGCAGGGGGCGTAGGCAAAGAAAGTAGTGTCATTGGTGCTATCACACCGTGGACAAGTAGTGGCAGTGAAAAGAGCCAGCCCCCCTACCGAAGATTGAGCACAGCAACATAAGGCAATAGAAGCGTAACCCCTCAGTCGACTGGTTTTTGTCACAGTAACAGGAGTCTATAGGCTCCGCCAGGGATTAGGCTGCACCCGCGCTCCCTGGCTGTCTTGCAGAAGTGTAGCTGCACAAACACAACTATAGAGGCTGAAGAAGTTCAAAGCTCTTCAGACATCACAGGCAACGATTGTGACAGTGCAACCAAATCAGACATACGCCTTCTCCTTGGCGAAATCATCAGGTCAATGAAAAATAGTCTGTCATGATGCCTACCCCCAGGGACCCAGACCAAGTCCAGCAACTCCGGAAGCAGGCATCAAGTTACCCCAAGCAAGCCCAACAACCCCCGCTAGGGGCTATTTGGGTGAGGCGCCAGGCTCATATGGAGAGTCAGTCCTGGCGCCATAGGCGCCAGGCTCATAGATTAAAACTTACCTGATGCATACCATGCTGCAAGAGCACCAAACCAAACGAGGCTTGGAAGGGACTATTTTACCTAGGGACTATTTTTTTACTCGGGTGGGGCTGGAGAGCAATACTTACCTGGGACTACTTTGGAGGCTATTTAAACCACGCCGGAAGAGCAGCACACGCTTCGCGTTATTCTGCATCCAGCAGCGTAACGCTCACCGTGCCTGCAAGTCTGCATCCAGTCTTCTGCCACGCCCGTCTCGAGTTTGGAGCTCCTAGAAAAAGGGAGAAAGAAGGAGAAAAGGTTAGAACAAGAGCAATACCTTTGATCCTTACCTGAATTCCCGATCCATCACGCCTTCCAGCTGGAAGAAAGAAGTTATTTTATGCGCGTCGCCTCGCCTGCTGCAGTACCGTGCTGAACTCACCGGCCTTCGTAGCATCTTCACATTTCACCGCATCCTCCTGCATGTTACCGCCCCACTCCGGCACCTAAGGAGAAGACAAGAACAGGAAGGTGAGCCAAGGGAATACACAGAGGAATGCCCCCCATAGACTTACCTTATTTTACCACCGGGGGTACTATTCTTCTTCTCGGATCGGCACAGCTTCCACTGCATCCTCGCTGAACCACGGCCCCTAAGGGGAAACAAAAGGACAGCAAGGTGAAACAAGGGACTAACAAGGGGAACCCTCCTCACCACAAAACACTTACCTGATTTTACCGCTGAAGGCATTATTCTCAGAGACTTCATACTTTCTCTCAGCGCCTGAATAAGGGAGAAAGCAACCGGTTACATATGGACATTATTTTATCGAACTGTGTTGGATAATACAAATCCTTACCAGAACATTATCGGTTGCCACGAGGAACTCTTCAGTAGGGTCAAGCTGCAACCTGCAAGGAATCGGACAAGAGTGAAAGTCAGGCATTTGAACTCATACGAACTACATACTTACGGCGTCTTGCCGGGAATATCGGAGTCAATATTGTCCTGGAACTCACCAATTCCTTCGAGCTAGTGAAGCAACTGGTTATCTACGCGCCCCTGCGCTCAATGCAAGATGGAGAGCTCATCTTTTCAAATCATCAGGTGAGACTACAAGAGGGAACATCCAAGGTGATCAGTGGGGAGAACAGCGAGGTGGGGGGATTTACGCTCAACTCCACGGGTGGTTAATTCCCTTTCTCCACTTGCAGAAGAATATTCCTACAGGCCAAGCAAACGAAGCTAGGTGGGCCAGTCCAGTCCATCATCTTGGCCCTACACGGAGACCGCAGCAGTCCAGTCCAGATCCACGCCTCTGTGGGAGCCAGGTGAGCGTAACATAGTCTCACAGAAACTGTCTCTGATCTAGAAACAAAAATGGCGAAAGTGGAAGATCGTTTGGAAGCAGTCGAGAGCAACCAGGAGATATTGCCACCATGCAATATGAAGCCAGACTCCTAGACCTAGAACAAAAAGAACGTGACATGGAATCCGAAGTCGATGATCTAGAAAATCGAGAGCGGCGATCCAACATTCTCATAATAGGTTTGGAGGAAGAACAAGTTGAGACTCCCTCTGGCTTGGAAAGCAAAGTAAAATCCCTAATCCTTACCCTATACAGTGACACGAATTCCCCTGAGCTCCAGTTTGATAGAGTGCATAGAGCGGGCGGCCCTCCGAATGGTCCTTGCTCGTTCCTCGACAAGACATTCTGCAGGCGGCAAGAGAAAGAGATACAATAGAATTTCGAGGTCGAAAGTAAGGCTCTACCAAGACCTTTCAGCAATGACACTGGCGAAAAGAAGAGGATGTCGTCCCCTCACGGGTTGGATACAGGAAAAGGGGGTGAGGTACTAATGCGGTCACCCCTTTTCCCTCACATTTGAATACAACGGAGAGGACTTCAGGATAACCTCTGTAGATGAAGCAGGGCAGGTCTGCCGTCACCTCCAAAGCCCTGCAAGAGGTTCAGACACTGACAGTCGGAGAGAGCCTGCGGGCCCACACCGAGAATTGTCCAACAAGCCTCCAAGACGAGGCCGAGCAAAATTAAAATGGAAATATAAGCGTTTAAACACTCCTTAAAAGGTCTGTGCCACTCTTTCTAACTGCACGATGTTATGGAGCTTCGTCTCCTTCTAAATCAGCCACTGCAAAGTTCTGGTTCAGTTTGCCAGCGGTTGTTTGATGGATTGAATCGGAAGTTGTATTAACCTCCATGTGTTCAGTACATACGGCTTCTTATCCATGCACATGTTGTTTCCTCCTTGCACTAATGTTATAGTTAAGGCTCGGAGAGGGGTCCTCCCAGAGTGGCCCTTTTTAGTCTAGGGCATCTCTTTTTTCTTTTTCAATTGAGAATGCTCTCGGAAGCATCTCGTACAGGGGGAAGGGGTCGGGGTATCCAGTCATCCATTTAAGACAGTCAGTCTAAACCATGTTAAGATTCAGTGCACACATCCCGCAGCACTGCGACTTATTTACCACCTCACTGTAATGGAGAGGGGTCAAGCACTGAGCAACTCACGAGGCAATGGGGCAGTAATTGCTACTCTCTCTGGTAGGTATGGCTCGCTCTGTTGGCATAGTCTTTGGTTCCCTAAATGTAAAAGGCCTTAACTCCCCGCAAAAAAAGGTGAATGCTAGCGTGACAGTTTGAACAGTCCAAACCTGACGTCCTCTTTATACAAGAGTCAAAATACACTAGTGGGGGAGAGAGGAGGATTCCAAGAAGAGGGATCGGGGAAGCGATCTGGGCATCCTGCCCTCAGAAGAGCGGCGGAGTGGGTATTCCGTCATCAGAAGTTAAGTGGGAAGGGGAGCTGGCAATAGCATCTCAGCCAGACATATGGAGGGGGCTATACAAAGCGGTATGGACATTATCCATTTCCATGCCATATAAAATGCACAATGCACACCTATTGATGAGATGGCGCTACACTCCATCAAGGCTGTCCAAAATGTTTCCGGGCACATCCCCCTACTGCTGGAGGGGCTGTGGAGAACATTGTGATTACTGGCACCAATGGTGGAAATGCTGTAAGGTACAGGTGTAGTGGAAGGAAGTGTTGGGATGGATCCAGGCCATAGACCGGCTTTCCAGGGAACTAACACCTGTGCTTGTGTTGTTTGGGGTGGAGTCGGATGAGGAAGAACTGCATGAGTAATTAACACACGTCACACAATCTGTTACTGGCGGCTAGAGTGTGCTTAACCATTAAATGGAAGTCGGCCGCACTCCCTTCAAAAAGAGAATGGTTAATCAAGGCACATGCCATTTATGAAATGGGGAGCCTCACAGCAGCAGTGCATGAATCCCATAGAAATATAGATATGATACGGTTGCCTTTCTTAGAATACTATCCATCATTCTGGGATCCCACAGACTAACCAAAGAAACCCATTTTAGGAAACAACGAGCCAAGCTAAAGGCGCAACCCCATAATGCCTGACATTGGTTGATCTTGAGTTGCATGTTTATGTTGCACACTGTGGTGCAAAAGGTATTAATGGTAACCAGCGCAGTATTAAGATTGGATTGTCAGTTCTTATGCTGTTCACTTCTTTTTTTTTCTTCTAACTTTGGAAATGAGATGAGTGGGGAAGGGGGCGGGGGAAGGGCTAAAAGTTCAAGTTTTGAATTTACTACTGTTTCACATTTACCTAGTTATCGTACCGATGGGATACCATGGAAAGGTACTGTGAATCTAACATGTATCGAAATTGACATGTTGAAAATTAATAAAAATATTTTTTTTTAAAAAAGTAAAAGACAAAGGGGAAACATAGTTTCCCAGTACTGATAGCCTTAAGGACTAATCAGTTTCCACATGACAAATGAGCAAAAAGGCCTGGGAAGTGAAGCTGAAGGCTTCACTTCTCTGTAAAAAGTCAGGACAGGTTCAGAAAAAAATCCAAACATGTGGGGGCCCATAGAATATGGAAGGGAAGTTGCCTAAAAGAGGAATCTTTCCTAACAACCTTAAACTTTTTTCTTTTAGATTTCTAGGATCTGTGGCATTAATTTTGTGTGGAGAGGGACTTCTACTGAAGTCTCCATGTCACTCTAACCCTTTTCTATACTGTCCTAACTGTCCTATAGCAGCCTATATTTCTCCGGTATCAGGTAATAATATCCCCATATATATGGTCGCCGTAAATAATATCGCCGGGAAAATGTCATGGCGATATTATTTGGGTGATCATATATTTGGGGACAGGGAAAAAGAAATATTTTTTTTAAAAAAAAAGAAAGAAAAAAAACAAAGTTTGGGGGTTGCGGGGGCGTCCCCCGCATGTTCCATGCAATAATGTCGCCACAAAAAATGGCAATTTTTCGACGATATTTTTGCATGGCGAGATTTTTGTGGCGACATTATTACATGGAACCATTTCTCCTAGTACAAAGGTACTTTTTACCCACACTAATTTGGCCCTAGGGTAATTATATAACCCCACACTAGATTTTAGCGCATTAGTAGCCCAATGTAAGTCGGGTAGCCATTGAGGTACTAATACTGTTTTTAGGTCCTACTCACAGTCATTCTGTTTTGCGTCTTCCCTTTGTTTGTGGGAACCATAAAGCAGTCCTAAAATGGCAGTGTTGTGGTTTCAACTTGTTTAGAATTGTCCCCTGACACAGGCAGTCCAATGAACGACATGTATGGGTGGATCAAATGTCCCATGCTGTTTTACCGTCATCTTCCTGTTTTACGCTCTTGGACTTAGCGCCTGAAGGCAGAAAACCTCCGTCACTCAGAAGGGTTGTAGGACACCACTTCCCCACTTTCGCTCTTCGATTTGGCCATCTTGGACCACCTCCTCTGTTGTGACCATCATGGGACCAATTTCTGCTAGCTGGCTTCTCTGGTGTGTCCTTAGAGATGTACACATCCACTTGGTTGGGTTCCTATGCCTTTCTACGTCATTTCTTGACAATTCCTCTTCTTTTGAGTCTTTGCTGGGCCGGGTTAAAAAACCATGAGTACTGGATCCTGTAACATGCCCTGTAAAGAAGCTTTGTACTCACTGGGACGTTTCACTGCTCTTAAGGTAAGTTGTTCAAATCTGGTGCTGTAAGTACCTATCCCTGGGCAGCAGTTACTCGTTGGATTTCGCATCAGGGGTCCCATATGTCCTGTAGTAGTGTGTTTATGCATTACCCCCTATAATGGGCTTGAATCCTGCCTTGCTTCCTTGCTTCTCGGGTCTTCTAGGTCTGGAACCTGGAACTGGAGCTCTTCGAAGGGGTCTCCTCCGATGTCCTCTGGTGTTAGTCACACCTTTGTCTGCAACAGTGGAGTATAACACAGACTTACCTACCTGTCTCCATATCCACAGCTTTGCCTATTGGATGTGTCCCCTAAATTCCTATGGGGCAATTTATTTGCAACTCTTACACTGTGCTAAAGTGACTTTGAAAGTTACTTACCTGAACACTAATATTTTGCCTGGGCTACTGAAGCTTTTTTATCAAGAACTAGAGGTTTAGCTTATACCACTTATTTATTGTGTATTTTTAAATCACTGCATTACACTCCTGCATAATGAAATGTACTAAGTCACTTTGTATAAATGGTGGTAATTGATGTATTCACTTCTTTCAAGGAGCGTAATGAGACAAGTTTGCGAGTCCAGTAAAACTGCCGGTAATTCCGTGACCAGCAATTTTCCCGGACTGGCAAACTACAAGTCTGCTGGTGGGGGTTCACTGATTTACCTCTAGCCAAGACCTGAAGGTAAATGAGGCTCACAAATGCAGCCAGTATTTTTGGCACCGGTATCACTGGTGCCAGAAATACCAGCAATCCCCTCCATGGAGTCCTATTGGACTCCATTGAATGGGGAATTACCAGTCTTTCTGCCACCTGTAATATCCCAGAAATTCAGGGATATCAGGTGGTAGAAACGGTGGGCCAGTTTGCCGGTATCCCACCAAAATTACCAGTGGGATACCGGCAAACTCGTAATGACCGCCTATGTGTCTGGTATTCTAAGACTATTCCTATTCTGACTTTTAGTGGCCCTTTTGGGTATTGTTGGGAAAGTGTTAACCTCTTTTACCTCCTCTAGGTACTATATCTAGTATATGGTCTAGATGTGCAATAATATTTTGACTATGTGATAAAGTTGTAGGAATTACAGTGAAAATTCATGTGTTGGCATTTTGGGTCCTGATGCTGAATGGATAAATGCATATTCATATCTGTCTAGTGTTCCCCTTTTCTCCCCCACTCCCTAGCCTTACATATACACACTGCACTTAAGTATAGAGAAGACATTTAGCGTAGAAATGGGTAGGGGCCACCTGAGGACCTTTACTGTTTTTATACATACACTGTGTTTTTGCTATGTGTTATGTTTAACTAAAAGTATGTATCTGACCTTATAGTTAGTCTTTGTGTACTTATACATAGAAGTATATATTTGAAGTATATCTGTGTGGTGTATTAGGAGCAGTTGTACCGCACTGTCAGCCTACCACCCCATTTGAGTGAAGTCTGACTGCTTTGCCATAGCCTTTAGTTAAAGTTTTGTCTATCTTCTGGTTGGAAACCCTGACTTTAGGTTAGATCATTTGACAGCCCTGCCCATAAGGCTGATGAAAAAGGTCCCTAACAATGTGAAAATCGCCACACAAAAGTGTTTAAAGCACTTTCACAATAATCATTTGGAAATCAACTGTGGTATGTAACGGTTTATTGATAAGCCACCCTCAACATGGGGAGTTCCTTCCCTCCCCACTCAAGTGGTTATGCAACAAACTGTTTAACATATTCTTTTTTAGCCCTATCTCAGACACATATCCTGCCCCTTTGATCCCTCTCCCCTGAGCTAACAATGAGCCAAGAACCAGGCTGGTGTACAGGAAATATATTGGTATTTATTTAAATTAAAAGTAAAAGTAATAGAAAATGTTAAACACCACTTTATCCATGGCACAATACAATCAACTTCTCTCAGCATAAATAAATCACAAAAGTGAGTTAAAAAAGAACACATTCACAATTCTTCACTTTCTGCAAATTTCACTTCACAAAATAATTTGATTTTCCTGCAGGCTTAAAAGGCTAGCAGTAGGATCTCAAGATTGGTAATGATGATTTCGCCCACACTTTTGGTTTAAAATAAACACAGGGTGATTTATTGGTTTGTTTTTCAGACCTCCCCCTTGCTGTGGTCTATGTTGGGAAGTCAGACAGAAAAATGGGAATGCTTTGGGGAATTTTAGATTTCAGACCCCCCCTTAATGAAAGGCCTGTGTTGGGGAAGCTGGATAAAAACATTGGACTGATTTAAGAACAAAGACACCCCTCTTCCTTAAAGAAGTCGGGGTCAGCTGGACAACAAGGATTACCCAATTAATGTATAGGCTATAGCTTTCAGCACACACTGGGAAGTGAGCTTTGTTAATTTCGAATTTTAACAAAATTCACCCCGTAGTGTTCTGCCAAATGGGGAATTAATTAAATTAACATTTTTGGTTAAATAAGCTAACGATCTACACAGTTTTGCCACCCCCAACCCATTATAAAGAGAAGGGATTCAAGGCAAGCAGACTCCCCCACCTTTTGGTTTCCCAGGGCTCAGTTCTACTTACATAGCAAGCCTCTGTTTAAGGTTCAGGAAAGCCAGCTGCATCTCAGGACAATCTGGAAAGATAGGGCAGTGGTTTGGTCACTCCACTCTCAAAGATGGCCTCCCGCTCTCCACCGTAGGACACAGTCAGCTTTGAGGCCTTCCAAGGAATAGACAGCTCTATCCAGATGCACTCTCAGCAATATCCTCTGGTGTCACCTTACAGCTGTCAGATGGTATGTTTCAGCAGCCTTCCTGATCTCTCTGTCTATCTGTTCCTCCTTTTTCTTATGTTTCAGCAGCCTTCCTGATCTCTCTGTCTATCTGTTCCTCCTTTTTCTGTTCCCTGTCCTAGTGCAGTCCCCCTTATATAGCAGTGATGACACCATCAATTTAACAATCTTGGGGAAGTACCCTGCAATGATTCCTGCCATTAGGATTGGACAGTTACCCAACTCCCTTCTCCCAAATCCAGCCTCCAAGTCAGGATTGGTTTAGGGGTCTGGAGCAACATATGGCAATTCCCATTTGTAATCACCCTTTGTTCTCCTTTCAACTTTTTGGAAAAAACTACTTATGTATCACAACTTCATAATTCTACTAGCAACTGCCATAATAAACATATTTTCTGATTCAGCTAATCATGGAGAATTAGATAAGCTGACCACCAAGTCTGTACCATGTAGCATGGCCATGTGGCAGCTTTCTGCCGTTTTCATAAAAAGCACAACAGTTATGAATATGTGGTTATTAAGCATATCCCTAATTTCATTGGGACATGTTCAGATGGTATCAGGTAATAAGGTCTCCATATATAATGTCCCCATACATAATGTGGCTGGGAAAAGCCATTGGCGACATTATATATGGTGACATTATATATGGGGACGGGTTGCAGGGATGTCCCGTGATCCTTTTGTAAAAAAATAAAAATAAAGGTGTGGGTTACCAAGGGGGGGCCCCGCATGTTCAATGTAATAATGTATCTGCATAAAACTGCAGCTTTTCTGTCAGGAGACATTTCTGCAGGGACATTATTATATGAAACCGTTCAGATGAGCCAGAAACCCAGTTTAACTGGCAATTACAGTTCCCCGAGTCGCAAGTAGATGAATTTTATATCCCCAAAATCGAAATTTCAGAAAAGAATGGTACATAGAGGAAATCCAGGCGCCTTATGATGGCAGAGAAAGAGGCCTAAATGATAATAGTCCTTTTAAATTAATTGTGTATCTTTATGTGAGACAAATTGCCCTCCTCCTGCCTTCTGGCCATTTGTTTTCATTGGGTCAGTCTGTACCCAGAGTTTTTTTTTATCAGTCTCCTTTGTGTTGGAGGCTTGCTCTTTGAAGTGGGTGCCCCCATTTTCACACATATTGGTCATGCTCCAGACAGGGGTAACTATTCTTGAAGTCAATGCTTTCCGAGCTAGCAGGTCTGGAGAACACTGCATTTTGACACCTTTATCAGGACATTTTATTGCAATTGGTAATTAGATGGGAGATGTGACATCCAGGCTGGGAGTGGGAGATTCCCTTGTAAAGTTTTGCTCACATCCTGCAAAGGGTCTGCGTTGTGCTGACATTTTTTTATGAAGACAAAGTGGCTCTTCAAATGTCATTGGAGTTTTGTGTCAGCCATCCATCTTTCATCCTTATAAAAGAAAATCTCTAGTGTTTGCCTAATTTTGGACTGGTGAACCTTGCCAGGTTTGTAAACAAGTTGGGTATCATCAGCAACGTTGTGTAAGACGCTGCCAAGCTCAGGAGCCAAAGAGAGCATATCAAAGTTTTAAATAGATATTGAATAGCCCCGCCCCGGGAAAGACCATAGGTAACAATTTCTTTTTGTGACTGGTGCTTCGCTATCTTGACTATGGCAGACTTATTGGACAGAAAGGAAGCAATCCACAGTGCTTCGTTATCTGATGTGCAAATAACTTCTTGACATTGCTAAATTACAAGCCTATGACCTAAGATCTAATTATAGTGAGCGCAAAGAGGGATCTACACAGGGACCTGTAATTTTATTTTATCATGATCTACGGTATCGAATGCTGTGGGAAGATCCATAAGCATGAGGAGGACAGTATCTCAATCATCAACTATTTTGAGCAATGTATCTTTTATAACAATTAAAGCCAGTTATGTACTTCTTGCTAGTCGAAAGCCGGATTGGCGGTCCTCCAGTATGGCCTGATATTCTACAACATTCTGAAGTTGAACAGTTGCCATTTCATATAGGGTTTTAAAGAAATAAAAGAGGCTTTTCGTATTAGGGCAATAGATTTAACAGGCTCTTGGAGCTATAGAAGCTTGATTTAGCAAGGGAATAAATAACCCGTGCCTGCTTTAGGACATTGTGAACCAGTGCATTTTTCTAAAGAAGATTTTATGAAAGCTGTGAATGGGCTCAGTATGTTTTCACATTCCTTGATAATGGTAGATGGACAGGGGCCATTGGGGCATGTTGCAGGCTTTAAGCTAGTTATGATGGCGATGGTCTGTTGGTGGGAAACAATAGAAAAACTAAACCTAGGACAGACAAAGGGGTTCAGGCAACAAGTTTTTTAGAGTTTAATTAAAATTGGCTGAGATGACTTGCAAATCCCTCAAAATATAAAGTGGGAGGTACTTTATACCATATGCAATCCTCTGAATTTGGCAACACAACTGGCTGATTAAATCAGACTGCTATGGGTTTTATAGCAAAACTGGCTGAAATTATTATTATCCTTTCATGTAATTTCATGTCTATTCATGTCTATTCTTTGACAGCTGCTCAGCCCCTCATCCCCAATTCTTGCTCTGGTTTTCTGTACTTGTGTTGAAAAAGAAATAACGGATTCCTTAGCATTGTTTTCAATCTGAAATATTATTACAACTTTTAAAAAAAGCGTTATACTGCAAGGTAAAACATAAAACAGCGCTAAGTACAATGTGAGATCTTACAGGCGTTCACCATTTCTGTTTTGAATAGCCAGGGTCGGCATAAGGTAAAAAGGCTGAGAAGCAGATGCTTGAAAGGCATGCCCCATTCAACGTAAAATCATTTAAAAAAAAGTATTTGTGTTGTAGGTGATGGCAAAATGTTGACATGGGACAACTGTACACACCTCAAGAAGTTCAACACATTCAGGATTATGTAGAGCAACGAATGCCATGTATCAATGGATACATACAGGCCAGTGTTCCAACAAGAGGGCATGGGCTGAATGTAAAGGTTGGGCCTAACTAGTGATGTGCGTAGTTGCAAGGGGGCCTCGCCTGACCTACACCATACACCATGCAACACTGCAAATGTGTATTTTAGGTGACTTAATGACCAGCCCCCAGCCACACCTCGAAGCAGTGTGTGACCTGCTCTCACTCAAACAATGAGAGGCGGAAGATGGAGCTCTTTGACGATGACGCCAACTACAGACTGCTGGCAGTTAGTTCATGCTGCAAGCACTGTCAATTGCTATGCCAACCAGAAAGTATGCTTTCAAACCCCCTTTCTCTTTCAACAGTTGCATTGTTTTGGCATGTAAGTGACGCTAGCACCACCAAATGTGGCAAACCAGTAAAAACAACAGACGTCTAGTGTATGCGACATACAGTTTCAACTAAGAAACACTCAAATTATCTATTCTGTTGACATACTTCCCAGCCCACTGCACTAATGAATAACTTCGAAAAATATCATCAGTACCGGTTTATCACTGAAACCTGAACTGCGGGCAAATTTCCCAGTTTGATGAAGTCATTGAAAAAAGAAACTTGATGGCTCCAGAGTAAGGGGCTTAGGGGGGAAATCTCAACAACCTGTAAGATCACGGTGTCTTTACCATTAATAAGGCGTAATCACATATTACAGGGTACGCTGTGTTTAGGGGTAGCGACTAGTTCCCATCCGAGAAAAGGACCATAGCAACGGCCCGCCCCCTCGTTGTCACGTGACCTCTGATGTCTATCTGTTCCTCCTTTTTCTGTTCCCTGTCCTAGTGCAGTCCCCCTTATATAGCAGTGATGACACCATCAATTTAACAATCTTGGGGAAGTACCCTGCAATGATTCCTGCCATTAGGATTGGACAGTTACCCAACTCCCTTCTCCCAAATCCAGCCTCCAAGTCAGGATTGGTTTAGGGGTCTGGAGCAACATATGGCAATTCCCATTTGTAATCACCCTTTGTTCTCCTTTCAACTTTTTGGAAAAAACGACTTATGTATCACAACTTCATAATTCTACTAGCAACTGCCATAATAAACATATTTTCTGATTCAGCTAATCATGGAGAATTAGATAAGCTGACCACCAAGTCTGTACCATGTAGCATGGCCATGTGGCAGCTTTCTGCCGTTTTCATAAAAAGCACAACAGTTATGAATATGTGAGTTATTAAGCATATCCCTAATTTCATTGGGACATGTTCAGATGGTATCAGGTAATAAGGTCTCCATATATAATGTCCCCATACATAATGTGGCTGGGAAAAGCCATTGGCGACATTATATATGGTGACATTATATATGGGGACGGGTTGCAGGGATGTCCCGTGATCCTTTTGTAAAAAAATAAAAATAAAGGTGTGGGTTACCAAGGGGGGGCCCCGCATGTTCAATGTAATAATGTATCTGCATAAAACTGCAGCTTTTCTGTCAGGAGACATTTCTGCAGGGACATTATTATATGAAACCGTTCAGATGAGCCAGAAACCCAGTTTAACTGGCAATTACAGTTCCCTGAGTCGCAAGTAGATGAATTTTATATCCCCAAAATCGAAATTTCAGAAAAGAATGGTACATAGAGGAAATCCAGGCGCCTTATGATGGCAGAGAAAGAGGCCTAAATGATAATAGTCCTTTTAAATTAATTGTGTATCTTCATGTGAGACAAATTGCCCTCCTCCTGCCTTCTGGCCATTTGTTTTCATTGGGTCAGTCTGTACCCAGAGTTTTTTTTTATCAGTCTCCTTTGTGTTGGAGGCTTGCTCTTTGAAGTGGGTGCCCCCATTTTCACACATATTGGTCATGCTCCGGACAGGGGTAACTATTCTTGAAGTCAATGCTTTCCGAGCTAGCAGGTCTGGAGAACACTGCATTTTGACACCTTTATCAGGACATTTTATTGCAATTGGTAATTAGATGGGAGATGTGACATCCAGGCTGGGAGTGGGAGATTCCCTTGTAAAGTTTTGCTCACATCCTGCAAAGGGTCTGCGTTGTGCTGACATTTTTTTATGAAGACAAAGTGGCTCTTCAAATGTCATTGGAGTTTTGTGTCAGCCATCCATCTTTCATCCTTATAAAAGAAAATCTCTAGTGTTTGCCTAATTTTGGACTGGTGAACCTTGCCAGGTTTGTAAACAAGTTGGGTATCATCAGCAACGTTGTGTAAGACGCTGCCAAGCTCAGGAGCCAAAGAGAGCATATCAAAGTTTTAAATAGATATTGAATAGCCCCGCCCCGGGAAAGACCATAGGTAACAATTTCTTTTTGTGACTGATGCTTCGCTATCTTGACTATGGCAGACTTATTGGACAGAAAGGAAGCAATCCACAGTGCTTCGTTATCTGATGTGCAAATAACTTCTTGACATTGCTAAATTACAAGCCTATGACCTAAGATCTAATTATAGTGAGCGCAAAGAGGGATCTACACAGGGACCTGTAATTTTATTTTATCATGATCTACGGTATCGAATGCTGTGGGGAGATCCATAAGCATGAGGAGGACAGTATCTCAATCATCAACTATTTTGAGCAATGTATCTTTTATAACAATTAAAGCCAGTTATGTACTTCTTGCTAGTCGAAAGCCGGATTGGCGGTCCTCCAGTATGGCCTGATATTCTACAACATTCTGAAGTTGAACAGTTGCCATTTCATGTAGGGTTTTAAAGAAATAAAAGAGGCTTTTCGTATTAGGGCAATAGATTTAACAGGCTCTTGGAGCTATAGAAGCTTGATTTAGCAAGGGAATAAATAACCCGTGCCTGCTTTAGGACATTGTGAACCAGTGCATTTTTCTAAAGAAGATTTTATGAAAGCTGTGAATGGGCTCAGTATGTTTTCACATTCCTTGATAATGGTAGATGGACAGGGGCCATTGGGGCATGTTGCAGGCTTTAAGCTAGTTATGATGGCGATGGTCTGTTGGTGGGAAACAATAGAAAAACTAAACCTAGGACAGACGAAGGGGTTCAGGCAACAAGTTTTTTAGAGTTTAATTAAAATTGGCTGAGATGACTTGCAAATCCCTCAAAATATAAAGTTGGAGGTACTTTATACCATATGCAATCCTCTGAATTTGGCAACACAACTGGCTGATTAAATCAGACTGCTATGGGTTTTATAGCAAAACTGGCTGAAATTATTATTATCCTTTCATGTAATTTCATGTCTATTCATGTCTATTCTTTGACAGCTGCTCAGCTCCTCATCCCCAATTCTTGCTCTGGTTTTCTGTACTTGTGTTGAAAAAGAAATAACAAATTCCTTAGCATTGTTTTCAATCTGAAATATTATTACAACTTTTAAAAAAAGCGTTATACTGCAAGGTAAAACATAAAACAGCGCTAAGTACAATGTGAGATCTTACAGGCGTTCACCATTTCTGTTTTGAATAGCCAGGGTCGGCATAAGGTAAAAAGGCTGAGAAGCAGATGCTTGAAAGGCATGCCCCATTCAACGTAAAATCATTTAAAAAAAAAGTATTTGTGTTGTAGGTGATGGCAAAATGTTGACATGGGACAACTGTACACACCTCAAGAAGTTCAACACATTCAGGATTATGTAGAGCAGAGAATGCCATGTATCAATGGATACATACAGGCCAGTGTTCCAACAAGAGGGCATGGGCTGAATGTAAAGGTTGGGCCTAACTAGTGATGTGCGTAGTTGCAAGGGGGCCTCGCCTGACCTACACCATACACCATGCAACACTGCAAATGTGTATTTTAGGTGACTTAATGACCAGCCCCCAGCCACACCTCGAAGCAGTGTGTGACCTGCTCTCACTCAAACAATGAGAGGCGGAAGATGGAGCTCTTTGACGATGACGCCAACTACAGACTGCTGGCAGTTAGTTCATGCTGCAAGCACTGTCAATTGCTATGCCAACCAGAAAGTATGCTTTCAAACCCCCTTTCTCTTTCAACAGTTGCATTGTTTTGGCATGTAAGTGACGCTAGCACCACCAAATGTGGCAAACCAGTAAAAACAACAGACGTCTAGTGTATGCGACATACAGTTTCAACTAAGAAACACTCAAATTATCTATTCTGTTGACATACTTCCCAGCCCACTGCACTAATGAATAACTTCGAAAAATATCATCAGTACCGGTTTATCACTGAAACCTGAACTGCGGGCAAATTTCCCAGTTTGATGAAGTCATTGAAAAAAGAAACTTGATGGCTCCAGAGTAAGGGGCTTAGGGGGGAAATCTCAACAACCTGTAAGATCACGGTGTCTTTACCATTAATAAGGCGTAATCACATATTACAGGGTACGCTGTGTTTAGGGGTAGCGACTAGTTCCCATCCGAGAAAAGGACCATAGCAACGGCCCGCCCCCTCGTTGTCACGTGACCTCTGATGTCTATCTGTTCCTCCTTTTTCTGTTCCCTGTCCTAGTGCAGTCCCCCTTATATAGCAGTGATGACACCATCAATTTAACAATCTTGGGGAAGTACCCTGCAATGATTCCTGCCATTAGGATTGGACAGTTACCCAACTCCCTTCTCCCAAATCCAGCCTCCAAGTCAGGATTGGTTTAGGGGTCTGGAGCAACATATGGCAATTCCCATTTGTAATCACCCTTTGTTCTCCTTTCAACTTTTTGGAAAAAACGACTTATGTATCACAACTTCATAATTCTACTAGCAACTGCCATAATAAACATATTTTCTGATTCAGCTAATCATGGAGAATTAGATAAGCTGACCACCAAGTCTGTACCATGTAGCATGGCCATGTGGCAGCTTTCTGCCGTTTTCATAAAAAGCACAACAGTTATGAATATGTGAGTTATTAAGCATATCCCTAATTTCATTGGGACATGTTCAGATGGTATCAGGTAATAAGGTCTCCATATATAATGTCCCCATACATAATGTGGCTGGGAAAAGCCATTGGCGACATTATATATGGTGACATTATATATGGGGACGGGTTGCAGGGATGTCCCGTGATCCTTTTGTAAAAAAATAAAAATAAAGGTGTGGGTTACCAAGGGGGGGCCCCGCATGTTCAATGTAATAATGTATCTGCATAATACTGCAGCTTTTCTGTCAGGAGACATTTCTGCAGGGACATTATTATATGAAACCGTTCAGATGAGCCAGAAACCCAGTTTAACTGGCAATTACAGTTCCCTGAGTCGCAAGTAGATGAATTTTATATCCCCAAAATCGAAATTTCAGAAAAGAATGGTACATAGAGGAAATCCAGGCGCCTTATGATGGCAGAGAAAGAGGCCTAAATGATAATAGTCCTTTTAAATTAATTGTGTATCTTCATGTGAGACAAATTGCCCTCCTCCTGCCTTCTGGCCATTTGTTTTCATTGGGTCAGTCTGTACCCAGAGTTTTTTTTTATCAGTCTCCTTTGTGTTGGAGGCTTGCTCTTTGAAGTGGGTGCCCCCATTTTCACACATATTGGTCATGCTCCGGACAGGGGTAACTATTCTTGAAGTCAATGCTTTCCGAGCTAGCAGGTCTGGAGAACACTGCATTTTGACACCTTTATCAGGACATTTTATTGCAATTGGTAATTAGATGGGAGATGTGACATCCAGGCTGGGAGTGGGAGATTCCCTTGTAAAGTTTTGCTCACATCCTGCAAAGGGTCTGCGTTGTGCTGACATTTTTTTATGAAGACAAAGTGGCTCTTCAAATGTCATTGGAGTTTTGTGTCAGCCATCCATCTTTCATCCTTATAAAAGAAAATCTCTAGTGTTTGCCTAATTTTGGACTGGTGAACCTTGCCAGGTTTGTAAACAAGTTGGGTATCATCAGCAACGTTGTGTAAGACGCTGCCAAGCTCAGGAGCCAAAGAGAGCATATCAAAGTTTTAAATAGATATTGAATAGCCCCGCCCCGGGAAAGACCATAGGTAACAATTTCTTTTTGTGACTGATGCTTCGCTATCTTGACTATGGCAGACTTATTGGACAGAAAGGAAGCAATCCACAGTGCTTCGTTATCTGATGTGCAAATAACTTCTTGACATTGCTAAATTACAAGCCTATGACCTAAGATCTAATTATAGTGAGCGCAAAGAGGGATCTACACAGGGACCTGTAATTTTATTTTATCATGATCTACGGTATCGAATGCTGTGGGGAGATCCATAAGCATGAGGAGGACAGTATCTCAATCATCAACTATTTTGAGCAATGTATCTTTTATAACAATTAAAGCCAGTTATGTACTTCTTGCTAGTCGAAAGCCGGATTGGCGGTCCTCCAGTATGGCCTGATATTCTACAACATTCTGAAGTTGAACAGTTGCCATTTCATATAGGGTTTTAAAGAAATAAAAGAGGCTTTTCGTATTATGGCAATAGATTTAACAGGCTCTTGGAGCTATAGAAGCTTGATTTAGCAAGGGAATAAATAACCCGTGCCTGCTTTAGGACATTGTGAACCAGTGCATTTTTCTAAAGAAGATTTTATGAAAGCTGTGAATGGGCTCAGTATGTTTTCACATTCCTTGATAATGGTAGATGGACAGGGGCCATTGGGGCATGTTGCAGGCTTTAAGCTAGTTATGATGGCGATGGTCTGTTGGTGGGAAACAATAGAAAAACTAAACCTAGGACAGACGAAGGGGTTCAGGCAACAAGTTTTTTAGAGTTTAATTAAAATTGGCTGAGATGACTTGCAAATCCCTCAAAATATAAAGTTGGAGGTACTTTATACCATATGCAATCCTCTGAATTTGGCAACACAACTGGCTGATTAAATCAGACTGCTATGGGTTTTATAGCAAAACTGGCTGAAATTATTATTATCCTTTCATGTAATTTCATGTCTATTCATGTCTATTCTTTGACAGCTGCTCAGCTCCTCATCCCCAATTCTTGCTCTGGTTTTCTGTACTTGTGTTGAAAAAGAAATAACAAATTCCTTAGCATTGTTTTCAATCTGAAATATTATTACAACTTTTAAAAAAAGCGTTATACTGCAAGGTAAAACATAAAACAGCGCTAAGTACAATGTGAGATCTTACAGGCGTTCACCATTTCTGTTTTGAATAGCCAGGGTCGGCATAAGGTAAAAAGGCTGAGAAGCAGATGCTTGAAAGGCATGCCCCATTCAACGTAAAATCATTTAAAAAAAAGTATTTGTGTTGTAGGTGATGGCAAAATGTTGACATGGGACAACTGTACACACCTCAAGAAGTTCAACACATTCAGGATTATGTAGAGCAGAGAATGCCATGTATCAATGGATACATACAGGCCAGTGTTCCAACAAGAGGGCATGGGCTGAATGTAAAGGTTGGGCCTAACTAGTGATGTGCGTAGTTGCAAGGGGGCCTCGCCTGACCTACACCATACACCATGCAACACTGCAAATGTGTATTTTAGGTGACTTAATGACCAGCCCCCAGCCACACCTCGAAGCAGTGTGTGACCTGCTCTCACTCAAACAATGAGAGGCGGAAGATGGAGCTCTTTGACGATGACGCCAACTACAGACTGCTGGCAGTTAGTTCATGCTGCAAGCACTGTCAATTGCTATGCCAACCAGAAAGTATGCTTTCAAACCCCCTTTCTCTTTCAACAGTTGCATTGTTTTGGCATGTAAGTGACGCTAGCACCACCAAATGTGGCAAACCAGTAAAAACAACAGACGTCTAGTGTATGCGACATACAGTTTCAACTAAGAAACACTCAAATTATCTATTCTGTTGACATACTTCCCAGCCCACTGCACTAATGAATAACTTCGAAAAATATCATCAGTACCGGTTTATCACTGAAACCTGAACTGCGGGCAAATTTCCCAGTTTGATGAAGTCATTGAAAAAAGAAACTTGATGGCTCCAGAGTAAGGGGCTTAGGGGGGACATCTCAACAACCTGTAAGATCACGGTGTCTTTACCATTAATAAGGCGTAATCACATATTACAGGGTACGCTGTGTTTAGGGGTAGCGACTAGTTCCCATCCGAGAAAAGGACCATAGCAACGGCCCGCCCCCTCATTGTCACGTGACCTCTGATGTCATTCGTGTGCTTTCCGGAGCAGAGAAGCGGTTCCGGAGCACGTTCAGTAAGCGGGCTGGGGCTGAGCGGGAATTTTGAACGCTCTGGCTGCCGCCGGTGCAAGTGCAACCGGACCCTGCAGGCCTTTGGCTAGCAGCGTTTGGGGTTGGAATTTCAACACCGGGAACATTTCTAGGAGGCCCCGGAGCGTCCTGAGCGGCAAGGCTCTGGCTGCCAGGCTGCAGGAACAGCAGCAACCCGTGTGCTTTTGGCTGGCTGTAAATTGGAATTTTCTTCCGGATACCGTGAACGTTCCTGCAAGACACCCGATTTAGACGGGGGAGCAGGAAATTACATTTACTTTAAAAATCATGCTCAGCTATTCAACATGAAAGGTATGGAGGGCTAAGAAAAGGAACAGGGAGACAGTGTATGCTTGTGTTTAACTGATCAATGGGGGTTAATAGAGTGATTTAATGTTTTATGAGGGTGTGATTATTAGGATGCGTGGTTTTAGAGGGGGTTGGCTGGGGCTATCTGCGTGTGATTCGGGATGGCACACAGGCATCTGTTGCAAGGGGGAAGGGGCATCTTGCTATTTGGAATAAGGATCAGGCATTATGTTATTGGACTAGAGGGAGGGATTGGGCATCTTGCTGGGGTCTGAATGGTTGGATAGGAGCATGCTGGTGTAGGTCTGGTGGGATGAGCCACTTTTGCGTGGCTCTGGAGAAAGGGGGCACATTGGTGTGGGTCTGGAGGGATGGATAGGACATAGTGGTGTGGGTCTGGGTGAGGGATAGGGAAAGTGGTGTGGGTTGGGGTACATTGGTGTGGTTCTGGGGAGGGATGGAGGATATGGGTGTGTTTCTGGAGGGAGAGATGGGGCACAGTGGGTCTGGAGGGTGGCATGGGTCATCTAGGTGTGGGTTGGGAAGTGGAACGGGGCATCCTGGTGTGGCTCTGGAGGGAGGTGGTGGGGCACTTTGGTGTGGCTCTGGAGGGAAGTGGTGGGGCACATTGGTGTGGATCTGGGTGGAGGGATGGTGCACATGGGTGTGTTTCTGGAGGGAGAGATGGGGCACAGTGTGTCTGGAGGGTGGCATGGGTCATCTAGGTGTGGGTTGGGAAGTGGGACAGGGCATTTTGGTGTGGCTCCGGAGGGAGGTGGTGGGGGCACATTGGTTTGGCTCTGGAGGGAGGTGGTGGGGGCACATTGGTGTGGCTCTGGAGGGAGGTGGTGGGGGCACATTGGTGTGGATCTTGGCAGAGGGTTGGTGCACATGGGTTTGTTTGTTTCTGGAGGGAGAGATGGGGCACAGTGGGTCTGGTGGGTAGCAGGGGTCATCTAGGTGTGGGTTAGGAAGTTGGACGGGGCATCTTGGTGTGGCTCTGGAGGGCGATGGTGGGGCACATTGGTGTGGATCTTGGCAGAGGGATGGTGCACCTGGGTTTGTTTCTGGAGGGAGAGATGGGGCACAGTGGGTCTGGTGGGTAGCAGGGGTCATCTAGGTGTGGGTTAGGAAGTTGGACGGGGCATCTTGGTGTGGCTCTGGAGGGAGGTGGTGGGGGCACATTGGTGTGGATCTGGGTGGAGGGATGGTGCACATGGGTGTGTTTCTGAAGGGAGAGATGGGGCACAGTGTGTCTGGAGGGTGGCATGGGTCATCTAGGTATGGGTTGGGAAGTGGGACGGGGCATTTTGGTGTGGCTCTGGAGGGAGGTGGTGGGGGCACATTGATTTGGCTCTGGCGGGAGGTGGTGGGGCACATTGGTGTGGATCTTGGCGGAGGGATGTTGCACATGGGTGTGTTTCTGGAGAGAGAGATGGGGCACAGCGGATCTGGTGGGTAGCATGGGTCATCTAGGTGTGGGTTAGGAAGTTGGACGGGTCATCTTGGTGTGGCTCTGGAGGGAGGTGGTGGGGCACAGTGGTGTGGCTCTGGGGGGAGGTGGATGGGGCACATGGGCGTGTTTCTGGAGGGAGAAATGGGGCACAGTGGGTCTGGAGGGTGGCATGGGTCATCTAGGTGTGGGTTGGGAAGTTGGACAGGGCATCTTGGTGTGGCTCTGGAGGGAGGTGGTGGGGGCACATTGGTGTGTATCTGGGTGGAGGGATGGTGCACATGGGTGTGTTTCTGGAGGGAGAGATGGATCACAGTGTGTCTGGAGGGTGGCATGGGTCATCTAGGTGTGGATTGGGAAGTGGGACGGGGCATTTTGGTGTGGCTCTGGAGGGAGGTGGTGGGGGCACATTGGTGTGGCTCTTGGCGGAAGGATGGTGCACATGGGTGTGTTTCTGGAGGGAGAGATGGGGCACAGTGGGTCTGGTGGGTAGCATGGGTCATCTAGGTGTGGGTTAGGATGTTGGGCGGGGCATCTTGGTGTGGCTCTGGAGGGAGGTGGTGGGGCACATGGGTTTGTTTCTGGAGGGAGAGATGGGGCACAGTGTGTCTGGAGGGTGGCATGGGTCATCTAGGTGTGGGTTGGGAAGTGGGACGGGGTATTTTGGTGTGGCTCTGGAGGGAGGTGGTGGGGCACATTGGTGTGGCTCTCGAGGGAGGTGGTCGGGCACATTGGTGTGGATCTTGGCGGAGGGATGTTGCACATGGGTGTGTTTCTGGAGGGAGAGATGGGGCACAGTGGGTCTGGTGGGTAGCATGGGTCATCTAGGTGTGGGTTAGGAAGTTGGACGGGGCACATTGGTGTGGCTCTGGAGGAAGGTGGTGGGGCACATTGGTGTGGGTCTGGAGGGAGGTGGATGGGGCACATGGGCGTGTTTCTGGAGGGAGAGATGGGGCACAGTGGATCTGGAGGGTGGCATGGGTCATCTAGGTGTGGGTTGGGAAGTGGAACGGGGCATTTTGGTGTGGCTCTGGAGGGAGGTGGTGGGGGCACATCGGTGTGGCTCTGGAGGGAGGTGATGGGGCACATTGGTGTGGATCTTGGAGGAGGGATGGTGCACATGGGTGTGTTTCTGGAGGGAGAGATGGGGGAACAGTGTGTCTGGAGGGTGGCATGGGTCATCTAGGTGTGGGTTGGGAAGTGGAACGGGGCATTTTGGTGTGGCTCTGGATGGAGGTGGTGGGGGCATCTTGGTGTGGCTCTGGGGGGAGGTGGTGGGGGCACATTGGCGTGGATCTGGGCGGAGGGATGGAGCACATGCAGGTTTCTGGAGAGAGAGATGGGGCACAGTGGGTCTGGAGGGTGGCATGGGTCATCTAAGTGTGTGTTGGGAAGTGGGATGGGGCATCTTGGTGTGGCTCTGGAGGGAGGTGGTGGGGGCACATTGATGTGGATCTGGAGGGAGGTGGTGGGGGCACATTGGTGTGGATCTGGGTGGAGGGATGGTACACATGGGTGTGTTTCTGGAGGGAGAGATGGGGCACAGTGGGTCTGGACGGTGGCATGGGTCATCTAGGTGTGGGTTGGGAAGTGGGACGGGCATCTTGGTGTGGCTCTGGAGGGAGGTGGTCGGGTCCCATTGGTGTGGCTCTGGAGGGAGGTGGTGGGGGCACATTGGTGTGTTTCTAGAGGGAGGTGGTGGGGCACATTGGTATGGCTCTGGAGGGAGGTGGATGGGGCACATGGGCGTTTTTCTGGAGGGAGAGATGCGGCACAGTGGGTCTGGAGGGTGGCATGGGTCATCTAGGTGTGGGTTGGGAAGTTGGACTGGGCATCTTGGTGTGGCTCTGTAGGGAGGTGTTGGGGGCACATTGGTGTGGGTTTGATGGGAGGGATGGGGACATTGGTCTGGGGAGGGATGACCGCATATTGGTGTGGGTCTGGAAGGAGGGGACGGGGCACATTGGTGTGGGTCTGGGCGGATGGGGGCATACTAGGATGGGTGGTTTTAGAGGGGGTTGGCTGGGGCTATCTGCATGTGATTCAGGATTGGCACATGGGCATCTGATGCAAGGGGCATCTTGCTATGTGGAGGGAGGATGGTGCATTATGGTATTGGTCTAGAGGGAGGGATGGGGCATTGTGGTGTGGTTCTGAGAGGAAGGGATGGTGCACATGGGTGTGGGTTTGTAGGGAGGGATGGGGACATTGCTTTGGGTATGAAGGGAGGCACAGGACACATTGATGTGCATCTGGAGGGAGGGATGGGGCACATTGGTGTGGGTCTGGAGGGAAGGATTGGGGCTCATTGGTCGGAGGACGGATAGGGGCATCTTTCTGTGTGGAGGGAGCATGGGCCATCATGGTATGGGTCTTGAGGAAGGGATTGTGCATCGTGGAGTCTGGATCGGAGTGGGCATTGTTGATATGGAATGGGCATATGATGGGGGCATGTCAGGGAATGGTGGAGCATGTGGGTCAGGGCTGGAGCGCTCTGATGGGAAGGAAGGGGGCATCTGGGTGTGAATGGAGGGATGGGGTATGTTTGTCAAGAGAGAAGGATGTTGGTTTATTGGAGTGGTGGGAGCATGTGTGTGTCGAAGGGATGGGGTAATCGGGTGTGGGTATAGAGAGAGGGCGAATGGCGCCATCTGAGTGTGGAGGTAGAGATGAAGCATATGGGTGTGGCTCTGAGGGGTGGAGCATCTTGGTGTAGGTATGGAGGGACGGATGTTGGTGTCTTTGTGTAGGTTCGGATGGAGGGATGGTGGCATGTAGGTCAGGAGGGAGGTGGCATTTGAATCTGGAACGTGTTTGGAAGGAGAAATGGGGCATTTGAGTGTGAATGGTTTCTGCTTGTGGGTGGGGGCATAAAGGATCATTAACAGCGGAGCAGAGAGAAGGAGAGCCGTGGGCCCGACCTCGGTTGCATCCCAGACGTGCACACCCACAGCCCGGGGCACCTCTCGCAGAGCGGTCCGGTGCGCGTGGTCAACAAGCCCCCTCTCCTCTCTGAGCTCGCATCTGCGCTGGCCGGGGGGCACACACTCCTCTCTCTGACCTGCCAGCGGCTGGGCATTGGTGGGCACACCCCGGTCACCAGGGAAGCCCTGATTGGGGCAGCCGGGAGCCGAGGGAAACCTGACTGCTCTCGAGGGGTGCCTCCCCAGGCAGACAGGCACCCGGGCAAGCCAGGCATGAGCCATGGTGCAGCTGGCTCACTTGACGGTGGGCGCCAAGTTTCCAGCCGCCCACATCTGTGTGTGAGCAATGACCAGGCCCACTGGCACAGTGGGTGACCTTCCCTCTTGCCCAGGTACCTGGAGCTGGGTCCTATGCGGCCGGGCTGGGGTTTGAAGACTCTAGTGGTCCCACCCGACCCCCTGTCTGTGCTGTCTCTGGCCTGCCTCGTTGTCCATCTCTCAGCCCCCCCTCCCAAAAGGGAAGGGGTCGGGGAAGGATGAGTGGATCGGGCCGTGTGGGCAGGTGGCTGAGCGGCCTACCTCCATCCCCCTGGGAAGCGCTGTGCTGCTGCAGCTGGCGGTCAGGCTGAGCACCTGGATTATTATTTTTTATTTTTTTGAAACCACAATGGTTTCGGCCGAGCTAGACAGGGAGCTGGGCTGTCCTGCCACAGCCAGCGCTGCCTCCCCCAACCTCTCCTGCACCGGCAGGGTCAGGCCGACGTCTAGGACAAAAAAAGTTGCCTGTGGCTCTTGGCGGTGGATCACTCGACTCGTGCATCGATGAAGAACGCAGCTAGCTGCGAGAATTAGTGTGAATTGCAGGACACATTGATCAACACTTCGAACGCACCATGTGGCCCTGGGTTTTTCCCGGGACTACGCCTGTCTGAGGGTCGCTTGTACATCAATCGCCCCGGGGTTCACTCCCAGGGGCGTGGCTGGGGCTGTCGCAAGGACCCCATTCCATTCATCCCCCTAAGGTCAGACCCCGATCAGCACCGTCGCTGGATCCTTGGATCTGGCGCGCAAGCTCATTGCCGACACGTCCTCGTTTCCCCAGTTTCCCCACCTCATGCTGGTTTCGGGAGGGCCGGGTGGCCGACGCGCCCCGGATGTGGTGGCGGCGGCAGCAGGCTTTAAAAAAGCCTGGCGCTCCTTCACCCTACCCCGGGGCACCTGGCCGTGCTGTGTGTGGCTGTCTTTGGTGTCCCACGGCTGCCGGCGCAGGATGACCATGGAGCACGGACCTCGTGACCATGTGGGCTTTGGTCACAGATTGGGACAGAATACACTCGCCTGCGCAAAGGGCTGGGGCAACCCCCCATACGGCCCGAGGCCAGCTGCCCTGAGCTTTGTGCTCCCCGACCACGGCCTCAGATCAGACATGGTGACCTGCTGAATTTAAGCATATTACTAAGCAGAGGAAAAGGAACTAACCAAGATTCCCTCAGTAACGGCCAGTGAAAAGGGAAGAGCCCAGCGCCGAATCCCCATTCAGCAGCAGGCGTGGGAAATGTGGCGTACAGAAGACCGACTCCCCGGCATCACTCGGGGCTCAAGTCCCTCTGATCGAGTCTCCCCACGCGGATGGTGTTAGGCCGATAGCGGCCTCTTGCACACCGGGATCAGGTCTTCTTGGAGTCAGGTTACTTGGGAATGCAGCCCAAAGCGTGTGGTAAACTCTGTCTAAGGCTAAATACGGGCGCGAGACTGGTGACCAACAAGTACCGTAAGGGAAAGTTGAAGAGAGTTCAAGAGGGTGTGAAACGGTTGAGCGGTAAATTGGTGGGGTCTGTGCAGTCCACCCACAGGATTCAACACGGCAGGCAGGTTGGTCACCTGGAACGGTGGAGGCCCTTGCGGGTCTGCGGCCCGGGCACATGCAGCCCCAGCAGGGCGCATTTGGGAAGGCCCCAGGGGGCAGGTGGCTCTCTGCTCCAACAGAGAGTGTTACAGCCCCCTGACAGCAGTTTCGCTGTGTTCACGGGGCTGAGGGAGATAGACCACCACCGGGCCCTTATCCGGCAACTGTCCTGGCCCCTCTTGGGGGTTGCTAGAGTGGCCACGGGAGACTGGGCTCCCGATGTGACTGTGGTGGACTGCCCTCAATACACCCCAACCACGTCGTGCTGCCGGGCGGGGAGGCCCACAAAGGGCGCCAGGGGTCGGTTAACCACCCGACCTGTCTGGAAACACTGACTAAGAATATAATACCTGCCCGAGTCAGAGGGATGAATGAAACCCTGTGATGTAATGATGTGGAGGGCCGGTGCCCGGCGATTGCAGTGGCATCCTGTCGCGGTGGGCTCTCTACCGATCCGTCTCCCCCGCTCTGTCAGAGATGATGCATGAGCGTGTGTGATAGGACCCGAAAGATGGTGAACTCGGCCTGGTGGAGGTCTGTAGCGGTCCTGATGTGTAAATCTGTCATCCGACCTGGGTATAGGGGCAAAAGACTAATCGAATGATATAGTAGCTGGTTCTCTCCGAAGTTTCACTCAAGTTAGCTGGCACACGGAAACCCCAGTTTTATCTAGCAAAGCAAATGATTAGAGGTCTTGGGGCCAAAATTATCTCAACCTGCTCTCAAGCTTTAAATGGGTATGAAGCCCGGCTTGCTGGTGTGGAGCCGGATATTGTATGAAAGTGCTCAGTGGGCAACTTTTGGTAAGCAGAACAGGCGCTGCGGGATGAACTGCACCCGGGGTTAAGGCGCATGATACAGATGCTCATCAGTCCCCAGAAACGGTGTTGGTTGATATAGACAGCAGGATGGTGGCCATGGTAGTCGGAATCCGCTAAGGAGTGTGTAACAACTCACCTGTCAAATCAACTAGCCCTGACAATGGATGGCCCTGGAGCATCAGGCCCATACCAGGCCGGCGTTGAGAGCCGCGGGGGCTATGTCAGGCGAGTAGGAGGGCTGCTGCAGTACGCACAGAAGCCCGGGGCGAGGGCCCGAGTGGAGCCGCCGCAGGTGCAGATCTTGGTTGTAGTGTCAAATATTAAAACGAGAACTTTGAAGAATAAAGTGGAGAAGGGTTCCATGTGAACAGAAGTTGAACATGGGTCAGTCAGTCCTAAGGGATGGGCGAGCGCCGCCGTTCGGAAGGGATGGGCTATGGCCTCCATTGCCCTCAGCCGATCGACAGGAAGTCGGGTTCAGATCCCCAAATCCAAAGTGGCAGGGACAGGCGCCCTTGTGGCGTCCAGTGCGGCAATGCAAATGATCCCAGAGAAGCCGGCGGGAGCCGCACAGAGTTTTTTTTCTTTTTTTTGGAAAAAACAATTTTTATTTTATATAACACACAATTCTTGGGACTTCCATCATCAGATTCAGCGTCAGAGTGTTACAATCAGCATTGTCCAGTCTCATGAAACTCCCTTCCCCCTAACTTGAGCCAATATGTCCATGTCATCATCCTGTGATTTTTCAGGCGGGTTTATCGTCGTCTCTTTATCCGTTTTATCATCGCTCTGATCAGACTGGGGGGCCACTCATGGTAGCCACCAGCTGCCTCCATTCAATTAGGGGTCCTACCTCCTCCTCCCCTCCCCTACAAACCGTGTACTACCAAACAGCCGTTTCTGCCTCTGCCAATTTTAAGAGGTCAGCCCACCACAACTCTATCCTCGGCCACTGGGCTGCCTTCCAGCACATTGCTATCCTTCGTTTGGCCTGGACATATGCTAGATCTTTCATTTTGCTTATGTGCTTTAAGTTACGTGGCCTAGGGAATCCCCCCAGCATGCATGCCCAGGCCGACTCCACCTCCAGTGTAATACCGGTTCCTGCTAAGCGTGCCTTCACTTCTTGCCAAAACCGCCCCACCTCAGGGCAGGCCCAAAACATGTGGAGTAGCCCAGCCTCCTCCACCCCACACCTAGGGCATTTCTGAGTCGTATGGCCACCAAACCTAGCGATTTTACTGGGGGTGAGCTATGCTCCATGTGTGACATTTAGTTGGATCTGCTGGAGCCTTGCGTTCCGGGACACTTTTTTATGATATCTTTGGGCTCTTTTCCAGAGCCCATCCGACATGGGCTCTCCCACCTCATCCTCCCAAAGTTGTCTGTTGGGTCAAGTCCTTCCCCACCTTGGACCCCAACAGCTCGTATATGCGGGAAATCTCATGCCCACCCTCTGAAATATCATATATAGCCTCCATGGTGGCATCCGGTTGTCCGGTGAGCACCTATGTTGGCCACTTCACTCGTACTCTCTTGACAATTCTGGTGTAAGTTATGTACTGCCCTTTATGCACCCCAGTATCTTCGATCAGGTTCGGGAACTCTAATGCCTCCCCTTCCAGCCATATGTCTCCCAGGGTGGCCAGGCCCACTGGTTCCCAATACTTGCGGACCCCTTGTATCAGCTGGGGATCCTCTCCACATAGTGCTGCAAGCGGCACCTGCATAGAGTACGGAACCAGGTGTCCCGCAATCTGCCACATTCTGTGCCATATCTCCCATCCCAGTACCAGCAGCCCCGCCATCCCCCGGACCCTCGACTTGGACAGCCACACCACTTCTTTGTGAAAGAAGGGGAGCAGTTCCCTGCACAGCAGCCTGGTTTCTGCCGTCTCCTCGCCAGACAGCCATCTTGCTACATACTGCAGCTGCCCTGCCAGATAGTATAGCTCAAAATTTGGCAGGTTGATCCCTCCCCTATCACATGAGTTCTGTAGTTTCCAGAGGGCCACCCTGTTCCTGGAGTTGCCCCAGATGAAGCTCCTACACAGGCTATGGAGGCTAGCGAAAAAGCGCCTCGGGATCCCATGCGGGATGTTAACAAAGAAATGCAACAGTCTGGGCAAAACTACCATTTTTAGCAGAGCAGCCCTAGCTACCATAGCCAGGGGTAACCTGGACCAGAATCCCATGCTGTTCTTAATTCCTTCTACTGCTTTAACCATGTTGCGTGTATGTTCTTCTGCCATATGGTATATGTCAATTCCGAGATATCGGAACGACTTTGTGTGCCAGGGTAATCGGCAACACTGGCAGACTCCTGGGCAAGACAAGCTTGTATCTCCCCAGAGAGAACACGCTAGACTTTTTGGGGTTGACAGCTATGCCAGAGAGAACGGCAAATTGCTCCATCATGTCTAGAATATATTGCATGTTCTCTTCTGGGTAGCGTAAATATAACAGTATGTCGTCCGCATATAAAGAAACAAGGTGCATGCCATCCGCAGTGCGAATACCTATCTCCTCGTATTGCTGTCTCAGGCAGGTGGCCAATGGCTCCAGTGCCCATATTTATAACATGGGCAACCACGGGCAGCCCTGTCTAGTGCCTCTATTTAGTTACTATTTGTCCGAAATGATAGCACCCGTTTTGACCCTGGCGATCGGGGAGCTGTATGACATTGTCACCCACCTGAGGTACCCTGGTCCCATTCCATAGCCCTTAAAGGTTGCGATCAACTAGGGCCTTTTCACTGGCTCGAAGGCCTTGACCGCGTCTAGTGAAACTATTGCCAGTTCACCTGGGTCATTTTTTGTCTGGTCAAGGATGTGATGCAGTCTTCTGAGATTATCAGTTATGTTCCTGACATAGCCCGTTTGGTCGGCGTGTATCAGTTTACCAATGACAGCCTTAAGCCTATTTGCCAGTACATCAGTGAGGATTTTACTAACCTGATTGAGCATCGATAAGGGCCTGTACGACCCACAATCAGTGATAGGCTTGCCCGGCTTCAGAAGCGGGATAATCACCGCCTCTCGCAGGGTCTCTGGTAGCCTGCCTTGCTCATACGATGGTTAAGCATGGCCAGCACCGGAGGAAGCAACTCTTGTTCATAGGTTTTATAAAATTCACTTGGAAGCCCATCGGAACCGGGGGCCTTACAGGTGGGCAAGTAGCGAACCATTAGTTCGAGTTCTTCCATCGTAATAGGGGCATCTACGTCTGCGCGTTCTGCCTCATCTAAGGTGGGTAGGCCCATGTCCTGCAATCTTACCCGAATTTCGTGGTCTCTAGGGCCACCTGGGTCCTCATAAAGATGTTTATAGAATCTCAGGAACTCCTCATTCACCCCCTCCTGGGTATTCTGAGTCCACCCTCCCTTGCCTTTAATTTCCCTGATCACCGTTCGCGGCGTCTCACTCTTGTATAGCCAGGCCAGCAACCTGCCCGGCTTATCTCCCCCTGCGTGCTGTCTCTCCACGTATTTCTTATAGCTTAGTTCACATAACCTGTCCCAGCAGTCCCCACTGGCCTGTTGTAATTGCCTTATCCTGTCTCTGTCCTCATCAGCGGTGCCTTCCTGCCCTCCAACTCCTCCTCAATTCCCTTCCACTCTGCTCTATGCCCCCCTGGAAATCCCTAGACTTCGAAATGGCAACCCTCCGCAAAACCACCTTAAACGCCTCCCAAACAGTTCCCATAGAGCTTACACTACCAGTATTTATCTCGAAGTACTCAGTGATCGCCTCTCTTAAATCCTCCCTGAATCCCGGGTCCTGCAGAACCTCGGCTCTGAGTTTCCAAGTGGGAATTCGTGCCCTGGGAGGTTGATGCTGCCACTCCAGGACCAGGGGGGAGTGGTCCAAAAGCACCCTAGCTTTGTATTCCGCACCTTCCATCTCCTGCCAACTCTGCGGAAGCGAACACATAGTCTAATCTTGTGTGAAGGGCGTGTGGTGCCGTATAGTGCGAGTATTGTCTATCCACTGGATGCAACTGCCTCCAGACATCCACTAGGTCGAAGTCCCTCGGGAGGGCCTGCAGCACCTTTGCTGCTGGGGTTGGTTTGTCTATCTTACTATCCGATCTGTCAACATTAGGGTTAAGTACACAGTTAAAATCACCTCCCCAAATAATCCCACCACCCAGCAGAGGGCCGACTCTACCGTACAGGGTCCTAAAGTAAGCCGCTGTGTCCTGGTTAGGGGCATATAAATTTACAATACACACTTCTTGGTTTTCCAATATACCCTTCACAACAGTCAATCTGCCATCTGGGTCACCCGTGACCTGAAGCAGCTGAAATGGCACCTGCGGTGCCACCCAGATGATAACTCCTCTAGCGTAGGCCGAGTATGTGGATCCCACCAGGCACCCCCTCCACTTCTTCTTAACCACCTCCAATTTCTCCCTAGTGAGGTGGGTCTCTTGCAATAATGCTATGTCGGTCCTCATCCTTTTCAGATACATCATCACCTTGTTACGTTTCAGATAGCTGTTGAGGCCCCTGACATTCCAGGTAACCACTGTAAGGCACCCTGGCGCCATCACCATGATATCCCGCCTCTTAACGGTCACATTTTGGCTCAATACCCTTTCCCTCCCATCAAACTTCCCTCCAACCCCCTTCCCAACTCCCCATCCCCCAACTTCAAACCACTGCACACCCCTCTCACCCTCCCACCTCCCCCCCTTCGTCTACCCCAACCCCAACAAGTGCCCAGCTCCATCCCTGGATCTCGGGCCCCCCTGTGTTTGGTTCGGCCCTAAAAGGACCCAGCCCAGAACCGAGCAGGGTGTCACCGAACTACCAGTGACCTAACTAAACTATTCGCTATGGGGGTGTGAGGTCATGCTCCGTATAGCTCCTATATCTATATCAAGGTTTCCAGTGCCACTGTCTCATATTTATAATTGTAGCTCTGAACACACTCCTCTGCCGGTATATGCAATGCTATATTCAAGTCCCATTGTCATGAGCTGCAGCACCTAGGGCGCTTTTCCGACGCATGTTACTTATCTCCACCTTCTGCTCCCTGGATGTCCGGTTCCTGGGGACAGCTCTGCGCATCTAACCATCACATGGCGTCCTCTGGGGTGTCAAAAAATAAGGTTCTGCTCTTGTAGAAAACCTTCAGTTTAGCTGGAAAAAGCAGCATGTACCTATGGCCTGCATCCCGCAATCTTCTTTTCACGGACCCAAAGTTCATGCGGCTGCGCTGTACTTGCAAGGTATAATCCGGGTATGCCGTTATGTTCGCAGCACCTCTTTGTATCCTGCTGCCCTTCCGAAAGTGTTCAAGGATTTTTTTCCCGGTCCCGGTAGTTTAGGATCTTCGCTATCACCGGCCTGAGGGGGGGGGGAGTAGGGTTCCCGAGCGGTGGCTTCCTCATCAAGGCCCTGTGTGCCCTCTCTACAGTGAACCCCTAGGACAGAGCTCCCCCGGTTATCTCCTGTAATGGCATAGACTCGATGTATTTGTAGGGTTAGTTCCCTCAGCTCCTTCCGACAATGGGAATATTGTTCCTTCGGGCGCGTCCCTCCGCCTCTTCCGACCTGCTCTCCAGATTGCCCACGTTGTACCAAGGCGTGAAGTTCAGATTTATGGGCAGCACAGGCTGCTGTGTTCGGGGCCACCTCTTTTTCCAGGTCCTTTGAGCTCAAGTACAGCTTTCAATTCACTGATTGCCAAGCCCAGTTTGGTCTCAAAGGCCACTTTCAGGTCCGCAATCGCCGCAAGTACCTCCTGGTTGCCCATAATGTCTGGGCCCCCAGCGGGGGTCCTGTCTTTCTTCCTGGCCCCTTCTGCACCTGGTGGTGTTTTGGCAAAATCGTCCAGTGTGGGCTGCTTGCCTTTCTGTCTGATGGGTTTGTTGGACATCTTGTTGCGTCAGGGTAAAGTGAGTCGGCCCCAAAACGTGCTGTCCTCTTTTAGAACGTGCTAAGTTGCCCAAAATGTCTAGGCCCGGCCTGATCATTTCAGGGGTGTCCTCCAGCGACCTCCCCTATTTCTAGAATGGACTGTGTCCTCCCATATACCCATGTGGGTTAATTCAGCCTTCACAGGACTAAGGACCCTGCTCCAGTCGATCTAGCTCCCCGGGCTGTCTGCCTGGCGCTGGTGTGGCTCTGCGGGCTCTGGTGGCCACTCTTGCTGGTCCCCACTTTCATGGGGCAACCCCGTACACCTTCATCTGCAGTTACCTCTTGCGGCCACCTCGGGCACGTTGTCTACGTCTCTTTGTTCCCACTACAGGCGGCTGCAAGTCTCTGTGTTTCTGTCTAAGCCTGTCTGTGCCGCTCGGGTGGCTGGATCAGCATTCGTAAATCAATCATAGGCATGTCTTGTTCTTCGTTGTGCTATTGTGTTTACTAGCCTCCACAGGATGGTTTAGTGGAGTTTGTTTCAGGTTGGGTTGCCGATGTGTGCCTGCGCCTCTTCGTCTCACGGTGCGGCGCTGGGTTTATTGTGTCATGGGCATTTCAGCTTATCAGCTGTCTGTGAGCAGCAACGGTGCTCTTTTCTCTCCTCCCATCACCTCGTTAAAGGAGACGGATGCTCCCAGCGTCGCCTCCCTCTGATCGATCCGCTTGGTGCACAGCGTACCGAGCAGCTCCCTGCGTCTATATACACACGCGCATTGGCGCCATTTTGAATGCGCTATCCAAGCTCTGCATCGCAGCCCATTCAAAGAATTGCTTGGCAACGTGATAGTTAGTTCAATATAAGTCAGTAGTGCTCTGGTCGCCACCGGTTCATTCTAGTTACTGGTTCCACATTCCACCATGCAATAGTTCCATGTTTGCAGGGTCAGCGCTCTGCATGACCCTGCCCTGTGCTGCAATTGCAAGATCAACTCCCTTGTCCCTGGTGGATGCGTGAACTTATACACGTTGCAAAGGGTAATATGATTAAGCTGGCATCTGTTTTGCTAGGAGCTGCTATCACATCTAATCAGGGTCCGCCTGCGTGCCTCCGTCAGGTCTCAGGCAACCCTTAGGCTGTGCTCGGCTTTATTATCAGTGAAACTTGATTGCATCCGTTTCAGGGTCTTCCTGTGTGGCACTCCGTATACTAAGCTGACCCTCTACATCCGTGTTATTGCGTTACCTTCGGTCCGAATGGCCGCAACACGGAGCCTGCAGCCGTGGACACCATGCACGACCCGAAAAGCTGCCCTGTCATAGGCCTGTCTAATGACCAAGTCTCCACTGCGGCTGCAAGCGAAACCGCCCCTAATGCTTGGACGGCTCACACGCCGTCACTTCGCTACAGCTGCTTGAGGGCACGCCGGTGCCTCGTATGTGTTGCGCATACACTGCCGAGTATTGCAGTGTATATTGTACTGTCACTTATTCATGGGTGAGCAGCCTTGTAGTCTATCATGCATACACGCAGACTGCTTGGGGTTCCAGTCCCGTTTCGTCGCGCACCGGGCATGCGCTTTTCAATCACGGCACTGTTCGTTTGCCGTTTTACTCCGATGTCTGGCTTCTCCCCCGGGTCCCGCGCTGTGGCCACAGGGGGTCTTCACAGCTCCGCTCTACTCGCGGCCCCTTCTGGCAGACCCGATCTGAGCGCAGCTCTCTCTCCTACAACGGGCTGCTTGCGAGTCAGCTGTCCTCCACATCTCTTTGTTGTTGGCGGATCGCCATTTTAGATTCCTCACAAGCGCACCGCCACAAAATTCTTCCGGCTGATTTCGCTCGCATCACAGCGCTGATCCTCACCATCTCCAGCTCCAGTTGGGCAGTGTTAGTTCATAAACTCGGGCAAACTATGTATTCAGACCAGGATGGTTTCAATGTGTCACATTTTCTCGGATCATTTCGGATCATCAGGAGCCTCCTTGGAAACACGTCCTCCTACATGGCTCTGTAGCCACGCCCCCAGCCGCACAGAGAGTTCTTTTCTTTTCTTTGTGAGGGCAGGGCACCCTGGAATGGGTTTGCCCCGAGAAAGGGGCCCGAGCTTTGCAAAGCGTCGCTGTTCCGGCGGCGTCCGGTGAGCTCCCGCTGGTCCTTAAAAATCTGGGTGAGATTTTGTAAATCTCGCGCCAGGCCGTACCCATATCCGCAGCATGTCTCCAAGGCGGACAACCTCTGGCATGTCAGAACAATGTAGGTACGGGAAGTCAGCCTCTGGATGCGAGCCGGTCTCTTCCTGGGGATCACCCCAGCTGCAGTGTTCGCCAATCTTGTTCTTCCTCTGGGGGTTCAGGGCTGGCATTCTGCCTCGGCCGACACCTAGCAGCTGACTTGGAGCTGGTGCGGACCAGGGGAATCTGACTGTTTAATTAAAACAAAGCATTGCGAAGGCCTGTGGAGGGTGTTGACGCAATGTGATTTCTGCCAAGTGCTCCTAATGTCAAAGTGAAGAAATTCAATGAAGCGTGGGTAAACGGATGGGGTAACTATGACCTTTAAGGTAGCCATATGCCTCGTCATCTAATTAGTGATGTGCATGAATGGATGAATGAGATTCCCACTGTCCCTATCTACTATCTAGCGAAACCACAGCCAAGGGAACAAGCTTGGCAGAATCGTCGGGGAAAGAAGACCCGGTTGAGTTTGACTCTAGTCTGGCACTGTGAAGAGACATGAGGTAGGATAAGTGGGAGGCCCTCGGGCCGCTGGTGAAATACCACTACTCTTATTGTTTTTCCACTTACCCGGTGAGGCGGGGGGCCAGCCCCATGGGGCTCTCGCTTCTGGCTCCAAGCACCCGGCACCTGCCGGGCACGACCCGCTCCGGTGACAGTGGCAGGTGGGGAGTTTGACTGGGGTGGTACACCCTGTCAAAGGATAACGCAGGTGTCCTAAGGCGAACTCAAGGAGGACAGAAACCTCCCGCGGAGCAGACGGGCAAAAGCTAGCTTGATCTCGATTTTTCAGTATGAATATAGACCGTGAAAGCAGGGCTTCACGATCCTGCTGACTTTTTGGGTTTCAAGCAGGAGGTATCAGAAAAGGTACCACAGGGATAACTGGCTTGTGGCGGCCAAGCCTTCATAGCGACGTCACTTTTTGATCCTTCGATGTCGACTCTTCCTATCATTGTGAAACAGATTTCACCAAGCATCGGATTGTTTACCCACTAATAGGGAACGTGAGGTGGATTTAGACCGTTGTGAGACAGGTTAGTTTTACCCTACTGATGATGTGTTGTTGCAATAGTAATCCTGTTCAGTACGAGAGGAACCGCAGGTTCAGACATTTGGTGTGCATGCTTGGCTGAGGAGCCAATGGGGTGAAGCTACCATCTGTGGGATTATGACTGAACGCCTCTAAATCCAAAATCCCCCCCTCAACCCCAGACCGTGATACTGCAGTGCTGTCGAGCATCAGTTAGTTTAGGACAGCCGGCCTTGGGGCCGGTGTGTAGAGCCGCTTGCCTCAGGACTTGAGTGTGGACAGAATGGGGGCCACCTCTCTCACCCATAGTGCACCGCCTGTTTGTGGGAATCTGTTGCTAAATCATTCATCGACAACATGATTCTGGTTCAGGGTTTCGTAAGTAGCAGAGCAGCTACGTCGCTGCGATCTATTGGAAGTCATCCTCTGAGCCAAGCTTTTGTTGCAAGGCGGCAGCACCGCCATGGTTCTCCATCCTTCCTCCTGGGGCATGCGGGGTGCACAGGAAAATACCACCCACCATAGGGGCGCACCTGCGGGGTTGTGCGGGCTGGGCGGGGAGCAGTCTTCTCACCTTTCTTGGTCAGTCTGGCAGACCAGATGGCCTTGGGCCCGGGCCTTCGAGGTGGTGCCTTAAGCCCCAGAACAGGGCAGGGGAAGAGAGGGTGCAGCCACCCCAGGGCGCGGGGTTGTAGCTAAAGCCTGTGCCCCTGGAAAGTGGGGTTGGGGCAGGCCCGGCTGGGCACTGGACCACCTGGCCTGGTAGTAGGCCCAGATGGCCCAAGTTGTGGCTGGTGGACCAGATGCCCGAGTTGCGGCTGACTCCTGCATTTGTCTCCGGTCGGGTTCCGTAAGCTTAATAGTCGGCGTGGAAATGTCTTAAACCCAGGGCGGGGAAGAAAGGCAGAAGCTTAAGCACCCACCCCAGAGCACGCGTGGTGGTACCTTAAGCCTGTGCCCCTGGGTGGTGGGGGCAGGTACGGCCGCTGGGCCATCTGGCCCGGGGAGTAGGCCCAGATGGCCCGAGTTGTGGTTGCCACGGCTGACTCCTGCATTTGTCTACGGTTGGCATGGAAGTGCCATCTTGCGTCCTTCAGGGCGGCCGTGGCGCAATTACCGGCTTTAGTTCAATGGCATTCGTGGGTTGCTCCCGGTCCTCTGGCAAGTATCAGCCAGTTGTGGTCAGGTCCAAGACGAGGTGCGTGTATCAAGGGGCGCCCTGAGCGGGTCCCTTTCCTCCGCATGGGGGTAAATGCTCTCGCAGTGGCCGGCCCTGAGTTCCACAGTGTTTGTGGGTTAGTCCTGGAGGGAAAGGCTCTAATGTTGTGGGAGCAGCTCAGGCCAGAGCTCCAGGGTGAAAGCCCACGGACCCAGTGGTAGTCGCATCGCTCCCCACAGGGAAAAGCTCTAAAGGGGCCCTGCTAAAGCTCCAGGGTGGCTGGCGGCGGGGGTGTCCTGGCCTTGGGTGCCTGTCTCACGTCTGGGTTGACTGTCCGCAAGCCTGGTGGTGATTGTGGGGAGTCCTGTCCCTCTCTGGAGGGTAATGCTCTAATGTGGCGGGCGAAGCTCTAAGGCGGCCCGGGCCAGAGCTCCACGGTGGCTGGGGCTGCTGCCCCCACTGGCCTTGGGTGCCAGCCTTGTGCGTGTGGGTGGAGTCCCCAAGCCTTGCGGTAGTTGCGGGGAGCCCTGGAACGGGAAGCTCTAAATGGGCCCTGCTAAAGCACCAGGATGGCTGGGGGGGTGCTGGTCCCCCCAAGCACCCAGCCTTGGGTACCTGTCTCACATGTGGGGCGACTGTCCCTCCCCAGAGGGATAAGCTCCAGGGTGGATCAAAAACCTCTTATGTGGAGGGGGGGGAGAAAAACTCTAAGGTGGCCTTGCCAGAGCTTGAGGATGACGATTGGTGCCTGCCGGTGCCCTGTCCGTTGTCAGGTGGGGGGGCCAAAGGCCCTTCCCATCCAGGCCCATTGGAATGCTTTGACCTACCAGATGGCCGCTCTCCGAGCCCGGCCATCTGGTTATTGGCCAGAGGAATGTCTGCAAGGACCAGGCGGCTTGGCTGCTCTGGAAGTTCTGATGGGCGTCAGTTTAAGATGTTTCTCCAGTTGGGTCTCTAAGGAGCCCGAGGCTTTTGCCGAGAGGTCCCGCTCTGTCACTCTGGGTACACAGATGACGAAACTTAGTCTCCTTCCTCTGGATTACTATAGACTGGGTGAGAGGGACCTGTCTGCGCTCCTCTTGGTTCTCGTTGCCCAACCCGGGCTCTATGGTGAAAACCCGGGCCAGCCGGGGGGCGTGCCCCACGCAATGCCCCAGCAGAGACTGGCCTGCTGGGGGTGCTCTTCCGAGCACTCCATGGGATCGATTTGGTGCACTTGGTCTGTCTAGGGTTGGACTGCTTGGCCATCCTCGGCTGTTTCAAGCAATTTGCTTCCACCCGCCTTGGGACCGTGTCAAGGGTTTGCTTCCCTCGGGGAGGGCCCCCTCGTTTGGGCAGCTCTAGAGCGAAGGCTAAGCAGCCCGGCAGCTCCCCAGTGGTCAGATCAGACGGGTTCCCCTCGCAAGCCACGACGCGGCCCCTCCTCCACCAAGCACGTTTCTCCAGCAGTTCGGTAACACACATTGGCTGCTGACCCCCTCTGTCGCCATACCAGTGGCAGCGTGCTGGCAAACCCCACTACCGGTTCAAGTTGTGCCTGACCTCTCCCTCCCACCCACCCTGTGGCATGGCTGAGCAGGCCCGGCCGCCGGCGCCTGCGTGACCAACCTGTCCACCCGACACGCACACGTCTAGGGATGCTCTTTGGCGCTCGGGTCCTGCAGACAGCCCAAGAGGGTGCGCAGGTTGGCTCTGAGGCAGTCAGGCGGCTCCCCCCGTTGCCACCCTCCATCAGGTGCGGCTACCTCATTGATCCTGCCAGTAGCATATGCGTGTCTGAAAGATTAAGCCATGCACATGTAAGTACAATCGACTGGTACAGTGAAACTGCAAATGGCTCATTAAATCAGTTATGGTTCCATTGATCGTCCATCTGTTACTTGGATAACTGGTAATTCTAGAGCTAACGACGAGCGCGGACCTCCCGGGATGCATGCATTTATCAGACCAAGACCAATCCGGGCTCGCCCGGCCACTTTGGTGACTCTAAATAACCTCAGGCCCATCGCACATCCATGTGACCGTGACGATGTATTCAGATCAACTTTCGATGGTACTTTGGTGACCACGGGCAATGGGGAATCGGGGTTTGATTCTGGAGAGGGAGCCTGAGAAACGGTTACCACATCAAGGAATGCAGCAGGCGCCGAAATTACCCAATCCCGACTCCGGGAGTTAGTGACGAAAAATAACAGTACAGGACTCTTTCGAGGCACTGTAATTGGAATGAGTACAATGTTTAAATCCTTTAACGAGTACCCATTGGAGGGCAAGTCTGGTGCCAGCAGCCACAGTAACTCCAGCTCCAATAGCATATATTAAAGTTGCTGCAGTTAAAAAGCTTGTAGTTGGATTTTGGGATTGAGCTGGCGGTCTGCCGTGAGGCGAGCTACCACTGCCTGTCCCAGCCCCTGCCTGAGCGTCCTGGGGGTCTGAAGCGTTTACTTTGAAAAAAGTACAGTGTTCAAAGCAGGCTGGTCACCTGAATACTTAAGCTAGGAATAATGTAATAGGACACTGGTTCTATTTTGTTGTTTTTCGGAACTGGGGCCGTGATTAAGAGGGACGGCCGGGGGCATTCGTATTGTGCCGCTAGAGGTAACATTATTGGACCAGCGCAAGACGAACCAAAGTGAAAGCATTAGCCAATAATGTTTTCATTAATCTACTGTTGTTTTTGGTTGTTGGTCTTCAGGCCTGCCACTCTGCCAAATTCCCCTAGGAGTGCTGTTAACTTCCCGAGGGAAGTGTCCATGTCTGTTAGCACGACTAGGAGGTCGTCGGCAAAGGCCATTGCCTTATGGTCTTCCCCACCGAATGTAATCTCTTTTATTCCCCTCTCCTGTCTAATTCTAGCTAGGAAGGGTTCGAGAAAGTTTGCGTACAGGAATGGTGACATGGGCAGCCCTGCTTCGTACCCCTAGTGATCCTTATCACCTGGGAGACATGCGTATTGATAGCCAGCCTGATAAGTGGTGCTCCATAGTTGACTTTGACCAGGTGGACAAGTTCTGGGCCAAACCCCATAACCATCATCGTAGCAAACAAGAATGACCATTTGACTCGGCCAAATGCCTTCTCTGCATCTAGTGCTAACACTCCCTGCCCTCAGGACTGCCCTGTTTGACTTCTCTATCAGGTGGGATATTCGCCTAATGTTGACAAACATTTGTCGCCCCTTGACAAAGCCTGCTTGATCCGGGTGGATCAGGTCAGTGATTACTTTATCCATTCTAGATGTTAGAATTTTTTGTAAAGATTTTGGCATCAAGGTTTATTAGGGCAGTAGGGCGGTAGGCTACAGAGGGTTTGTTTCTTGTTTGGCTTAGCGAAGAGGATTACCTTGGCCTCCTCCATGGACTGGGAGATGCGGCCCGTATCGGAGAAGGAGTTGAACAGGGATGCCATTAACGGGACTAATGTGGTATGGAATGCTTTATAGAATGTGGCGGGGTACCCGTCCGGGCCTAGGGCTTTATTTGGTTGTAGCTACACGCACCTCGTCTTAGGTAATCGTCCATTCTAAAGCGTCACGCTGGCTCTGTTCTAATCTTTTTAGCCAGCAAGATTTTAAGAAGGCCTTTTGGAGGTCACTCTCCTGTGCCTCCGCAGAGTAGAGGCTTGTATAGAACTCTGTGAACGCCTGAAGGATCTCTTCTGTACGTGTGGTTTCCTGTCCCTCCACCATCTGAATGTGGCGTATTGTACCTGCCGCCTCCTTCTGCTTAACCTACCTGGCTAAGAGCCGGCCTGTCTTGTTTGCTGGAGGTAATACTTCTGCCTCCAGAATCGGAGCAATTTTACTGCTTGTTTAGCTAGAAGGATATTGATTTGCCCTTTGATATGCCTATACTCCCTCCTGATCATTACCCCCCTATCTGTCTCCGTTAACCCCTGTTCTAGGTCCACCTGGAGGGCCTTCTCCTGTTTGGCTCGAGATGCCTGCTTTGCTATGAGCACCCCCCCGCATGGTTGCCTTAAAGACGTCCCATACTACATGTTCCTGCACCTCCGGGATCTTATTTTCCCCAAAGAAGTTGCGGATGGACTTGTGTATCTCGTCGCAAATTACTGCATCAGCAGATGTCAGGGGAACCGCCACTTCCAGAGGCCTCCCCCTCCCATTGGATTTCTAGCTGCAGGGGAGTGTGGTCGGGCTGGGCTATGGTTTCCCTTTCTATGATCCGTACTTGGCAGAGCAGTTTCTCTGAAATCAATATGTAATTTTGAGAATGTTCGGTGCACATGTGAGTAGTATACCCCTTGGAGTCCCCTTTTAGTTCATGCCATGTATCTGCTAATGCTATTCTGTTATGCTAGCCTGTAGTTTACTAGATGGGCCTTCAGATGTGGGTGTCCTGTCTGCGCTTCTGTCCGTGGATGGGCGCCACGCCAAGTTAAAATCCCGTCAGTATTAGCTGGCTTGTTGTTAACTGGTTTAGCTTCTCCAAAACCCCCTGCAAGTATTCTTCCTGCCCTGAGTTGGGGGCGTACACTGTGGCGATTGCGAGAGGCAACCCCCCATTGTAGCTGGACGAAGAGGAATCTACCTTCCTTGTCTACTTTTGTGCCTATTATTTCGATGTCAGGTAGGTGTCTAAATGCTATGAGGACCCCTCAAGCTTTGCTCTTGTCGTTGGCCTGCAGAACCTGGGGTTATCCTCAACTTCATTCTGTATCTGTCTTGCTTACGGATATCGGTCCCCTGGAGCGTCACAATGTCGGGCTTGGTATCCTGGAGGAGGTTCTCCAATTTCTGTCTCTTTAGTCAGTGTGTTTAGTCCTCTAACATTGAGTTTTAGTATTTGGATCCCTACCCATACCCCGTTACGTTCTGAGAGTAATCATGTCGAAACGATCCCCCTCCGGCTGGAATCGGCTCAACTTCCCCAAGCCGTAACGTCGTCCTAGGTTGCTTGATCTCGTTCACATCCCAGAGAATAACTGTGCGGGGAGAGCCATTCCTCTGCTCTCCCCTGTTTCCAAGATCCGTCACCCCCTATCCCCCCGTCTCCCAGAGCCGACCCTTGGGCTGACATTCCCTGTGTAACCCCACCGGGTCTTAACCCTTGTCTCGTGATTCCCCCCCCCGCTGCTGTTAAATGGACAGCCTATTCAGCATGGGGCTTCGGTTGCTATCCCCCCCGGACCCTGCAATTGTTTGTGTCTCGGCTCTGACCTCTCTACTCTTCTCCACTCCCATGGCTTCTCTTGGTGGCTTTCATGTTCTGGCCTCCTATTAGGTCCTCCCCCTGCATCCCCTTCTTCTTCAATATTCAGGATCTTGGATCCCTCATCCAACGTAGTGATGTGGTGTTGGCACCCTTCCCACTTGAAGACCATTCCAAAGGGGAATGTCCACCTGGATCTTATCTGGGCTTTGATAAGGACTTTGGTCACCGGGCCCATTTGCCTCCTCATTGATAGTATGGATTTGGCCAGGTCCTGGAAAAGTTCTGATGGCGCTGTTCACTTTTATCAGGGTTGCTTTCCTTGCCGCTTGGAGGATCCATTTGTTTCGGTCGTATCGCTGTAAAGCCATCGCCACTTTTCTTGGCCTGGCCCCGGGTTCTTCTCGCTGCGGACCTTCTATCTGAGAATTTCTCCCCCAGCCATGCCCAGCAAATCTTTGAACACATGCTGCATTGTTTCCCTGAGGTAGGCATCGCTCACACTTTCTGGCAGCCCCTTTACCCTGATGTTGGACCTTCCCGAGCGGTTCTCCAAGTCCTTGGCTTGGAGCTCCAGGTTGTGTCGCTACCGCCTGCGGCTTCGCTAATACATCTATCTTCCGGGTGTTTTAAGCGAGTTCTTGAATTGCGTTTCATTTGTATCAATTCAACTGTCGCCTTTGATTTCCTGCAGGGATTGTGCAAGTTCTGTGCGTATTAGGCTTAATTGTTTCTGAAGGGTAGCAGTCATTTGGTCACTGAATGCCTTAAAGCACTGTTGCAGCCCCTTGCTCGTGACCTCTTGCCCCTGTGCTAGCGTCGGGGGCTCCTCCAACTGCTGCCTCTCTGTCACCCATGGATCCTCTTCCTCCGGGGCTTTCCCCTCATTTCTACATAGCTTTTGGAGGGTCCCTTCTGTTTTCTTGAGATCTTGGTCCTTGAGGGGCCTTTTTTGGCCTCCTTGGCCTTGTTGCGCAACATTGCCTGCTGATGGCGAGTGCCTGCCTGCACCTTACTGTAGGGGGCTTCTTCCCAGGCCTCTGAGGTTCCTCTTGACCCCGGGGTATTGGCCAGTTGTTCTGTAGGAAGGGGATGCTTTTCTCTCCCTCCTGTGCGCAGCGGGGGTCTAGCTCCCCTTTAGAGCCTGGGTTGGTTGCCCCCTGGTGGCTGTGGGGCTAATACGCTCAAAGGTGAAAGTGGTTATGGTCGCAGTGTCACACTGGCCTGGAGACCAGGAGCTTCTTGAATTTCTTCCCGGGGGGGCCCCATGCTCCCACCACTCCTGAGCCTCTAAGTATGCTCTTGAACCCATGGAGGTTCCTTCTCGGTTAATCTTGCGTGGCAGGGTTAGTTTTCATAAGGGTGGGTGGTGGAGCGAAGCAGCGCTCTCCTGCAGAGTCAAATGCTGAGGGTTGGGGGCACGTGCCGTCCCCACCCCTCACCCCGGGTTCCTTCCCTGGCCGTTAGCGGGGGGATGCGGCAGGAGACTTAGTGCTGTCACCCTTCTATTACTGCAGTTTGCCTCTGATGTTGCTGATGGTATGGGCATGGGCCTTTCCTGGGGTCCGGGTATGCTGTGGGTCTCCTGCCATAGGGGGGGGTCTCCTTCCAAGTGTAGGTTATGGTGCGCTGGGGCAGATGCTTTCATAAACCTCCATGTCCGTTGTTTGGGAGAGGAGCGTCTTGCGTGCGCCTGCTTCATGGCTGCCAACTCCCTTAATTATGCCTACTTACCCTGCGCCAGCTGGGGCGCATCACAGCTCATGGGGGCCCTGTGCCGCGTGGTTCGTGGAGGCCCTGCGCTGCGTGGAGCCGGGCTTGCTGTATGGGGCAGAGGCAGGCGCAGGATTTCACTCTGCGTCTTCTGCACCACACGCGTGGGTTCTCTGATCTCCTCCGGCTTGACTGACAGTCCCCACACAGGCATTGCTGCTGGCGGTCTCAGGTCCACTAACTCTGCCCCCAAACGCTGCAGTTGAAGTTTTCTCGGGGACCGCTCGCTTCACGGGTCGTCCCCTTTGCTTTTGCTGCCCTGTCTTGTAACGCTGCTTATTGCTCCTTTTTCGGATGGCCGGGGAGGAGCACGCTCCTCACGATGGGGTGGTCGCGGGGGCCCTTTTGGAATCTTCTTATGAAGCTTTTTGAACCTTCGTCTGCCCTTTCTTGAGTAATCTTTCTTCCACAGTTCTCAATCCATTTTTCGTCCAGGATGTGGCACAGAGGGGGTGCTGGTCTCCAACGCTGATGATGCGGCTTGGATGCACAACTCTGGCAGCGTCGGTGCTTATTACTAGACTTATCTGCCGCCTTTGATACAGTTGACCATGCCGCATTGCTCGTCTGGGCGGCCTTTCTGGTGCCGTACTTTCCTGGTTTTCTTTGCTTTCCTCTAACCGAACAGTCAATTTCCATCCCCCCCTTTTCACTCTGTACCGTCTGCCTTGAGATGTGCATTCCCTCAGGTTTCCTCCATCTTCCAGGTTTTGTTTAACATGTACATGTAACCTCTTACCAAGCTTATCTGCTCTCACGGCTTCCACTGTTATTCTTAACAGATCCTGGTCCGTTTAGATATCTCTCTTGTCGAGACAGCGACCAGATTTAGGTCCTGTCTCGAAGCTGTGGGTGCATGGATGTGTAATAGCTGCTTCAAGGGGAAAAATGAGGTGTTGGTGGTGGGCCCTCCTTCCTCTACTGCCTTTTGGACCCCCTCTTTTTGGCCATCTTTAGGGGTAAATATGTCATCTGAGATTCCGCAGACAGAAAAGCTAAGTCTAGTATGTCAAAGGGGCCATCTTCAACTGAAAACCCCATAGTAAGGTTCTTTGTTTACTCCTTTCTCAGTTACGTGCCCCTGTGGTGTCCTTACTTGTTATGTCCTCCATGGAACACTGCAACGCCCCATTTCTGGCACAAACTGGCTACTTCTTATGGCACCTTCAGGTCCTGCAGAACTCTGCAGCCAGAGTAGCCACTTACACACCTAGTTGTGCTCACATTACTCCATGTGTGCACCATCTTCATTGGCTACCCATGGCCAAGCCCATTCAGGTCAAGGGCTAATGTCTAGTACATCATGCCTTTTATGGAACTGGGGCAGAATGTCTACAGGATAAATTCTGTTTGTACATTCGTGCTCGGCCACTCCGCTTGGAATGCCTGATATTAAATACTGACAAACTGCCTTGTACATATAAATCCATTATACATCCATATAAAAGTGCTGTGTGCAAATGTGTCATAAAGTCAAAGCAGAACCATATTACTTATAGGCAAATCGTAACTATTGCAAATGCCTGACTAAAGTGCCAAGAGTATAACAGATTCAAAAAGTGCCAGGAGCGCTTGGGAAACGTGTCAAGTGTTTCTGAGTTCCTTCCACTCTAATCGCATTTTTAATTTTAGGCAGTGTGAGTTGCTTTTCATGTTATTTTAACTCACTGGGCCGCATTACGAGTTTAGAGGTAGCCATGGTGCTATTAGCGCCATGGGAGCCTCCAAACTCTGGTCCGGGTTCCTTGAATGAGGAATTACCAGGCCATTCCAACCTTGGAGGATCCGGTAATTCCTCAATCAAAAAACCCATCCCCATTTCCATTTGAGCCCCCACAGGGCTCAATGGGAATGGTCCCCTTGTGGGACCCGCAAAGGACGTCTGGTCTGACCAGACGTTCCGAGGGGGGTCCCGCAAGGGAACCTCGTAATAGGGTGGATTGGGTTTACCGGCGCTGTTAAACACATTCCGCCTACCTTGTAATGAGGCCCACTGTCCTATAAATCCATATTTCGAGTGACATTTTTTACTTGCACATATTCGGAGACCTTTAGTTGTCTATAGTTTACCTGTACTTATTCACACTACAGCACCATTATGAAAAGCAAATAATTTATAGATCGATAATTGCGTCACAAACCTCCGGCACTGTGTATCATCGTTCCCCTGCTGAAGGTGTGAGGTCGTAATATCTGTTGAGCCCTTACAGGAAATATTGTGAACATTTGCAATAATAAAGTTTACTTTTTCTTTTATCCAATTCTTGCAGCGACTCATGTGCAGTTATGAGAACTGTTTTTCCATAAATGTTTCACTATTCGGCTTCTTTTTCCTTCCAATCCCCCAGGTAAAGCAGGTTCACTCCATATGGCTCCACCAATTTGATCTTTGGTTTACACATGTATATGTATTATTTGTTGCTTTACAGTGTAAGCACTTGTCATAATAAAAACACTTCAGTTACCCAATTGTCTATTTCTTTAAGCTAATGTGTTATTTGTTTTTAACCCCCCCACGCGCCAAGCCCTTTTTTGGTGGTTTCGGTATGTGGCCATTCAATCCCTTGTAATGCTTTATTTACATGTGATATCTCCCTCAAATTTGGCCCCCTTTCTTCCCACATGTAGGTGATCATAACGCCACCTAGGAATCCTAGTTTGCTGTATGGGGGTGAGAGAAAATAACCAAAAACGGAGCACATTTCGTGTTTTTTCAGACAATGCCAATAAAATTATGTACAAAGAAGCCTGTGGGTGTTTCCTTGTAAGAGCTAGGAACAAATGATTTGCTGTGCTGAATTTGCCATTTTCCAGGCTTTCAAGAACACAAGAACAGGTTGAGTTAAAACCAAAAAAATAAGGTTACCATCAATTTTGTGAGAGCTATGCAGGTCTACCCCTTCCCGCCCCCCCCCCCCAATAGTCCATGCGGGGACGGAATGGAAGAGGAGGGTAGGAGAAGACCAAGGCATACATTTCTGAAAAGTAGACAAAATTCCAAGTTTAGGAAAGGGTGATTTGTGCAGGTGAGGCAACATCTATTTAGGGAAAATGCCCATAGTTTGGGGAAAGATTTGAAAAATTACAGTTAAAAAAGGTATGTGCTGGACATGGTTGGACCTGTAAGGTAATGGCTTCTATGAATATTTAGAAAAGCAGTGCCCCGCTACATTCCCCTGACTTTTCCAGTTAGGAAATCGCATGTACCATAAGCCAAAAACGGAGCCATAGTACACAGGAATTTTATGCTGACGGCCTAAACAGACATACTTAGCATGTGTAAATAAGGAAAATAAATGTGAGGAATGGCAAGCATACCATTTTTGAAAGAGCACAGGCAGCCCTTTTGAAGGGTAGGTGACTTGAGCAGGTTACAAAAGCATACAGTGCTTAAATCGGCAACTACATGTAGTTCACATTTGGGAAATTAAAGGGTTGTGTAACAAAGTGCAATAGCAAATGTATGAAAATGTTAAACCAAGAGAAGAAAACAAATGTCCTACTATCCTACATACCCACACATGTCCTGACGAAAACTGTACCTCATGTGTCGGTGCAACTACCTGGGTGCAAATGGAAAGGGCTAAACCACTGGTAACCCAAGCGTTTCAGGAGAGCAGACTCCCGTAGGAACCCACAGAGGTCTGACTTGTGCCAATTGCCTTAGAATTTATTACCCAAAAGCCCGGCAAAGTCTGAAATTTAGGGAAAATAAACACAATTTTCAGACATTTCCAACCTGGAAACTACTGAAACATACCGCCAACACATGGCCTACCTTCCCAAAGGTGTCTGGATGAAAACAGTACCTCGTGTGGGTGTACCTACCTGGGTGAAAAAGTGTTAACCATCCCCAAGTCCAACGGCACTCCCAAGGAGCACCAGCAGGGTCTCCATCCGTTCCCTGAGGGGGAATTCTGTAATGCTGCCTACCCAGAGCTCCAGGATGGTCTGCGGTGATGTCACCGGCCTTGGATGACTCTACCATGTGGGTCCACCATCCCCAAGTGCAGCAGGACTCCCAGGGAGCCCCGGCAGGTTCCCCGACCTTTCCCAGAGGGAGAAGCTGTAACACAGGCCAGCCAGAACTCCAGGACAGTTTGTTCCTGGCCTTGGGCAGCTGTCTCCCATATGGAGTGACCATCTCAAAGTGCAGCGGCTGTCCCAGGGAGCACTGACAGGGTCACCTACCCTGAGGGAGTGGCACCCTTCTGGTGCTTCCTGGAACCGCTGCTGGGCTGCGGGATGGTCAACCCACATGGGAGACAGCCGCCCAAGGCCGGGCACTTTACCTGCAACCATCTTGGAGCTCTGGCTAGCCTATGTTACAGCTTTCCCCCACCAGGGAGCCCCGGCAGTGTGCCAAAAGCTCCAGGAAGGGAAAAGCTGTAATGTAGCCCAGCCAAAACTCAAGGACGGCTGGAGGTGATGTCCCCGGCCTTCAGCATCTGTCTCCCATGTGAGTTCACCATCCTCAAGTGCAGTGAGAGCGACCTACCCCAAAATCTGATATTTAAAAAAATGGGTACAAAACATTTGGAAAAAATGCAACTACTTCAGGTTCAATTTAAACACACAGATCCATAATTATGTCAACGGCTAAGATATTTCACACTTTGGTCCAATTAAATGGTTATAATAAATCTTGAATATGATAAATATGTAAGAACCATGAACTGATAACTCGAGTAATAAAATAAATGAAAATAAGGCCTACTTTAACAATATAAATACTTTCATGAAATATAAACGACTTAAAATATGAAACTGTCAATGAAAAGAATTACATATTAAGTACAACAATGAACTGAGTGACAGCATAAAAAAGGAGAGAACTGTGACCATGTTTCTAGGTGGACATATGGGAATGGAGCTACGAGACCCTGGAGGGGCCTGTACTTTCAGAAAGATAATAGCCAGTATATAAGGTATTCCCAAGGCGTATACCCTATACACTTTATCCTTTGCCAGGTACCAGTCTGTAATTCAAGACCTGGTAGAGTTGTGAAGAATGAACAACTCTGCATTAGAAGGTCAAAAGTTTTGTGGGTATCGTCTTTGATCCCACTAAAAGTACATTTGAATACACAGCCTGCAGGATGGACTGTGGAAAAGACCTACTTGAGCTTGGGTATGCAATGAAGTTGGCATATGAGGAGGTTCAAGGTTGGCAGAGTTATTGCGCAGCTGCCTGCAGGAGGCACCATGGTGGGGTCAGGCAGCTACCATGACAGTGCTGCTTGACTTCAAGTTGGCAGCTGACAATTTATAACTGATAAGAATCACTAGATCTGAAGATGGCGAGTTACTCAGAAGAGCCAATCACTTTGTCACGTACACACAAGGAGTTGGGCACATTAATTAACACCTTTCCTTTTCCAGTATAAAAAGGGGCAGGACTATACAGGGAGGCTTTGGTAGAAGGCCTAGTATGGGAGTTTAGAAACAAGCATTGCAGTAAAGAGCGGAGTAAAAGAGGAAGAAGGAAGGCGAAGGGAGTTGAAGGAGAGTAAGACTTGAGGTGGATGGGAGAGGAAGGTGAAGATGGGACAAAAGAAGGGAAAGTGGAGAGCAGCGTAAAAAGGGGAAAACTAGCAATGGGGGAAAAGCAGAGATGGAAGGTGAGACACAAGAGAAAGGAAGAAATTACTTGGAGAACAGTTTAAAAGGTACAGACAAAATCGGTGTAGGAAGAGGGCCACCGATGGAGGAACATTTTTGGAAAGGTACTGAGGAAGAAAGGGAAGGTGGAGGAAGGAAGAAGTGCAGAAGGTGGACCCTGAAAATAAGGTAAATGCTGTGGACGAAAGCCTGTGTCCATTAAGTATTATGCTAGCTGGTGCCTGGTTGTACATCTTAACCTAATACCTAGCCCATCAAAAGTAGAGAGGGGTATTGGAAAGATGAGGAGGAGTGCAGTACCCTGGGTAAACCAACTTGACCGTGGTTTAACTCTCAACACCAAGCTGAGTGGGCCTGTCTTCGGTTTCTGGCCCTGCCGATGCATCACATCATCAGTTTCTGGCCCCTGGAAGGGCCTATCTTTGTCTTCAAGCCCAGGAGTGCCAGTGCATCTTCAAGCCCAGGACAAACAAATGGTCTTTCTGGCCAGGAGAGCAAACACATCTTCATGCCCAATAGGGCCAATGCGTCGTCAATCCGAGGAGGATCAACCCATGCTCATATAGAGCACTAGAGGGGGACTAACTGAAGCATTCCCACTTGGCAATACAACTCTAGTTGAGTAATATTAGAATACGGAAAGTGGCCATGGGATTAAAGTCCTCTAGAAGAAAGGGGGACTCCTTACAGTGTTAGGAATATCAGCAGACGGAATCTTATGGGTGTGGAATGTGAACAGAGAACACTAGAAGAGAATGCAAGGCAAGTTGTATGGTGGTTGGTGTAAGGGGGAGGACAGAGAGAGTTGTTACAGCATAAAAATGAACTTAAAAGAAATTAAGTCACACATACTGGCTGTGTTCTGGTTCACTTCCTTAACTGGTGATGAGTTGCGGCAATGACAAAGAGCCTGCACTTGCCATTGAGTGTGGTTGCCCTGGCTGAACAGGTACAGGGTTAGTTGCACAGTCAAAATGGTAGCTCGGTGGGACTCTCCAGGCATGTATTGGGGATTATCTGGGCTGTGTGTGAGCCTATGAGGACACAGGAAGCACCCTAGCAGCATAGCCGTGCATGCAGACGACAGAACACATGATCCAAGGACGCATTGTCCGGTGTTGCAAGTTGTTACCTGGCAATTTTAGACATGATAAGGAGTTGACATGTCTGTTGCTTAGCTATTTAACAAGCTGAAGGCCTTCACTGCGGACACTGCGCTCCGTGCTGTGCCTGTCCCACGTGCACTGTAGCGACCGAAAGAAACACTTGCACACATAAAGAAGGGAGCATGCAGTAGCACAATTGGCTGTTACTCTGAGAGGTGTTTTTTCATTGCACTTTAAAAGGGAGATTACAGACATTTGTCCCTGTGAACAAGGTGACAAATACCAAGAGCACAAAAATAGGGAAGCAACAGAAATGAATTCAAAGATTATGGGAAATATACCAGACACTGGGTTATTCCTAGGTTATTAAATCGAAAGAAAGATTCCAGAAGCATATGTTAGCAGTATATGGTCCTAATTATTTGAGTAAAAAGAAAGAGGCACTGTTTCTTTGTCGAGGTCAGGCTGGACAACAATTTCTTAAAACTAGCTGAATGCATCAAGATGGGCAACCAGCTTGATGTATGTATAGCCAAGATGGACAAGCATTACGAGGTGAAGGGGAATAACATTTTGGCTTGTTATCAATTTTCCATCAGACAACAGAAATGTTGTGAGACCATTGAGGAGTTTGTTACAGCACTGTGAGGGTTGGCTATAAAGTGTTGTTTTGAACATTATCAGAAAGAGGACATTCGGGACAAGTTGATGATCAACAGGAGATCAATTGGTCCCCTCGTCTAATGGGAACTAGCCCACTCACACTGAAGTAGCTATTTCCCATGACCTGGAGAGGCAGAAAAGTCGGAGGGCCGTTTCTCTAATGGGAAATAGCTGCTTCAGTGTGAGTGGCCTTGTTCCCATTAGACGAGAGGACCTTTCTGCCTCTGCAGGTTGGAGGGCCGCTTCTCTAATGGGAAATAGCTGCTTCAGTGTGAGTGGGCTAGTTCCCATTAGACAAGAGGACCTGTCTGCCTCTGCAGGTCGGAGGGCCGCTTCTCTAATGGGAAATAGCTGCTTCAGTGTGAATGAGCTAGTTCCCATTAGACGAGAGGACCTTTTTGTCTTTCCAGGTCGGAGGGCCGTTTCTCTAATGGGAAATAGCTGCTTCAGTGTGAGTGGGCTAGTTCCCATTAGCCGAGAGGACCTTTCTGCCTTTCCAGGTCGGAGGGCCGTTTCTCTAATGGGAAATAGCTGCTTCAGTGTGAGTGGGCTAGTTCCCATTAGCCGAGAGGACTTTTCTGCCTTTCCAGGTCGGAAGGCCGTTTCTCTAATGGGAAATAGCTGCTTCAGTGTGAGTGGGCTAGTACCCATTAGCCGAGAGGACCTTTCTGCCTTTCCAGGTCGGAGGGCCGTTTCTCTAATGGAAAAAAGCTGCTTCAGTCTGAGTGGGCTAGTTCCCATTAGACGAGAGGACCTTTCTGCCTCTGCAGGTCGGAGGGCCGCTTCTCTAATGGGAAATAGCTGCTTCAGTGTGAATGGGCTAGTTCCCATTAGACGAGAGGACCTTTCTGCCTTTCCAGGTCAGAGGGCCGTTTCTCTAATGGGAAATAGCTGCTTCAGTGTGAATGGGCTAGTTCCCATTAGCCGAGAGGACCTTTCTGCCTTTCCAGGTCGGAGGGCCGTTTCTCTAATGGGAAATAGCTGCTTCATTGTGAATGGGCTAGTTCCCATTAGACGAGAGGACCTTTTTGCCTTTCCAGGTCGGAGGGCCGTTTCTCTAATGGGAAATAGCTGCTTCAGTGTGAATGGGCTAGTTCCCATTAGACGGGAGGACTTTTCTGCCTCTGCAGGTCGGAGGGCCGCTTCTCTAATGGGAAATAGCTGCTTCAGTGTGAGTGGGCTAGTTCCCATTAAACAAGAGGACCTTTTTGCCTTTCCAGGTCGGAGGGCCGTTTCTCTAATGGGAAATAGCTGCTTCAGTGTGAGTGGCCTAGTTCCCATTAGACGAGAGGACCTTTCTGCCTCTGCAGGTCGGAGGGCCGCTTCTCTAATGGGAAATAGCTGCGTCAGTGTGAATGGGCTAGTTCCCATTAGACGAGAGGACCTTTTTGTCTATCCAGGTCGGAGGGCCGTTTCTCTAATGGGAAATAGCTGCTTCAGTGTGAGTGGGCTAGTTCCCATTAGCCGAGAGGACCTTTCTGCCTTTCCAGGTCGGAGGGCCGTTTCTCTAATGGGAAATAGCTGCTTCAGTGTGAGTGGGCTAGTTCCCATTAGCCGAGAGGACCTTTCTGCCTTTCCAGGTCGGAGGGCCGTTTCTCTAATGGGAAATAGCTGCTTCAGTGTGAGTGGGCTAGTACCCATTAACCGAGAGGGCCTTTCTGCCTTTCCAAGTCGGAGGGCCGTTTCTCTAATGGGAAATAGCTGCTTCAGTGTGAGTGGGCTAGTTCCCATTAGCCGAGAGGACCTTTCTGCCTTTCCAGGTCGGAGGGCCGTTTCTCTAATGGGAAATAGCTGCTTCAGTGTGAGTGGGCTAGTACCCATTAACCGAGAGGACCTTTCTGCCTTTCCAGGTCGGAGGGCCCTTTCCCGAATGGGAAATAGCTGCTTCAGTCTGAGTGGGCTAGTTCCCATTAGACGAATGGGAAATAGCTGCTTCAGTCTGAGTGGGCTAGTTCCCATTAGATGAGAGGACCTTTCTGCCTCTGCAGGTCGGAGGGCCGCTTCTCTAATGGGAAATAGCTGCTTCAGTGTGAGTGGGCTAGTTCCCATTAGAAGAGAAGACCTTTTTGCCTCTGCAGGTCGGAGGGCCGCTTCTCTAATGGCAAATAGCTGCTTCAGTGTGAATGGGCTAGTTCCCATTAGACGAGAGGACCTTTCTGCCTTTACAGGTCGGAGGGCCGTTTCTCTAATGCCAAATAGCTGCTTCAGTGTGAGTGGGCTAGTTCCCATTAGCCGAGAGGACCTTTCTGCCTTTCCAGGTCGGAGGGCCGTTTCTTTAATGGGAAATAGCTGCTTCAGTCTGAGTGGGCTAGTTCCCATTAGACGAGAGGACCTGTCTGCCTCTGCAGGTCGGAGGGCCGCTTCTCTAATGGGAAATATCTGCTTCAGTGTGAATGGGCTAGTTCCCATTAGACGAGAGGACCTTTCTGCCTTTCCAGGTGAGAGGGCCGTTTCTCCAATGGGAAATGGCTGCTTCAGTGTGAGTGGGCTAGTTCCCATTAGACGAGAGGACTTTTCTGCCTTTCGAGGTCAGAGGGCCGTTTCTCTAATGGAAAATAGCTGCTTCAGTCTGAGTGGGCTAGTTCCCATTAGACGAGAGGACCTTTCTGCCTTTCCAGGTCGGAGGGCCGTTTCTCTAATGGGAAATAGCTGCTTCAGTGTGAGTGGGCTAGTTCCCATTAGCCGAGAGGACCTTTCTGCCTTTCCAGGTCGGAGGGCCGTTTCTCTAATGGGAAATAGCTGCTTCAGTGTGAGTGGGCTAGTTCCCATTAGCCGAGAGGACCTTTCTGCCTTTCCAGGTCGGAGGGCCGTTTCTCTAATGGGAAATAGCTGCTTCAGTGTGAGTGGGCTAGTTCCCATTAGAAGAGAAGACCTTTCTGCCTTCCAGGTCAGAGGGCCGCTTCTCTAATGGGAAATAGCTACTTCAGTGTGAGTGGGCTAGTTCCCATTAGAAGAGAAGACCTTTCTGCCTCTGCGGGTCGGAGGGCCGCTTCTCTAATGGGAAATAGCTGCTTGAGTGTGAATGGGCTAGTTCCCATTAGACGAGAGGACCTTTCTGCCTTTACAGGTCGGAGGGCTGTTTCTCTAATGGGAAATAGCTGCTTCAGTGTGAGTGGGCTAGTTCCCATTAGCCGAGAGGACCTTTCTGCCTTTCCAGGTCGGAGGGCCGTTTCTTTAATGGGAAATAGCTGCTTCAGTCTGAGTGGACTAGTTCCCATTAGACGAGAGGACCTGTCTGCCTCTGCAGGTCAGAGGGCCGCTTCTCTAATGGGAAATAGCTGCTTCAGTGTGAATGGGCTAGTTCCCATTAGACGAGAGGACCTTTCTGCCTTTCGAGGTCCGAGGGCCGTTTCTCTAATGGAAAATAGCTGCTTCAGTGTGAGTGGGCTAGTTCCCATTAGACGAGAGGACCTTTCTGCCTTTCGAGGTCAGAGGGCCGTGTCTCTAATGGAAAATAGCTGCTTCAGTGTGAGTGGGCTAGTTCCCATTAGACGAGAGGACCTTTCTGCCTTTCGAGTTCAGAGGGCCGTTTCTCTAATGGAAAATAGCTGCTTCAGTCTGAGTGGGCTAGTTCCCATTAGACGAGAGGACCTTTCTGCCTCTGCAGGTCGGAGGGCCCTTTCTTTAATGGGAAATAGCTGCTTCAGTCTGAGTGGGCTAGTTCCCATTGGACGAGAGGACCTGTCTGCCTCTGCAGGTCGGAGGGCCGCTTCTCTAATGGGAAATAGCTGCTTCAGTGTGAATGGGCTAGTTCCCATTAGACGAGAGGACCTTTTTGCCTTTCCAGGTCGGAGGGCCGTTTCTCTAATGGAAAATAGCTGCTTCAGTCTGAGTGGGCTAGTTCCCATTAGACGAGAGGACCTTTCTGCCTCTGCAGGTCGGAGGGCCGCTTCTCTAATGGGAAATAGCTGCTTCAGTGTGAATGGGCTAGTTCCCATTAGACGAGAGGACCTTTCTGCTTTTCCAGGTCAGAGGGCCGTTTCTCTAATGGGAAATAGCTGCTTCAGTGTGAATGGGCTAGTTCCCATTAGCCGAGAGGACCTTTCTGCCTTTCCAGGTCAGAGGGCCGTTTCTCTAATGGGAAATAGCTGCTTCAGTGTGAATGGGCTAGTTCCCATTAGACGAGAGGACCTTTTTGCCTTTCCAGGTTCGGAGGGCCGTTTCTCTAATGGGAAATAGCTGCTTCAGAGTGAATGGGCTAGTTCCCATTAGACGAGAGGACCTTTCTGCCTTTCCAGGTCGGAGGGCCGTTTCTTTAATGGGAAATAGCTGCTTCAGTCTGAGTGGGCTAGTTCCCATTAGACGAGAGGACCTGTCTGCCTCTGCAGGTCGGAGGGCCGCTTCTCTAATGGGAAATAGCTGCTTCAGTGTGAATGGGCTAGTTCCCATTAGAAGAGAGGACGTTTCTGCCTTTCCAGGTCAGAGGGCCGTTTCTCCAATGGGAAATAGCTGCTTCAGTCTGAGTGGGCTAGTTCCCATTAGACGAGAGGACCTTTCTGCCACTGCAGGTCGGAGCGCCGCTTCTATTATGGGAAATAGCTGCTTCAGTGTGAATGGGCTAGTTCCCATTAGACGAGAGGACCTTTCTGCCTTTCAAGGTCAGAGGGCCGTTTCTCTAATGGGAAATAGCTGCTTCAGTGTAAGTGGGCTAGTTCCCATTAGACGAGAGGACCTTTCTGCCTCTGCAGGTCGGAGGGCCGCTTCTTTAATGGGAAATAGCTGCTTCAGTGTGAATGGGCTAGTTCCCATTAGACAAGAGGACCTTTTTGCCTTTCCAGGTCGGAGGGCCGTTTCTCTAATGGAAAATAGCTGCTTCAGTCTGAGTGGGCTAGTTCCCTTTAGACGAGAGGACCTTTCTGCCTCTGCAGGTCGGAGGGCCGCTTCTCTAATGGGAAATAGCTGCTTCAGTGTGAATGGGCTAGTTCCCATTAGACAAGAGGCCCTTTCTGCTTTTCCAGGTCAGAGGGCCGTTTCTCTAATGGGAAATAGCTGCTTCAGTGTGAATGGGCTAGTTCCCATTAGCTGAGAGGACCTTTCTGCCTTTCCAGGTCAGAGGGCCGTTTCTCTAATGGGAAATAGCTGCTTCAGTGTGAATGGGCTAGTTCCCATTAGACGAGAGGACCTTTTTGCCTTTCCAGGTCGGAGGGCCGTTTCTCTAATGGGAAATAGTTGCTTCAGTGTGAATGGGCTAGTTCCCATTAGACGAGAGGACTTTTCTGCCTCTGCAGGTCGGAGGGCCGCTTCTCTAATGGGAAATAGCTGCTTCAGTGTGAGTGGGCTAGTTCCCATTAGACGAGAGGACCTTTCTACCTCTGCAGGTCGGAGGGCCGCTTCTCTAATGGGAAATAGCTGCTTCAGTGTGAATGGGCTAGTTCCCATTAGACGAGAGGACCTTTCTGCCTTTCCAGGTCAGAGGGCCGTTTCTCTAATGGGAAATAGCTGCTTCAGTCTGAGTGGGCTAGTTCCCATTAGACGAGAGGACCTTTCTGCCTCTGCAGGTCAGAGGGCCGCTTCTCTAATGGGAAATAGCTGCTTCAGTGTGAATGGGCTAGTTCCCATTAGACGAGAGGACCTTTTTGCCTCTGCAGGTCGGAGGGCCGCTTCTCTAATGGGAAATAGCTGCTTCAGTGCGAGTGGGCTAGTTCCCATTAGACGAGAGGACCTTTCTGCCTTTCCAGGTCGGAGGGCCGCTTCTCTAATGGGAAATAGCTGCTTCAGTGCGAATGGGCTAGTTCCCATTAGACGAGAGGACCTTTCTGCCTTTCGAGGTCAGAGGGCCGTTTCTCTAATGGAAAATAGCTGCTTCAGTCTGAGTGGGCTAGTTCCCATTAGACGAGAGGACCTTTCTGCCTCTGCAGGTCAGAGGGCCGCTTCTCTAATGGGAAATAGCTGCTTCAGTGTGAATGGGCTAGTTCCCATTAGCCGAGAGGACCTTTCTGCCTTTCCAGGTCGGAGGGCCCTTTCTCTAATGGGAAATAGCTGCTTCAGTGTGAGTGGGCAAGTTCCCATTAGACGAGAGGACCTTTCTGCCTTTCCAGGTCGGAGGGCACTTTCTCTAATGGGAAATAGCTGCTTCAGTGTGAGTGGGCTAGTTCCCACTATTATGCAGGACTTGGCCACTAGGGGCAAAAAGGGCCATTTTTCTAATGGGAACTAGCCTTCTCAGTGTGAGTAGGCTAGTTCCCATTATTATGCAGGACTTGGCCACTAGGGGAGCAGAAAGGGCCATTTCTCTAATGGGAACTAGCCTTCTTTGTGTGAGTGGGCTAGTTCCCATTATTACGCAGGACTTGGCCACTAGGGCCAAAAAGGGCCACTTCTCTAATGGGAAATAGCAGGACTTGGCTACTAGGGGCAAAACGGGCCATTTCTCTAATGGGAACTAGCCTTCTCTGTGTGAGTGGACTAGTTCCCATTATTATGCAGGACTTGGCCACTAGGGGAGCAAAAAGGGCCATTTGTCTAATGGGAACTAGCTTTCTCTGTGTGAGTGGACTAGTTCCCATTATTATGCAGGACTTGGCCACTAGGGGCAAAAACGGCCATTTCTCTAATGGGAACTAGCCTTCTCAGTGTGAGTAGGCTAGTTCGCATTATTATGCAGGACTTGGCCACTAGGGGATCAAAAAAGGCCATTTCTCTAATGGGAACTAGCCTTCTCAGTTTGAGTAGGCTAGTTCCCATTATTATGCAGGACTTGGCCACTAGGGGCAAAAGGGCCATTTCTCTAATGGGAACTAGCTCACTCACACTGAAGCAGCTATTTCCCATCTGAGAAATGGCCCTAACAACCGATGGTCCGTTTCTCGGATGGGAACTAGTATCAACCGTGTTTAGGTGAAGCGCTTTTCAGCCTTCCATTTTGGCGCAGTGCCTTGGGTGCAGGTCCCTTGTAGGCACGCACTATTGGCTGCGGCCAGCAGGGTGAAGCGACCGGCACGCCTAGATATTTTTGTTTGCTCAAATATATTGCCAACCGAAACACGTAAAAAAGCAGTGCTTTGGTTGACAGTATATTTAAGCAAACACGTTGCGCTCAGTACATGGAGCTGCCCTACACGTTACTGCGCCCCTCTGCTATGTTTGCGGGACACAGCAACCTATTTGTGCATGGAGCGTTCACGCACAGGACAGCTGCGTGTACTGAGTGTGAAGTGTTTGCTTAAATACTGTAGACCAAAGCACTGTATCCATTAGTGCTTTGGTTGTCAATATATTTAAGCAAACACAAATATCTCGGCATGCAAGTCTTTGCGCGCTGCTGCCAGTGGCCAACAGGGCATACACGCTGAAAGGGACCTTGCCCAAGGTGCCACACCGAAGTGCTGCGCTGAAATTACCGGCTTCACACATTTAGCCATTTAATATTTCCTACAGGATTCCTTTTTCATTATATACAAGATTGGGACTGTTCAGATATTGTAGAAAGGAGTGTGAGTATTCAGATAATATTGCTTGGTGTTCACTGACAACCAGCCTGACTGCTTTTTGTTTCGAGCCTCGGCCTGCACTCCTACTCCTGGTCTTGTGTTGCTATGTTTGGAGGAAAAAGCTCAACACAACTTTAGAATAATTCAGAAATAACCCACTTTCAATGAAAACCAGCATTGGCAATTCCAACAGTTCAGGATTTTGTGTAGGCATCGGAAAAAGCACCTGCCAGGCGCTGCCGTTGGGGATTAACTGGCCATTGATGGTAGCAGGCACAATATGGTGCGAGTCCCTGGGCATCTAATAGCAATGGCTACCAAATGTCTAATATTTATACACAAGCCAAAACTGTTGGTTTTTAACAGGACTTCATGGAAGGATACGCACAGTGCCTACAAATCGAGTGGCTGAAGGCAGACGTGGTTTAGACCTTTGTGTTACACCAGTAGTGCATTTATAACTCCAATTAAGTCATGCACTCTCAGAAGACTGCTTTGAAAAAACACTGGGATGCCCTTCAAGTGCAAAGTTTGATGATAAGGCTGGTTTAAAGTGAGCTGAAAGAGTTTTGGGAGGGGAAGGGCAGGAACTGATTGAGAATGGGCAAATGGATTAGCATGGCCAGGGGCAGTCAATGGAAGGGCAAATAACCAAACAACAAATTCAAGCTTTGTGTCTTTCTTCATATGCCATTTTTATCTATCAGTACTCTAATGCAATAGTTTCGGCTTATAGGTGGCTGTACCACCCAATAGCCTAAACTGAAAAAAGCCCAACACCCAGCCACGGAAAAAGGTAGGAACTTGTCAGAAGCCAACCCACATAAATATGAAGTAGGGAACATGAAATGAAAAAAAATGCACACATGACTATTTTTTTTTAAAGTTTCAAATGCTCATAGGACAAACGCAAAACATTCAGGTGACCACAATGTAGGGATATATGGCTACACTAAATTACCGAATTAGACAGGCTAACAACTTTGCTCGTACTGTGGGAGAATATCTTTTCATGTGATGGCTAAAATATATGAGTAAACTGGCAGTTATTTTCCTGTATTGGGTGGAGAGTTGATAGTCATGTGATATCTTGTGGGACATTGGATTGTTGTCAGTGTTTCTCCACCCTTTGTTTTTCGTGCTATTAATCTCTCGTTTTGGCTCAAATTCTGCATTTCTACTGAGGGCCATAAGTAGTCCTCACAATAAATCACATGAGCTCACATCTTTTCCGTGGAGAGGCATGATGAGGGTGGGTTGTACCGTCAGGTGAGGTTGGGATTCACAATGAGCAGCAGCCAGGCCCGCAGGCATAACCTGCAACAGTTAGTGACCTGCTCTTATTGACCAGTCCCCATGAGAGGAGAAGGAAGAGAGAGCTCTTTGGCAGTGATGCTGACTGAAGAAAACAAATCAATGCACTGCTTGCACTTGGACCATTTCATGCCACAATAATTGCCAGTTGCAAAGCAATCCAGAGAGTCTGCTTTCTAAAATCCCTTTGTCTCTTTTATTTGCTGCATTGTTTTGGTATGTGGGTGGTGCTAGCACCACTAAAGGTACCAAAACCAAAATGGGTACCTGGCTCCCATAACTGATACAGACCCTGCATTGAAAAATCATTAGCAATGGGCGTAGAGCAGCCTCTTGGCGCATGTACTAAGCATGGACATTCCTCAAAGTGACGACATTTTGCCAGAGAATTCACATGCCTGAAGATGGGTCGGAACCGCAGAATGGGACTATGCACAGTTGCGTATCCCCTTATAAGCTTATGGTGATATTAAACATAAAAAAAGTTACATTTTGGGAGGCTTATGACTTCGAACATGTGGGGGTAATTACTAACTAACTAACTAAGAAGTTGTTATATAGCGGGGCACTCACAGAAGCAAAACAAACAGAAAAAACATATAGTCTCAGGAGTGGGAAGGGATGAAGTCACTTGACATAACGACTGGCAGAATCCTTAGGAGTAGCTGGGTTATACTATACTAATAAGTAAGTTTAGGCATCAAAGAGCAACATCTTAAGACATTTTCTAAACTGCTGTAATGTAGTACATTGTTTAAGGTAGAGTGGAATCATATTCCAACTTTCCGGAGACCAGGCAGCGAAACTTGCTCCGGCCACGTTTCCTCAAAACGATGAGTGTTTAGGCCAGTAACATCAGACTATTAGAGCGCAATGCACGCTTTGGTGTAGTCATATGGATCCTAGACTTCAGATATTCTGGGGCCTTACCTGAGAGGCATTTAAAGACTATTACTAGTCCTTTGAATTTCAGCCGCTGCTCAATGGAGAGCCAGTGTAGTTTTTTTGCATGCAGATGTGCTCAAACAAAAGCAGCATGCTGTACATATGTTTGGCAAGTTTTGTGAGGTTTGCATAAGGGAACAAAGATATAGCATGTCCTGAAATGTTTTTTTCACTTGTAACTTTTCCCATTATGGATGGAACTGGATAAAACGGGAAAGGCTACTTACTGACTGCAGTGACTTCTGTACTCCTAGTGCATAGTGCCCCTTTCTCCATCCTTATGGTAGTCTGTCCATGGGGACGGGACTGCGACATTTTGAATAAGAAGAAAAAATATCTTTCCTTTTACATTTTTTGATGTGCTGTGAGGCACACCAGCATGGCCGTGGCGAGCCCTGCTGTCCCTGCCCACTGAAAACACCCATCAGTCCTTGGATCCACCTGTTGGATTATTTATTTAATTTATTTATTATTTTATTTTTTATCTTTCTAAAGCACCCAAACCCTGAGGCACCAGAGCGCTGTTGTGAGACCAGTTACATGATAAAATCTTAGCAAACTAAATAGTAAATTTCACATTAAAGGATGGAACAGCATGAATAGCAGATTAAGGACAGGACAGCAAACAGTGTTCAGAGGCCAGAAGGCCAGAGTGGGGGCTTAGAAGTTAGGTGAAAAGTCATGTTTTTAGAGCTTTGAGGAATGTCCAGTAGTGTTTGACTGCTATCGTTGGGAAACTCGCCCCTCCTCCTTTTGCTCTTTTGGTTTTAGGAAGGGTGAGGCAGTGGGCATAGGTGAACCATACCGGTCTACTGGATTTGGATCTCTCAATTTTCTGGGCTAGGTATTATGTATGGCTTATGTGATTGTGCTTCTCAACAAAGAGTTCCTCCTTTCTTGAGGTGCTGAGTTGCTCAAACATTTGTGAGCCATCAATAGCATTTTGAAAATGATCCTTTCTTTAATGGGGAGCCAATGCACTTTTCTTCTGGTGGCTGAAATGTGGTCTCTCCTTGGGATGTTTAGGGCTGCTCGAAGGGCATTGTTTTAGATTATTTGGGGTCTATTAATGTTCTTTTTTGAAGTTCCTGCAATGAGAGCATTACAATACTCCAGTTTTGCTCCTGTTGTTGCTCTGGTGATGGTTAAGCAGCTCTGTGGGGTTAGGAATTGTCTTGCGGCGTAGATAAGTTTGGCTGTGTAAGTTGCTGAGGAGGCGATCGCATTAACTTGTTTGGTGAGGGAGCACGCAGAGTCTATGTAGATCCCCAATGTTTTTACTGCGGCTGATACTGGGATCTGGTGTCCGTCTATGGTGAAGGCAGTGTATTAGGGACCGAGTTTCTGCAGCATTGCAGGTAGGCCTGCCAGTAGGATCTCGGTCTTGTCATCATTTAGACATAGGTAGTTAGCTGCCATCCATGATTGTATCGTGGAATAGATTTTGTTAAGCAAGCGTGTGTCTTCTTCATAGCAAGCCTGACAAGGGGAGGAGGATTTGGGTGTCATCGGCAAAGTTGGTGTAGGATATGACGATTTCATCCAGGATGTCCAAAAGAGGTTTTGTGAATATGTTGTAGAGGGATGGGGAGACGCAGGAACCTTGGGGGATGCCGTAGGGGATAGGGATGGGGCCCGGGGGGGTGCTGGCAGTGTCTGAGAAGACTCTCATGGTTCTGTCTTCTAAGAAGGAGGCTATCCAAGATGTGGCATCGGGGGAGAAATTGGCTGAGGTGATGAGGTGGTGACAGAGTAGGGTGGTCTAGATAGGGCTGTTTCGGTACCATGACAGGGATGGAATCCTGATTGCTACATACCTAGGATGTGGTTAGATTCGAGATGGGCTTGGATCTTGTTGTATGCTGCATTCTCTAAGATCTTCAGGAGGAAAGGTACTGTTGTTATGGGGTGGTAGTTATTTGGGGCTGCAGGGTCCAGTGACAGTTTCATAAGTAGTGGGCGGACCTAGGATTCCTTGAGGCTCATGGGAACCGGGCTATTGATGAAGGAAGCATTAATGCAAAGGTACGACACGTGTGGACGGCCCATCTGCTACAATACGAAGCCAGTGAGGTCACAGAGACCATCGGAAGACGGAAGGGGAGGGCCAGCACTGGGGGTGCAAACTGGTGTGTCCGCTATGCCTGTGGCATGACTCAAGGCCATGCCCTGTCCATAGCATCCCCTGGCTGTGGTCAGGGGCCATGCCCAGTTGTCATTGTGTATGTTTGCTGTGCCATTGCCAGTTTCCAGTGGGCACTGTGAGCGTGTTTACGGTGCCTGTTGTAAGTGGTTTCAACCCGGCCTCCACCTAAGTCAATGCCTAGCGTGTGATGCACAGTTGGAACCCTTAATTATATATTTTTATGTCTAAAGTTCTTTTATTTCTGAATGATGTACCCTTATATCACGCCCCTCTCTTTGAATCAACCCCCCCCCCCCCGGTCTCACTGAACCAAGAAGTAGGTTGTTTTGCAAAGTTAAAAGATTTATTTGATGGATTTGAACAAGATACATATCACACTTTTATGAATTTTAACAATATCTAGATATCACAGAATGCAATGATAGGAAATGAATGCAGCACAGAAATAATATTTTTGTGTGTTCAATCAAATGCAATGTAATAACTCTTTCCCCATGATACCACTCAATCCCCCCTAATATGCAATATAGAGATGGAAGGAGAGAAAACAGGTTTCAGGAATATACAATCTCAAATGCAGTTCAATCCCAATTCCCCAAGCAAGCTTAGAGAGAAACAGGAATGATTTCAAAACAGGTCAAATGCTTTTGAGAATGTGGTTTTGTAATGAATGGGTAAAATACTGAAAACTGAATTTAATCACTTATGGGAGCCGCTTTGGATAGCTTCGGGTACACACTAGCAATGATGGTTGAATGACTAGCAGATAGTAGACTGAATTCATAGGTTGAGTGCAAGAAATAGCTATTTTACATGTGATGAAATTGAGCCAAATGCAATTTTTCAGCGCACGAGAAACGCGGTTACAGAAAAACTATAAGGAGTTAGAATGCGGTTTTAGGTTTGTTTGAAAGCTGAGGATGTTAGCCTCAATTTGACACTTAAATTTCAGAAGTTATGAAGGTTTTAGTAAAGGTCAATTTTTCTCAAAAAGAGTCAAGATTTTCAAATGAAAGATGCGCTTTTGAATATTACAAACAAAGATTTTTTACACTAGGGAGTCTATGAAGCCACAAGCTATATGACAGCACAGCCATCGATCCAGTGACGCCCCCGGATGGTTTCTATCTGCCGAGACGCTTGCATTTCTTCAGCAAACATATCAGCGCAATGATGATTTTATCACTACAATTAACAAAGGACTATATGGATGAGGGAAAGATTCAGAACAGACAAAAGAGATTCTACAATGCAGTCTGGATATGTTGGAATGGGTTGGATAGGATTACCTAAGGATAAGAGATTGGTTATGGACAATTCTATGCTAAATACGCACAACTATGGTTTTGGAATAGGCCCGTCAAAGATCTGGTCAAAGGTTTTGGACTGGAATTCTGCTAGCCCACCAGACAGGACTCAGGCACCCGGTTCTGCACGCAGCACAGCACTGGGTCTCTGCACGGCCTCTGGTTCTGGATCTGACTGGTTGGGTTTGGAGTTTACAGCTATCTGGGTTCAGCTCTGCTCCACTGGTTTGAATCTCTGGGTTCTGGGAAGAATTCTTGGCAAGAAGCAGAAAACAGCACAGCCAGGCTGTTCAATTTTGGTGTGCCCCTGGGAAGTCTGGGGTTAAAATCAGGTTGCAAGATTTTAAAGGCCAGCTGTGAAGGGTTCAGCTTTGGAATTGGACCTTCTGCTTTCAGATTTCTGCAGTCTTGATCTGGATACTCCAGCAGAGCGCTTCGCCAGCAAATCAGTTGATGGGTGAATGTGTGTGTCCTTCTAGGTCCTAAACAGTCCCTATTTCCCAAAGGGGTGGGTAGGCTGATTATACTAAGCCCAACCTCTAGGAATCCGATTGATCAGAGAATTTCCTCTCCCCTGATTTGAGAAGCAACCAGAGTGTCATGATGTGTCATGATGACGCTGTGTTTATGGTCCAGGGAAAAACCTCCCCTTTGTTTCTACACAGAAATACTATTTTTCATAGAAAGCCTATCTACAATATCACCAACTTGCTAATAATACATATTCACATCACAGATTAAAATAGAGCACGTATCCATCCCAGCCCCATCTTCTTGAGAGTTTCAGTTCAAAACTGACAGTTTTTTGCACTTTTGGTTGGTTACCCAGTGTCAGATCTGTACACATTTTTTCACATACATGCGCATGACATCTGGGCATGATCCTGTAAATTTTCATATTCCTAGCATGATCACAATTGCTACAATATCAACATTTTAGTGGTCCGGTCTCTGAATATCGCACAGATTCCAGAGTAGTTTCAAACTGTGAGCAGAAATTTCATTTTAACAACACTATATTTACAGATTTTTACCAATTTTGTTCAGTTTTCTATGAGTCTTTTTCAAAATATACTTTTCTGTGCTTTCAGAATAAACAAAACTGTCTGTCCCTGCCCCCAAGGTTTGGCTGGGCCAGAGCAGTCCCAGGCTTCTTCCTGCTACCAGTTGGCGTCTGTCGACACCCAAATTTGCATTTCCTTTCAGTTCAAGAAGCCTATTGTCTCTTTCCCAGAGCAGCAGAGCAAATCTCCTCCCCCCTCCATTAACATCCAACTGAGAATGCCTGCCCTTTTGGTGGGAAGGAGAAGGATGATGTGTTTCTCAGTGAAGTTTAGCAGAATCAGGTTATCTTACAGTAAATTGTCACATTGTTCTTTGTGGAAATTAAAGTTACAAATTTAAAAACAGGCAAACATATCTTCAATTACAGTCTTTTTCAACATAGAAATTAAATAGTGGCAACCTATATTGCTTTGGGTGGCAAGTCTCTTCTTTCAATAATTTGATTTTAAGACACAAGTTTCAAATGAACAGTATAAATAAATGACAGCTTTGACACAGGTGAGCGGCGGTACTGTGCCCATATTCTGACATATTTTCCCAAGCAAGTTACCTTTTGAATGGGGATATTTTTGAGATGAAAGGTATTTCGCCTGGCATTGTGCTTGTGGGGATTCTTTAAATAAAGTGATGTTTAACACCGAACAAGGATGTTGGATCTTTTCTGATGTTTGGGAACTATGATTTTGCACTTTTCAACAGCCAATAAAAAATGGATTTTAACGCACTTCTGGGTATTCCTTTGGAATGTAGTACTGCCTTTTCAAGTAGTTTCATTTCACTCTGCGGGCAGCCCAATGATAGGTTTTGGCAGTGTGGTCTCCTGTTTTACAACTGACATAGGCAAAAATAGATTTGGCAGCCTATTTTTCAGGTTTCCCTGCGCACTTCTCAGTGATTTTTACCACGCATAAGGCTTTCCGGCGGCCATTCTGTTGTTTTGATGAATGCAGCGCACAGTGATGTTGCAGGGCAGAGCCCGTGGGTCAGAACATCCCACACTGTGGCGCGATGGGCAAAGTCTATGCCCCAGGTAGTGTCAATTTTTCCCTCGCTATCTTTCTATCCTCTCCATTTGTGCAGTTTTTGATTTGTCACACTTTCTATTTTTCCTTTGCTATCTCTGTGTCTCACTCTTCGCGTCACACTCTCTATTTTATTCCATTCCATGTCTCTGTCACTACTCATCCCGCCAAGTCATGCTCTCACCCTGTTCCACTTTTTTTTGCCCAAGCCCGGGCTTTGGGAGCATGGTTCGCTGAATCTGGTCATTGCAATGAACATCTCAGTATAGTGGTGTACTATTAAAACACCCCTAGGGCAGGCAAAATGGGCTCTATTGTATTAGAGTACTGACAAGAATTGCTCAGTACAGCTTAAGTTAATCCTCTGTTAAAAACATTTGAAATTCAATTAGTAAAGCTTTTAAATAATACTATGTTATGGGTGCAATCCAAAAACTAAACACTGCTGATGTTCACGAGTTATGCTTAGCACTTAGCACAGCAACCATAAGTCACGCACCCCCGTCTATAAAACCATTTGGTTTAATGTCTTATTATAAGCATCTTCTGTCAGCAGAACTTGTTTGAAACAAATAAATTACATCACTAGTCATCCCGCGCTTAGAAACCTCTAGGTATTAAGCGCGTTATAAATAACCAATCATATCATATCATATATCATCTGAATGAACTTAATTGCTTTCTGTGCAGACGATGCAGGGTACAGGTCCGTTTCAAGCAATTGCGTGCCCGGACAGGGGAGAAAGGAGAATTGGAAAAGTAAGAGCATGCCACTAAAATATAAGAACCAAAAAATGAATTACACAAAAATAACAGAGCTAGAAAAAGAATGTGTGAATTACACAAAAAAATAAAAATGTCAGAAAAAGAAAAGTGGGGCGGAGCAGATGTGGAAAAAGTGAACACATTGAAAAAAATCAACAATGGTATGACAGAAAATAGTTAAATCCCATATCTAAATACAAAATATATTGCAAGTGACCTCAGTGTTCTCTCACTTTTTAAAGTCATAGCATGTGGCCCTATGTCTCTACATGGACAGAGAACGTCTTGATGGCCTTCAAATATCTTCATGGCATAGCTTCAAATATCCGTTACTATTGTGATCAAACGTGCGGAATGCAAACATACTTACTTTAAATTCTTCTTCTAGGCCTATCTTGTCAAAGGGCGTGCTTGTGTTGTGCAGGGTTTGTAAGTGCTTTTCCAAGGAGGCCACATCAAGCTCCGTATCACCGTACAGGTAGTACTCAAGTAAGGCTTGATAAATGAACGAGTACTGCATCTAAAAAAATATATATACTTTTCAATGTATCATTTACATCTCTCGTCTTCAGACTATATTATTTAACCCCACCTTTAGCACAACAAAGGAACGGATTAATGGAAAACATGTTTACATCAACCAGCTAAAAAAAAAACGGAAACCCAGAAAATGTTTTAATACATCACGCACATCTGTCTGGACCATTTGTGGACGCTGGTTGCGAATTTTTGCAACAAACTCAAATACATCGATCTTCTGTTCGGAGTGCATCATATCGATCATGGCATCGATTACCACAAAAGTGCCTGTCCGACCCACACCAGCACTGCAAAAGAGAAAGAACACAACGCTAAGTAACAATGATTCAAGGGTTGCTAGATGCACACACATGTTGTCTTGTCAGCCAACACAAGAGGGCGCTCTGTTGTTACAAATAGAACGCATCTATTATTTAATTTTTTTTCTTTCTAAGAGAAAGGGTTTGGCATCCTCCTGCTCGTGCTGAAAGGTCACCCTTCAGTCTGAAGAGCCGCCTTTCCCCAGAAGAGTCAGACACTATGACGTATTGGGTATAATTATCCGCAACAGAACAACAATATTTTATATAGAGTTCACACCCGAATGTACAACGCTGGCACAAATCCGTAACTTCATAGTTTGACAACACTGGTTCCTATGGGTAGGGACTTTGGACCTCATTACGGGTCCGGCGGTAACCCAGCCGGTGCTACCGGCGGGTTGCCGCCAAACCCGTGATATTTTACTGGCACCTGACTTCCCGGTGCCACTGGCTCCTTACGAGTCCGGGGGCCTGCAAACTTAGGCGCAGGCACATTGTAAGTCCCCATTCCCATAGAGTGGGGAGACAGAAGCAACGGCACCATTAGCACGGTGCCAGTGCTTCTGGGACCAGTCTGCCCACCGTGGCCACTGCACCCGGCAGGGTCAGACCTGTCGGGCACAGCGGCAACGGCAGGCAGACTCGAAGTTTGCCCATCCGTGAACAAGGGTGCTGGTGATCTTACGCTTACCGGCACCCTTGTTTCCAGGCCGGAAAACTTAGAATGAGGACTCTTTCTAAGTTCGCTGGTCTGGAAACAAGGCACAGTTGTTTCAGGACCAGCAAACTACAAGTCTGCCTGCCGGAGCCGAAGTGCCCGACAGGCCTGATCCTGCCAGGCGCAGCTGTCACGATAAACAGACTTGTCATGGGAGCACCTGCACCCATTCCCATAAACTGTATGGGAATGGGGATTAATGAGGTTGCCGGCGCCTGACTTCCCTGCGGCGGGGGGTTGTAATCCCCCGGTGTTACTGGGAAGTCAGGCACCAGTAATTAATTCCGAGTCCAGCGGCAACCCTTAAGTAGTACCGGCAGGGTTACCGCCAGACTCGGCATGGCATGCTTTCTCCTCTGGATCCTTTAACCTGTGGGCTAGCACTCTCCTCACCCTGTTACCATACTCAAAAAACGATTGTTTCAGGTGCAGCAGCTGTTCTTCTTAGTTGGTGCGAAGAAAGTGGAGCTGGTTCCATGCTGTTAAGTCTTTTAGATTTTTCCTGGTCGGGTTAAGTTATTGTTTCTTGGATGATCTTTCTACTATCCTTCAGGAAAGTTGACCCCGATATTAAGGCAACCCTACAGCGGCTTTAAGAGCCTTCCGCCTCAGACCCGGGAATACTGCTTGTCCCTCATTACATTTTAGATATTCCCTTTTAAAGTCTTTGATCTTCCAATATGTCCTCATTCAATTTCCTCCCCTCCTTTTTCTAGCGTGGGCATTTGGCCCAAGTCAGATGTCCACAAAACTGTGGTCGATGAATCTGCGGGGTATACTGTCACTATTATGGATTGTTTCTAACAAATCGCTTGAGACAAACGCATGGTTGATTCTTGAGTACGTGTGATGCACAATGTGTGTGTTTTTTTTTGTGTTGCCATGAATATGTCTCCAGACTTCAACACGGTTGTGCGCTCTAAGGCAATCCTTAAGGAGGGCTGATGTAGTACCAGTTCCTACGCCGGACCCTGAGGAGACTGGCAGAAATCTGGATTCATGGTCATATTCATATCGCCTGCCAATACAAAGAGTACCACAGCAAACTTTTCTAATACTTTTAGGAGGACAGCAAACATTTGTTTAGAATGGAGTTGGGGGCGTAACAGGATGCAACAGTGCATTTCTGGGTCCACGTTGTGCCCTTGACCATATTAAAACGATTGTTGCAATTTTTTTCTGTTTGTCACATTTAAAGTGAGCTTTTGCGTGGACTAGGAGTGCTATCTCTGCCCTTTTGGAATGTGAAGAACTATACAACTGAGTTAGATAGTGTCTGTGTCTTAATCTGGCCTGATCTCGTTTCTAGACGGTTTTCTTGTAGAGCTATAAAATATATTCCTTATTTCATGAGCACTCTCCACATTTGGGTTCTTTTATTTTGGGAGTAACGCCACTAATATTTAAAGACCATAATTTGATGCTCGCTGCCACAATCTGTTCAGGCATCATAGAGATTGTTGTAATCTCAGATTTCTGACCTCTTAATTTAGACCCTGTCCCCTCTGATGTTTTAGATTAGAGAGCCTTGTCCTGCCGGGTTGTCCCAATAACTCCTCTCTGAGGTGGTAAATGTGAAAAAAATATGTAAACAAATTGAAACCCTAGTTCCTCTCCTCACCCCCATTAAAGCTTTACCCACATCCCCTCTAGGACCCACCGCTGTATACCTTATATTACCCACCCCCAAAGCTATTCCTTACTTTGCTGCCACTCTTATTTTCACATCACAACAATTCTTCTCCCCCTTTCCTTCTGTGCTGGAGGTCTCATGGGGGTGTTTCTTACTTTACCCTTCATGTTAAACCCTGGAACCGTACCAGGGGGTATACAGTGAGATTATGTATGGTTTATGTCATTGTGCTTCTCAACAAAGAGTTCCTCCTTTCTTGCTCCTCTGAACAGCACCACAAAAGGTGCTACAGTTCAGTTATTTCTAGCCATTATAGGTTCTATGTGGTTTCCTTACATGGCCTCCTTCGTCCACCTTTAGCTTACCATAGAGAAGCCCCATTATTGTTGCCTTCCCCGCAGGTGGTGGCGGGTCTTCCGCTTGCTCGGCTAGAGACATTTCTAGGATCTTATCTCCTTCTTTTAGGTTCATGATCGTCTTTGATTGCTTAATCCAGTCGCAATTGAAGTCCAAAAGCATATATCCATTTGTATATTTCAATTATTAAATTTATGCGTGACTGCTTTTAATGTGCTTCTTCTTGCTAATGTCACTGGGCCAGGTTTTGAAGGGTCTGAATGGAGCTATCCACGAAATCTATTATTTTCCTTTTGGGGGCTGTGGCCAAAACTGCTTCATTCATCTAATAGTTATGGAATTTCGCCACAATGTCACATTCTCATTTTGCTTCGGCAGAACCACTCTGTGTGCTCGGTCCAAAGTAAGCTCACTGGGTATGTCGGGAACTAACAACTGATTGAATAGGGATTTCACAGAGTCCATAATGTTAGACAGCTCAGAACCTTATTTTAAAAATGTCACCCTTAGGTTGTGCCTTCTCATTCTATTATTAATGTGTTACATTTCAAGTAAGTTGCAGGGACATTGCAAGATCTTGGCGTTCCCCACTTTCTCTGAGTGACCTGGTTTGCTCGCTTCCAATCTAGCCACAGAGGTTTTCTATTAAGTCAACTCTTTCTCCCAGGTACAAGATCTCTCTACTGCTCTCCGCCTACCCCATCTTCACCTCCAAGCAGAAAGCAACTATCTCAGATTTTATAGTATCTTCGATTTCATCCTTTAAGGAGGTGCGTGTCTGGTGTAGGATCTATCTCTGTCAACAAGGCGACAATGGGGGATTCTTTGCTTTGCCCCTTCAGTGGTGTGTCTACTAGGCCACCTCCATTCTGTGCCACAATGTTTTTTAACCCTTGCTCTAGGAACACCTCCATGTCTGCTTTTGTGATCTCAACAATCTGGCTCAATGAACTGGCAGGACTTCTTCATAAGTAGGCTTTGTTTGCGCTGGGATTTATGTTTGCACTTTAGCTGCTCTGATGGCTTTTATTTTATTTTATAAGTAGTACATGACTTTCTGTCAGCCAATATTACAGTACAAAAAAATGAAAAGCAAGAACTGTATCAAGACCCCACTACGAATAACTCCCTTACCTCCCTCCCTTTGGCCCCATTCCCGTCCCTGACAGGCCGAGAAATTTCTGGCAGCTGACCAATTGCCCTCTTCCTGCTGCCACTTCTACCCCATCCCCCCCTCAGGCATTAAGGACTTCCATTCAAATCATTCCATTTTCCCCAGATCTTCTCATGTTTGTAGGGGATCCCCCTATTCTTGTATGCCAACTTCTCAAGATTCATACACCTATCTATCCCGTCTTCCCACGTTTGTTGCACGGGTACTTCACTGCTTACCATGTCACTGCAATATCCCTCTTACCTAGCGCCAACAATGTTCCTGCCCAAGTCTTTTCCGCGGCTGTAAGGGAAGCGTCGCCCCAGACTGCCAACATGCACAATACCGGATCCATTCCCAGTCCCCCCTCCACGATAGTATTCAGTACTTCTAGCACTACCTCCCAGGAGGTCCCAATCCTTGGGCAAGACCAGACCATGTGGAAATCTGTACCCACATCCTCTTACATTTGAGGCAGGTTTCATCCTCTCTCTTTCCAATCTTAAAAAGCCTCTGGGGGGGTGTATTACACCCTATGCAGCATTTTATACTGGATACTCCGAAGCCTGCGTCTACAGCTATCTCTCTGGCTGCCCCAAGGGCACATTCCCAATACCCATCCTCCAGAGGGCCCTAGTCCCCCTTCCCATCGTTCCCGTAAATTAGTCAACGGTTTTGCTTTTGTGCTAGCTATCCACCTATAACCGCTCAAGATCGGTTTGTCCTCAAACGTCTTGGTTGCCGTCAGCCTAAGCAAAGGAAAATGCAGGGGCATAGCTGCGTCCTACCGTCACTGTATCCTAAGCGCATGGCACAGCTGTAAGTATTGGTAAAAAAGTATTTGCATCCACCCCAAAGGTGTCTTGTAAGTACTGGAAGGGTACCATGCCCCCTGTTTGAACACATGCATTTATTTATTTATATACTGGAGGAACAATGCTCTTTTGACCACAAAAGAATGTACCATAAATAAGAAATCAGATTTGACGGAAAGCAGTGAGCTTCTTACAATGGGGTGTGTTTGAGGGACATTCTGACCAGGTTGTGGAGGGGAGTAAATGGAACAGTCACCGGGGACAATACATAAGTGGACATACATAGATTAAGGACAACCAACAGGGGACATTTTTAAGTGCAGGTAGGCAGTACGGCCAGATGTGCTTGGGATGTGACCATGATGGGTGAAGTGCTAGAGTGGAGGCAGAGGAAGTGAGGGACAGAGGCAGGTTAGAGGTGAGGGAACCATGTTAGGTAGCAGGCAGATGAGAGACCGGTTAAGAGGGTAACTTGGAGGCATGTGGATGGTTTCTCGGATGTCCGGGGGAAGAGAATTCCATGCCAGTGGAGCAGGAAGAGAGAAACAGCAGAAGCGAGAGGATGCACAGGGAGGGTGAGGAGCCACAAGAGTAGTTGAGGGGGCAGATACCGGAGATTATGAGAAGGTTTATAAAGTTGGATAGATACAATGGTGCCTTACCGTGGATAGATTTTTGAACCTGGGGAAGACATTTAAATCTGGCCCTGTTTTGCATCGTCAGCTATCCAGCCGGGTGACAGTACCAGGAAGTAGGTGTGAAGTGAGGGAATTCAAAGAGAGTCCTGGTAGTGAAGTAAATGATTTTGTCGAGATAACTGAAAGCATAGTTGGGGAGACGAAAGAGGATACTGGACAGTAGTCCATTTTAGAGAAGACAAGAGTGGTTAAGAGATGCTTTGCGGTGTTGAAAGGAAGGAGGTGCCTGATTTTCTTAATATTTAGGAGATTGAGGCAAGGTGCTGTTGCAGTTTTGGTAATGAAAGTAGAACGTGTGAGAAGGGTCATAGATGACATCAAGGTTTCTAGCTGAAGAAGAGTAGGGGAGCGTGTCAGGTGGCAACTGGATAGGCAGAGGAAGAGATGAGAGAGAGAGCTTTTGTCAGGGAAGAAGATTCATTCTGTTTTGGTAGAGTTTAACATGAGAGAATGCAAAGCCCTCCAATATTTAATGGTAGAGACACAGTTGGACATTTTGATAGAGAGATCAGAGGAGAGTTCAGGAAAAGAGAAGAATATTTGGGTGTTGAACACAAAGAGTTGGTACGAGAACCCAACTGAGGAGATTAGTGGCCCAAGAGCAGAGGTGTAGAATGTAAAAAGGCGCAGCCCCGAGAATTGGCAAGGTGCAAGGTAGGATTAAATTCAGGCAAGGGCACGATCGCGTATCCCAAGTAGAAAGATAGTATTAAGGAGATCAAAGTGATAGGCAGTGGCAAAGGCAGCAGACAGGTCAAGGAGAATAAGGATAGAGGATAGGTTGGAGTGCTTAGCAAAGGTGATAAAGTTGGACACATTCATGAGAGTAGTTTCCGTGGATTGACATGCGCAGAAACCTGATTTTAGGGGGGTCTTGAAGGTTGGGGATGCCTAAGAAATTGGTAAAACGGTTTAACACAAGCCTTTTGAGCACTCTATAGTAGTGGGGAAGGAGAGACACATGGCAAAGGTTAGCTGGTAGGTTCGTGTCAGCCCCTTGCTTTTTAGGAGAGGGCTGACAGTGGCTGTTTTGAAAACAGAGTGAAAGCAAGCAGAGTCGAAGGACAGGTTGAAGAATTCAGCGAGGTAAGCAGCCACTAAATGGGCATTAGGCTTGACTAGCTGAGGAGCAAGAGGGTCTGTTTTGGGCACAATCTTCATCAGTAGAGATAGGAGTTTGTCAGTATTTGTGTGACTAAAGTGGGAGAAAGAAGCAGAGGATGAAGGTAGATTGGGTGGAGTGTAAAATGTAGGAGGAGGGAGTGTGTGGAAGGTCAGGAGAGAGTCTCTAATTTTGGAAATGTTTGCAGCAAAGTATTTAGCTAGGTCATTAGCTGTGAGAGTGGAGTTGATAGTCTTATACTCAGGAGGAGTGAGTTTAGGGTGCCCTATATCTGGCCAGGATGGTTGGAGTGAGAGCCAATGAGGGTTCGGTAGAATTCCCTTTTCGCTCTGTCAAGAGTGGACTTGAGAGAGTTCAGGGCATAGATGCAGAGTTTTAGGTCCTCATGTGATTGGGTACGCCTCCATTTGTGCAGCATCCAACGCATGTCTGTGAGGAGAGAGCGTATGCATGGAGTGACTCATGGTTGAGGATGCTGAGACTTAGGGGTGAAAGTAAGCAGTGGGAAGTGAGAGAAGAGTCATATAGTAGGGATTGGAAGCTGAAGAAGGCAGTGTTGGTGGAAGAGGCATCGGGTGTGAAGGAGGAGAGTGAGAACTGTAGGTCAGAGAGAAAGGGGGAAGATTTATATTTCCTTTTAGTAATAGGTGAAGCAAGTGGTGAGGAAAGTTCAGAGGGTGGAAAGGAGATGGTGGTGGAAACAATTGAGTGATCAGATATGGACGTTGTAACAGTAGTATTAGTGCCTGAGAGAGAGGTGGAGATGATTAAGAGATCCAAATATTTACCCACGTGTGGGTAGGTAGGTTATGAATAGAGTGGAGAGCATGGTCACAAGAAAATACTGAAATTCAGATTTCTATGAAATGGAAGGAGAGGGAAAATTAAAGTCACCTAAGAGAATGAGGTGATGTTTAGTGGAAAGAGAATCAAGGAGTTGCTCAAGATCATCAAAGATTGGTTCAGTGGGACCAGGAGGGCAATAGTAGAGATGGTAAATTCGAAAGAGGTAGGAGAAAACGTGGGATTGGAAAATTGTGAGTCACTTAGCCGTACAAGAGTAGGTGTCTGATGCCGCTAGCTCTGCCAGTCAGTCGTGGAGAGTGAATGAAGGATAGTTTGGAGCCGTGTAGGGCAGCCAGAGTGGCAACGTTAGAAGGAGAAATCCAGGTTTCAATGATAGCAAGAAGGTCTATGGAAGGAGAGCTGGAGTGAAAAAAGTCAGTAATGAAGGAAGTTCTGCTGCATACAGACTGAGCATTCACCCAATGTACATATCCCTCTTTCCGTCCAACCTCGGTGACCCTGTACAGCCCTAAGTTCAGGGAGTAACCCATTGCCCAATAGAGGTTGGACCCTAGCCAGCTTTTCCCTATCTTTTGTCCTGTCCATTAGAGTGTGATAAACCTTAACCACCATCTTCTCTGCTTGCTGGAATTCATTTAGACACATCGTCCCAATGAGGATTTGGCTGGGGATTAGCATTCTCATCTTCCAGAACTCCAAACTTGAAGCCGGGTCACCCTCCTTTAGAAAGAGCCAGTCGTTCGTGCAACCAGCCCCATGGAATTAAACCATTTCAGCACGGTGGACCAAATGAGGGAGAACCTCTAGCATTCTACTGGCCAATGCCTTCACCAGGATCCTGACCTCCCCATTAACAAGGGAGATTGGGCTGTAGGAGTCACAATTCTCCTGGTCTTTCCCTTTTTTGAGGATCACTGTGATGACACTCTCCCTATTATCCGGCAGCAGCCTCACTTTAACCCTACTCCTTTTAAACAAGGCCAGCAAGTGGTTACCCGTCTTCTTGTCCAGCAGGTTCCACACTTGGGGAAGCAAGACTATTTGGACACAGAGATTTTCACAATTGTAGCTTCTGTATGCTCCGTTTGACGTCGGACAAGGTCAAGCCTGTCTCCAATGCTTCTGGCGGCTTTTCTGTATGTCTGTTTTTTTTCTCTGTGCTGCTAGTATGCTTTAACATGCTTCACTTTCTCTGAAATGGGGAAGGCCCTTCACATTTAGTGGGCTCCACCAGGACCAACCTAGTAGGGTATCGCTTTATACAGTAGAGATATTTAGTGAGTCTGCAGGTTGCTCCCCTTAGGATTTATATTTGGGGGCTTGAGAGCTTCCTCCAGATCTTTGTATTAAGTACAAGGGGCTCACTCTCTCATTGTATGTTGTAGCCCTATGTCTGGTTTACATCTGCCTCTTGGTGGAGATCACGTCTGTGACGTGGCACTGCTGTCACCTGGAAGATCCACTTACTAAGGGAGAGACCACCAGGAGCCTGCACCTGCTCCAATCCTCTCAGCCCTTCTTGAGAAGCCGTCAGGGTTTGGGTGTTTCTGTGCGGACACAGGGCACTGGCGATTTACGGGGGCCCCCTTATCTGCCCCATGTCACTCAGGGCTTCCTCAGGGCTGCATCCGGCTCCCATCTCGCCTCATGTCTTGACAGGCAGGCCGACTTCCAATCAACCTTCTCTGCCGCACTCCCAGGGGCCTCCAAGAATTTATGTCTCTTCTCTGGGATCAGCACCATTAGGCTTCCAGGTGCTCCCATCTTCTCCTGTCAGTCACCCAGCCAATGGCTGCTATCTTGGTCATTCATATTACAATCTTCAGCGGTCCATCTGGGCTGCTGCCTGTCATGGGTTGAAACATAGGGACGTGTGACATTCTGCACTGCGTGGCAGGTTGTGGGGAGCCTCCACAGCTGGCCTTGTCATTCCGGCTAAATTATAGAGACATTGTAGCTTCGGAAAGTGTCGAATAATGGGGCACTTTCAGTACTTGTCTGCCCAATCTGCTATCATGGCCACAGGGCTTTGGGTGTAGATTGATTGGTATGTGTGAAACAGTTTGCTTAGGTGGCTTTGAGCATGGCCATACATCAATTTATGGGTTTGACAGAGGTTTGAATTCCACTCTTTATTTCACTGGCAGCGAATGCAATGTTTGGAGTGCTGCAGTTACATGGTCAAATCAGCACAACCCCACAATGAGGTGGGCGGCATGGCTTTCAGTTCTTTGACGCACGGCTCTTTGAATGAGGTCAATCAATTGGCAGGATGGCAGGATTTTCATAAACAAGCATAAAGATCTCAGTTTTGGAGAAATGCATACAGAGATCACTTGTTTCCATTCAATGCTAGGCATCAAAACAACAGTATATGATGTGGTAGAATTCAATTCTAGCTTCAGATAATTTGAAAACAGCTTGGTATCTTCCTTATTTATCTAATTGCAAATGCTGTAGCTATCAAGAATTGTATTGAGTGGAATCACATAATCATTAAAAACATCAGCAATAGAGATGGATCTTGGAGAATTCCACAGGCAACTTGGAGGAAGCAGGGAGGTAAGAGCCAAGTTTAAAGGAAGGACTGTAGTCGGAATGTGATATTACTTGTAATTCCTTTAGCTAATTCACTATGATGAATGTCGCAGAGAGGTCCAGAAGTGTGCAAGTGTAATCTCGATGTTCCCCGAGGGCCAGCTCTATTCCTTGACTGAGAAGAATCTGAATAGTAGTCACTGAAGAGACTATTTTGCTTCAAGTGGGCAGGTAACTGTGCCATCGTCTTAATTTTTGGAATCCTGGCCTTGCACGGAAGAGCACAAATTGGGCAGTAACTAGCCAAACTGCAGGTTCCTCACTGGTGTTCTTTAAGCAGAGGAGTAATGATTTCATGCTTAAGCTTCTGCAGTTTGTTTCCAGTTCTAAGAGAAGCATTGGAGAATGTTGTGATGCCCGGATGACAAAGACTGATAACAACTGCATTGCACTTGATTTCTAAGGAAGCCAAGGCTTACAACTTGTTGATAATTTTGATAACATGCCTTCCTGACCCGATGGAAAAAAAAGATTTCCAGCAGATCTATTCCAATATTATTCCTCTGCATTTCAAATAACAGACATCTATATATAGCACTTGCAGATCAGAATGTGTATAATTTTGAATTAGGTAAAGTAACCAATGCTGAGGGTATTATTTTGCCTTATGCCTTAAGTAAACCTCATTATCATACAGATGCATATTGCTTTTTGCATACCTGTTGATTAGGTAACAGATAATAGTGATACAGATAGAAACTGGTTATGCTAAACCTAGTTTTTTAGGTACACTTCATTTAGATACGTAACCCTTACACCTTTACGTAATAGGACAGTAAAGTCTCAAATACAGGTTTGAGGCTTACCTGCATAAATTTAACTATGCTTTATGTATTCCTGTTTACAATTAAAGTGCACAGTGCAGTAGCCATACTTGTGTGTAGCTACACTACTCAGAGCCATATTGCACACAGATGTTCGTTACACTAAAGAGTGTGCTAGGTATGATTTGTTATGTTATGTTAAAGGTAATTTATACTGCACACTATCACCACCGGAGTGGTCCCCTGGTGCTCTGTTGGCTCTGAAAGGCAAGCTGGTGGGACGGGTTAGTAGGGCATAGTGGGAGAAGGCTCAGAGAGAGCTGTGATGTGCTGTTGACAGCTTCAGTTTGGTTAGCACTGTTCGCTTTGCATAGGTGCGGATTCTCGGTCTGTAGTTTGTCAAGTTCTGTTGTGCGGGTCTATGTGTGGCTTGTTTTGTTGTTGCAATGTAGTGAAGTACATGTGGTTTTCTGTGCGATAGATGTGGTTGTATTTTGTTCAGAGTTTGAGCGGTGTATGCAGAGGTCGAGTTATTATTCATTTTCTTGCAGTTGGGTTAGTGCATTGCATGATCTTACCTCCTTGCTTAGAACATCTGTGTTATGCGTCTTTACTTGTGCTTCGTATTGTGGTGTTTCATCGGGGTCACTCTCCAAATTCTGTATGGTTTGTGCTTGTTTGCAGGGCTGTCTATTGGTCTGTGTGACTAAATAGTGGCAATGCCTTCTCCTCCCGTCGGGAACATAGTAGTGGATATCTACAGTGGTTCACTGTGTGATTTTTGTGGGTCTGCCATTGCCTCCTAGGTCTTCTGGTGTAGGATCCCTTCCCTCTGATCTGGAGGAACTCCTTGGGTTCAGGGGGTAGATCGTTTGGACATTACTAACTAGCCTTTGCTTATATTCCCTTAGTATGTGGGTCAGTCTAGGGCATGCCCATCCTATCACTATCTATCGGTCTGTGTGGCTAAATACTGGTGATGCCTCCTCGACCCATTGGGTACATATTAGTGGATATCTGCCGCGGTTGGCTCCGTGGAATTGGGTGAACCCACCATCATCTCCCAGGTCTTCAGGAGTGAGATCCCTTCCCTTTAACCTAGAGGAGCTCCTTGGGTTTAGGGAGTAGAAAGATTGAGAATGACTAACTAGCCTGGGTTATATTCCCTTAGTATGTGGGCAGTCTAGGACAATCCCAATATTATCCCTGAAAGCCTTCGGTGGGGCCCTGCATGGGGAACGGGTGACCTGAGTTCCCATCCCATCGGAGCATTCTCCTTCACTATGTGCTTTGTTGGGTTGGGGGTTTATTTGGGAGTTGGTGATTCTCATTTGTTTCCGTCTGGTTCTGTGGTGAAGAGCCAGGTTTAAAGGAGTCTTCTGAAATTCATGTTGTGTATTTCTGTCGGGAGGGAGTTCCAGATTTTCACTGCAAGGTTGGAAAAAGAGGATTCACCTAGTTTTTTCCTTAAGTATGGTTTTGGTTCCAGGCGGATGTCATTACTGGATCTATGTTTTCTTGTTGGTTGGTAAATGGAGATTTTCTTTTGTAGGAATTTGACTCCCTGGCCACGGATTGCTCTGTGCGTTTTACACACTGTTTTGAAAGTGATTAATTGTTTGATGGGTAGCCACTGCAGCATTATTAGTGCTGGGGAGATGTGGTCCCTTCAAGAAGTCTGGCTGCTGCGTTCTGGATACGTTGCAGTTTCTTGAGAAGGTATTCTGGCATTCCAAGGTATAGGCTGTTGGTGTAGTCTTTTCTCGATATGCGCGAGATGATGGTCAGTGTTTTGTGGGTGAAGGAGAGGAATGGTAGTATCCTTTTGATCATGTGCAGGAGGAAGAAGCATTTCTTGATTATTGCGTTTATGTGTGGTTCTAGCATTAGCTCGTTGTCCATTAGGACTCCAAGGTTTTTAACTATTTTAGATGGTGTGGGCGCTGTTCCTAATTCTGTAAGCCATTGAACTTATTGTTTTCCTGGATTTTGGGTATGATCATGATTTCTGTTTTGCCTGGGTTGAGTTTGAGGCTGTTTGTGTTCATCCAGCTGTAGAGTTCCTTTAGACTGTCTACTAGCGTTGTGTTCTCCTCTTGTACGTCTTTGATTCTATAGATGATTAGTGTGTCATCTGCGTAGTTGTAACATGTAAGAGTGTGCCTTTTGACGAGGTTGATTAATGGAGTTAGGTAGATGTTGAAAAGGAAAGGGCATAAGGAGGATCCTTGTGGTATTCCACAGGTGGCGTCCAGTGCTGTAGATTTGAATGGTTTTAACCATACTGTTTCTGTTCTTTCAGTTAGGAATTATTTAATTCAGAGCAGTGCTGAGTCAGTGATTTCCATTTCTTCCAGTCTCTTGGTGAGAATGTAATGGATGACTATGTCGAACGCTGCAGAGAGGTCAAGTAGTATCAGTGCTGAGTTTGTGTCGGAGTCCGCGTTGGTCTATAAGTCATCCCATATAGAAAGAAGTGCTGTCTCTGTTCCTCTCATAGGTCTGAAGCCGACTTGTGCCTGGTCCAGTAGACAGTGTTTTTCTACCTGTTCCCGTGTTTGTTTGTAGATGTGGGTTTCTAACAGTTTGGCCGGGTAGGGAATGTTTGTGTCTTCCACGTCGCCTGTTGTGTCTTTGAGTAGAGGTTTGATGAACGCTGATTTGAATGATCGCGGTACTTTCCCTATTGAGAGCGATTGGTTGAAGAGGCTTCTGTTGTATTCCAGTGGCATGCCCTGTGTGAGGATTGATTTGCAGATATCTGGTGGGCAGGGTTCTGTGGGGGAGCCTGCTTTATTGCTATTTTTTACCAGTTTGACGAAAGTCTATAATTATATTTGGGTGAACCCTCAGAGTTTGTTACGTAGTTCCAATGTTGGTGGAGTAGCTAGTGTGTTCTGGTTGTTTGGTCTGCTTAGGATGATCCGATGTATGTCAGTGATTTTATTTTTTAAGTGGTCTGCAAGGTTGTTGCAAAGTTTTTGAGAAGGTACCGGTGTGTTGTTAAATCCAGGTGGATTCCTTATTTCATTTATGATGCTAAGCAGTTCTTTTTGGGTGTTGATGACTTTGTTGATTCGACTGTTGTAGTGATTCTTTTTGGCTTTGCACATTTTCTTATTGTATGTTCAGATTTATTGCTGGTATTCTGATTTATTTGTCTGATCGTAATGTTTCCTCCATTCTAGTTCAAGCTTCTGGTTGGTTCTTTTCATTGCCCTGAGAAAGGGTGTAAACCATCTTGCCATTGCCTGCTTTCGTATGAACGGTTTCTCTGGGGAAATGCTGTTAATTGTTTCAATGATCCCTTTCTGGATTCGGCCCGTGTTCTCGTTTAGGTCTGCTTGGTCCATGCTAGCAGTTGGCGGTGTTGTCAGTTTCAATGTATCTATTAGGTTACTAGCTTTGATGGTTTTACAGTTTCTTTTCCACATTGTGTGAGGTTTTTGGGGTTGTATGGGTGTTTTTGTTGGTAGTTTGATTACGAAGGGAATGATGAGATGGTTGCTCCAGAGTATATGTATTGGTGGTGCAATGGTGATGAGGTTTTTGTTGGCAAAGATTGTGGTGAGCATGTATCCTGCTGTGTGTTGCTCCTTTCACCATCTGTGTAGTTTCATTGTTTCGAGTTCCTTGATAAGTGATTTTTGTAATTCGAACCATACGTTGAAGTCTCTGAGGATTATTAGGAGTTCATGCTCGATGGCTAAGTTTGCGATTGCTTCTATGACGGTGTCAACAAAGGTGGCATCATAGGTCAATGGTCTGTAGATCAGTATGAATGTGAGGTTCGTTTTGTAGTTCACCATTAAGCGAAGGACGAGGGATTAGCAGTTTCTGATGTTTAATAGGTTGTCTGTTTTTATTTTCATGTGTTCCTTGTAGGCTATTGTGAGTCCTCCTCCTCTTTTTGCTTTCCTTTTTACCTGTGCGCATTTGAAGTTGTCTGGCAGGCAGTTGTGTAGTGTAATCTTGTAGTTGTCATCTAACCAAGTTTCTGTGATAAATAGGATGTCAATTCCACCATCGCAGAGTAGGTTGCAGATTTCAGAGGCATTTTTGGCCATAGATCGTGCATTGATTACATTGCAGTGAACTGTAGTGCCGTGTTTTTGTTTTGTTGTTGTTAATGGTTCCATCTCGTAGTGGTTTTGTTGGCCTGTTTCCATGTTGTTCTCAGGTTGTGTGGGTTGTACAGTGGGGTCATTTTCGTCGTTGAGTAAGTGTGCTAGACCCCTGTATTTGATTCCTGATTTCTTCCAGTTCCTCTTCTGTATTTTGTTGTGGCTGATGTACGTGTCCTGAGGTTTTGGTGATATATGGAGTTAGGGCGCTGTTTTCCATTTTGGTCCCACTTGGTGCTTCTGCTCTCTTCCTGTGTGGTTCTACTGTTTTGCTGAGACGTCTGGCGATGTTAGTGGTGTTAGGTTGTTCTGGTCTGTGGTCTATCGCAAGATAAGGTGTTAGGTATAGTGATTTTTCTCTTCTCTTGGAGTTTGTTCTGGTTTCGGTTATGTTTGTAGGGGTGTGTTCCGTTATCCCTATTATGTCAGGTGTTGAGGGTGCAGCATGGTGTAGTTCCATTTGATTAATTACTTCTCATGTTTTTCTTTTGCGTCATCCTGTTCTGTGATGTGACATGTTGCTGTCCTTTGGAGTGTATAGGTTAAGAATTTTGTGCTCTGTTCTGGTTGCCAGGGCTGTAGCCCACCGGCAAAAGCTTCCGGCATTTGTTAAGGATCCTTATTATTGTTTGGCGCTTAGCAGTTGTGGACAGGTGTGGTGTAGGGTGGTTTGCAGGCTGGGCTCTGGGAGTTAGGGGTCAGGTATATGGGCACAGGATACTGCTATAGGGTGGTGTAAGGAACTCATGGTGGCAACAGTAAAGACAGAAACAAGTGATCACAGTTCAAGGGTGTTCATTAAACTGTATATGCAGGTTGGAAAAAGGCCTAATATAAACCTAAATCTAAGATGGGACCAAGTTATGACCATCAAATAATAATAATGCAGTCCTAGTGGAGTATTGTCGAATGAAAGGGCCTATACTAAAAATAACTAGTGCCAATACTTACAACTAAATACAAAAGAGTGTGGGATAGGATTCACAAGAAAGAAAGAAGTGTTCACAAATGATAAGTCAGGATGTGGTACCCGGGAGAAACCCTTCCCACGTTTTGAGCACGGGACAAGGCGGGACTCCTGAGCACAGCACACTCTTGAGCTTTCCGAGCACGACAGAACTGTTCCATTCCCAGGTATCAGGACCTTCGTGGTTAAGTCTCTTTTCTATAAAAAGTCCCTTGCCTCTGAGGACCTGACATGTTCAAAATAACAAACAAAAAGTTCCTTTCCACATGTACATTGGGTGATGATTTTTCACCCCTGGATCACTCTCTTCTAGGTTCAGACCCTTCTCAAATGTTAGCCTCCCTCCGTCGGGTTCACTACGGCTTTCCTCAAAACACTTTCACCAGTTGCATTCACAAATCGTAATGTCCTTTTAGACAATCCACTGTAGACATCCCTCTCTCGGGTTCACTCTTGTCAACACAATGATCATCGGGGCATCACGCTTCACCCCGTTCTGTAGGCATCCCTCCCTAAGCCTCTCAGTTCCTTCTACTTTCTTACTATGCAAGATTCACCTCCCTTGGTTTTTCAATGGTTTGTCGGTCAAAAACTTTCGACTGTACAGGGGACTTTGCTAGACCCCTGTATGACTACTTTGACCTTTTCCTTGCGTCTTTCCTAAGGCCTTCTGGTATCAGTAGTTTCATCCATAGGGGAATTAACCAGAGTCTCTAGAGTGAGTACCTGCGTGGTGAAGGACCCCTCTGCAGGTGGTTTTCCGGAGGAGTTAACAGTTCTTTGATTTTCCCTTAATTTTCGATTTCCAACTTTTGTTCAACATAGTTCAGTTTCTTATCGGTTCTCCCCTCGACTCGCCGGCTGTAATGAATCGCTTGGCTTTTCTTGTCTCTGGAGTCAATGATGGTACCACGGTAGCAAGTGTCTCTCCCTGTCCTGATAATCATTGAAGGAGTGCTTTGTGTACCGTTGACATCTGCTGCCACACACGATGGCTATTGTTCACAGTCTTACGATTCCTTTCGAGGCTTTGCAGGGCAAGGTCTCTTCTCTCCTTGTCGCCCCTTCCGTTCTCGCTGCCTTTCTCCTCCTCTTGAACTGCTGTACTTGGATAGCTGTTTCGTTGTGCGGTCTGCCTTGCTCGTCGTGTGCTCTCGTGCTCCACCTTTTATCCCTGTAGGGAAGGGAAAGGGCTGTCAGGTGTGAGTTATTCTGGGCAATTGCCTGACCTTATGTTGGGACATGTCAGGTAAACAGCTCTGGTGTTAGTCCGTTGTCTTTCGTGGTGAGCGAAAGTGTTCTTGTCGGAAAAGGGGGGGGACAGAGTTCCTGAGTATCTTATGTGGTAGGATAGGGAAAAGGTGTTATAAGAAGAGGGATACTGCGTCTCACCCGTCGGTGTCCCACTTCCACTCCCCAAGGAACCCCCATCCAGGTGATCCTCCCACACTGGTCCACCACCAGGAACTGGATCCAATAGCGATGGCCATGTCCTGGCCACCTGGATTACAGATCTCCGGGGATTAGTCAGGGAGACTTCTTCAGGTTTCTTACAGTGGGCTGTTGGGTGGCCTTCTCTTTGGCTGAACTATCCTGGAGTCTGAGGGCAGACGGTTGGGCCCTTGGCCGAGTTTCAGGGACTGCAGTGAATGTGATTTGCCCAAATGTGGATTTCTCGGATGGTGATTTGATTTTCCTGGATAGTGGGAGAAAGGCCTGGAATTTCAGGGCAAAACAGTTCAATGAAGTAAACCCAGATTTGACTTTCCTGTATAGTGGGAAAAATGATAAGTTATTCACCATAGTGACCAACGTACTCCTAGTCCATAGCCCCCTTTCATCCATACTGCATGGGCGTCCCTTGCTAGGGACGGGAAACAGAACCATTTTCACCAGAAAAATGTCTATACCCCTTTAAATGTATGCGTGCGGGGGGGTGGGCCCAGGACCACACGCTCCCTTCACTCCGCCATCCAGCACCACACCTCAGTCCCCTTTGATGCGTCAGCACAATTAACCTGCTAAACTATGTATTTTATTCATGGGGGAAGGATGGACGGACGTATGAAGGAAAGGGGACTATGGACTAGAAGTATGTTAGTCACTACGGTGTGTAACTTATAATTACTCCTACGTATCGTCCCCTTTCCTCCATACTGCATTGGCGATTACCACTGAATGATGCCCAAGGGAGGTGCAATGCTTTGGATCCTAAGAAAACAGGGTCCTCAGGACTGCTTGCCTTAATGCTGCGTCAGATCTTGTGCTGCTATCCAGGCAGTAATGCTTGCAGAAGGCTGATGGAGTGGCCCACGTAGCTACTCTGCTATTGGTTTTGCCATGGCACATGCCTCTGGAAGGTCACCAACATTGCTTTGGCCCTAACTGCATGAGCATGCATGTTTTGTGGAACTTCCTTCTGCTGAGACTTATAGGCCTCCAGAATGGCGCGACCATACACCTGGCTATGGAGGATTTAGAGGCTTGGTTCCCTGGCTGACCTATTATGCATCTGTCTTGCGAAAACCTCTGGTCCTGTCTAGATAGAATTTCAGGGCTCTTTTAACGTCCAGACAGTGCAACACTCTCTCTGTTTCGTCCTTTGGGTTAGCAAAAAAGGTTGGCAACACGACTTCTTCATTCAAGTGGAATGAGGAGACCTCCTTTGGAAGAAATTCCAGATGGGTGCGGAGCACCACCTTGTCTCAATGGAACATGGTATACGGTTCTGTGGACATCAGAGCCTGCATTTTGCTCACTCTCCTAGCTGAGGTAAGACCCACCAGCACAGCTGTTGTGATTGTGAGCAGATTTATGTCTACTGATGCTATGGGCTCAAAGAGCGTATGCGCCATTGCGGCGAGCACCACATTGAGGTCCCACACCGGATGCAGTCTTTTGGTAGGAGTATGTAGCCTTGTCAACCCCGTCAGATGTCTTTTGACTACCGGGTTGGAGGAAGAGAATGATTCATGGTCAGAATTTCCGTAAGCACCTATGGCGGCAAGGTAGGTCCGGCATGTCTCCACTTGTACCCTGAACGTGCCAAGTGCGCTGGGAAAAATAGCACCTGATCTAGCGTGCATGCCAGAGGGTCTATCCCTTTGTCCTTCACTCAGAGGCAAAAATCTGGTCCAATTGCTTTTGTATTGCCTTCTGGTGGACTTGCTTCTAGCTTTCTGAATTATTTCCAGGTTGTCTTGTGACAGATGGAGAAGTTGCATCGTTACTTGCTCAGGAACCAGGCTGCTAGGGCTAGCTTCTCGGGAGCAGGGTGAATTACCGTCAACTCCCACTGTGGGAGGAGCCGTCGATCATGAATCGGTAGGTTCACTGGACCCTGCACCATCAGCCGTATGAGGTCTGAGAACCAGGTCCGCGCAAGCCACCTGGGGTTGATTAGAATCAGGCTCATGTTGGTGGACTCTCTGATCTTGCTGAGAACTCTGTGAATGAGCGGCATTGGGGGAAAGGCATATGCCCTGATCCCGCTCCAAGGGAGATGTAGGGCGTCCCTGAGGGAGCCTTGGCCTTGACCCTGCCAGGACGTGTACTGCTGACATCTCCGGTTGTGCTCTGTGGGCAAACAGGTCCATGTGGGGTAGGCTCCATCTCCTGAAGATGACCGCTAGGACTTGTTCCTCTAGCTGCCACTCGTAGTTGTCCACCCAGAGTCTGCTAAGCCTGTCTGCTGCCAGGTTGAACTCCCCCGGCAGATGAATCACCGACAGACATATGTGGTGTGCTGTGGCCCACACCCATATCTCTATGGTGAACCTGCAGGGGGGTCCCCCCTGCTCATTGATGTAGAACATGCACATGGAGCTACCGGTTTGTAGGCAGACTGCCTGACCGCTTATTACACAAAGGAAAGCTCGGAGGGCTAGCTGGTTGGCCTTCCATTGAATGAAATTGATATGATTTTTTCTTTCCTACCTCATCCATGTGCCATGCACACTGTGCGCGTGCAGGCTGGCTGCCCATCCGACCATAGAGAAATATGTGGGGATAGTAGACTCTAGAGGTTGTTAACTGAACAGTGTGCTCCCCCTGAGGTTGGTATCCTGTCTCCACCATAACAGGTCTGGTATGAGGTCTCCCGGGACGGGGACTGCTGCGTCCAGGATGCTCCAGGATGCTCGTCAGTTGGTTCCAAGAGGCCATGAGGTGCAGCTGTGCCCACCTCACCTTGAGCCTGGTGTATCGAATCACCAGGATACATGATGCCAAAACCCCCAGCAGGTGTTGGTACCACCAGGCCGATGTATTCAGTCTGCTTAAAAATGGCCTGTTGCCGTTTTGATGGCTGAAACCTTCTCATCTGTGGGAAAAATCCTTTGTTGGGTATCCCACATCAACCCGAGGTAGACCAAGGTTTCTGTGGGCTGCAGTTGAGATTTCTTGTGGTTGATGGAAAACCCCAGATTGTGGAGGGTGTCCATAAGCCTGTAGGACGATTGCTGAACCCCCTCGGGCGATTCAGCCCTGACCAACTAGCCGTCGAGATATGGATATAGATGGTGGCCTTCCGATCTGAGTAAGGCTGCTACCACTTTCATCAACCCTGTGAACACCCGTGGGGCTGAGTTGAGCCCGAACGGCAGTACCTTGTACTGAATATGTAGTCCCATCACTATGAACCTCAGGAGCGAGCGGTGGGGCTGCCAGATAGGGACATGTAAGTGTGTATCCTTCAGGTCTAGGGAGCATGTCCAGTCTCCCCGGCACAGAGACTCCGATATCAGCGCTGGCATAACCATCTTGAATTTTTGGAGGGGGAGGGATAGGTTCCAAAACCACTTGCAGGCCAGCCTGGTTCTTTTTCTGTATCGCGAAAATCCACAAGTAGAACCCCAAGCCTTGTTGATAGGGGGGAAACTTCCTCCACTGCTGCACTTTGAACCAGTGAACAGATCTCTGCAATGAGTGTTGGTGTCCTGATTTGAGGGAAGAGATGAGACAAAGGAGGTTTCGTAGGGACTGCGAGAAGAAACCCATGCGAAACCACCAAAAGGATCCAGGGATCCGAATAGAAAGTCCGACAGGACTGAGTGTGGAGAGGGAGCCTGCCCCCAACTGGAGAACTGTGCACCTTGATGGGGCCGTCATTGCTTCTTTGGGTCTGAGTATGGTGCTTAGGAGGGGGGCTGAAAGAAGCCCTTGTGTGAAGTGCACTGGCAGACAAGAACACTAGGAACCCTCCAAACAAATTACCATTTACAAGTAATATCCCACCAGGACAAGGAGGGGCCATGAGAGGCAAAACAAGCCGCGCCAAAGCTCGCAACAAGTTCAGAAGGAATCACAACAAGATCAAAAAATGCCATCAACAACAAGAGAACCTAATTGTCAATCTCACTGATCTGACTTTATCAACTCATCTGACATCAGCCCTTAATAAGGTTCTCTCCTTCAGCCCTTCTTCTGTCTCAGACTATTTCAACATAAACGCAGGACTCTTCACGTTCTGCACAAGACTTAAATTAAAGAAATACTTCGCAACTAACCTTTACACCAAAAAGACTACAGAAAAACCTGTTCCATCAGAATTATCAGTTGAACAATTAGAACATACAGCTCTTCTAATGAATATCACTGAAGAAAATGAAGCACACTTTCTATTTCAGACAACATGAACATCATGACAGATACGTCAGAAGATACCAAATTAAGACCCAAATCTAAATTCATCCCCCATTTACCATCAGACAATGCAATTGATATTTTTCAAAAGCTCACCATACAAGATTTACGGCACAATTATTTAACAACAACTCACATCAAAATGAGCCAGAACCTGACGAGACAATGGAACTAGCATAATTAAGAAAAAACACTGAGATTACCGTAAAGAAAGCTGACAAGGGAGGAAATATTGTCCTTATGAGGACCATAGACTATTTAGAATCAGCTAATGTTCACCTCCAACAATCAGAATGTTATGAAAAGCTACTGACAAACCCACTGAAAACACCAGTCAAAGATTGGAGACTAATGACAAACTATTGGTTGGATAAAGGACTTCTTTCAGAAGATGAACATGACTACCTGTACAATCCATATCCAATATTAGGTACCATCTACTTCATACCCAAAATCCATAAATCCTTTGACAAGTTTCCTTCATGTAGACCCATCATTAACAGCATTGGCTCAATCACGGAACCCATGTTACAATTCATTGACACTCATCTTCAGCCACTCATCACCGGCCTGGCATCATACATCAAAGATACGATTCATGTTATACAACAGCTTGAAGCAGTTACTTGGGATGATGAATTCAGACTAGTGACACTGGATGTCACATCATTATACACCAGCATTTTGCACAACAAAGGACTGGAGACTACACAGTACTTTCTAAAAACCAGATCTGTTTTGTTTTTACAACATAACGACATGCTATTGGAAATGCTTCAATTTACACTGCACAACAATATTTTCACTTTCAATGAGCACATTTACAGACAAAACCAAGGCACAGCAATGGGCGCGAAGTATGCCCCCTTATGCAAATCTATATGTAGGGCATTTGGAACTTGAATATGCATGGAGACACAAAGCCTTCACAACTGAGAACAGAATTATCTAGTGGGGAAGGTACATCGACGATGTGCTCATCATCTGTAGAGGCAACAAACAACAACTTGAAGAATATTTCACTTACCTAAACCAAAATGATTATAATCTCAAATTTACAATAACGGAGAGCACCTCTTCCATCAATTTTCTAGATCTTCAACTATACATCAAAAACAACATCATTCATACTACACTGCATGTTAAACCAACAGCAGTCAACTCTATATTACATGCAAAAAGCAATCACACGGTACATGTTATCCAGAATATTCCCGTTGGAGAATTGTTGTGCATTAAAAGAAACTGTACCGAAAAAGAGGAATTTGACAAACATGCACAAATATCAATAGAAAAATTAAAGAGGAGAGGTTACTCTAATCAACATCTGAAAAAACATTAAAAAAACTAAACTAAACTAAGACCAAGAACAGAATTACTCATCAACAAACCAATTCAGAGGTTACTCTCAGATCCTTTTAAAATACGATTCATTACGGATTACAGTACAAAAATCAGATCATTGAAAAGAATTCTAACCAAAAATTGGCACATCCTCACATCAGATAATGATCTTACCCCCTTTTTGGACAATAAAGCAAGTTTAACCTTTCGCACATCTCAAAATCTCAAAGACTTACTTTGCCATTCACACTTTACAAGACACAAGAGCGAACCAGGCCTTTCCCAACTGTGGAACCTTCCCAAACTTAAGGGAAATTACAAATGTGGAAAATGTTCAATATGTCATCACTCGATCAATGGCAAAAAGGACATTTTGTTACCAAATGGCAGCACTGCATCAATATTGGATTTCATTAATTGCAATTCCAGAAATGTTGTTTACGCAATACAATTTATTTGTCAAAAAATATATGTGGGAAGCACTAACAGACCACTAAAACATCGAATTCAGCAACACCTGCATATTATGTTAATGTTAATGTTAAAGGACATTTGTACCGCGCACTATCACCACCGTAGTGGTCCCCTGGCGCTCTGGCGGCTCTGAAAAAGGGGAGGAGAGGGGGTGGGTTAGTGGGAATAAGCTGGAAAAGTGCAAGAGAGCGGTGATGTGCTGTTGGCAGCCTCAGCCTGCTGGGTCCGTTGGCTGGGCTTGGGGTGTTTTACGGTCGATAGTCGTCGTGTGCTGTTGTGCAAGTCTATGTGTGGTTTGTTTTGTTGTTGCATTGTTGTGAAGTTTGTGCGTATTGCTGCATTTTAGGCTTGTGGTTGTGTTTGGTTAGAGTTTGAGAGGTGTATGCAGAGGGATGAAATTGTTAGTTGGTTGGTTAGTTGGCATTGCTGTCCTTGCAATTATGGGATTCCATCTAGGTGCGGTACATGCTGACATTCACATTTCTATCTAGATGCGATGCAAGCTAGAGTTAAGAATTCCATACGAGTGTGGCACATGCTAGCCATCACATTTCTATGTAGATGCGGCACAAGCTAAAGTTCAGAATTCTAAGTGTGGCACATGCTAAGAATCACATTTCTATCTGGGTGCGACGCAAGCTAAAGTTCAGAATTCTAAGTCTGGTGCATGTTAAGAATCACATTTCTATCTAGATGCGATGCAAGCTAAAGTTCAGAATTCTAAGTGTGGCACATGCTAAGAGTCACATTTCTATCTAGGTGCGATGCAAGCTAAAGTTCAGAATCCTGTGTGTTTCTATCTAGATGCGGCACAAGCTAAGTCTAAGAATCCTGAGTGTGGCACATGCTAAGAATCACATTTCTATCTAGATGCAACGCAGGCTAAAGTTCAGAATTCTAAGTGTGACACATGCTAAGAATCACATTTCTATCTAGATGCGACGCAGGCTAAAGTTCAGAATTCTAAGTGTGACACATGCTAAGAATCACATTTCTATCTAGATGCGGCGCAAGCTAAATCTAAGAATCCTGAGTGTGGCACATGCGAAGAATCACATTTCTATCTAGATGCGACGCAAGCTAAAGTTCAGAATCCTGTGTGTTTCTATCTAGATGCGGCGCAAGCTAAATCTAAGAATCCTGAGTGTGGCACATGCTAAGAATCACATTTCTATCTAGGTGCGGCGCAAGCTTAAGTTCAGTTCCCTATAGGTGTGGCACTAGCTAAAATTGGCAAGTAAGTTAATATGCATCACAAGGCAATATTACAATCCATTTACAGTGGTCACAAGTCTTCCTAGGTATGTATTGTCTAAGTCTATGGCCGTCTACGCTATGGAAGGTAAGCTAGAGTGACAGGGGCTTTCTGGAGTAGAGTAATTGCTTTGCGCCCCACCCATGCCACACTCACAGTTTTGTTGGTGTCTGCTGGCTTCCTTGGGTTCCCCTGCAGACACCTGCTGACACTTCCTGGAGCCGCCTGTGTTGGAGCCGCCCTTGGCCTTGTGGGCCTTAGCCGCGGGGGCTGCCGGGCAGGGGGCTGCCCTGGAGTGTTCCTTATGACCGACCAGAGCACCAATCCAGTTGCAGGGGTGGTGCGGGAGGCGTGCCCAGGGAGTCAGGAAGCAGTGGGGCTTGCCGGGGAAAAGCAGTCGCTGAGTGTGCTGCACGTGCTTTTTAAAGCACATGTAAAACAAAGATGGGATGCTCTGGGGGGCTGGGGGCCTGGGCATACTCACCACGCCAGGGGAATTCGCAAATGGCGCGGGTGCGGCGAGCCAGCAGGGTCTTTAGGGCCTCTGTTGCTGGGTGCTTCCAGGCACCAATCTGGTTGCGGGGTTGTGCGGGAGACGGGCCCAGGGAGTCAGGAAGCAGTAGGGCTTGCCGGGGAAAAGCAGTCGCTGAGTGCGCTGCACGTGCTTTTTAAAGCACATGTAAAATAAAGATGGGATGCTCTGGGGGCCTGGGGGCCTGGGCATACTCACCACGCCAGTGGAATTCGCAAATGGCTCGGGTGCGGCGAGCCAGCAGGGTCTTAAGGGCCTCTGTTGCTGGGTGCTTCCAGGCACCAATCCGGTTGCGGGGTTGTGCGGGAGGCGGGCCCAGGGAGTCAGGAAGCAGTGGGGCTTGCCGGGGAAAAGCAGAAGCGGAGTGCGCTGCACGTGCTTTTTAAAGCACATGTAAAATAAAGATGGGATGCTCTGGGGGGCTGAAACAGGAAGATAGCAAATTCCCATTAGGATTTCATGCACAACAAAACCACCAAGGAGAATCCAAAGAAGCTATCAAATTTTATGGAATGAGAAAGTTTCACCGCCAACACGAGGTGGAAATATAGAAAAAATATTAAGATATAGAGAAGCAAAATGGATTTCTCTTTTGGACTGTTGGTACACTGGTCTCAACATGGACACGGAGCGTCAAACATACTATAGCTCTACAATAGTCAGGGCCTCTCTAAAGACCTACAATCTGTGCGTCCCCCATCAATTACTCCAAATACTGTGTATTTCACATTTCTATTTTTTCCATTTTCCTCTGCTGGATAGAGGTACTAATTTAAGCAATTCTTTAGAATAGGATTGGCGAAATAAGCCTTCAGCTAACCTTTTTGGGCCATATTAGAATATTTTCCAACACACAGATTCCTCCTCCCATTGTGCCATACAACTTAGCATTTTTTAATTCATAGAGGATTACTACGAATTCATTAATTTACTATTATGTACTCTGGATCTTGAATGCCAAATGGACAGCAATAGATTTAATTTGGCTTACCCAGTAACTTTAAAATGATCACAAGCGCATATTACAATTACGCTCTCTTACGACGCCTGTCAGAATCTGTAGAAATTGCCCAATTCAAGATGGACGCTACATGATGACATCATTAGGACGAATGAAGCGACGGCACCATTACGTTGCTTTAGACAAGGCAGCCATTTTAATTTAATTTACCTCCTGGTTGGCATGCCATCTTTCCTTCAATGTGGAAAAGCGGACCAACTACAAATTAAATAACTTTCTGGTAAGCACTTTTTCACTATTATCAAACCAAGATTTCTAGCTAGCTAATAGATCTTTCTAGAATAATCTTCAAGTAACAAATGGTAAAAAATGCTTATATGTAATTTTTTCTAAGGTTTACAACCCGTGAAATAACAATAGCTACAATCACATTGGGGCCAACTTCTCCGATCCTGCACAATGATCAGCATTAACCCTTAGTGACAATCTGTTCAAGTAAGTTGACTACTTATCATTTCACTCTATGACTCATCAATGTTAATTTATTCAATACCTTTCTTGAGCTATTAAAAATTAGCCCTTTTATATTTTTGTTTGTTATGTTTACATAGTTTAGGTATTATAATTTACAGTCCTCCTGAAGAACCACTGTAATCTCCAGCAGGGAAACATGTGTTGAGGACTTTGAGGACGTTGTTAAGCTAAAGGATCGTACTTTTTGCAAAAATATTTGAGGATACTGCCAGATCAAGTGAATCAACATTTGAGAAAATTCTCAACCTCTTTGCAATACAATAGAATGTTTATAATCAAGAACTTCGCTGGATATCACCATACAAGGATACCCATTTCTTGAAAACACAAGTTAGAAAAAATTGTCCAGTGCTGGTATAAAATACTTTTTCCTCTATGCAACATAATAGAGGGCAATGAAATGAACTTAAACCGTTAACAGCAACCTTTATGAAATACAATAGAGGACAACCAATCAAGAACTGCCTCAGTTTCTAACATCTATGCACTTAAAATTGATCTATGCATATTCACCCCTATGAACCATAATAGAGGCTGAAAATTCCTAGACATTTAATTTAAGTGAACAGCACAGAAGAAATCTCACATATATATGCACAACTATTATAAAACATTAAATTTGTTTTTCAAATAAATATACTACAGGCGCAATTTCCTTGATCACCATTTTTTCATTGTTTTTTGTGAAGTGCGCTGATGTTTGCGCTTGTGATGGCTGGGGGACCGGTCTGGTTGCCTTGCCTTCCGATACTGGAAGCCCCTGAACCCACCGAAGTTCCTTCCCCTGTCCGGGGTTAGGCTCTGGCTGAATAGCCTGGGCACCAGCTTTGCCAGAATGGCCAGTGATTTGGCTGTTTACAAACTATTTTATTTTTGTCTAGTTCCTTGTCTGTGGATGAGTGGAAGAGAGTGTCCCTTCAAATGACAGGTCCAGGATATAGTCTTGTACATCCATGTTGAACTTTGTGGCTCTAAGCCATGCTGTTCTTCTCATATGTGTAGCTACTCATATGGCTCTGCCAGCCATGTCGATATGCCCTTCAGTGAATTCCAGAATATCCTGGACCACAATTTTGGTTTCTGCTAGACCTGCCTTAAATTAAGCCTGTTTGTGCACATGGATGGCTGGTAGGAAGTTCGAGATCTCCCTCCATAGCCTTTGGTTTGCTGCAGCTAACATGGCATCTGCATTTGCCTGTTGCAAATGGAGAGCAGCATTTGAAACAATCTTTTCCTCCTTGCCCAACAAGGCTGAGGTCGATGTGGAGGACTGGGGTTTCGCATACATGGACGCGCTGCTATTACTGATGAATGTGGCTGTGGGTGCACAGACAAGAGCAGGAATCTGTCATGATCTCTGCTTCCAAAAGGTCAGGGTTTTCCCAACTCCCTTGGAAGCAGATCCATAACCCAGGTTCCGAGTGCCAACCAGTCCCAATTGGGACCTTTTGGACCCAGTCCTGGCGCCAGTGGCACCAGGCTCATAAATATGCCCAGTCCCAGCGCTGGAAGCGCCGGGCTCATAATGCTTGGGTGGACTTACCTGCAGCAGACCATGCTGCTTACTTGCCTGCCAGTTGAGCCTCTGATCCTCTTCTGTTTGGAACTACTTTTCCTGTTGGGTGGGGCAGGAGCCACTCCCTAGATTCAGAACACTGGAACTCTTCTGGAAAGCAGGAACTCTTTTCTTACCTAGGCGTGGCTGTGGAAGGAGACACCTAAGCACTACAGGAGGCTATTTAAACCACACCCGATGGATGAATCTTGCTTTGCGTTATTCTGCATCCTCTGCAGCAGAAAGCTCATCGTGTCTTCTGCATCTGATCCTGGGCCTAAGGAAAAAGGCTTACCATCCTGAATCCAGTCTTCAGCAACACCTATAAAGACAAGAAAGAACAGGTTAGCATTACGGTCTTCAGTGACAGCTCTTCACTTACCTGGTCCATCGGCTGTCACCAACGCCTCGCGCTGCATTCCGGCATCTGAAAGACAAAGGCTTACCTACTCTTCGTGCGCTCCGGAGGTCTTCACACTGCATTCCGGCATCTGAAAGACAAAAGCTTACCAACTCTTTGCACGCTCCGGAGGCCTTCGGCGCTGCATCCCGCATCTGAAAGACAAAACAAGGTGCGTTTAAAGACATTGGGGAACTTTAATACTCACGTGCCATTACTCCTTTCCACATCTAACCCAGTGGGTATTCCGGCACCCTGCAGCCGCTCCGAACTTGTACCTGCAAAATAAAAAGACAGTTAGAGCGCATCGTGAAGCAGGCAACAAGCGCTTACTTACGTGCTTCCAGGCGCTTCTATTCATCACACGGGCTCCATCTTCAACTAACTTCAGCCCGTCATCCGCCATCGCCGGAACCCTGCAAAACAAGAAACATCATTACTAAAGACTTTAAAGACATTAGAATTACTCGAAACTTACCGTTCGTGCAGTAAACGACGGACAGCAGTCCTCTGAAGTCAAGAGGCCTGCTCCCCTTATCCAGTGAAGAAACTGGTTACAGCACCCTGCCCCGAGGCAGATGGAGAGCACGGCGTTCACTTACCTAAGGTGAGAGCGTTAACCTTTGAGGTTCTACAGGAGAAGAGAAAGGGAAGAAGAGAGAGACATTCAATAACCCAGTTCCTTAATCCCATATTTTCTATCTGCAGACATCTTACCCTTCGAGTCAGACATACAGTGCACAGAGGTCCAGCCCAAAGAGCCAGCCGTGTGTTACACATCACCTTTGAAGATACGGTATACGCCCAGTCAAGACCGGCGCCTCTACGGGAATCAGGTGAGCGTTACAGAACGCAAAGCCTACCACAAAACTCCCGTCCAGGCGCTATGGAAACCTCGGATACCGACCAGCTAGCCCAGTTACTTGGGGAACTAAGGGCAGAAGTGCATGCAGCCCGTCAGGAAACGAACGCTCTAAGAAGGGAACTGATTATTTCCAAGGAGCGAACAGATGATCTCGCTAGACAATTGCTACAGTCACAAGCCGGACAGATCCCGTTACCCGCATCTGGGGGAAATCTTCCTTCTACATCCTCTATGAATCCAGTGCAGATCAACGTACCTGGGAATGTACCTCTGGCTCCGCCCGAACGATTTTCTGGTGACCCAAAGAGGTTTGCAGTATTTATCAATCAGTGCCGGTTGCATTTCTTATGCCGGCCAGCAGCCTTTCCAACTGATCAAGCTAAAGTAGCTTTCGTGCTTTCGTACCTTAGTGGCAATGCGGCAGACTGGTCGATCCCTCTAGTAAATCAAGATGATCCGGTCCTCCATGATTTTCAAGCTTTTCTGCTCAGTATGGAAAAACTGTTCGCAAGACATTCATAGGGGCAGGCCTTGGACAATGAGCTTCTTTCGTTGGGACAAGGTAATCAAGACCTTTTGGCTTATATTGCGTCTTTCAACAGACTGATAGTGGAAACTCAATGGCCTGAGGACAAAAGGATTACGCTGTTTTATAGAGGTCTACGTGGAGAGCTCAAAGATGTGTTAGCCCAAGTAGTGAATCCCCCACAAGATTGTTCGGACTATATAGACTTAGTCGTTCAAATAGATCACAGACTGCAGAACAGGAAGGCCGATCGTTCCAAGTTTGATGCTCGAGTATTTTCCAAACCGCCAACTCCTTCCAAAGGAGTAGACTCCGGGGAACCCATGCAAATAGGGGGTCTGAAAGGTCCTCTAACACAAAAGGAGCGGGAAAGGAGAAAACAGTTGCAATTATGCCTCTATTGCGGAAACTCAGGGCACTTTCTTCGAGACTGTCCGGTGAAACCTGCCAAGAAGGCAGTAGGAGCTGCAGTTACCAAAGTTACAAACTCTGAGCAGGGAAACGACCTCGCCCGACAAGAATAGAGGTCCTCTTGCCGAGCGTGAAAACCAGTTCCGTGACCTCGCATTTCGTGATACCTATGGTCCTCATTAGCCCTGATAATCCGGATCGATTACATGCAATTGAAGCTTACGTCGACAGCGGTGCCATCGGCAATTATGTGGATCATGAAATGGTTTTGAGGATGAATCTAACACTTTGTCCCAAGGCTGTAAAGGACGTCATTACTACGGTGGATGGTACGGAGATAGCCTCCGGGCCAGTAACGCATACCACTCAAGAGGTGACGCTAGTAAGTCAAGATGGACACCATGAGAAGATCGTGTTCGATGTGATCAAGGCCCCTCAGTTTCAGATTATTCTAGGAATACCTTGGTTAGAGAAACACAATCCTCTGATCGATTGGCGAGCAAGAACGGTCCAGTTTCCAGAATGTGTCTCTACTTGTCACCCTCCACCTGGTGTTGCACTGGCAGCAATTTCTTCAGAGACTCCCCAGTTACCTCCCGAATACCTAGAATACCAAGATGTTTTCCGGAAGGATCAGGCTAACTCTCTACCTCCTCATAGGTCTTATGACTGCCAGATAGACCTGATACCTGGATCTACTCCTCCTTGTAGTAGAATTTATGCCCTCACCGAGCCTGAGAACCTTCACCTTCGACAATACCTGGATCAATACCTGGCAAATGGGTTTATTCGTCCTTCCAAGTCCCCTGCTTCTTCAGCTTTGTTCTTCGTTCCAAAAAAGGAAGGAGACCTTAGAACTTGTATAGATTATCGCTCCCTGAACCAGATCACCGTTAAGAATAGATATCCGTTACCTTTGATCCCTGAACTCCTGGACCAAGTCAGAAAAGCATGCATATATACAAAGCTGGATCTTAGAGGAGCTTACCACTTGGTACGAGTAAAAGAGGGCGATGAATGGAAGACGGCCTTCCGCACCAAGTATGGGCTATTTGAATATCAGGTCATGCCCTTCGGACTTTGCAATGCCCCGGCCGCCTTTCAATATTTTATGAACGATGTCCTCAGAGAGCTCATAGATGTGTGTGTTGTTGTTTACATTGACGACATCCTCGTTTATTCTTCATCGGAATCTGAACATCGGAAACACGTGAAAATGGTCCTCGAAAGATTGCGTCAACACAAACTTTTCGCTAAGTTGGAAAAATGTGTTTTCAACGTGACTGAAGTTGAATTCTTGGGATTCATATTATCACCTGGCGGAGTGCGTATGGATTCAAAGAAGGTCGATGCAGTTCTCAAATGGCCATCACCATCCTCCGTAAAAGGTGTGCAAAGCATGTTAGGCTTCGCTAACTTTTACCGCAGGTTTATCTCGAATAGTCCAGCCCATCACTGCCTTGTTAAAGAAAAACAAACGTTTTGAATGGTCTACCGAGGCGGAACAAGCTTTCCAGGATTTGAAGACTAAATTTATCTCTGCACCAATCTTAAAACACCCTCGCCCCGAACTCCCCTACATCGTGGAAACTGATGCTTCAAGCCTTGCTATGGGGGCAGTTCTATCACAAAAGGACCCGGTAACCAATCAGTTGCATCCCGTGGCATTTTGGTCCCGCAAATTCTCGCCTCCTGAAATCAATTACACGATTACTGACAAGGAACTTCTGGCTATCAAGTCTGCCTTTAAGGCTTGGCGGCATTATCTGCTGGGGGCCCGACACACCGTTACTGTGATTACGGATCACCGAAACCTGCAATATTTGAAAACTGCAAAAGCCCAATCCTCTAGACAACTCCGTTGGGCATTATTCTTTGCCGAGTTTGACTTCATAATTACCTATCGACCTGGTACAAAGAACGGTAAAGCTGATGCCCTTTCTCGGATGGGAGTGGAAGAACACTTGATCAACCCTAAACCTGTACCAATCATTCCCAAACAAAGAATTCTGGGTGTAATCGCCACAGAATCCATAGAGGAAGTTAAGGATAAAGCCAGGCAACTTGTAACTCCAGCAGACATACAGAATTGGCATCTGCAGGGAAAGGACTTTGCAGTAAAGGACAACTTATTGTATTTCCAAGAACGATTATACCTACCCAGCACAGATTTACAGAAAAAAGTAATCTCTTGTTATCACGATTCTTTAATGGAAGGACATCCCGGTATGGCCAAGACCTCAGAAAAGATCAAGCGCTACTTCTGGTGGCCGTCTTGGAAAAAAGATATCAGAGACTTTATAATGTCCTGTGGAGTATGCGCCCAAAACAAGAGTCAAAAGGAAAGACCAGCAGGCCTCTTACGCCCTATTGACATCCCACCTCGCCCTTGGCATACGCTTTCTCTGGACTTCATCACCGATCTACCTCCATGCTCCGGATACAATACGGTTCTAGTAATCGTGGACTTATTCTCCAAGATGGCGCATTTCATTCCGCTCAAAGGCTTGCCAACAGCAGCAACTCTGGCCCGAGAATTTCTCGAAAACATCGTCCGACTGCACGGTTTTCCTTCGCTTCTAATTTCGGATCGAGGTAGTCAATTTATTTCTCATTTTTGGCGAAGTTGCTGTCGGTCGGCTCAAATTGATGTGAGACTATCGACCAGTCACCACCCTCAGACCGACGGACAAACCGAGAGGACCAATCAAACTCTGGAACAGTATTTACGCTGCATGCTGCAACAAACTGAAAAAACTTGGAAAGATATCCTTTGGATAGCCGAATATGCCTACAATAACTCTGTCCATTCGGGAACTGGGAAAACCCCGTTTTTTCTTTTGTACGGCAGTCACCCTCGAACCTCGGAGTTGGATCCCCTCCAAGATCTTGAAACACCAGCAGTAGACTACCTGCATTCTACAATCACCCAAGCCTTTAAGGAAGCTGTTTCTCACCTTCAAAGGGCTAAAGAACAATACAAGAAAGGAGCAGATCAACATCGGAAGGAAGCCCCTCAATATCAAGTAGGGGATCAAGTCTGGTTATCCACCAAATATCTACCTCTAAAAGGGCCACGCACATTCAACCCAAGATACCTTGGTCCCTATTCCATCACTACCATAGTAAACCCAGTAGCGGTCAAGTTGGACTTGCCCCCGCACATGAAGATACATCCGGTCTTCCACGTCTCTCTATTAAAACCCGTGCAACCTCAAACCCGACTAACTAAATCTCCAAAACCTATCCTAGTTGATGGAGAACTCGAGTTTGAAGTCAAAAGCATTCTGGACTCCAAGATCTCCAAATCTAAACTATTTTACCTAATTGACTGGAAAGGCTACGGCCCCCAAGAGAGATCCTGGGAACCTGCTGAATATGTCCACGCTCCTCGCCTAATCAAAAGATTTCACCGAACATTTCCTGACAAGCCAAAACCCCCGGAGAAGCCCGGTTTGGGAGGGGCCTTGAGGGGGGGTACTGTCATGATCTCTGCTTCCAAAAGGTCAGGGTTTTCCCAACTCCCTTGGAAGCAGATCCATAACCCAGGTTCCGAGTGCCAACCAGTCCCAATTGGGACCTTTTGGACCCAGTCCTGGCGCCAGTGGCACCAGGCTCATAAATATGCCCAGTCCCAGCGCTGGAAGCGCCGGGCTCATAATGCTTGGGTGGACTTACCTGCAGCAGACCATGCTGCTTACTTGCCTGCCAGTTGAGCCTCTGATCCTCTTCTGTTTGGAACTTCTTTTCCTGTTGGGTGGGGCAGGAGCCACTCCCTAGATTCAGAACACTGGAACTCTTCTGGAAAGCAGGAACTCTTTTCTTACCTAGGCGTGGCTGTGGAAGGAGACACCTAAGCACTACAGGAGGCTATTTAAACCACACCCGATGGATGAATCTTGCTTTGCGTTATTCTGCATCCTCTGCAGCAGAACGCTCATCGTGTCTTCTGCATCTGATCCTGGGCCTAAGGAAAAAGGCTTACCATCCTGAATCCAGTCTTCAGCAACACCTATAAAGACAAGAAAGAACAGGTTAGCATTACGGTCTTCAGTGACAGCTCTTCACTTACCTGGTCCATCGGCTGTCACCAACGCCTCGCGCTGCATTCCGGCATCTGAAAGACAAAGGCTTACCTACTCTTCGTGCGCTCCGGAGGTCTTCACACTGCATTCCGGCATCTGAAAGACAAAAGCTTACCAACTCTTCGCACGCTCCGGAGGCCTTCGGCGCTGCATCCCGCATCTGAAAGGCAAAACAAGGTGCGTTTAAAGACATTGGGGAACTTTAATACTCACGTGCCATTACTCCTTTCCACATCTAACCCAGTGGGTATTCCGGCACCCTGCAGCCGCTCCGAACTTGTACCTGCAAAATAAAAAGACAGTTAGAGCGCATCATGAAGCAGGCAACAAGCGCTTACTTACGTGCTTCCAGGCGCTTCTATTCATCACACGGGCTCCATCTTCAACTCACTTCAGCCCGTCATCCGCCATCGCCGGAACCCTGCAAAACAAGAAACATCATTACTAAAGACTTTAAAGACATTAGAATTACTCGAAACTTACCGTTCGTGCAGTAAACGACGGACAGCAGTCCTCTGAAGTCAAGAGACCTGCTCCCCTTATCCAGTGAAGAAACTGGTTACAGCACCCTGCCCCGAGGCAGATGGAGAGCACGGCGTTCACTTACCTAAGGTGAGAGCGTTAACCTTTGGGGTTCTACAGGAGAAGAGAAAGGGAAGAAGAGAGAGACATTCAATAACCCAGTTCCTTAATCCCATATTTTCTATCTGCAGACATCTTACCCTTCAAGTCAGACATACAGTGCACAGAGGTCCAGCCCAAAGAGCCAGCCGTGTGTTACACATCACCTTTGAAGATACGGTACACGCCCAGTCAAGACCGGCGCCTCTACGGGAATCAGGTGAGCGTTACAGAATCCCCCTCAACCTGCCTGTACTTTGCCTCCAGTCTCCTGTTGGTGGGTTGTGTTGAGTGAGGCTTCGTCCAACCCTTTTTTGCTAGGGCTTTAACTTCCTTCTAAAATGGCATGCCTGACCTAGAGGCCGATTTTACAGTGAGAGTCTCTGCTGTGGAATGCCTATATACCATGTCATGGAAGGCCCTGGCCGATGACAAGGTGTCAGGGTCCTCCTTCTCCTTGGTATCCATCTGGGCCAAGACGCCCGAGGCGGTCGGGTCCACAGGCAGTATTGTCTGAGGTATTGGAGTAGGGTGGAGTCCGGTGTAGCCAGAAGCACCACTATGTTAGACTGCACAGGTACCTGTAACGGTGCAGGAGGAGACTCCACTGCACCGGTAGGGGTGGCTTGCTGCCACTGAACTGGGGCCTGGGATAGCACTGGAGCCAGTGGAAGCATGTCCTTTATGATGCCCCTGAGAATGGTGCCCATCTGCAGGGATTTCATGAGCCTGAGGATTTTGTCAAAGAACCCATTCTCACAGGTGCGCACTCCTGTGCTGTGGGAATGGTTGGCGTGGATGGATGCACCCTTGCCGCGTCCTGTCCACTCTGCACATAGTAGGGCTCTGTGTAGCGTTCCTGTCCCGCGAGTATGCCATGCACCAGGAAACCTGAGGGGTAACCATGGGGACAAATTCCCCCTAGAAGAGGGCTCTGTGCCTTGACGCCCTTCCGTCTGACGCACAGGTTCACATGCCGCCATTTTGTCTGGCTGTGCCGCCATTTTGTCCTGCCCCAATATGCCTGGTATCGTATTAGGCCTAGCCTCCCATTGCGTACTGCTACAAACAGATTTGTGCTTTTTCCGCACCCCATGCTCCTCCCTGGTAGGCTGTGCGCCCTCGGTCCGAGGACCGGTAGTGCCGCCACGTACAGGCGTCCCAATGGACATGGGCCCGGTATTAGGGCAGAGCCTCTCAGGAGATTTCCCAGTGACAGAAACCACAGGCCCCTCAGCAATGGTATCGGTAGGGCCAGAGAAACCCTCAGCAGCGAGGCCGGTAGCTCTATGATCCTCGGTACCCGAGCTGGGGACAAGGCTGTAAAGACTGGAGGTGGGTTTCTGTACTACTGCCCTCTATATGGCAGATAAGAAGATACAAAGCACCCCAGACAAGATTCTCTATGCAGTAGCAATGGACGAGCAATCAAGGCTTAAGCTTTCAGGAGGTGATGCAGCCTGGTTCTTAAGTACAGTGTAGTCCCCAAGCCACTACACAGGAATGTCCACACACTATGTTATGTGACAACACAGTTCTTTATATAAATAAGGTTCAAAATATATGCACAATCAATAACATACTTTGTAATCAGGCAATTCTAATATGGTAAATATGTACAATGTCTATGTGGTACCACAGTTAACTCTTGACTCCTTTAAAAATGCACCAGCTGCTGACAGCCTCAAGGGCATACAAATCCAATGGTAAAGTGAATCAACAATAGACATAGGGAGGAAGACAAGTTGGGTTAAACAATAGCAGAATACTGGGTCCCCACCACCAGACACAGTTCTGTATGAGGATCCCCCCACCTGGGCAACCTGTAAATACAGTGTATCAATAAGCCTAGTCCATATATGTTGAAAATAATTTTGTTTCCTGCAGAAGCCACTGGACGTCGAGATTCCTACGAAGAAATGTGAACACTGTTTTCAGGGGAGAAGCTTCGCCTTTCGCGCTGCTCGTCGACGATCGTCGATGATCGGTCGTGGATGTCCTGTGAAGATGAGGCATGCGGTGCACCTTGATAAAAAGAGTTTGTTGCTTCAAAGCAGATTGATGAAGAACGTAATCCCAGCAAGGGTGTCAGGTCATCGGCCTTGGCGTTGACGATCAGGACTCGACTACGGGTGGCCTTCAGATCTTCGTCGGCGTCTTTGAAGACTTTGGGTGGCGGGAAACCCACCGGTGGATTTTCCTCGGTCTTTAACTACCTTGACTTTCTCTGGCAGGACAAATCGGTCAACGGTGATGGCAATGGAGTCCTTCTTTCAAATGTTTAGGCAATGGAGCACTGTGGCTCCAGTCGACGAGGTTACAGCGGTCCTCCGAACCTCAGTCGACTGTGATGGTCATCGACGGCCTCAACGTCCTGGTGCTTTACTTGAGAATTTCTCGGCGGACCCCGTCTTCGGGCGACAGCTGTTTGGGACTGACTTCAAGGGCGCATTGACGAAGACCAGCTTCTGCACATTGTTCCCATATAGCTCGGGGAGAGGTCTCCTAAACAGGTCCTTTCTTGGTGATCCAAGACTGACACGACTTGACAGACATGACAGCTTTCAGATTTCGACGACGGCAAGCAGCAGCAAAACCTTCTTCTTCCACCTGGGCTTCAAGGTAAAGCACCACACCAAGTTTCGAATACAGCTTTTGAAACAATTCTGGTAAGTGAGAGGTCCCCAGATATACTGTTCTGTCTATCATTCACACTGCTGAGCCAGGCTCAGGCAGCCAATCATTCAGAAGGGCATTCAGGCAGCCAATCAAGCACCCAGCCTTTCAGCAAACTGCATTCATACTAGTTTCAGGCAGGGTTGTCTCATTCATGTGTCACAATCCAGAAACCAGACACCCATAACATGAAATGTATATTGGTCATACACTCCATTCACCCAGGTCCCACCCGTACCCACAACATACAGTCATTGGGAAAGCTCCAGCCAGTCTAGCCTGGATTTCCCCACAATACCATATATGGAACTTCCACCCAACAGCCAGTCAGGGGAAGAGACATGGTCAGGGCTTTGCAGGACTTTGGGAAAACAAGGTAACAGGTAATAGAAACCAAGAAGCCACATGGACCACCTTTTCTCCTAAAAGGAATCAACTGACTCCTATGGCAAGGTCTGTGTATCCCAAAATGGAGGACACTCAGAGCACCTTTCAAATTCAGCATGCATGGAGCTGCCACCAGCCCATACCCTGCTCTGTGGGCCACACACAGGTGTCCAAAAAGATACACTAGGCGTACAGGGTTGAACCCCCACCCATGGGCGCCATAAGGGTATCCCAAGGGTGTGCTCACCACAACCAAAAAGAGTAAGAGCTGCACTGCCAGGGGTCCCATGTGGACTCCTGTGCAGAAAACAACACAGAACACACATGATAAGGGAGTACAGGACAAGAACATTGAGGCCTGTCCCTCCAATGCATTTCCTGTTACACAAGAAAGTATGGTAGCCCCTGAAGTGTCAGTGTGGATTCAGGACAATATATAACAAATAGAAGGGTCCACACTGTGGTCAGTCTGAGTTAATGTCCTAATTTTACTTTTCTTCGACAAAAAATATTCTGTGCTCATATACAGAGTCACAGGTAAGAAATACCAGAGATATGTCTGAAAACAATTGACAATTTATTAGTGATAAAACAAAATATTCACAAAATAGAAAAAACAAATCTTAATAATGAATTATTCAAACAGAAAAGAAATACATTTTTTGGACATAAAGGACCAATTCAATGACGTTGTTACATTGAGCAATAAATACCAAAGAAACAAAGAAAAAATAGAAGAACAAGTACAGTTAAAATGATAATAGACAAGAACAAATCCAATTGTTACTCTAAAGTGGACTCAATAACTAGTCATAAACTTTAGTAGAGATATTTATTCCTAGAGGGTTCACTAGTTGTGTGTCATGATCAATGTATGATCATGTTTTGTGATCTACCAACGTGCAAGTTTTTAAGCAGAATAGTTTGTATCAGTGCTGCTGATCATAATATTCAAATGGATGAGTACTGAAGGCACGTTTCGGCTGTTGCCACTATAGTGGGCATTGATTCAAATCCTTCCTCAGGGCAAGACAGACCGCAAAAGAGTCCTGGTGGGTGAAGTTATTTTCTTCTTTTTTAACACCAGTCTGGAGAAAATTCTGACAGTTTGGGATGTAGGCTTCAAGGGAACGATTCTTATCTTGAAGTCTTCCACTGTATTTTCCGATCTCCTCAAGTGAGAGCGAGGTTGAATACCGAGTGATATTGTTGGGTCGGGAAACTAGAGGAAAAATCCCCACGGTCATGAAATAAACAGGATCGCCGTGCGCGATGCAACACACGCTGCAGGAGCCAGCTAGTTGAAAGCTTTTTCCAAAGTCTTGCGGTCAGGGATTGCGGAAGAGCCGCTCAATCTGGTGTCTGTGTGAACTGGTGTCCAATGCATTTTCAGCATCACAAGGGCCTTCCTGGCCCCTCACACACAGCTGTTTCCTGGGAAAGGAATCACCCTTGCAGGGTGCTTTGTTAAAGAAAACACTCACCTTTGCCTTCCTGTGAACGTACTTCTTTATGTGCTCCACGGGAGACCTGGAGAACAGCTCCCTCCACCTGGCAAGCCAGTTCTTAAGGGACTGGGGAGTAAGGGTATTGTACGCCGAGCAGCTGTTCCAGCTGTGGCCTTCTCCCAGGCATCAGAGTCAGAGTGAATGCGGATCCAATGTGGGAAAGGGTCCCTCACCGGAAGGGCACTAACTAAAGCCTGCCTTGGCCGACATGCGCCGGGGAGGGTCAAAGGGCAAGAGGCCGTGAGACTGCTACAAAAAAAGTGTTATTAGTAATTTGGGACAAAGGTCCCTGGGGTAACTAGAAAAAAGACGTGGAATTACAATGAAAAAGGGCCTCAACCACAGCTCCGGAGAAGTAGGTCTGCCCTCGTCGACGCTGAAAAGAGGACTGAGGTGTGGTACCAGAGCGCAGAGTCAAGGGAGCGTGTGCTCCCAGGGACATGCCCCCACGTGCATACATTTAAAGGGGTATAGACATTTTTTCTGGTGGGACGCCCATGCAGTATGGAGGAAAGGGTAAGGCCTAGAATTTCAGAGCCAAACAGTTCAATAAAGTACACCTAGATTTGACTTTCTTAGATAGCGGACAGGTCAATGAAGCACACTTAGATTTGACTCTCTTGGATAGCGGGAAAAAGGCCTAGACTTTCAGCGCAAAACAGTTCAATGAAGTACACCTAGATTTTACTTTCCTGGATAACTAGAGTTTCAGACCAAAACAGTTCAATGAGACATGCCTAGACTCGGGTTTTGTGGACAGATACACAAGGGTCACATCAGATTAACGTAAACTGTGGTGGACGTGTTGCGGGAATGTAATATTAGGGGTAACCTGCATGATAGAGGTGATATGTAATAGGCTGGTGGGCTCTTTCAGTTTAAGGACGGTAGTGATCGATTCCCCCTGCTGGTAACTTTCCTACCCTGTCAGTTGCTGCTGGTTGATGGCTGCAGGCTTCCTGCTTCCCCGACTGACTCCGGCAGACACAATCTGGAGCTGCTTCTGTGAGAGCTGACCTCTGCCTTGGGACCTTTAGCCGAAGGGGCTGCCCTGAGGGGATGTCCTAAATTGGTCAAAGGCCCTATCAGAGGAGGGGCTGGATGAGAGGCGGGAGGACAACAAGGTAGCCAGCAAGGGACACACGAGCAGCGCACATAGTGCATATACAATTAAATCAGCCAAATATCTGAGGAGCTAACCTGGGGGGACGGGATGTCTCACCTCTGCGCCATGGTGTTAAAGATGGCGTTGGAAGAGGTGGCAAACCTAGGACTAGGTCCTTGTTCAAATTGGTTTAGCTAATAGGGCGAGGGGGCAGGATGGGAGGCCAGAGGACACCAAGGAAGCCGGCAAGGGGCACATGACCAGCGCACAAAGCGCTTATGAAATTTAAGTTTGCCAAATACTGGGTAAATCAGCCAAATATCACAGAAGCTGACCTGGGGAGACGGGATGATTTTCCGCTGCGACATGGAGCTAAAGAATGGTGTCGGAAGAGGTGACGAATGCAGGACTAGGTCCTCCTTCGAGATGGGTTAGTCAATAGTGGGAGGTGGCGGGATGGGGAGGCGGGAGGACAACAAGGAAGCCGGCAAGGGGCACAGGAGCAGCGCACACAGTGCTTCTACAATTAAAATTAGCCAAATACTGGGTAAATCGGCCAAATATCACAGGAGCAGACCTGGGAGGATGGGATGCCTCACCTCTATGTCATGGAGCTAAAGAATGGCATTGGAAGAGGTGGCAAATGCAGGACTAGGTCCTCGTTTGAGTTGCAGATGATTTAGCCAATAGGGGGAGGTGGCGGGATAGGATGCAGGAGGACAACAAGGAAGACGGTAAGGGGCACACGAGCAGCACACACAGCGCTTATACAATTAAAATTAGCCAAATACTGGGCAAATCAGCCAAATATCACAGGAGCTGACTTGGGGGGACGGGATGCCTCACCTCTGATTTGAAAAAAATCAGTATGCAGTGCTTTGGATGTTTATCTGCATTAAATTCAGCATGCATACTGATCTGTGCTGGAGTGTTTACATTTTAATACACACAATCCTTTAAACAAATGTTAAAGTAGTTCTAGTCTCCCTTTTCCTTAGATTTAGCTTATTGTATATTTTAAGCCACGCCACTTGCTGAGGTTGCTCCAGCAGTGAATAACACGTATGCCGGGTTTACCATACAACTCCATGTCAGATGTACAACGTTTTTTTAGATTACTGAGGTCAATAATTCAAGGCGTGGAGAGTAGTAAAGTCCAGGAAGTCGGTATGAAACATCAGATATATTTAAACTGGGAGCCATATGCAGTTTCTTTTATTTTTATGATGTGTATTTTGTAATACTGATAATACAATAATCTGAAATTCGAATCTCTTTTGTAGAATATGTGGGCAGAGTTGGATGCACATGCTCTAGATAGTATAGGCATCATTGCAGAAACCAGAGGCGTGGTGCTGCAGGTAATCGTTCATCAACATGCACCCTCAAGCAAAACAGACCCATGACAAACTCAGATGTAATCTCGGTAACCTTTTTTTGATATATATAGAGCTTTACCTAGTTCGCTAATGTCAGAAGGTAGGTTGGCATCTCCGACGCTGTGAAAGACATTGCTAAAGTATACGCCTGCCGTAAATAATTCTACAAGTTGAGTTATTATTACAGGTTTTTACGTGATGAATTATATCCATGAGAGATGCAACATTTTGTCACAAAATGGCCCAGAATTATGGTTGGTTACCGGCTCTTATATGCCATTCTCGCAAGCCAACTTTTTTGCCCTAAATAGCAACGCATCTGGGATTTCCGTGGGGCCATGTCTGACTGGTTCGTTAGCATCATGCAAAATGTTGTTTGTGCAATCAATTAAAGTTGTTGGCTAACTACATAGCACACAACTTTCAGTACTCGTAAAAAGGCAATAACTTAAGTAAGAGCACACCAAATAACTTTTCAAATGTGATTAATTAAATTAGAATTTTGTATTGTTCGTTCCAAAAGGCAGCAGAGTACAGCAGTGCAACAAGCCAACTTGTTTGCCCTAAATAGGAAGGCATCTGGGATTTCCGTGGGGCCATGCCTGACTGGTTCGTTAGCATCATGCAAAATGTTGTTTGTGCAATCATTTAAAGTTGTTAGCTAACTACACAGCACACAACTTTCAGTCCTCGTAAAAAGGCAATAACTTAAGTAAGAGCACACCAAATAACTTTTCAAATGTGATCGTGAATATTTAAATTATAATTTTGTATTGTTCATTCCAAAAGGCAGCACAGTACAGCAGTGCACTCGAACCTTTGACAGACACCACAAAACTAGCATGCTTCCTCTCGAAGGGGAAATGGGCCCGCTTGGCATCTGGAACCGACTTTGACGTTGAATTGGGAAGTTGTGTCATGGAAGGTTTCCACAGAAATATGAACAGTGAAGCTTGTTGTGTGTGTTGGTGTGTGCATGAGCCATTTATTTGATGCCCTTGGCACCATGAACTGAGAAGTGCGTACATGAAACTCGTGCGTGCAATTCATTGCTGCATAGGTTGCACTTGTCTATGCCTTCCAAATCACTGAACATTACCTTTATAACCATCAATGGCCATGAAGGATATTGGAATACACACCTGCAGTGAATAATGATCGGTCCTGCATGAGAAGGATTTGTTGTTTTTACTTTTTTAAGGAACTTCAGCATTCCAATAGGTGTGAATGGCACGCCAAAGTCAGGCCAACTTGTGAAGTGAAGCTGCGTGATCAGTCTTGGAGCTTTGCAACCATCATGCACCTGCAAAGAACATAAAAAGAGAAATAAGTATTCATTTTCTGACTAAGCAGGCCCTGAACAGGAAGCTAATTCCCTCCATAAATTATAGGTATTTTAGCATCCCAACAAATGACACAGCAGAAACTTGTTATCACAGACTTACGACAAAGTTACGATAAACAATAAAAAAACAAATTAAGCAGGAGCTTCAACTGTTACCAATGCATTTGAATCATTCAGAGCTTTTAATCCCTACTCCATCATACATTTGTTTTTCGAGTCGCAGTTCCCATACGATTTTTCAAATTGTTCTGCCCTTGACTCTCTCTATAACCTAGCATTGCTTTAAGGTCAGTAGCTTTAATATCAAACACATGTATTGTAACTACCACAGTATCTTTCCCCAACCTCGTATTTTTCGATTATTCCTGAACTTCTTTGAGACTGCACCTCCACATTAGGCAAAGTGTTTCACTCTAGCCCTTTCTTTTTTTCCCCTCACCCCTCTCTTCATGCCCTCTCTTAAATTAAAATCTGTCTTTGCAGGTCAAACCACACACACACACACACACACACACACCCCTTGCTTTTTTTCTTTGAATCCTTGACCCGCTTACAACCAACTCTCTTTGTCTCTCTTATTCTAATTCTCATCTTTCACCCATTCAATCTAGTTGTTTGCTCTCACATCACTCCACTGAATGTTCTAGTGCTTCCTCTTAACTGGTTGGTTGTGTTTAACATGGGTGATCATGCTATATTACATTTCTATCTTTTTCTGTTTGAAGGCTTTGATTTTTGGGGGACTCTTCCATCTCTCTTTCTGTTCCTATTTGGAATACTATGCTGGCACATTTTCTTCCCGTTTACTGCAATGTCCCCAAGATTCAGTTTAGTTCTCTCCTTCTCTATTTACAAAACATTCTCCTTTCATCCATTACCACACATTTTGCCTATCTTGCCACGGAAATGTGGCCAATTGCTAAATGTTGTTTTCTTGCTCCTCTTTCAATGGTGAACTTCATACAGCCATTTCAACTCTCTTCTATCAAGAGCTTTTCTACTCTCTTAATCTTAATTGTACTATAACTGAAACTTAATTTTTAGCTGCTTACTCACATAACGCCTGTGATTCACCAGTCCCTATTCTCGTTCATGTACTGCCTTTTACCATGTCAAGTCAAATTGCGTTTCTTGTCTGGATTTGCAGATAACAGCTTCACAATAACAACATTACATGCCCACTTTAGCCCCTCTACACTATCATATTCCTTCAGTCAGACACATGCACCTAGTTGCCACCATTTGTTATTAATATAGTACAGTTGATTAGAAATGAAGCTTTTATTCATTATCAACAGAAAAATGCAACACAATCAGAATAATTACAACTCTATGAATTCCAATAGCCACAAACATTGTAAAATAAACCTGCAATAGGCACCAGTCATAATTTACTTCCATACTCAGAACCAGTGCAAATATCTGCTCCAAGATTATAACATCTCTCCGATCTATTCTATATGCTGTACAATCCATCAATACATTCCTATTATATTCACTTTGATCAGGCTTTATAGAAAATCTACAAATTCTTGATGATTGAAGAGTGGCACTCCATGCACTGGCAATTCCCCCTGATAACTTGTCAAACCTAAAGCAAATGCATTCCATTCTGTAACAACGGCACAGAAAACTACCAATGTATTCGGGCCTACATGCAAAAACCAGTGCATAAGAAACATAATCCTTGGCATGCATTTTAGTCCTTGACTTCAGCTTTAGCTTTGGATGGTGTCATACATATCTTCTAATGCTAAACCATCTATATTAAATGCTCCTAATACATCTATGAAATTATTTTCGAATTTGTACTGCCTTGCCTTTCATGCTTTTATGCAAGCATTGACAGTCAAATGTATTCCATAAACATTCACAGAGGTAAACCCAGTGCTATCTTACAGCACCCACCCTCAAATTTCCCCAAGCACATATCACAGCCGAATGCCCTTAATTGCGAGCCATAGAGTATAGTTGTTTCCACCTTCAACTTGAGAGCGGAGATAAGTGTTGTTAAGTTGTAGCCATCATGTTGCAAATGTGATCGATTCAGGGCCTGCATCAACTGTTTGGCTTTAAATTAAGTAGCCTCTAAATGACTGGTCCAAATTAGAGTGTTGTGTAGATATACACCAAGATATTTTTAGGTGAACACAATCTTTATTTTTTTCATTTTTGATACTCCACATAAAGTTGCTTCAATCTCTCTTTTTGTTAAAGATCATGATCTTCCTTTTTGCATCAAATCAAAGACCAAGATTTTGGGACTTGTAAACTTTCGTTGAAGCCCCAATGGTGTAAAGCCAATTATCAAAATGCCATCGGCATATCCTAGCCAACCTATCTGAGTAAAACCTGGAGGAATAACAATTAGATATTTTCAAGACTTCTGAAAATCATCAAGATACAGATCGAACAGTATGGGGGCCAATACGCATCCCTGTTTCAGACATATATATATATATATATATATATATATATATATATATATATACATTACATGGCCACGGTAGTGGCCATGTAGTTATGGTTAAGTTGGTGTTTCCATAGGAAGAGCACTTTTTGGGCGGCTTATAACTTCGCTCCCCCTGGACGAATCCTCACCAAACTTTGCAAAAAAAGTATATGGCCCACTCTGAATGTCCTGGGTGTTAGTGTTAGCAGTGCACGGTGGCGCGAGTTATGGTTGCTTATGTTACCATAACTGCCGAATTTCAGGGGTTTTTTGGTTTTACTTTGAACCATAACGTCTCTTTAACAAAGTTTTTTCACTGAATTTCATAGGTTTTTAGTAGCGCAACTTAACCATAACGTCCCTTTAACAAAGTTTTTTTTACTGAATTTCATAGGTTTTTAGTAGCGCAACTTAACTATAACGTCCCTTTAACAACGTTTTTTCACTGAATTTCATAGGTTTTTAGTAGCACAGCTTAAACATAATATCCCTGACTTCATATACATGTAACATAGAACATACTAACCCCCTCGTAGTGATTTTCATGTCCGCGGACTACCGCCATGTCCGCGGACACATCAAAAATCTGAGCGTGGTGAATGTAAATTTAAATAGTGTGCCCCATTTCCCCTTTGAAGTTGGCTCTGAAAAGAGCCGTATTTTTTTTTTTTTTTTACAGATGCTTGTTTTTTGTTCTTACTTTACTCCTAAAATCTTCAGATAACCTTCTCCAAAGCAACCCTTACATTCCAAAATAGAAAGGCATTTCCCGTAAAAGATAAAGAAATGCCATCTTCTTTAAAATTAACAGCATTACTGGCATCAATATTATCAATATTCTCATTGTTACAGAAGAACATACCAGCTCTAAGCATGAAGGCACACATGCCTCGGTTGATGACACACCTAGCAATGTTTTGCTGAGGACAAAAAACTGAACTATTGTCCCATATTGCCCTAGGTAGTAATCCAGAAAAAATTACTTTCGCATTTGGAAGGATCTTCATTACGGCTTGAACCAAGCATTCCAAATCAGCCAACAAAGTAGGGGCACTGACGTTGCCCAAATGGAAAGCACCATAGTGCAAAACTACCACATGCGGACTGTTCATTGTGGCCATATCCTCACAAACTTGTACAATTCCCTGTACATTGCAATCAGGCACAGTGCTCCACACCACCTCCACTCCTTTCACATCAAAGTTCTTTGCAACATGCCTGCATTCAGCGTACTGCTGTAAACCATGCACAAACATATCTCCGAGCACCAACACCCTGACTTTCTCCACTTCTGCCATCTTCACGTCACACAGTCTCTTTCAACACAAATCCACAACCTCGACATCTGATTGGCTGATCCGTACAGTCTTCTTTCCATGTTGGATTTCCTGGAAAAACCCAGATGTAGCACGCTCTGTCCACGAACAGCCGCGGTGTCCGCGGACGGCGTCCCCTTAACTCTCTGTGCCATTCCCTCATTGCATACAGCTAAGCAATCACACAATACGAATAACGTCCTCAGAACAACCCCATTTTGTGAATTTTCGAACATTTCAGGACAATTATCATTTCATTACTCAACATATTAACATTACAAATATTATACTTTCATCTTGTACTCTGCACACAATGATATGTTTCTCCATTAGTAGCTCAGTATACTAGATAGAATCCCATAATACAATGCTATTTATATCAATGCATCGTTCAAAGCACTAATAACGGTATGATATTTATTGCAATATCCTTGACACTTTTTTTCGCAACATTATAATAAAAATCCCTAGTACACAAATTCCATGAAAAGTACATACACATGTGATGTCATCAGTGATTTCATCAATGACATTTGCGATGTCATCTTTGATGTCCTGGGTGTTAGTCTTAGCAGTGCACGGTGGTGGCGCGAGTTATTTTTCATAGCTTACCACAACTTGCGATTTTCAGGGGTCTTTCGGCTGTACTTAGAACCATAACGTCCCTTAAACAAACTTGTTTTAATATCACGCAAACAATATACAAACATGGCGTGCAAAAACCAACTTCTCACAGATGGCTTTACACAGAATGTTGCAAAGTAAGAATTTATGCTCGTTCACAGTGAAGGTCAGCTGCTTCCATTTTTTTCTCGGGCCCAGAGAGGCTAACGAAGCGGACTATAAGGTTGTATTGTGTTTTGACCTTGACAGACAGAGATTGTGATGAAAGACTTCTCTTGAAGGAGTGTTGCTAAAACGTAAGAGAAGATAAGGATGACATTTCTGAAACAAAACCACTTTTTTTTTTTTAAATATATTTTTATTGTTGTTTTCTTATGTTTTTTGCATTTCAACAAGTTTCAAATAGTGCATGTCAATTACAATAATGCTTGTATCTTAGATCGTTCTTAGTATTGATAAACTTAAACTGGCAAAAAACAGATAACGAAAAAAGATGACTTGCACATAAGTACCAAATTGACACTTGTGCCCCCCCCCTTCCCTCCCCCCACCCTCCCTCCTTTCCCCCTTTTCCCTCCTTCCTTCCTCTGGTTTCGCTCTAATACAGATGTGGTCGAGTCCTATCAAACAGATTGTGTGGTGCTTTTTTCAACTTTTTCAAGTAAGATCTTTCATGTTGGGTGCAGTGCTCAAATTCTTACTTAGTTGGCTATCCTGTGTGGGTTAGCTAGCCGGTGGGGGCAGCTTTCTATATGTTTCTCGCTGATCATGTCGGTGTATGTCTATTGCTTCGTCTCATGGTATCCCTGTGCGCTGAGTAGAATTCTAAGAAGGGCAGCCATATCGTGTTTATGTTTCTCTTAGATTCTTGGATTGCTGCTGTGAGGCTTTCCATTTCAAAGATGGCGTGTGCTTTAGTGACCCAGTCGTTCTTTGTGGGCAGGGATGGGGATTTCCATTTTATTGTCAGACAGACCCTTGCTGCTAACATTAAATTGCGGGGCATATGTGTGAGTATTGCATTGGAATCCTCTCCGTCTGGCTCTACTCCGAACAGGACTAGGATTGGAGTTAAGTTCCTGTGTATTCCATCTATGGCTTGTATCCAGCCCAAGACCTCCTTCCAGTACGTCTGCACTACTCGGCAGCTCCACCATTGATGCCAGTAATCACTGGTTTCACCACATCCTCTCCAACAGAGTGGAGACGTACCGGGAAACATCCTGGACAGTCTTTGGGGGGTATAATGCCATCTGACCAGTAAACGTGCATTGTGCATTTTATATTGGACTGAGATAGATGAAGTCCACACTGCTCTATAAATGGTGTCCCAGGTTTTCGGTTGTTCAGTGAGGCCTAACTCTTGTTCCCACCTGGCTTCAGATTGGGGGCGTTTCAAACAACCCCTCGTGAGCAAGGCTTTATACATACGTGAGATCAGGCCTTTCATTGTTTGGGGGACGCTTACTATCTGCTCAAATGGAGTGAGGGGGCGTTTTAACTTTGTGCCCCACCTGGCATCGTTCAGGGCACCTCTTAGCTGCAGATATAGCATAGGGGTCACCTCGTTTCCACGCATTGGCTCTCTCGCTTCTTCGTAAGAAATAAATTTGCCTTCTCTCCACATTTGGCCCACCCGCGTCAACCCTGCGTCGAGCCAAGGCTGAAAGTGCTGTACCTCTGCTATGAGATCACGGATGGGAGAAGCCCAGATGAGACTGAGAGGGGAGGGCCATGTTGTGACACCTTCCATTTTTCGGGAAGGGCGCCATAGAGACCATACGACTTTCAGAATTGGGTGTTCTCTTATCCTACGGGTCATTGCTGGTAGAGGAACCCACATCCATTCTCCCAACGTGACTGGTGCAAAAATGTCGTTTTCTATGGCTACCCATTGTTTTTCGGGGTTTTCCCAGAGGTGGTCTGATAATACTCTGAGCTGAGATGCCCTGTAGTACTCTTCTAAATCTGGGTATCCCATGGCCCCTGACTCTTTGGGTTGAATCATTGTGGAATATGGGATTCTTGGTTTCTTGTTTGCCCAGAGATATTTTAGGAGCGCTCGTTTGACTTCCGCCATGAATGGCTCCGGTATTATTATGGGGAGGGATTGAAACAAGAACAATAAACGAGGTAGGACGTTCATTTTTATGGAGGTGAAGCGGGCTGCCCAGGATAACGGTAACCTCGTCCATCTGTGTATGTCTGCTTGAATGGTTTTCCATAGAGGGACGTAGTTGGCTTCGAATAGGCCTGATATGGGAACTGTTATGTTTACACCCAGGTATTTCACCGAGTGGGACTGCACCAAGAATCCCCAGTCCGCCTTCAATTGCTCCAGTGCTGCGATGTCCGGTTTTAGTGGTACCGCAATGGTTTTTTGCAGGTTGGCTCTAAAGCCCGAGAGAGCCCCATAACAGAGTATCTCTTGAAAGAGGGCGGGTATGGATTCCACGGGTCGGGTGAGGTATAATAGGATATCATCCGCAAACATAGCTAATTTGTATTCCTCTCCTCCTCGTGGAATTCCGTGAATCAGGGGGCTTGATCTTATGGCCTGGGCAAATGGTTCAATAATTAATGCGTATATTAAGGGGGATAGCGGACAACCCTGCCTCGTGCCCCGTGTAAGGGTGAATGACGTCGAGGCTACACCATTAATAGATACTCTAGCTTGAGCAGAATGGTAGAGTGCTTTGGCCCCTTGGATCCATGTGCTTCCCAGGCCGACCCATCTTAGTACTGCCCGTAAAAAGGGCCATTCCACGCGGTCAAATGCCTTCTCGGCGTCGATCGATAGGAGCAGGGGGCCTTCTCCCGCTTCTCGCAGTGTCGCCATGAGATCCAGGGTCTTCCTGATATTGTCTGCTCCCTGCCTTCCCCTTATGTACCCGACCTGGTCGGTGTGGATCTGCTGTGGCAAGACTACCGCCAACCGTGCCGCCAAGATGCTAGAGTAGATCTTGGCGTCTACATTAATGAGGGAGATAGGGCGATATGATGAGCATTCCAGGGGGTTTTTATTTTCCTTTGGAATGACAATAATTATGGATTCAGTAAACGATTTAGGTGCCTGGCCCGTCTCCAAAATTGAGTTAAATAATTTAGTAAGGAATGGGGTCAAGGAGGTACTATTAGTCTTATAAAAGGCCGGTGTGTAGCCGTCTTGTCCCGGTGCTGAGCCCGCTTTTAGGTTCGAAATCGCTCCCTGAACTTCAAAGGTGGTGATTGGATTATTTAGTACTCCTAGGTGTTCTTCCGTTATTGTTGGTCGGGGGAGAGCGGATAAATATGGGTTTATAGCCGGGGTATTCTCATCTCCTTCTGTTGTGTGTAGTTCTGAGTAGAACTTAGCAAATCGGTTGACTATGTCCTGCGGAGCAGTGAGGGGGGAGCCCGATTCATCGTTAATCTTATGGACTGCCCTTTCCGCTCTTTGTTTTCTAAGTCGGTTTGCTAGCATTGTGTGGGCCTTATCCCCCTTCTCGAAGAACCTCTGCTTTAGGTACTTAAGCTGCGTGAGTGCCTTGCCCTGCCATATGTCTCTCAATTCTCCCCTAAGTCCCTTGATTTGATCTATTAAGTCTACCTCGTGAGTTGGATTCTGCCTCAGAGTTTTCTCTAGAGATGTTATCTCTGTTCTCAATTCCCCCTCTCTGAGCTGCCTGAGCCTTTTTTTGGCTACTCCCTCTGCTATGAGGAGCCCCCTAATTGTGGCTTTTCCTGCCTCCCATACTGTGTTTAGTGGCATGTCATTAATGTCGTTAACTTCAAAATAATTAGTGATGGCTTCTGCCAGGGTCTCTTTAAATATTGGATCTTTGCACAAGAAGTCATTACAAATCCATCTGCGCTCGGGTTTGGGCAATGGGCCGAGGTTTAGCTCTACAGTGCATAAGTCATGGTCTGACCAGGCTACAATTTCTATGGTGGATTTCAAGATAGCACTTTCCTCCTCTGCTCCCAATAATATATAGTCTATTCTTGAGAACGTTTGATGCGGGGAGAGTAGAAGGTGTATGCCCTGTCCTCTGGGTGTGTTGTGCGCCAGGAGTCAATTAGGTGATGTTCTCTTAACAAGCTTCGAAATCTATCGCCTTGTAGGTGGCTGGGGGGATGGACATTCTGTGCCACTGAGAGCCAATCCTTTTCTCTTTCTGCCGCTACATTGAAGTCTCCCCCGCAAATCAGGGTGCCCTCTCGCCAGTCCTCTAGGAAATCGAGCAATGGTTCGATAAAGGTGGACTGGGCTTGATTCGGGGCATATACAGAGCAGAGAGTAACCTTACGTGTTCTCATCCTGCCTTTCAGAGCTACGAACCTGCCCTCTTTATCTCTATGTATGTGGTCTATTTGGAGGCTCAGGGATTTCCTATATAGTATTCCCACCCCTCCTTTCTTGCGCGGGCCTGATGCCCATATTGAATCTTCCATGTCCCTGCCCACAATTTTACGTTCTTCCCCTTGGGTATATTTCGTCTCTTGGATGAAAAGTATATCAACTCCGGATTGTTTAAATTGACGGGCTAACATTGACCTTTTTTGAGGGGAGTTGAGGCCCTTAACATTAAGGGAACCGAAGACGATTCCATAAGTTCTAGCCATACTGACCAGTATGGATCTTGTATTGTGCCCCATTTATCTGTAGCTTTTGAGGTGGCTCTGTTTCCCACACCTGTTTTTGGTTATTGCCATATTGAGGAGGTCCCCCCATGTGTAAAGTATTGTAACGTGTCAATTTTTCTGTTCTGTGGGATTGCTTATTCCCCCCTCCCTCCCTTCCCTCCCCTCCCTTGCGAGATGCTCTCGAGAGCATCTCATTTGTGTGAGAACGAGACGCCCTTTTCATGGAAGGGCCACACTAAAGGGGCCCCTCTCCAGCGACATTGCATACATTCAACCCAAAACTTGAACAATTAATGCGGCCTGCTTAGTGCAACTATTAACTTATATGGGTCCGTGGCCTTAACTCTAACATGACAAATGTCCAATCAACTATTAGCTTGTGGTGCTGAGGTGGGTAAGATCGAAGCCGGCTTTCCCTCGTAGGCCTCGAGAGTTGCTGTGCTTATGCATTCCATAAGTGTTTCTCAAGGAGTGTTAAGTTTCTTAAATTTCCATTTGGATTGCGCTTGTCCTCGTCGTGGTGGTTTTGGTGCTGAATCGCGCAATGGGCCTGTTGGTTCTCTTCTGGGCTCGGAATTCGCATCTCCCCCTGAGACCTGCAGGTGTTTTAGAGCTCTTTCCGCCTCCTCGACCGACGTGAGCCTGAACTCCTCTCCATCGTATTCGAAAGAGAGCGAGAAAGGGTGTCCCCAGCGATAACGAACTCCCTTTTCCTGCAACCACCCCGTCAGGGGCCGGCATCCTCTTCTTTTAGCCAGGGTCATTGCGGATAGGTCCTGAAAGAGTTTAACCTTTGAGCCCTCGAAGTTTATGATGTCCTTGTTTCTTGCCTTTGCTAGGATTTCTTGCCTTTGCGTGTAATAGTGGCATTTAACAAGGACTGAGCGGGGTCCGCGCGGTGGGCCACCCGCTCTGTGTACCCTGTCGAATTGTATTGCTGGAGGGTTTTCGCCCTCGTAGAGAGATAGAATCAGGGATTTTATTTTGCTTTCCAAGCTGGTTGGGGTTTCCCCCTGCGTTTCCTCGAGGCCCATGATTCTTATGTTGGTTCTCCGCTCCCGGTTTTCCAGATCGTCCATTTTGGACTCCATGTCTCGTTCCTTCTGCTCTAGGTCTTGGAGCCGAGCTTCGTACTGCATGGTGATAATGTCCCCTGATTGCTGGACGTTCTCCACGGCGTCCAGCCTGTCTTCTACCTTGGCCATTTTTGATTGGAGGTCAGTTACAGTTTCTGTGAGGCTTGTCTTTATCGACCTGATCTCCCCGAGAAGGAGGCGAATGTCGGATTTTGTGGCACTGTCACGGTCGTTACCTGGTATCTCCGAGGTGCTTTGCACTTCATTCTGCTCCATTGCCTCGTTTGGGCGTCTGAACCTGCGCAGTGTTGCCAGGGTGGCTGGATCCAGCTTGTGCATGGATTTTGGCGGGCGTTTGGTGTTGTCTTGGAATAGGTAGTACTCCCACTAGCGATGTTCAGGGTGACAACGACCGGGGCAGTGCGCTGGTGCTTTATTGTCTGGCAGCGTGAGAATCCGCCTGTGCTCACCGAGTTCTGTGGTGGCGGTGCGGTGAATCGATGGGAGGCGTTGCTAGCCTCGATGCAGGTTCTCCTTTTTTTGCCTGTGTGGTTCAGAGCTTTCTAAAGTATACCTCTATACTTTGTGCACACGTGTCGCAGTGGGTTGAGATTACTCTGCAAGGTTCTCTGGGCGTTGGGGTTTTGCGCTGCTGTATGAGAATGCCAGTGCTCTGTCCATGCGTGTCGCTGGGGGTCTCCGTCCCGCTTGTCAAAGGGTTCACGGCCTGAGTGGAGCCAGGTGCCAAGTTGGGATGAGATGGCCACCGGTGCTTTATTATTTGAGTGCGTGAGAGTGTCCACACGCTTTCAGCGATCTGTGGTAGCTGTGTAACGAGTTAATGGATGGTGATGCCAGCTTTGGTGCGGGCCTCCTTTTTCTTATGTGTGGCCCTCATGCTGGTATAGTAAGCACCAGGGCTATGAGTATTTGGGGGAACGAGTTTTGATGATCTTCGGAGTGCTCCTTCCTGTTTCATGCGCTCGCTGGACCAGCCCTGCAGGGTTCTCCCAGGCAGCGCGGAACCGCAAGTCTTTTGCCACGTGTGTCGCCCCTGGCCTGTTTATTGAGGGGCTCTCAGCGCGACCTGAGCCGGGAGCCTGGTTAGGGTGGGATGCGTGCTTCGAGCAGTCCAATGGGGGGAGGGGCGGATGGAGCTACGGGAGCCCGTTCCTCACTTTTATGGGCTTTCAATCGCGCCCCCCCGCACTCCTTACCGGGTATCCCTTGCGCTTTTTCTGCTGCGGCCGGATTGTGGCTCGTGGCTGCAGGGCACTTCGCTCTCGCCCGCCTCGGGGTGTTCTGAATCCTCGGCTTCGGTTAGTCGGCCACCATCTTTGTCGTCGGTGTGACGGCTTCGATCGTTTTTCTCCCCGGACCGCGTTTGCTGGGAAGATGCTTACGATTCTTCTCCAGACTTCTTGCGCTTCGTCCCTGATTATTCGTGATCGGTCTCGTACACTTTTCGCGTTGCGTTTGGTCTTTCTTAGGCGAATTTATTCAGCATTCGTTGTCGCTGGAGAGGGAGACACGGGCTTAGGCTGCCTGCATGTCTGCGCCCCCTGGTGGTCTCAACAAAACCACTTTTATATATTATATCACTATGCGAAAGATCGTTCGCACACGCGGAGTCGTATTTTGGGACTGCACTACTCGTAGACAATGGAAATTGCAATTGTACTGTAAGTAACCCTTTAGATTATTTTATACCAAATATAATTATAATAGCGTAGCATTAAAGACCGCTCAAGTTGAACTTGTTGGTTGAAAGTGGCATAATGTTTTCTACCGCGCACTATCACCGCCGAATTGATCCCCTGTCGTTTAGAGGGCTCTGAAAAAGGCAGACGACACAGGGTGGGTTCATAGAAATAATTTAACCGGTCTATAGGTGGTCAAGCACTCTACTCGCTGTGCCACTTCACTGTAGCCTGTCAAGTGGCACAGCGAGTACAACGCTAGCTTTGACATCCGTGCACAGCTTGCTAACGCAAGTTCGAATCCCGGCAAGGCCAAACTCAGCCTTTCATCCTTCCGTGGTCGATAAATGAGCACCACACACCGTGGTTAATAATAAGCACCGCTTAGATACCTCACGGTTCTTAGCGCTATATGAATGGGAAAATATTATTATTTTATTATTAACATACTCCGTTGCACTATCTTTGATAGCAAATAGTTTCACGCCCTAATAAATAAAATGATGATTTTTAATGAAGATCGGCTGGTGAGACTAATTCATGTTTTTTAAAACAGGTATGTGGCCCCATTTTGCCTATGTCACGATTTACAGACTCCAGCGGATGGGGTCTTCAACTGCCAGGTGCAGGTCCAAATATGCAACTTCATGACCCTCACCATTTTATGGGACAATCGCCAAGGACCAATATGCCCTTACACAGTACTAGCGGCTACAAACAACATACCAACCAATAGGGTGGTCTAATGGCTCGTTGTTGGAGCAACCTTCCGATTATCAGAGCGACCATTTACTGCTTTTATCATAAACCAACAGCCTATCTACCGCAAAGGAACAACGCGTGGCTCAAAATAAACTTTTGCTGATCGACAGCAGAGACAATAGCAAATCGCTGAATATTCACTAAACATTTCATGTGAAATAAATGTACTTTACCAAATGTACAATCCTGCTGTTTACTTTTAAACCACAGTTTCATATTCCGAATTGTGGCGCACTGAGTTGTAAGCTGATCTAACACAATCTGTACCGCAAAGGAACATCGCGTGCCTCAACATGAACTTTTGCGTATCGACAACAAAGACAAATGCAAATTGCTGAATATTCTCTAAACATTTGATGTCAAATAAATGTATTTTACAAAATTTATAATCTTGCTGTTTGCTTTTAAATCACTGTTTCATATTCCGAATTGTGGCGCGCTGTGTTGTGACATAATATGTGTTGTCTTCCGGGTTCTGTGTAAAGTCACTTAGGACTGCAGAGGATTGGGCGCGTTTGATGACGCACCCTGTAACGTCACGGAGAGAGGCGGGGAATATGAATGCTTTGATAATATCAGGCTTAGGGGTGGGAGATATGATTTAGTGTCGCAAAAGCAAGTCAGCCAGGTCAATAGCGCCAGTCATAGGATTATCACATAATGTCGGCGCACACCAGCCGGATTTATCGTTTCTTTAGTGGACAAAAAGTCGGTTGACGCCCATAGGAAATTGTACTATTAGCGGACAAAGGGAGTGGTCTTAAAACACTTTCACCCTGACAACGAACAATACAAACAACGTTCTCAGAACACCCCCATTTTGTGTAATTGCAACCATTTCGGGACACCGCGAGTGTTCTTAGAACACATTTAACTAGACAGATTACAATACGGACAGCGTCCTGAGGACACCCCCAGTTTGTGTATTTACGAACAATTAAGTACACCGCGAGTGCTCATAGCTCATTTTTACCTTCCTTGCGAACAAAAATGACACATACTCCGTCCTCTAAACACCCCACCATTTAGTTTATTTACAAAATGTCAGAACAGCCGTGTTCTCCGCGGACAAATCGAATGCAACAAAAACATCTAGCACATAAAAAAACAAAACATTGAACCTATCTCATACTCCCCCACCCTCCCCAAACACTCTTACACACCAACACACGGCACTAAATACAATTTTTTATCCACGTTTCACCGCGCTGTACGCGGTCGACAGCGAATACAAGATGGCGGGTGCCACAGAAAATCTGACGCGCTCCACGCCCCTCGCCGTCTAATCAGCGAACACGTCGCATGTCCGCGGACATGACGCAAGGCCATGGGCCAATCGGGGTGCTGTCCGCGGAGCGAACAGGGAAGTCCGTCCGCGAAGTGAACACAGATATCACTAATTTTTTTGCCTTACGTTTTGGTCATTTTATAAAAAACTACTGGACGGATTTACACCAAATTTGCAAAAGCACGCTTTCGGGACCAAGCCACCAATTTGGTGTAAATCTGTCCAGCGGTTTGGCCTGTGGCTGTGCGCAAAGTTTTTCCCCATTATGTCTATAGGAAAAACACAAGTTTTGGGAACCCCCCTATAACTTTTCCCCCACTCGACGAATCCTCACCAAACTTTGCAAAAATAATTCAGAGTGGGCCATATACTTTTTTTGCAAAGTTTGGTGAGGGTTCGTCCAGAGGGAGCGAAGTTATAAGCCACCCAAAAAATGCTCTTCCTATGGAAACACCAACTTAACCATAACTACATGGACGCTACCGCGTCCATGTAATATATATATATATATATATATATATATATGATACATTACTCACCGTAATCGTATTTCTGATGCTTGTATCTGCTTAGATTCACATTCTGTGCATATAGTGGAAGCTGCGGAGTATTAGAGTTTGTTTTTCGAAACTCGAAAATGGGCGTCGACACAGGGCTTGCCAGTAATATCCCTAGTGTGACGTCCACTGTACCCATGATCCCTCACGCATCTAGGACCCTCAGATTGTATTTTTTCTGACATGAGGTAGCATGAGGAGTAGCGTGAGTACAGATAATCCAAGCAGATAGATAGATAGATAAGACTACAAGCATCCATGCGCCTTCTCTCAGAGGGGAGGAAGGGTGGGTTGCATGTGAATCTAAGCAGATACAAGCAACAGAAATACGATTACGGTGAGTAATGTATCCCTTCTGAGGCTTGTGGAATCTGCTTAGATCACATGCTGTGCATAGATTAGCGAGCAGTGTTAGAAGAAGGAGGTGGGATGTGAGAAGGGTCATGAGCAAATAAATGTATTTGTATTTGTATTTATTTTATTTCTATAGCGCACCAGGCTCAGGGGCAACCGGGCGCATCTCTTAGGAACAACATGATGAAAGCAGACAGGGCAGTACTTATGAGGTTTACAGGTATATTACAAAGTTTACAAGCAATATAATAATAAGCAAACAGGGCAGAACATACAAAGGTTTACAGGTATATTACAGAGTGAACAATCAGTATAATAACAATAAGAATGCATGCAGAGTGTATATACAAGAGTGCGTCAAAGTACTAGTTAAGCAGTGAGCCCAGTGTTAAGTGTCTTGGGAGGACAGCCAAACTTTGGTAAGGTGTTTGAATCTCAGGAAGGAGGGTTCTGCTCTCAGCTCATTAGGGAGTGAGTTCCATAATTTGGCTGCCATGATGGGGAAGCTGGTTTCACCTGATCTTTGGAGATTGAATCGTGGGATGACAAGGCAGTTGGCTTGGGCCATACTGCGAGGTCTAGTGGAACTATGGAGGGCAAATCTGTTAGCCAGGTAAAAGGGAGCTTGGTTGTGAAGGCATTTATGGGTAAGAGCCAGAGATTTCAAGGAAATTCGGTGTGGGATGGAGAGCCAATGAAGATTACGTCTAGTGTCAGCTATGTGTTGGCGCCTGGGAATGTTAAGGGCCGCTCTGATCGCATTGTTTTTGACAATTTGTAACTTATTTAAGCTGCAGCGATTAGTGCCTAGGTAAAGGGCGTTGCAGTAATCAACCTTTGATAGTACAAGGGTCCTAGCCAGGGTCACACAGTTGGCTGTAGAGAGGAGAGGGCGACAGGCTGTAATAAGCTTACAAGTATAAGCCGCTGCGGAAGAGACTGAATTAGTTTGTCTAGTCAAGGATAGGGTCGAGTCAATGTAGATCCCTAGGGTTTTTGCGTCCTTGGCAGTTGGGATAGTGTTCCCATCAATAGTGAAGGACTTGATCCAGGCAAGTCTTAGAACCGCTTGTCCCACTTGAGTATCTGTCTTGGAATGGGTGTCAATGCAGTAGTGCTGAGTAAAGGTGTGAATAGAGCTTCAAGTAGCTGCTTTGCAAATGTTGTCAAGGGGTACATTTGCAATGAAAGCCAGAGTGGCCCCAATGCCTCTTGTAGAGTGGGCTCTTGGCGTGAAAGGCAAAGTTTTTTCAGAAAGGGAGTAACACAGCTGGATACAGTTAACAATCCACTTAGAGATGGCACCTTTAGAGACGCAATCTCCCTCTTTGCCTGTAGCTACGGAGACAAACAGTTGGTCTGTTTTCCTTAGCGGTCTGGTTTTGTTTACATAGTATAGGACCGCCCTACGCACATCTAGAGTGTGTAGTTTCACCTCAGCCGAGCTTTGTGGGTCTTAGAAGAAAGCCGGAAGCTCGATGGACTGGTTCACGTGGAATTTAGAAATAAACTTAGGTGAGAACCTAGGATGTGTACGTAAAACCAGTTTATCTTTATGAACTGTAAAGAAAGGATCCTGCACTGACAGAGCCTGTATTTCACTGACCCTTCTTATCGATGTAATTGCTACTTAGAAGGCTGTCTTATAAGTCAGGTGTTTGAGACTGCTTTTATGCATGGGCTCGAAAGGGGGGCCCATGAGTTTAGCTAGCACCACGTTAAGGTCCCATCCTGGTGGTGGGTTTGAAATTGGAGGGTGAAGTCTCTTTACTCCTTCCATGAAGGCTTTAACCACTGGTACTTTCCACCACAACACCTTGGTATGGGAGGTGGTGTATGCTGACAGAGCTGCCAGGTGTACCTTTAGTGAGTTAAAAACCAACCCTGCGTCCAGCAGGTGGAGCATGTATGTGACAATAGTGGAAGGAGTGCAATCAACAGGGTTGATTTGCTTATTCTGGCACCAGATAACAAATCTTCTCCATTTGTCAAAGTAGCAGTGCCTCGTGTTTGGCTTCCTAGACTCTCTTAGGATGTCCATACATCTCTGCAGCAAATTGAGATGTCCAAACTCTATGACCTCAGGAGCCATGCTGCCAGGTTCATTGAGTTGGGTTGAGGATGCACTTTCTGACCCTGGTGCTGGGACAGTAGGTTGTACCAGCCCGGGAGTTTGATGGGTTCGCACACCGCTAGTCTGCGTAAGTGTGGGAACCACGGTTGTCTCGCCCACATGGGAGCAACCAGGACGAGCGTCATCGATTCTCTGTTCATCTTGTTGACCACCTTCCTGATGAGAGGAGTTGGTGGAAAAGCGTACGCAAACATCCCTGACCAGTTCATCCACAGGGCGTTCCCCTGGGAGTCTGGTTTTGGGAACCTGGATGCGAATCCTGGGCACTGTCTGTTTTTGCTTGTGGCGAACAGGTCTATAGTGGGGAAACCCCACTGAGAGAAGATATCTTCTACGATTTCTCTGTGTAGACACCATTCGTGGTCCTCTGGGAGGGGATCTCTGCTCAGAGTGTCCGCCAGAGAATTGAGATCCCCTGGAACATGTTGAGATGACAGGAAGATGTTCCGTCTGAGTGCCCATATCCAACTTTTCTGGGCAAGCTTGGACAGATTTGGCGAACGAGTCCCTCCTTGCTTGTTCAGGTAAACCATGGCTGTAGTGCAGTCCGTCCGGATCTGCACTGACAGGTTCAACAAGTAGGGCTCGAATGCTTGCAGCGCTCTGAATACTGCCAGAAGCTCTAGCAGGTTGATATGATTATTGGCCACTGAGTGAGACCAGAGACCCTGAGCTGTGTGTTGGAGATGGTGAGCTCCCCACCCTGACAGGCATGCGTCCATTGTGACTACCGCCTGTATTTCGGGATCGTAAAAGGGTTTCCACTTGGACAGATTTTCTCTTGTCCACCAGTGAAGACTTTGTACAAGTTTTGGCGAAACGACCACTAGATCGTCCCACTGACCACTTGCATGAGACCACTGTTTCGCCAACCATTCTTGCAAGGGACGCTTGTGCAGGCGCGCGTGGGGGACCAGATAAATACATGACGCCATCATGCCCAGCAAACGCATTGCTTTGCGTACCGTTATCTGGCGACTGGCCTGATATTGCGGAATTTGCAGCAGTATATTCCGAATTCTTTCCTCAGATGGAAAGGCCAACTCCTCTTGTGTGTTTAGGACAGCTCCTAGGAACTGTTTGGAGGTGCTTGACTTTTTCTTGTTTATGGAGAAACCTAATTCGAAGAGGAGGTCGATCGTTCTTTGAATGTTTGTTCTGCAAATTACTGGGGTCTCCCCTGTGATGAGCCAGTCGTCCAGATAAGGGTAAACTGGGATTGCCTCCCTGCGCAGGTGTGCCGCCGCCACCGCCAGTACCTTGGTGAATACCCTTGGAGCCGAGGCTATCCCGAAGGGCAGTACCTTGAACTGGTAGTGCCGACTGTCCATCTTGAAGCGCAAGTATCTTTTGTGCGCTGGGAACATGGAAATATGAAAATAAGCATCTTTCATGTCCAATGTTGCCATGTAATCCTCCTTTTTTAGGAGGGGGATTACCTCTTGGAGAGTAGTCATGCAAAATTTTTGGGGCTTGACATACTTGTTTGCAGGCCTTAAGTCCAATACTGGGCGCATTGTCAAATCTTTTTTTGGCACAAGGAAGTAAGTTGAATAAATACCCTTGTTTACCTGGTGTCCCGGGACGAGTTCTATCGTGTCCTTTGCTAGAAGATTGGCAATCTCTTCGAGGAGGATCTTCTGGTGGTCTAATGAGTGTACTTTTTGACGTGGGGCGGTTTCGGGGACGCTGTAACAGTTCTATGCAGTATCCTGCGGACACTGTCGACAGCACCCATCTGTCTGATGTGATCCCTTCCCAAGCTTGGGTGAAGTTGGTAATGCGTCCCCCTACTGGGGATGCGTGAGAAGGGACCCTGAACGGAACGTCACTGTTTTGGTGGAGGCGTGCCGCTGGCTCTACTGGGGCTGCCTCTACCCTTACCACGTCCTCTCTTATTACCCCTGTCATAACTTTGGGTAGACTGCTGGTTGTTGTTGTTCCATGGTGTACCCTGCCCCTGGGAATAGTTTGTTCCTCTCTGGGAATTTTGTCCACGTGGGTGACGAAAATTGCCATTCCCTCTTTGATTTGGGGGTTTGTTGGTTAATTGGCCTAGGGATTTGAGAGTCTCGTACTCATCCTTGGCATTTTTCAGGGCGTCCTCTACCGCTTTCCCAAACAGTAGATCTCTCTCCACCGGTTTGTCTATTAATGATGCTTGTGTTTCGGGTTTGAACCCAGATTGGCATAACCAAGCATGTCTTTTGATAACAGTGCTTTCTGCTATCAATCTGCCGGCGTATTCCGCGGCATCAAAGGTTACCTTTAAGATGCAACTGGACACGGCTCTTCCCTCCGACGCAACCCGTGCCAATTGGCCTTTTAAGGGTTCTGGGGCGGAGTCTATGAGTGCCGCGACTTCCTCCCACTGGTGGCAGTTGTAACTCGCCAGTAGGGTGGTGGAGTTGGCGATCCTTGCCTGGTAGGCGGAAGTGGAGGCTACTTTCCTACCCAAGCCATAAATCTTCTTGCTCTACTTGTCAGGAGGAGCTTCGGACAATGACAGGGGTGTTCCCGCCCTCTTTCGTGTGTTCGTAACTACCAGGGAGTCCGGTTTCAGTTGCCCCCTTATGTACAGCGGGTCTGATTGGGCTGCCCTGAAAAGTTTCTCTATCCTGGGGTTTACTGCCCTGGTGAGGTTGGGATTTACAAGGGAAGGGTTTATCCTCATTTGTATTGATTTAAGGATAAGGATGGCCTGGGCAACAGGTCTCCTTTCTCCCACTAATTCTTCGGCAAAGTCCCTCTCTTCCTGTGCTCCCTGGGTGTCAATGTGGAAGTGTTCTGCCGTCCTGGCAGAACTTCATTCAGGAGAGGTTTGTTGTCGACCGGGTCGGTAACCGGGGGATCTTTTTCTACTGGGGAATCTACCCTTTAGGTTTCTGGGTCGTCCTCTTCCTCCTCTTGGTCCTCATCACCCCCATAGTAGCCCGTCCTAGATTGGTCTCCCAACATGCCCAAATCAAGATCCTCAATAAAGGATGGATCCTCATTATACTGAGAGTAGGGCTGTATACAGAAAGGGTCCGAAGACCGTGTTGGTGCTTCAACCCGGGACTTCTTACTTGGGTGTATCGGGTCCCTAGAACCTGAGGGTGAAGCCCTGTCAGGGGTACATGAGAGGAAGTGTTCAGGATTCTTGGCATAGAAGTCTGCCAAAGACGACATCCTAGACATAACTCTGTCTATGTCGTCCCTAGACCATTCCTTTGAGCTGGGAATGACTCTTTCCAGGGAGAGTTTCCCTGTCTTGTCCTGACTGGACCTATGTGCAGGGGTCTTTTTAATGACAGAAGACTGAGACTTGTCCATCTGTTTTAGCCTGTCTGACTGCTTCTGAGGTGTGGAAGAATGTAGAAAATGCTTCTTTTGTTGTTTTCCCCCCTCCCCGTGGGTGGAAGAGTGTTTTCCCTGTTTATACGCCCCTTCTGAGCCTTTCAACGTCTGACGTCGAGGTTCGGGGGTAGTGTCGCTATCTCTAGAGTGTGGAGGTTGGGACTCGGGAACGACCGTTAAGCGGTCTGCTGACGCCGACTCCTGGAGTGCGGCCTGGGGATAGAGGTCGGCTTTGTCTTCCGACGATCGAACCTCCGTTACCTTAGGGAGCGAGGCACTCTTGGCAACAGTGGATGGCTACCTGGAGTCATGCGGCGATCTAGATCGAGAACGCCCACAGGACACCGATTCGGTGGACCGTTCTCTGTGTGCCTCTTTCCGAGAACTCGACGTGCGTGTCGAGTCTCGGTGGGACTTATGTTTGGTGGATGTGGTGTGGGTAGTGCTTGTGTCGCTGGGTTTTTTCCCCATAGCCGCCCTGCCGGACGACCTTCCGAGCTTGGGGATTTGCGCTTGGCTGTCTCTCGACGCCAAGTTGCCCTCACCGTCTGAGAGCACGGCGTTGCTGCCATTGCTGAAGGTGCCCTCCGCTGCCATGGCCTCTTGACGCCTGGCGTGGTGGGCCCAACGCTTGATCAAACAGTCCTTTAGTGTTTTTGGTTTAAACCTACTACACGCTCTGCAGTTCGCCTCGGGGTGGTCCCTTGGCAAGCAGAGGTTGCACGTGGCGTGTCTGTCAACCCAAGGGTACTTGCGGTTGCACTTGGGGCAAAATTGTAAAGGGGTACCCTCCATACGCACCTTGTGGCAGCAGGCTAATGATTGTAGGAATATATAGAAGATGTACCTATATATTAAAGAGTGTAGAGTATGTGCCACCCCCCACTCTCCCTACTTACAGGGCCGAGGCCAGAGGCCTTCCAAGGCCCAGGCCGAATCCAGAGACCTTCAGAGGACCAAGTCCGTCATGAGCTGTCGACAGTTGATTCCTTTTCAGGGCTGACGTCGAGTGTCGAACTTCGGTGGCTCGACGTTGGGGTGGAGAAATGGGGAAATATTAAGATATTTTAGCAAAATTGTTGCTAAGGCCAGGAACTCCACGGGATGCTTCTGACCAGTATGGTGGAAAAAAACAATCTGACGGTCCTAGACACGTGAGGGATCATGGGTACAGTGGACGTCACACTAGGGATAGTATTACTGGCACGCCCTGTGTCGACGCCCATTTTTGAGTTTAAAAAAACAAACTGTAATACTCTGAAGCTTCCACTAGATGTCGGCCTATGCACAGCATGTGATCTAAGCAGATTCCATAAGCTTCAGAAATATATATATATTACACGGCCACAGTAGTGGCCGTGTAGTTATGGTTAAGTTGCTGTTTCCATAGGAAGAGCACTTTTTGGGCGGCTTATAACTCTGCTCCCCCTGGACGAATCCTCACCAAACTTTGCAAAAAAAGTATATGGCCCACTCTGAATTTTATTTTGCAAACTTTGGTGAGGTTTGGTCCAGGGGGAGGGGCAAAGTTAGAGGGGAGGCGCGTCCCAAAACTTATTTTTTTCCCATAGACTGAATGGGGGAAAAACTTTGCGGCTATAGAGGAAACCGCTGGACGGATTTTCACCAAATTTGCAGCAGGAAAGCGTGCTTTTGTAAATTTGATGAAAATCCGTCCAGTAGTTTTCTTTAAAATGATCAAAAAGTAGGTCTAAAAAAATTAGTGATATCTATGTCCTCTCCGCGGAGACACTTCCCTGTTTGCTCCGCGGTCAGGACACCGTTTGGCTAATGGCCTTGCGTCATGTCTGCAGACACGTGACGTGTCCGCCGATTGGCTGAAGTGAGGCGTGATGTGCGTCAGATTGTTCCGATGTGCCCGCCATCTCGGAGTGTTTTGGTGTTTTGGTGTGCAAGAGTGCTTGGGGAGGTTTAGGGAGGAAGAGATGGGTGAAATACTGTATCTGTTTAGGTGGCAGGTGTACTGATCTATTAGCCATGCCCGTAATTAGTTCGTAATTACTGAAAATGAGGGGTGTTCTGAGGATAGTATTTCCGTCCGTGCTGTGTGGTGTCAGCAGACTTTAAAATTGAGTATATGCCGCAGTTAAAGTTTTTCAATCTATGGGTGTCATACTGAGTTATACGTCACCATGGTTGTGATATGTTGTGGTGGTTGTGGCCAGGGCCTAGAGTCTTGGGTGCATGGCCGCAGGCCGTAGGCTGTAGGCCATACACCCAAGGCTCTAGGCCCTGGCCACAACCACCACAGCATATCACAACTATATATCACACCCATAGAATTGAATATCTATTAGGTGGTTGTGGGCAGTGCCTAGAGTCTTGGGTGCAAATTGAGTATATGCCGCAGTTCAAATGTTTCATTCTATGGGTGTGATAATGAGTTATTAGCCACCATGGGTGTGATATGCTGCGGTGGTTGTGGACAGGGCCTAGAGTCTTGGGTGAATGGCCGCAGGCCGTACGCCATATACCCAAGACTCTAGGCCCTGGCCACAACCACCGCAGCATATCACACCCATAGATACACCCATAGAATCGAACATCTATCAGGTGGTTGTGGGCAGGGCTAGAGTCTTGGGTGCATGGCCGAAAGTCATGCACCCAAGACCAAAGTTATAAGTACTGAAGTTATAAGCCACAATGGGTGTGATATGCTGCATTGGTTGTGGCCAGGACCTAGAGTCTTGGGTGCATGGCCGAAAGCCATGCACACAAGACCAAAGCTATAAGCACTGAAGTTATAAGCCACCATGGGTTTCATATAGTGTGCTGGTTGTGGGCAGGACGCAGAGTCTTGGGTGCATGGCCAAAGGCCATGCACCCAAGACCACAGTTATAAGTACTGAAGTTATAAGGTAGCATGGGTGTGATTTGGTGCAGTGGTTGTGGTTGTGATATGCTGCAGTGGTTGTAGGCAGGGCTTATAGTCTTGGGTGCATGGCCGCAGGCCGTAGGCTGTAGGCTATACACCCAAGGCTGTAGGCTATACACCCAAGACTCTAGGCCCTGACCACAACCACTGCACCATATCACAGCCATAGATCACACCTATAGATTCGAATATCTATCAAATGTTTCAAATGATACTTTCTGTTTCATTTGTTGAGATCCGATATATTTTTTACATGCGTTTGGTACCTGGAGGAAATATTCTTTTTCAATTTCTGTGATAAAAGAAAAGAGCATGTTAGTGTATGCATTCTATAAAGACTTATTATATTGCATAATAGACATTTCAGCTTTTTTTTGGACCCTCTTATTTGGTTTACAAACCAGCGTAGTGTGCATTTTGCTCTGTTTCAGTGTTTTTCAATTCATTGGGTCTGTGGGAAAAAAAAAATCCTTGTTGCATTAAAAAAAAACTTTTTTTGTTATGCTACAGTCTATTTGTTTCCTTTCAGTGTTCACTTGTTGTTTCTGGTTAATGTTCTATCTGTTGGATTGTTGTAGATTTCTGAAGCAGTTAGATACCTGTGGGCATATTTTAACTGTCTATTTTCTGTTACAATTGAGTGATATTCATTTATCTGTTTGGTTGTAATAGAATCTTGGGCCAGTTAGATACCTGTTGGCATATTCTAACTGTTTATAGTTTTTTATTTGAATTTTTGTTAATGTTGAAGTACAGATTAGTTATTACATTTTGGTTTTAAGAAGATTAAATAAGCGTTTGTAAGATTTGCAGCTAATCTCTGCTTTAGAGCAATGGTACTATCATTACATTCGAACCATTCACATTTTTGTTGCAGATTTCTGAAGCAGTTAGATACCTGTTGGCGTATTCTAACTGTCTATTTTGTGTACAAAATTAATGATATTCATTTATCGGCTTGGTTGTTATAGAATCTTGGGCCAGTTAGATATCTGTTGGCGTATTCTAACTGTTTATAGTTTTTTATTTGAATTTTTGTTAATGTTGAAGTACAGATTAGTTATTAAATTTTGGTTTTAAGAAGATTAAATACGCGTTTGTAAGACTTGCTGCTAAGCTCTGCTTTAGAGTAATGGTACCATCACTACATTCGAACCATCCACATTTCTTTTTAATATAGTGACCTGCATTGGTTGTGGCTCCTGCGTGGTAGATTATACCTATTGTTGTGAAGGTTTTCTTACCAATTGATACTTGACCGAGTGTGAATCCAGTCAGCTTGCAGTTGTTTTTGGTGCCATCTGCATTGTAACGTAGAAGCATTAGTATTACGTAGTTACTATGTGTTTGTTTTAATAAGGTGGAGCGATTATCTGAATTGCAGGTAGTACATAATCCGCCATGGTTTGCATTTTGTACAAGTTGCTGAAATGGAATGGATTCACAATTAGGTATGGATACATACACAAAGCGCTCATTAGGGATTTGTTCTTGTGTCACATTGTTGCAGAGAGTGCATGTATGTTTCCACATGTATGAAATCTGGAAGATTTCATTTATAGGTATGTTTTTATTTTCCAGTACTTGTAGTAAGTACATTAATAATTCTTGTGGATCTTCTTGTGAGTTTATAGTGAATTTCACCATTCCAGCACAGTAGTCCAATTCTTGTCTTATTCCGTGAACACTATACGTGTTGTCAGGATTGTTTGTTGCGTTTCTATGAAGGACTAACATTTGCAAATACAATTGGTCTGTACTGTGTAAGCAAATGTTGTCAACAATTGGTGGCAATTGAAATAGAATATTCATTGCTACATTTGCATAACAACTTAAACCAGTTACATATGAAAATTTGAATGGACCAGATAGTTCTGTGTCTACGTCATTTATTTGGAGTGTGTGTTGCTTCTTTGAAGAAGTACCTGAGTTACTTTGACTAATAGGTTCTTCTTTGGTTATGGTAATTGATGAAGTATTAGCTTCTTTTACTCTCTTTGGAGGATTTGCAGTCAAATTCTGTTGCATTTCAGTTTGAATTAGTTTTCTTTTACAACGTTTTCCTTTTTGTGGAACTGGATATGCTTTTAGGTGGGGGGTGCATATTGAACGTAGTCTATTGTATTCTAGAATGCAAGGAATATCAGCATTGACTTTACTTGCATCAAAGTTGATTAGAAATAAACCGTCAAGTGTACGTAAGCATGATAGTGCTAGGTAGGTCATGCCTTCTTTAAAGACTGTGTTACCAATATCTATCAATGCTTTATTTAGGGTAAGACCTTGGGATTTATGAATGGTGAATGGTACCATCATTACATTCGAACCATCCACATTTCTTTTTAATATAGTGACCTGCATTGGTTGTGGCTCCTGCGTGGTAGATTATACCTATTGTTGTGAAGGTTTTCTTACCAAGTGATACTTGACCGTGTGTGAATCCAATTAACTTGCAGTTGTTTTTGGTACCATCTGCATTGTAACGTAGAAGCATTAGTATTACGTAGTTACTATGTGTTTGTTTTAATAAGGTGGAGCGATTATCTGAATTGCAGGTAGTACATAATCCGCCATGGTTTGCATTTTGTACAAGTTGCTGAAATGGAATGGATTCACAATTAGGTATGGATACATACACAAAGCGCTCATTAGGGATTTGTTCTTGTGTCACATTGTTGCAGAGAGTGCATGTATGTTTCCACATGAATGAAATCTGGAAGATTTCATTTATAGGTATGTTTTTGTTTTCCAGTACTTGTAGTAAGTACATTAATAATTCTTGTGGATCTTCTTGTGAGTTTATAGTGAATTTCACCATTCCAGCACAGTAGTCCAATTCTTGTCTTATTCCGTGAACACTATACGTGTTGTCAGGATTGTTTGTTGCGTTTCTATGAAGGACTAACATTTGCAAACACAATTGGTCTGTACTGTGTAAGTAAATGTTGTCAACAATTGGTGGAAATTGAAATAGAATATTCATTGCTACATTTGCATAACAACTTTAACCAGTTACATATGAAAATTTGAATGGACCAGATAGTTCTGTGTCCACGTCATTTTTTTGGAGTGTGTGTTGCTTCTTTGAAGAAGTACCTGAGTTACTTTGACTAATAGGTTCTTCTTTGGTTATGGTAATTGATGAAGTATTAGCTTCTTTTACTCTCTTTGGAGGATTTGCAGTCAAATTCTGTTGCATTTCAGTTTGAATTAGTTTTCTTTTACAACGTTTTCCTTTTTGTGGAACGGGATATGCTTTTAGGTGGGTGGTGCATATTGAACGTAGTCTATTGTATTCTAGAATGCAAGGAATATCAGCATTGACTTTACTTGCATCAAAGTTGATTAGAAATAAACCGTCAAGTGTACGTAAGCATGATAGTGCTAGGTAGGTCATGCCTTCTTTAAAGACTGTTTTACCAATATCTATCAATGCTTTATTTAGGGTAAGACCTTGGGATTTATGAATGGTGACTGCATATCCAAGAGTTAAGTAATATTGTTCTCTGCGTACATACATGTCTTTGAAGAGAAGGAATCGAGCTGTTGAGCGCCCTATCCTTTTTACTTCTGAAAGTTTGTTGAAGAGAATATTGACAAACTGAATGTTGTTGTCACGTGGGTATGTTTGAAAGCCAACAACTGTACCCAGTGTTCCATTAACTAGTCCTTGCTCCACGTCAAGGTTACGTTTAAGCATTACTATACAGTTTAAGGATAATTTTAATATTTTCTCCAACCCAGCTGTGTTGGAGATAACATTTTCTAAGGTGTTTAGTCTTGTTGTGGCTTGTTGACACATTGGTAGTGTCATACCATGTACGTCCAGTTTGTCTGTGGAGCAAATTTCAATTATTGGTTGCATTTCTTTTTTTAACATTGTTTCATTGAATTTGGAACAGCTTGCAAGAGTTGTCATAGGCCATACTATTGAAATTTTGCGCGCTAATTGTTCCATAACATCAGTAGCACATGAGTTATCGCCATAAAGTGCATGGATGTGCTGGGCTTTTAATATTGTTTGTGCTTCTTGAGATATTACACCAACTCTAATACTTTAAAAAATGTTGGCGTAGGTGAGGTCTGCAGATTGGCGCATGTTTTCTGTTAATTATTTGTATTAGAAATGTTGCCAAAGGTTGACATTTCCTATGCTGCCAACAGTTGTACGGCAGAGTTTGTGTCCTAAGGTTTTAAAAATAGGTTCACCTTTCACTGGTGTCAATTGAAGATCTCCCAAAACAATAATGTGTTTTTCTCCAAAGAGTTCTTCGTAGTTTGTTTTAAGTACTTCTAGCAATGTGAGGTGAATCAAAGCCAACATTAGGTTGGAGACCATACTCACTTCATCTATTAGTAGCATTTTCATTTGTTTTATTACTCTGAGAAGTTCCATTGCAGCCTCTGTAGAAAGTTTGTAATAGTCTAATTTGTTTTGGTGTTCTACTTGAAGGAGTAGCAATCGGTGTAAAGTGACACCACCTATGTTGTAGGCAGCTAAACCTGTGGGGGCAGATGCAACAGCTGACAGTTTGTTGTTTGTCAATTTTTGAAGGAACTTGATGATGATTTTGATGAAGAATGTTTTGCCTGAACCAGCTTCACCACTGACGTATAGCAGTATAGGTTTTTAATTTTGGCAGGTAAATTCTTTATTTTCGTGTTGTACACCATGTGCAATTTCTTTTGTTACTTCTTCAAAAATGGTGTGCTGGTCTTTGTTAAGTTTTGATTGTAGTACAGTTAAGTCTTCTGTATCCTCTTCATAGTGACACATGGTGGTTACTACTTCTGTCATAGCTAATTCTGCCTCATTTGCTATTAGTGGCTGTCCCAGTGGTTCTTGGCTTCCTGTTACAGAAAGTTGATGACTGTCGGAAGTGTCCTTATCTAGTTGGGCCTGGAGTTCTTCTTCATGTTGCTGTTCATTTTCCAACATTGTTTTGTACTGCATAAAGTTCACATCGGTGATAGTGCTTTCATTTGCTTTGAAAGCGTCTTCACAGCAGTCATAGTTATCTAGTATCTCTTCTTCTTTTCTCCATGGTTTAAAAAGTTGTAGCAGGGACATGTAATATAGTTCTTTCTGTTGAGGAGTTTTTAATGACAATTTGATATGATTAATTAAGCTTCGTTTGGTAAGTTTCACTAAGCTGCCTTCACAATCTGTCACTCTATATCTACATTTGTTTTCATCATGTTTTATATTATTTTTGTATGCAAAGTTTTGGGCTATATGGTATAGACACATGTTTTCCAAAGTTGTACTCCTGTTCGGGTAGTATGTGTCTAGTAAATTGTTTTTCAAAATGTCTTGGCTGTTGGGATCATTTATGGCTATTGTTTTTATGTCGTCATATGATTTGAGAACTCTTTTTCTAGATTTAGTAGAACCAAGACTTAGCCATACTATATTTTCAGATTTTCCATACAAAGCAGTACCGGTTAAACGATCTGCAGCTTCGTAGGCGCCACATTCTCTATGAAAGAGCATGTTTATGCCTAAGCTGTATCATTTTTGAGATAGTGTTTTGTCTGATGATAGGTCATTCCAGAGGTCTTCAAGCTCTGTTTTTTCTGCTTTTGTTAAGTAGACTTTAACATATCGTGCAACTGCAGTGGAATTGTCCGCAATGTACTGCACATCTATTTTTGCATTCCATAAGAGGGCAATGATTGCATTGTAATCATTGATATATTTTGATTCTTCTGTTCTTTTTATGTAATACGTGTTCTTAGGTAATTTACCTTTAACACTATGGGCCTCATCACGACTTTGGCGGTAACCCTTAAATCCAGCAGTCGCACTATAACCGCCGGATTTAAGGGTCCGCCAAATCAGGACTTCAGCGGATTCGCCCCAGCTCTTGTCTGGGGGAAATCCACCGAAAATTTGCGCTATTACTGCCGACGAGAAATCCGCCGGTGGTAAGAGCGCGAATTTTCCCCTTTGAGTCCAATGGGGGATGGGGCATTCCCGAATGGGCTCAATGGGAAATGACGAATTACATTACTGCTGAACTCGTGATCAGGCGCTATTAGCGCCGGGGAGTTCGGCGGTAGGGCTAATACCGCCGGCGGTAATACCACCGCCGTTACCGCCAAAGTCGTTATCAGGCCCTATGTCTAACTGAAGACTTGAAGTTGTTCACTTCACCTGTTTCTGTAACTGGTCTAGGGAAACCAAAGCGGCATTTGGTGTAGTATTTCCCTTAGTTTTTTTATTTGCGACAACAATATTTGCCACATTTGTGTCTTTGAAATTGTACAATTTGTGCATGAAGGTCACTATGGGCCTCATTACATGGATGGCGGAGAACCATGGTGCTATTAGCGCCATGGTTCATGCCGGTAAAATACTGGCACCGCCTTGGCGGAAAGGGGAATTACCGCCCCATTCCAAGGTTGGCGGGGCAGTAATTCCCCCTTCCACCATTGCCCTTCCCCATTCCCATTTTTGCCCCATAGGGCTCAATGGGAATGGGAAGGCGCTAATTACGGTACCGCAAATTGCGGTACCGTAATTAGCTCCCTGGGTCCCTTTGCGGGTTGGTTTTTAACGCCTGCAAAAAGCAGGTGTTAAATCCCCCAACCCGCAAAGGGACTTCGTAGTAAGGCGGTAAGGATTTACCCGTACCGGTATTTTACCGGTACCGGTAAATCCTTACCACCATCCGTGTAATGAGGCCCTATGTCTCCTTTGCGAAGGGATTTCACAAGTGACATTTTTGGATGAACTGCAAAACAGTGGCATCACAGTCCTGACCAAATTTAGGAGCATCTTTAATCCATAAAAAGCATGTGGGTATGTGGTGCTACTCTGGCTTGGTATTCTTTTCTCCAAAAGAAGTGTTGCACTTCTCCGAGGGGAGGAACAGTTTTATTACAAATAAAGTGTAGCATAGCAATGAAATGATGGTGGAAATATCTTGAAACATTAACAGGATCTAGAGAGCAAAGTTCTCCAGGTGTTAGTATATCTATGTTTGTTTTGTTTTTGTTTGATATGCGTAGGAAATCATGTACATCTTCCCATGCATATTCTGCACAACTTAATGTAACAAACCAAGTGGGTGTTCCAAGGTTTCTGATCATGCAACGTACATCTCCTTGACGTCGGAACCAGTATTCTTTTGTACCATGCATGTTTGCAAACAGATTTGTAATGCTTTATTGTAAAACCTCATCTTTTTCTTGCACTTTTTGTATTAATCGCCTAGCTGACATATTTTGAAAGTGGGTTCCCGATTTCAATATGTGTGCAACTCGGTAACATAGAGTTGCTAGTTCACTTTCAAAGAGTAGGTGGAATATGTATTCCACATTTTCTCTAAATCTGGGATCTTCAGAATACATTCGCAATGAGCGGTATTCTGATGCTCTTATCTGAGTGGGTCTATCATCATACCTTCCTCCTTTGCCAGTAGGAAATAGTAGAGGAAAAGCAAGTGCTTCTATACTTTTTTCCCATATGCTCATTGGTGATCCTTTGGTTTGCCGCATTTGGTACATTTCTAGTGCATCAGCTATGCTGTCTTTAGAGTGCAATGGATGAATTGTATAATGGTCTAAAATATTGGATACTGCAGCAGGATCCAGAAGTTCAAAATGACCAGTTTCTGGTGACTCTTGAATTATTTCAGCTGTTCCCCTTAAGTTTTCTTCAATATTTATTTCTTTGTAGTACTCATTATTGTCTTTTAGATATTGCAAGGCTTGTCTAACTTTATGTAAGTCCACGAGTTGTTGCCAAATTCTTTTGTCTTTTGTTCGTATACCATTTACTAGAACAATTAAAGATTGCTCTATTGGACGTTGCGCTCCTAGAGTGTGCACATTTTCTGTCAGATCTAATGGTAAATAAACTACTTTGCCACGAATGCCTTTTACCAATTCAGAGGGAGGTAATTTTGCTGTTTTTGGTTGAAGGCGTATTATTGCTTGGATGGGTGTACTGTTTGAATTATGATGCTCTCATATAAATTGAGTTGTTGCAGGTGTTTTGGTAGTGGGAATAATTTGAAGTTATTTGTGATAGCACGTGAAGGAGTTTGGTTGTTGTCAAGTTTTGTAGTGCAGTAACTGCAAAGTATTAAGGGGTCATTTATTTTGTATTTGTTTTCTGCTAAAAGGTGGAGAGCTAATTCAAACCATTTGGAATCTTCATTGTCTTCTATTTTGTATGTTATGTCTATAGTTTTTGTGTTACTTTTGTAAGACGTTCTCCGGCCACACACACACACACATGGTTTGGTACTTCAGCGGATGTACTCTTAAATTTTAGTATTTCTTTTTGTATGTGTGTAGTAGAAGGTTGCCATGTGCAGAATTGTTGCTAGTCTGTTCTAAAGCTATTGCATTTTGTAAGTGGCTTTCACTTCCAAAATATTTTCTCTGGATACGGTTGATTTCTTCTTGTAGGTCTTTGGGTGTACCATGTAGAAGAGTGTTATTTAAATTGGCTAGATCTAAAGCAGGACTTTTAGTATAGTACAATTTATAGGCTAGATTTCTTACAGTTGAATGATGTGTTGATATCATTTTGATATCATGGAAGGTGCTTTTGCAAATAGGTCCTGAAATGCACGCTAATGAACGTCCTTGTAGTCCTGTGTATTTGCGCACTGGACAGGTATCCATATTTTGCAGCACTTTCATTTTGATTTTGTCTTTACCTTTTGCATACTGATTGAGGAACTGGCGTAAACATTTTAAAGAATTGTTGGGAATGTTACACATTGACGTGCACGGCCATTTGTATACTGGACGTTCTGGTTCAGTCGAATGGAGAGGTAATTCTGAGTTTTCTCGGGATATTTTTGTAAGCAGTGTTTCTTGTTCCATGATGGTATTATTAATTTCATAACCTCGTCCACTGCTATGGATGGCAATTGTGTTTGTTTGGTTTTGTTTGTATGCTTCTTCATTAAAATATGATTCTGTGCTTGTGGTGTGACTCCATTCACCTCCACAGATATTTAAGAAGTTATTTTGTTGACATTGCGTTTATTGAGAAGTTTTTTTTGTACTTTAGTTGGTGGTTTCATCCTGTTTAAAACTAAAATAAATAACATCCTTTTGAGAAGGATTGCACTGTCTACGAGAGCTTCTAGAATTAATTTCTAAGTTAGGTTTTAAGGGTTGTGCATGATTTTGCTCCTGTTTTTATCAGATTCTGAAGGACTCTGTGGTGGAAAATTTTGCTAAAATACTTTTTTTGGTATGGTTACTTGCCACTACATCAAGATTTATAGGAGCAGTGTTAGCAGTAGTGGTAGCTTAATTCTTGTTAATCACTCTCTGTTTCGTTTTACATTTTGATAGAGGATGAAAGGTTTCTGTACTAGAAGCTTCTTTTGTTTCTTTAAATGACTGCATTAGCTGTTTTGTTTGAACATTTTGTACAAACTCTGGTAGAGATAGATGCTTATTTTGGCACTTTTATTTTCATTTGGTCTATTTCTGTGTTGCTTTCTACAGACTTGATTTTTGGTAGGCATTCTTTGGGGTCTGTTGAAAAAAAAAGGAAGGTGTAGGTTGGTTTGTTTTGCAATGTATGTGTGCTGTGTGCATGCATGTATGGGTTTGATGGGAAGGATGTATGTAGTGGTGTGTGAATGTGCATTGGGCAGTTACAATGAGTTGGGAAGGCTATTCTTCTGTTTGTATGTTACTACACTGCAGTTCAGATGGGAGTAGAAAGTGAGCTAGTGGTGTGGAGAAGCATTAATAGTAAACGTAATGGTATAAAGTTAAAACAGTTCTTCGTTTTGTAGTACTAATATTCTAATGGTTGAGTATGTTATTTGTGTTCCAAAAAAACAGGGATTTGTGTGCCATCCTGCCTGCTAAACTCTGTTTAATAAATGCAGATTTGTGGGCAGAATGGTTCAGAAATCGATGTTTTTTTTGGTGCGCAAATTACATGAATGAACCACACAGTGTCTTTGAGGAACAGTAAGAATGTAAAGGTAGTATTGTACGTACTTTTTTTGTGGAATGAGCAGGTTTCTTCGGATATGTTGTTTGTAGTTTAGATGCTGCTGATTTTCAGGAGAGTGGTCTTCGCTGCAATTGTAAAAGGAAGAAGTTAGTAATTTTGTGTGTTTATAGCACTGATGTTAATGTACACATTGGATTTTTATGTTTTTGTGGTAGTATTCTTGTTTGATATTTGAACATAGTGTATGCATGCATTTCATTTGACTATGTGCAGTCTTTATATGTTATTTACAGTATGTTAGTTGAACATGCTTCGCAAATGAGTAGAATTTTAAGTTAATGAAATTCACTTGATTTTTTACAGCTGTGTTCTAGATAGCAGAGAGGTTTGGAAGTGACAGGTCATTATAGTAGATGGGAAAAATTTGAATAATTTCATATTATAACTTGTTGGGTGTCCTGACCCACGTTTGAGCTATCATGCTGCAACATTTGGTGGTGTGGGCTTAGAAAATCCAAGATGACCAAAAAGCCCACATGTGCGCCAGAATCCAGGAGAACCACCAGTTTGTGCGCACACCAAAATGGTTACCTAACTTGCCACCCACCAGTGTAAAGAAAGATCTTTGTTAACAAAATCCACTGTTACTGATGTCAAAAAGTTGCTGAAATCGTGGCTCATCGGACCACTTTAAAGATTCAACCCTTTTGTGGGGTTCCACATAACCATTTTACTGTAAGGAGCCCCATCAAAACAATGTTAAGCAAGGATTATTTACTACCCTGTAAGAACCATTCCTGTTTGGAATGCATTAATCCAAGAAAGATCCCAAAAATGGATGCAGTACCAACAAAATCCTCAAGGCGGTGCTAGCGGTCTAAACTCTGACAGGAGAACTGAGTGCAGTTGCTGACAAAGGAATTTGACTCAGCTGACTTCAAAGGCTGCATTTTAATCAAAAATTAGCCACCTGCTGTTCCCAGAGGCCAGAAGCCTGGGAAACCCTCTCACCTCAAGAGATTCACACCACAGCCCAGGATATCACATGGTCATAATAACCAAATGCAAAGTGACCCCCTGGTCTGCTGACCTAAGCCTCCCAGAGACTACACAATAGGCTCTTGCACTTGAATAGAATATGTTGATTTTGACTGTTTCCTGTCAACAAAGGCCTGCCTGCCAGCAGAGGCATGGTTTCTGACCCACCCAAGTCTTGGAGGCGGACTCCAACACTCTGAGAACTGAATTGAAAGCAAAATATATATTTTACAAAAATACTGATAACTCTCTGTAATCAAATGACAGGAATGTATAAACTTTGAGAGCCTTAATTTAAAAAATGTACCTTCGATTCAAGCCCAAACTCCAATTTGTGTGATGTTCTGGGGCAAAACCCCGCTATGTATTGACACCACATACTCTGTGTTTAAGCTAGAGATATGGGAATTTACTGGAGTAGGTATGGACTGCCTGTGTATATGTGTATAACTTTTAATGAAGAACCAAGGTTGCATAACCCACTAAAATCGAAAATAAGTTGCCATTTTTGAATGCAAGCCCTCAGGAAGAGCAGAGTTTGAACAGAGTATACCTCATGTGATATGTGATGGGTGCATGTAATTTTAAACAACTGTGTATCGGTGCAATATGTATTTGAATCAAATATAGATTTGTGGGCAAACTGACCAGGGGAGGATCCTCTGACCCATAAAACCTACAGCATCACTCTGACTCACATTTCCTTCCCCCAATCATGGGAGAGGGGAGAATTGGGCCAATGACAAGTAGAAAGGGGCAGGCTTAGCTAGGCCCAGGCACACACCCACTTTCAAAACACATAAAAAGAGACTGCTGGGACAGGTAGAGACATTCAATTCCATTTGCTGTGTAGCATGCTGACCGACGACTTCACATCCAGAGATCCAGACTTCAAATCCATCAATCTCCAGAACCTGTAGCAGTACCCAGAAAGCAGTGTTACATCCAGAATCCAGAGAGGCTAGACCAGCAGAGCAGAGCTGACCCAGATCACTGTGAAGTGCCGAGACCAGAACCGGAGTCCAGTCTAAAACCTGACCAGATCCGTGGTGAGGCCTATTTCAAAAATATATTGGGAGTACCTAGCAGAACTGTGCAGAACCAATCTCTTAGTTAAAATAATCTAATCCAAACTATTTTAATCTAACCAGAACTGCCTCCTGTCACCTGTCATTTGTTAAGCTGCACCACTGTCATGTGTCAATTCTGCAGCTGCAAAGCTGTAACCTGTCGCTTTGAACTTTTAAAATTTCAAATCCGAAAAACAACCTTTACAAAATCGTTCATAACTACGTAACCGTTTGTGCTTAGTTTCTCCGCAATCACGATTCACGCACTCGCGAATTTTGCCGCGATTTGCAATTTGGCCCGATTTCTTTACTTGTAAAAAGAAAGCTGCTTTTGCCTAAACTGCTAAAATTTCGTTTGCCTCCTAAGAACCATCCCTGAGCCATTGCTAGAGTGAGCCTGAACTCATCCCAAGTATATTTCACTCACCCTGAACCTCCTAAAGGGAATTAAAACCATTTTCAGCATATTCCTCACTTCATTGCCAGCACATATAAAAGCATTTTGGGCCTGTGTTTCAAAACTCCTATCTGTTGTATAAGCTGCTGGGGGGGAATTGAACTGAATTCTATTTGATTGCATTCCTAAGAACTGTGTGCTCTCCTCTTCATCTCCTTACATTGCATAAAGGGGGGGGTGAATTGTCCAAGAAAGTGATTACATTGTCTTTTGCTGAAATCCTATAGTTATATAGTTATTGTCTGTACTGCATTTTCATTCCACATTGCATCTATTTGAAACCATAAAAGTATTGTTGCTATATTATCCATCCTATAACCACTCATCATTGATTATAAAGAAGTGTGCTAGTGCCAGACTATCCACTATTGATTACTGCTCAGATTAAGTGTGATATTCAATTATTAATTTATTATAAAGTGTGATATATATATATATATATATTGTTTAAATTCTCAAATAAACCTTTTAAACTTGCAAAACAGAACTACTTCTTGGCTCAGTGGGGTCAGGGGGATTCCAAGAGAGGGGTGTTATATAGGGGTAGTCATCCAGAACTCATGAACTGGACACAAAGATACATCAATAAGGGTTTCCATTCAGTATCCCAGACTAGGCATTGACTTAGCTGTAGTGTTGAATTGAATCCTCTTACAAATTGGGGGCTCGAGCCCGACGTTTGGGTTAGATCTATCACTTGTGCAGCTTAATACAGCGTGCTAACTGACGGGATACATACATCCGGTCGGATCACCACGCTGTTTTACGCTGTAAAGCACTCTTCAAAGGGACACTCTAAGGAAAAGGTCTGTTTTGCAAAAATAAAATACTAATTTCTGTAAGTCAGGACAGAGATCAATCTCTAGAATGACGACCTTGGTAGACATGAAAATAGCGAGGGAGCACCTCTTACATAAGCTATTTGTGAGAGGTGAGTGGACTCACCAGGACCAAACGGTCTGGTTGCAGGCCATCGCGCAACAGGTCACTGAAACAGGGTCAGACATATGGAGAGATCAGGGTCCATTACATGTGGCCCTGAGTGAACCATATATGGCTCCTAAAGCCAAAGATGAACACAATAAGATTGCCAGGATAGCGGCATACCTGTACCTATATATGGGAGACATGCAGGATAAATGTACTGAAAGCCAAGATCTGGCAAATAGGCGACAGATGGCGTTAGAGAAGGTCCAATCTGACCTGGTCTCTTCTGAGCAGAGGATGCAGAGGAGCCAGGAGTCAGAAAATGATAGTAGGCAGTATATCATTAAAATAAAAGAGGACATGGATATACTGCAACAGGAAAAGACAGACCAGGATACCAGAATTCTGGCTTTGCAGAAGGAACGCCAAGGCAGTTTGGACTCCCTACTGCAGAGCCAGAAAAAGCTGGAGCAACAGATCAATTTCAACAGGGCATGCACAGAGCAGGTAGCCACCCTGCAAATCCAACTAGACAGAGAGAAAGAGGAGAGCAATAAACTGATCCTGAAAGACCTGATTACCCAGGCAGAGTTTGATCAGGAGCGCCAGAAAGCTGGTGCCTTCCAAAGGCAAAGGGACGACCTGGCATCACAAATTCAAGCTCTTGGTCAGGAAAGGGACACCTTAGGCCAGGAAGTCTGCCACTTAAGAAGAAAAATGGAAGAAAATCACCTGGCCCACCAGGGACTGGGTGACCTCCAAAAAGAACACCAGGACTTGCTAGAGCACACCAGGAGGGTGGAGGAGGCTCTGGCAAGACAGGAGCAGGCCAATAGGGACACATCTCAGGAGGTAACCCTCCTGCAGCAAAGACTGGCCCAGTGCTCCAGGACCAATCAGGAAACGCAGAGAGAGAATGAGGCTCTCTGGCAGCACAACGATAGGCTCCAACAACAGGTAGCGATGCAGGAGAGACTGATAGAGTCTAGTAAGGCCTTAACTGAGGAACTGAAGGCGCAGGCTCTTGCATTGCAACAGGGAGCAGGGGCGGATAGAGACCAGGTTCTCTGGGAAAGGGAAACTCCTGAGCATAACCTCAGGAGCCCTAGTACCAGAGGCCTTTATCTCTCTCAGTCCCTGGACTCTGCCACCCCCATGTCCCCTGGCGCACATGAGCACCGGGCCACAGGGATGGCAGATTACTATCCAGCCAAAAGCATGGGCTCATAGGCCAGTACCACCCAGGTATGGAGGGGCGGGCATCTGGGTATGGGCACCCAAGCACAGTGCAATTTAGTGGGGAACCCCAGGAGAGTAGGCCCATTAAGGGCACCCTGAAAACCGCTGCCCAGTTAGGTCAGTGGGGGGGGTACCCATCAAATCCTGGCAGCAAAGAGGATTCTGAAGACTCCTCTGAACGGTACAGGACACAGGAGACCAGGTCCCCACATTCTGCCAGCCACTCCCAGGCTCGCAGAATCCAGGAAAACCTGGAAGATCAGACAGGAACCTCTGGGAGCAGTGCCTCTGAGTCAGAGGATGAATGGACCAGGGTTACCCGAACCAAAAAGGCCAATAAGGCAAAAAGTGCCTTGCTTAAGGACCCATTGAAACAGATTAAGGCAATCAGGAGTGTCATCACGCCTTATCATAAGAACGCCAAGTATTCTGTTTGGGAACACTTGGAGCTCTATGAGCAAAAGATGGAGACCTTTCATTTGAAGGACAGCCAAAGCTGTATTCAGTATGTAAAGTGGACATTCTCCCCAGAGTACTCCAGTTTCTTTGCGGGGCTGGAGGACCAAAATCATTCAAGGTGGTCCACCTATAGGGCGGCCATCTTGAAACATTTTTCTGTGCACAGAAATCCCCAAGAGGCTTGCAAGGCAGCCTACAATTTGCAATGTGGGGAGGATCAGGCCCCACAAGAATTTGTGCAAGAACTGAAACGTGCCTTTGCGCAGACCACCAGACGGGTGCGCACAGACAGCACAGAATTTGTCAATACATTTTTCCATGCCTTGCCCAAATACATAATGACCCAGCTCGTGAGAGATTTTCATGAGAAAAGATCTTTAGACTGGGTCATTGAACAGGCTACCCGGATCTATGAGGTGCAGAAGCCTATCGAAAATAAAAATAACGTGCCGAAAAACCCCAAAACCAACAGCACCCCTGCTGCTGCCAAGGTGGCAGAGGTAAAGGTCGCCCCCGTTTTAGATTTGGAGATGGGGGGGCCTAAAAACCTGCCTGCACCAAATAATTCACAGCCCAGAAGGCCCTCGGGCCAGTCACAGACAGGGAGTCGAGGAGGTAGTCCCACAAATGGGGTACCCCGCTCCCCTGACTATGTAAGTCCCCGCTACAAGGGAAACCGACCAATCCTGGGTTATGTGTGGACTCCTCCAGCCCAAGGGGGGGGGATCCAGCCAAGCACCTGACCCGGGGAACTTCCCTCCTAACTTCCCTCAGGAGGGCAGAAATTCTCCAAATCCTGGGCAGGACTTTTTCCCCAGGTATCCACCCAATTTCCAGCCCCAAAATCATCCATCCTTCTTTCCCCAATTCCCTGAGCCCAGACAACACAATCCGGGAGAGGGGAGGCCAAGGGTGGAGGGGTACCAAAATCTTCCCAACCAGGGGTACTACCAGAGAAGGTATAGCTACCCTTCCCGGGATCAGCCCAGGGGAGAAAATAGAGCCCTGTATCAGCCTGAGCAGGTTTCACAACTTCAGCGCCAGGTCCAAAATATGGCACGAGATCTGGGTCACATACTGAGGGCTCAACAGAACCCTCAGCTGAGCATGCCACCGCAGAATGCCCCAAACTCTGGCCCTGGTGCTCCAGAACAATGACGGGGGCAGCACCCCGATAACACAACGGTTCCCAGGGAGGAGGCACAAGGGGAAGGGGGATGTAAAGCCTTGGAGGAAGCTTCCTTCCCAACTTGTAAACAGCCCCTGGAAAACCAGGAACCGGAAACAAAATCTCCTGCCCCTGAAAGCCTGCCTCCCAAGGAGCAGAGGAGGGGTAGGAGAAACAAAGTACCCAAACAGGCCCAGTTTGTGGAGGAGGTACAGATCTTCCAATTTGAGGGAGAGGGATCCTCAGAGGATCCTGGGGAACGGATCTTCTCCTTTAGAGATGGGGGAACTCCTCCCAAGGAAAAATGGGTCCCAAGGGACGCCAATTCAGACTGGGGAGATGTGGAGACTGAGCTACCGCCGCCCATCATCTCATCCCAGAAGCGACAATACTGAAATCCCCTGGTTCAAACCCATCCTGGTGACTGCCTCCAAAAAGGGGGGGGGACGGCCCAGAACCGGAACCAGGGGAACCCACAATGGCTCTGATCTCCAGTTGCCAACTTTTTCTTTCAGATTCCCAAGGCTATCCACAGAATTCTGCCCAAATCTCTTCGCTAGCAATGTCCAAAACCAGAAAGTTAGCCCACCAGTTGTCCAAAAATGTGCATTATCTGTGCCCCCTTGAGGAGAAGGAGGGAAGATACTATGCCCCGGTACAAGTACAGGGGCAGGGTACAATTTTGGCACTGGTGGACACTGGATCCGAAGCTACCCTTCTGTCCAAAAGGGCCTTTGAGGAACTAAATGCAGGAAGGGGGGAGAATTACCGTATTCCTCTCACCTCTCTTCCTGGACAACTGCAGAACTTTGACGGGAAGGAAATTCCCGTTGAGGGGACTACAGACTTGGACATTAAAATTGGGCGACACAAGGTGAAACACCCGGTCATAATAGTGACTCCAGAGGGCACCCCTTGTTTACTAGGGAATGACCTCCTGAGAAGGTTGTCACCCCTAATAGATTGTGTAAACAAGGTCCTCTCGACCCAGACTAGCCGACCAATAAAATTAAAACAGAGTGTCAACCATGTTAGTTTAAACGGCACCTGCCACATGGTTGAACAAAAATCTGACCAAGTAGAATTTCACTTCCAGAACAACCAAATTCCAGACGTGACAGTAATAGCAGTAGGACAACAGACTGGTGATGGGGGGTCCTCTCTATTTCTGAAAATCAACCTTCCTTCCAGTTTAAGATGGTATTCCACACTGGAAGGAAACACCCTGAAATTCTTTACTAATCCACAATCAGAAACTCCCACTCCTATAGTCCAGAAAGATGTGAAATCAGCTCAGAGCCTGGCTGATATTCAGCAAATTGGAGAGCAGTTGTTCATCCCTGTTCAGTTAAATGATGGGAAGGACTCTGTTCTCGCTCGAGTGTGCGTGAACAATGGTAAGAGCTTCATCAGCGAAGACATGTTCCGCCAACTCCCAAAAGATCCAGCCTTTCCCACATTCAAACTGATAGACAAATGGGAAATGGACCTGGAAGCACCCAATTCCAAACATCTCCTGCCAAGCAGGTGTATGCTCAAAATCTCCATTGGCAACAAGAGCATAGTCCACAATTGTTGGGTCGTGCGAGACGTCACTGCCGCTTTTTACTTAGGCAGTGACATTCTCAATCGCTTTGCCATTAGTTTAGACCTAATAAACGTCAAAGCTTGGTCCCGATTAGCGGATAATCCCATGGGCTTTGATGATCCAGAAAAAGCATTTAGGTCAGCTCAATTGCTACCTTATGCAGTTGAAATTCAGATCAAAGAGGAAGTCACCATCCCAGAAAGGACCTGACAATTCTCCCTGGAAGTGAAAGTTAAAAGAGGACAAAAATTGCAAAACCCTGATGCTTACATACATCTAAACACTTCTCTCCAACAGCAAGGGTTGGGGGTAAACCCAACACCATTAGTCAACATAGAACATGACACCATTCCATTAGAGGTGGATAACAGCGACTTAAAGAGTATTACTCTAGCCGCAGGCACCATTATTGGAATGGCGGTTGATGACCGACATTTTTCCATTGATTTAGGAAATTAACTGTTAGGACCAGTCCCCAAGGACTGTTTTGACAGTCAATGACAAGTAGAAAGGGGCAGTCTTAGCTAGGCCCAGGCACACACCCACTTTCAAAACACATAAAAAGAGACTGCTGGGACAGGTAGAGACATTCAATTCTATTTGCTGCGGAGCATGCTGACCGACGACTTCACATCCGAGATCCAGACTTCAAATCCATCAATCTCCAGAACCTGTAGCAGTACCCAAAAAGCAGTGTTACATCCAGAATCCAGAGAGGCTAGACCAGCAGAGCAGAGCTGACCCAGATCACTGTGAAGTGCCGAGACCAGAACCGGAGTCCAGTCTAAAACCTGACCAGATCCGTGGCGAGGCCTATTTCAAAAATATATTGTGAGTACCTAGCAGAACTGTGCAGAACCAATCTCTTAGTTAAAATAAACTAATCCAAACTATTTTAATCTAACCAGAACTGCCTCCTGTCACCTGTCATTTGTAAAGCTGCACCACTGTCATTTGTCAATTCTGCAGCTGCAAAGCTGTAACCTGTCGCTTTGAACTTTTAAAATTTCAAATCCGAAAAACAACCTTTACAAAATTGTTCATAACTCCGTAACCGTTTGTGCTTAGTTTCTCTGCAATCACGATTCACGCATTCGCGAATTTTGCCGCGATTTGCGATTTGGCCCGATTTCTTTACTTGTAAAAAGATAGCTGCTTTTGCCTGAACTGCTAAAATTTCGTTTGCCTCCTAAGAACCATCCCTGAGTCATTGCTAGAGTGAGCCTGAACTCATCCGAAGTATATTTCACTCACCCTGAACCTCCTAAAGGGAATTAAAACCATTTTCAGCATATTCCTCATTCATTGCCAGCACATATAAACACATTTTGGGCCTGTGTTTCAAAACTCCTATCTGTTGTATAAGCTGCTGGGGGGGAATTGAACTGAATTCTATTTGATTGCATTCCTAAGAACTGTGTGCTCTCCTCTTCATCTCCTTACATTGCATAAAGGGGGGGGGGGTGAATTGTCCAAGAAAGTGATTACATTGTCTTTTGCTGAAATCCTATAGTTATTGTCTGTACTGCATTTTCATTCCACATTGCATCTATTTGAAACCATAAAAGTATTGTTGCTCTCTTATCCATCCTATAACCACTCATCATTGATTATAAAGAAGTGTGCTAGTGCCAGACTATCCACTATTGATTACTGCTCAGATTAAGTGTGATATTCAATTATTAATTTATTATAAAGTGTGATATATATATATATATATTGTTTAAATTCTCAAATAAACCTTTTAAACTTGCAAAACAGAACTACTTCTTGGCTCAGTGGGGTCAGGGGGATTCCAAGAGAAGGGTGTTATATAGGGGTAGTCATCCAGAACTCATGAACTGGACACAAAGATACATCAATAAGGGTTTCCATTCAGTATCCCAGACTAGGCATTGACTTAGCTGTAGTGTTGAATTGAATCCTCTTACAAATTGGGGGCTCGAGCCGGATGTTTGGGTTAGATATATCACTTGTGCAGCTTAATACAGCGTGCTAACTGACGGGATACATACATCCGGTCGGATCACCACGCTGTTTTACGCTGTAAAGCACTCTTCAAAGGGACACTCTAAGGAAAAGGTCTGTTTTGCAAAAATAAAATACTAATTTCTGTAAGTCAGGACAGAGATCAATCTCTAGAATGACGACCTTGGTAGACATGAAAATAGCGAGGGAGCACCTCTTACATAAGCTATTTGTGAGAGGTGAGTGGACTCACCAGGACCAAACGGTCTGGTTGCAGGCCATCGCGCAACAGGTCACTGAAACAGGGTCAGACATATGGAGAGATCAGGGTCCATTACATGTGGCCCTGAGTGAACTATATATGGCTCCTGAAGCCAAAGATGAACACAATAAGATTGCCAGGATAGCGGCATACCTGTACCTATATATGGGAGACATGCAGGATAAATGTACTGAAAGCCAAGATCTGGAAAATAGGCGACAGATGGCGTTAGAGAAGGTCCAATCTGACCTGGTCTCTTCTGAGCAGAGGCTGCAGAAGAGCCAGGAGTCAGAAAATGATAGTAGGCAGTATATCATTAAAATAAAAGAGGACATGGATGTACTGCAACAGGAAAAGACAGACCAGGATACCAGAATTCTGGCTTTGCAGAAGGAACGCCAAGACAGTTTGGACTCCCTACTGCAGAGCCAGAAAAAGCTGGAGCAACAGATCAATTTCAACAGGGCATGCACAGAGCAGGTAGCCACCCTGCAAATCCAACTAGACAGAGAGAAAGAGGAGAGCAATAAACTGATCCTGGAAGACCTGGATACCCAGGCAGAGTTTGATCAGGAGCACCAGAAAGCTGGTGCCTTTCAAAGGCAAAGGGACAACCTGGCGTCACAAATTCAAGCTCTTGGTCAGGAAAGGGACACCTTAGGCCAGGAAGTCTGCCACTTAAGAAGAAAAATGGAAGAAAATCACTTAGCCCACCAGGGACTGGGTGACCTCCAAAAAGAACACCAGGATTTGCTAGAGCACACCAGGAGGGTGGAGGAGGCTCTGGCAAGACAGGAGCAGGCCAAAAGGGACACAGCTCAGGAGGTAACCCTCCTGCAGCAAAGACTGGCCCAGTGCTCCAGGACCAATCAGGAAACGCAGAGAGAGAATGAGGCTCTCTGGCAGCACAACGATAGGCTCCAACAACAGGTAGCGATTCAGGAGAGACTGATAGAATCTAGTAAGGCCTTAACTGAGGAACTGAAGGCGCAGGCTCTTGCATTGCAACAGGGAGCAGGGGCGGATAGAGACCAGGTTCGCTGGGAAAAGGAAACTCCTGAGCATAACCTCAGGAGCCCTAGTACCAGAGGCCTTTATCTCTCTCAGTCCCTGGACTCTGCCACCCCCATGTCCCCTGGCGCACATGAGCACCGGGCCACAGGGATGGCAGATTACTATCCAGCCAAAAGCATGGGGCTCATAGGCCAGTACCACCCAGGTATGGAGGGGTGGGCATCTGGGTATGGGCACCCAAGCACAGTGCAATTTAGTGGGGAACCCCAGGAGAGTAGGCCCATTAAGGGCATCCTGAAAACCTCTGCCCAGTTAGGTCAGTGGGGGGGGGTATCCATCAAATCCTGGCCGCAAAGAGGAATCTGAAGAGTCCTCTTAACGGTACAGGACACAGGAGGCCAGGTCCCCACATTCTGCCAGCCACTCCCAGGCTCGCAGAATCCAGGAAAACCTGGAAGATCAGACAGGAACCTCTGGGAGCAGTGCCTCTGAGTCAGAGGATGAATGGACCAGGGTTACCCGAACCAAAAAGGCCAATAAGGCAAAAAGGGCCTTGCTTAAGGACCCATTGAAACAGATTAAGGCAATCAGGAGTGTCATCACGCCTTATCATAAGAACGCCAAGTATTCTGTTTGGGAACACTTTGAGCTCTATGAGCAAATGATGGAAACCTTTCATTTGAAGGACAGCCAAAGCTGTATTCAGTATGTAAAGTGGACATTCTCCCCAGAGTACTCCAGTTTCTTTGCGGGACTGGAGGACCAAAATCATTCAAGGTGGTCCACCTATAGGGCGGCCATCTTGAAACATTTTTCTGTGCACAGAAATCCCCAAGAGGCTCGCAAGGCAGCCTACAATTTGCAATGTGGGGAGGATCAGGCCCCACAAGAATTCGTGCAAGAACTGAAACGTGCCTTTGCGCAGACCACCAGAAGGGTGCGCACAGACAGCAGAGAATTTGTCAATACATTTTTCCATGCCTTGCCAAAATACATAATGACCCAGCTCGTGAGAGATTTTCATGAGAAAAGATCTTTAGACTGGGTCATTGAACAGGCTACCCGGATCTATGAGGTGCAGAAGCCTATCGAAAATAAAAATAACGCGCCGAAAAACCCCAAAACCAACAGCACCCCTGCTGCTGCCAAGGTGGCAGAGGTAAAGGTCACCCCCGTTTTAGATTTGGAGATGGGGGGGCCTAAAAACCTGCCTGCACCAAATAATTCACAGCCCAGAAGGCCCTCGGGCCAGTCACATACAGGGAGTCAAGGAGGTCGTCCCACAAATGGGGTCCCCCGTTCCCCTGACTATGTAAGTCCCCGCTACAAGGGAAACCGACCAATCCTGGGTTATGTGTGGACTCCTCCAGCCCAAGGGGGGGATCCAGCCAAGCACCTGACCCGGGGAACTTCCCTCCTAACTTCCCTCAGGAGGGCAGAAATTCTCCAAATCCTTGGCAGAACTTTTTCCCCAGGTATCCACCCAATTTCCAGCCCCAAAATCATCCATCCTTCTTTCCCCAATTCCCTGAGCCCAGACAACATAATCCGGGAGAGGGGAGGCCAAGGGTGGAGGGGTACCAAAATCTTCCGAACCAGGGATACTACGAGGGAAGGGATAGCTACCCTTCCCGGGATCAGCCCAGGGCAGAAAATAGAGCCCTGTATCAGCCTGAGCTGGTTTCACAACTTGAGCGCCAGGTCCAAAATATGGCACGAGATCTGGGTCACATACTGAGGGCTCAACAGAACCCTCAGCTGAGCATGCCACCGCAGAATGCCCCAAACTCTGGACCTGGTGCTCCAGAACAATGATGGGGGCAGCACCCCGATAACACACCGGTTCCCAGGGAGGAGGCACAAAGGGAAGGGGGGTGTAAAGCCTTGGAGGAAGCTTCCTTCCCAACTTGTAAACAGCCCCTGGAAAACCAGGAACCGGAAACAAAATCTCCTGCCCCTGAAAGCCTGCCTCCCAAGGAGCAGAGGGGGGGTAAGAGAAACAAAGTACCCAAACAGGCCCAGTTTGTGGAGGAGGTACATATCTTCCAATTTGAGGGAGAGGGATCCTCAGAGGATCCTGGGTAACGGATTTTCTCCTTTAGAGATGGGGAACTCCTCCCAAGGAAAAATGGGTCCCAAGGGACGCCAATTCAGACTGGGGAGATGTGGAGACTGAGCTACCGCCGCCCATCATCTCATCCCAGAACCGACAATACCGAAATCCCCTGGTTCAAACCCATCCTGGTGACTGCCTCCAAAAAGGGGGGGGGGGTGGCCCAGAACCGGAACCAGGGGAACCCACAATGGCTCTGATCTCCAGTTGCCAACTTTTTCTTTCAGATTCCCAAGGCTCTCCACAGAATTCTGCCCAAATCTCTTCGCTAGCAATGTCCAAAACCAGAAAGTTAGCCCACCAGTTGTCCAAAAATGTGCATTATCTGTGCCCCCTTGAGGAGAAGGAGGGAAGATACTATGCCCCGGTACAAGTACAGGGGCAGGGTACAATTTTGGCACTGGTGGACACTGGATCCCAAGCTACCCTTCTGTCCAAAAGGGCCTTTGAGGAACTAAACGCAGTAAGGGGGGAGAATTACCGTATTCCTCTCACCTCTCTTCCTGGACAACTGCAGAACTTTGACGGGAAGGAAATTCCCGTTGAGGGGACTACAGACTTGGACATTAAAATTGGGCGACACAAGGTGAAACACCCGGTCATAGTAGTGACTCCAGAGGGCACCCCTTGTTTACTAGGGAATGACCTCCTGAGAAGGTTGTCACCCCTAATAGATTGTGTAAACAAGGTCCTCTGGACCCAGACTAGCCGACCAATAAAATTAAAACAGAGTGTCAACCATGTTAGTTTAAACGGCACCTGCCACATGGTTGAACAAAAATCTGACCAAGTAGAATTTCACTTCCAGAACAACCAAATTCCAGACGTGACAGTAATAGCAGTAGGACAACAGACTGGTGATGGGGGGTCCTCTCTATTTCTGAAAATCAACCTTCCTTCCAGTTTAAGGTGGTATTCCACACTGGAAGGAAACACCCTGAAATTCTTTACTAATCCACAATAAGAAACTCCCACTCCTATAGTCCAAAAAGATGTGAAATCAGCTCAGAGCCTGGCTGATATTCAGCAAATTGGAGAGCAGTTGTTCATCCCTGTTCAGTTAAATAATGGGAAGGACTCTGTTCTCGCTCGAGTGTGCGTGAACAATGGTAAGAGCTTCATCAGCGAAGCCATGTTCCGCCAACTCCCAAAAGATCCAGCCATTCCCACATTCAAACTGATAGACAAATGGGAAATGGACCTGGAAGCACCGAATTCCAAACATCTCCTGCCAAGCAGGTGTATGCTCAAAATCTCCATTGGCAACAAGAGCATAGTACACAATTGTTGGGTCGTGCGAGACGTCACGGCCGCTTTTTACTTAGGCAGTGGCATTCTCAATCGCTTTGCCATTAGTTTGGACCTAATAAACTTCAAAGCTTGGTCCCGATTAGCGGATAATCCCATGGGCTTTGATGATCCAGAAAAAGCATTTAGGTCAGCTCAATTGCTACCTTATGCAGTTGAAATTCAGATCAAAGAGGAAGTTACCATCCCAGGAAGGACCCGACAATTCTCCCTGGAAGTGAAAGTTAAAAGAGGACAAAAATTGCAAAACCCTGATGCTTACATACATCTAAACGCTTCTCTCCAACAGCAAGGGTTGGGGGTAAACCCAACACCATTAGTCAACATAGAACATGACACCATTCCAATAGAGGTGGATAGCAGCGACTTAAAGAGTATTACTCTAGCCGCAGGCACCATTATTGGAATGGCGGTTGATGACCGACATTTTTCCATTGATTTAGGAAATGAACTGTTAGGACCAATCCCCAAGCACTGTTTTGACAGTGACAGTGATGACAATACAACACCAGACAGGATTTTCACCCGGCATGGGGGGAACTTCCTGGTGTACACTTCTTGCCCTTATGGTAAGGAAGATGTGACTTGTGACTTCAGGAGGGATGAGGTGATTTTCCAGGTCCATGAGGGCTGCCTTTCCCACCTGAAGCCTTCAGTCCAAATCAGCACTCTGACCCGGGACTTCTCCACCCAGCTGGAGGAGGCCGCTGAGATAGCCAAACCAGAAGTCTTTCCAGGCTTCAGGCGGATGGTGGAAGAGAGAGTCAACCTATCTGATGCCTGTGTGACTCTGGAACAGAAGCAAAAGTTGAAACAAGTTTTCTTGGATTTCCAAGATCTCTTTGTGGTAGACTCATGACTGTGGCCGCACCGACATCCACACAACAACAATCCCCACGGACCCTGGCATGACTCCTGTGTTTGTGAAGCAATATCGCTTGCCTCTCGCATCAATGGAGTCCCTTACTGAAATAATTAACAACCTTGAGTCCCAGGGAATAATCCGTCCAGTCCACAGCACCTTCAATAATCCAGTGCTGGGAATATTGAAGCCAAACGGCCAGTGGAGACTCTGCGCTGACCTTAGGGAGCTCAACAAACGGGTCCATACTTCCCGATGGCCTCTGCCCTACATTGACCAAGGGCTGGCCCAGATCCAGGGGTCACAGGTATTCACTGCAATAGACCTGACCAATGGATACTGGACTGTGTCTGTCAGTAGGGAGGACCAATACAAGCTGGCTTTTATCTTTGGGGGCCAGCAGTACACATGGACCCGGACTCCCTTCGGATACCTCAACTCCGGCAATGAATTCAACATTTTCCTACACAAGGCCATGCCCAACCTGGGTGCAAGGGGTAACCTGGCTTATGTAGATGATGTCCTCATCAAAAGTTCATCTGTGCAGGAACACATAGCAGAGATCCGTTATGTTCTGACCCAGTTGAGGGCCGCCGGAGCAAAACTTTCCTTTCAGAAAGCACAGTGGTGTAGAACCTGTGTTAATTTCTTGGGGCATGAGATTACTCCTCAGGGTCTCTGTCCCCAGGAAAAGAAAGTGGAAGCACTTCAGAAACTGAAAGACCCCACAACTCTGCGGGAACTAAGGAGCCTCCTTGGACTGACTAATTACAGCAGAAAGTTCATTGAGGGCTACGCAGAGATCACCAGACCCCTGATTCATCTCCTAAAGGGGGGGTCAAGTGGGAATGGGGTCCAGAACAAGCCGAGGCAGTAAGACAACTCAAAAAAAGCCTCTCACAAGCGCCCTGCCTAGCTTACCCTGTCAGAAACAAGGAGTTCTTCCTGGAGACAGGGTTCTCTAATACGTGCTTGACAGCAGTATTATACCAAAAGCATGACAAGGTCAATAAAGTAATCTCCTATGCGAGCAAAACTTTATCCTCTGTGGAGGAAAAATTCAACGATTGTGAGAAGGCACTCCTGGCAACGGTGTGGGCATTGAAGAATTATCGCCCGTTTATCCAGGGGGAACACATCATCGTGGAGACTCCACACCAGCCTCTGCAATATCTCCAAAGTGACAGAATCCGGCCCGGAAATGTGACTAATTCCTGAATTACTTCCTGGATTCTGTCAATGCAAGGCTTTCCTGTGGAGGTCAGATATGGCCAAAACAAGAAGAGTCCCCTCGCGCAAGGTCTGGCTGACTTGCATGATTGTGCCAGAGAAAACTGTCTCGAGGACGAAAGTCTAAAAATCAAGGACAACATGGAGGCATACCTTAATTCCCCACACAAAGTCTTTGAAGAGGACAAGTGTGAGGGCATGCCCACTGTCTATGTGGATGGATGCTCTTACCATGTTGAAAACGACGGGGAGAAAGAACTGGTGGCTGGCGTAGGGAATGCATGGGTGAAGGAGTTCCCAGAACCCTCCGCTGGATACAAAATTGGTCCCCGAAGTAGTCAGGTGGCAGAATTGATGGCTGTGCATCAGGCCATCCTCACTGCTGTCCAGCATCAACTCCACGAACTGGTCATAATCACAGATTCGGATTATGTACGGAACGGGTTCGTGGAGCACCTGGTTAATTGGAAAACCAGAGGCATGTTATGTGCTAACAACAAACCCTTGAAACATGGGAAGTTGATCCAAAACATTGATGATCTGGTCACCTCGAATGAGATGACCATCTATTGGAAAAAGATCAAGGGTCATTCCAAAGTAGAGGGACCAGACAAAACTGGAAATGACTTAGCTGATCAGCTGGCCAAAACCGGGGCCATCCAAGGGGATCTAATTGAGATTGAGTCCCTGTTGGGGGAAATCCAGGTCACTGCTATCACTAGGTCCCAGACAAATGCTTACAATGATCTTTCAATTGCACAATGGAGTAAGGAGACCCCTGATGCTGATTTGATTACAGCTCAGAAGGGGGATCCAATTATTGGTAAGTTTTACCAACACCTTGAGGACCCTGAGAACTTTCCCCTGACGGATACCGATTACATTGGGAAAGAGGACCTAAGAGTGTTGATGAAATGTCCAAAAATGTTCCGAATCCAAGACGGTTTGTTGGTAAGGAAATCCCAAGCTGGCCATGATCAGTGGGTGGTTCCTACCTCCTTCCGAAGCCTGATGTTAAGTCACGCCCATGATGCGGCCACCGCCGGTCATAGGGGGTTTCATACAACACTTGAGATCTTAAGAGAGGTTGCCTATTGGCCACACATGGGCCAGGACCTCAACCAATATTTGAAGGGTTGTCTTGTGTGTGCACAATTTCAGCCAACATCCCTCACACACCGGGCGCCTCTCCAAAAGAAGGGAATGACACTGCCATGGTCAGATTTACAACTCGACTTTGTAGGCCCCGTGATTCGCTCCGCTAGGGGGAATAAGTACATGTTGACTGTGACATGCTTGTTTACTAAGTGGGTGGAATGTCTCCCAGCCCCAAACTGCAAGGCAGAAACGGCCGCTGCCTTGATGATTAACCACATCTTTTCCCGTTTTGGTCTACCTCAAAGGATTGAGTCAGACAGAGGTAGCCACTTCACCAGTGAAGTGATGACAAAGATGTGGGAGATACTGGGGGTCAAGAGAAAGCTACACATTGCTTACAGGCCAGCTTCTTCTGGAGCAGTGGAACGCTACAACCAGACAATTGTGAGCATCTTAAAACAGTTTGTGGCAGATTCTGGGCCAAGTTGGGATATCCGATTACCTCTGGTCCTAATGGCCATCAGATCTACCCCTTCATCTGCAACCAAAATGTCACCATTCGAGTTGATGACTGGGCGCAAGATGGTGCTTCCTCAGCATTTGCTCTACCGGACCCAAGAGCAGACACTGATAAATGCCTCCACAACTCATGAGTATGTGGAGAATTTAAGGAAACACCTTCAGCATGCTTTTGCCTATGCTCAGCGGAATCTAGAAAGATCAGCCGAGAGTATGAAGACCCACTATGACCTGAAAACTTCCAGGAAGGAATATCAGGTGGGGGATCGGGTCTATTTATACAACTTCCAAAGAAACCAGGCAAAACAGCGAAAATTCTTTCCTACATGGAAGGGACCCTTTGAGATTATAGACAAGATCTCCCCTGTGGCCTACAAGATCCGCATCCCCAAAGGCGGTTTGGCAGAGGAGGAAGACAAGTGGGTCCACATAAACCAGTTGAAGTGTTGCCATCCCAGGCACACTTTGCAGCAACTGGAGGAGTCCTCTGTAATCCCAGAGGGTACCGCTCCAGAGTAATTCAATTCCAACCATAAAATATCCTACATATAGCCTATCAAATTCTGTGCTTCTCAAGTTTATGTGTTCCTGTTGCTTAATTTAAAGAAAATGTGCATGTTCATATCTGTTGAGTTCTAAAATATATATGCCACCCCACTATATCAATGGTGGGGGAGAAATGTCCATGAATAGGTATTGCCGCTCTTCCTTTGTCGTCCTAAGGGAAAGAAAACCTGGAGACTGGCCAAGGTGGACGATCCGGAGACCGGGAGCAGAGACCCGAGGGGCCCGGGGTAACGCCCAATATGCCCATGAGGACCAGCGAGGAGAACCGATAGATCAGTACCGGATGGAGGAAAAGATGCTGAACTGTGCCATTTGCAGAATTGGAAGAAGATTATGCGGACATACCAGTACGTGGGTCAAAACACTCTTTGCACCCGACTCCCCATCGACTCAAATTCAAAGTGCAGTCACGTGGGGGGGCTTTGTTGGGTGTCCTGACCTACGTTTGAGCTATCATGCTGCAACATTTGGTGCTGTGGGCTTAGATAATCCAAGATGACCAAAAAGCCCACATGTGCGCCAGAATCCAGGAGAACCACGCAGTTTGTGCGCACACCAAAATGGTTACCTAACTTGCCACCCACCAGTGTAAAGAAAGATCTTTGTTAACAAAATCCACTGTTACTGATGTCAAAAAGTTGCTGAAATCGTGGCTCATCGGACCACTTTAAAGATTCAACCCTTTTGTGGGGTTCCACATAACCATTTTACTGTAAGGAGCCCCATCAAAACAATGTTAAGCAAGGAATATTTACTACCCTGTAAGAACCATTCCTGTTTGGAATGCATTAATCCAAGAAAGATCCCAAAAATGGATGCAGTACCAACAAAATCCTCAAGGCGGTGCTAGCGGTCTAAACTCTGACAGGAGAACTGAGTGCAGTTGCTGACAAAGGAATTTGACTCAGCTGACTTCAAAGGCTGCATTTTAATCAAAAACTAGCCACCTGCTATTCCCAGAGGCCAGAAGCCTGGGAAACCCTCTCACCTCAAGAGATTCACACCACAGCCCAGGATATCACATGGTCATAATAACCAAATGCAAAGTGACCGCCTGGTCTGCTGACCTAAGCCTCCCAGAGACCACACAATAGGCTCTTGCACTTGAATAGAATATGTTGATTTTGACTGTTTCCTGTCAACAAAGGCCTGCCTGCCAGAAGAGGCATGGTTTCTGACCCACCCAAGTCTTGGAGGCGGACTCCAACACTCTGAGAACTGAATTGAAAGCAAAATATATATTTTACAAAAATACTGATAACTCTCTGTAATCAAATGACAGGAATGTATAAACTTTGAGAGTCTTAATTTAAAAAATGTACCTTCGATTCAAGCCCAAACTCCAATTTGTGTGATGTTCTGGGGCAAAACCCCGCTATTTATTGACACCACATACTCTGTGTTTAAGCTAGAGATATGGGAATTTACTGGAGTAGGTATGGACAGCCTGTGTATATGTGTATAACTTGTAATGAAGAACCAAGGTTGCATAACCCACTAAAATCGAAAATAAGTTGCCATTTTTGAATGCAAGCCCTCAGGAAGAGCAGAGTTTGAACAGAGTATACCTCATGTGATATGTGATGGGTGCATGTAATTTTAAACAACTGTGTATCTGTGCAATATGTATTTGAATCAAATATAGATTTGTGGGCACACTGACCAGGGGAGGATCCTCTGACCCATAAAACCTACAGCATCACTCTGACTCACATTTCCTTCCCCCAATCATGGGAGAGGGGAGAATTGGGCCAATGACAAGTAGAAAGGGGCAGGCTTAGCTAGGCCCAGGCACACACCCACTTTCAAAACACATAAAAAGAGACTGCTGGGACAGGTAGAGACATTCAATTCCATTCGCTGCGGAGCATGCTGACCGACGACTTCACATCCAGAGATCCAGACTTCAAATCCATCAATCTCCAGAACCTGTAGCAGTACCCAGAAAGCAGTGTTACATCCAGAATCCAGAAGAGGCTAGACCAGCAGAGCAGAGCTGACCCAGATCACTGTGAAGTGCCGAGACCAGAACCGGAGTCCAGTCTAAAACCTGACCAGATCCGTGGCGAGGCCTATTTCAAAAATATATTGTGAGTACCTAGCAGAACTGTGCAGAACCAATCTCTTAGTTAAAATAATCTAATCCAAACTATTTTAATCTAACCAGAACTGCCTCCTAACTGTCACCTGTCATTTGTAAAGCTGCACCACTGTCATTTGTCAATTCAGCAGCTGCAAAGCTGTAACCTGTCGCTTTGAACTTTTAAAATTTCAAATCCGAAAAACAACCTTTACAAAATCGTTCATAACTCCGTAACCGTTTGTGCTAGGAACTTGATTTAACTTTCCTCTGAAAGCTTAGAATCTAGGCTCTCCAAGGAACCGACTGCTTATATTTTCTCCGCAATCACGATTCAGGCATTCGCGAATTTTGCCGCGATTTGCGATTTGGCCCGATTTCTTTACTTGTAAAAAGATAGCTGCTTTTGCCTGAACTGCTAAAATTTCGTTTGCCTCCTAAGAACCATCCCTGAGTCATTGCTAGAGTGAGCCTGAACTCATCCCAAGTATATTTCACTCACCCTGAACCTCCTAAAGGGAATTAAAACCATTTCCAGCATATTCCTCACTTCATTGCCAGCACATATAAAAGCATTTTGGGCCTATGTTTCAAAGCTCCTATCTGTTGTATAAGCTGCTGGGGGGAATTGAACTGAATTCTATTTGATTGCATTCCTAAGAACTGTGTGCTCTCCTCTTCATCTCCTTACATTGCATAGAGGGGGGGGGTGAATTGTCCAAGAAAGTGATTACATTGTCTTTTGCTGAAATCCTATCAAGTTATTTTCTGTACTGCATTTTCATTCCACATTGCATCTATTTGAAACCATAAAAGTATTGTTGCTATCTTATCCATCCTATAACCACTCATCATTGATTATAAAGAAGTGTGCTAGTGCCAGACTATCCACTATTGATTACTGCTCAGATTAAGTGTGATATTCAATTATTAATTTATTATAAAGTGTGATATATATATATATTGTTTAAATTCTCAAATAAACCTTTTAAACTTGCAAAACAGAACTACTTCTTGGCTCAGTGGGGTCAGGGGGATTCCAGGAGAGGGGTGTTATATAGGGGTAGTCATCCAGAACTCATGAACTGGACACAAAGATACATCAATAAGGGTTTCCATTCAGTATCCCAGACTAGGCATTGACTTAGCTGTAGTGTTGAATTGAATCCTCTTACAAATTAGACATGCAAACAATCGGGATCACCTGACAGGGAGATTTCACCACAGCAATCGGGAGCATTTATTTTTCTCATACGATTGCATTGGGATTAGCATTAATTTAGGCGGGAGACAGTAAAAAATTGTGACATTTTTCAATGAAAAATCGGGAGTCTTGCGCTTAAATTGGGAACGTTGGCATGTATGTATTGGCTATGCAGAATTAGTGGCATTACTTTGTTTATATGGAATTATAAGAGTTGTACATGTACTCTGAATAAAATATGCATACCTGTACTTTGTAATCATGCATGTGGATATATAGGGAGCTGTAAGTAGAAATCTTGGAGACTTGTACAGTAGTTTTTGTAGTAGGTGCTTTCCAATGAAATGAGACTTGTATTCAGAGTGATCAACAGTACATTTGAAGTGCGGAACTCTGATGATGGAGTTAGATGTAGAGGTCTTGGATGTGATTGGTGGATGGTTGTGTGACTGCTTAGCTGTATCCAATGAGGGAATGGAACCGAGAGTGATGTGGAAAGGGTAGAAGGGCTGGCTAAGAGTTAGGTGTCATACGGACACCGCGGCTGTCAGCGGGTAGGGCGTACCACATACAGGGTTTTCCAACAAATCCAGCATGGAAAGGGGACTGTAGGGATCAGTAGGGAGCCAATCAGATGTTGACATTGTTGATTTTTCTAGAAAGAGAGTGTGTGTAGTGAAGATGGCAGAGGTGGAGAAAGTCAGGGTGTTGGCGCTCGGAGATATGTTTGTCCATGGTTTACAGGAGTAGTATCAATGCAGGCATGTGGCAAACAATTTCGATGTTATAGGAGTGGAGGTGGTGTGGAGCGCTGTGACTGACTGCAATGTAGAGGCAATTCTCCAAGTTTGTAGAGATATGCGTAGGATCAACAGTCCCCATGTGGTAGTTTTGCACTATGGGCTTTCCATTTGGGCTACGTGAGTTCCACTACTTTGTTGGCAGATTTGGAACAGTTGGTTCAAGCAGTAATCAACATCATTCCAAATGCCAAAGTAATTATTTCTGGATTACTTCCTAGAGCAAAATGGGACAACAGTTCTGTTTTTTGTCCTGATCAAAGCATTGCGAGGTGTGCAATCAATCGAGGCATGCATGCTTTCATGCTAAGAGCTGGTATGTTTTTCTGTAACAACGAGAATATTGTTTCGAGTAATGCTGCTTATTTTTAAGGTTATGTGAAGATTTTAGGAGTAAAGTAAGAAGAAACCCCCCCCAAAAAAATACAAAATAACAGGTGTCTGGCAGGCATCTGCAAACAAAACAAAAAAAACGGCTCTTTTCAGAGCCCACCTCAAAGGGCAAATAGGGAACACTATTTACATGTACATTCACCACGCTCAGATCTTCTACATGTCCGCGGACATGGCGGTAGTCTGCAGACATTGTGTATTACATACAGGCATTCTGGGGTGGAGAGGCATGTAAATGAGAATGAGCAGAGCTAGGGATTGGTCAGTAAAGTTTACTGGGTGTGTTGTGTAAGGAGAGATTTAGTGAGGACGTTTTTTTCCTGAGAGACGAAGAGATAGCTATGGCTGTGTGTTTTCAAAAACAGATTATCTAGATTTTAGGAGACTCATGGATACATTGGTTGGAGGTGCATGCAGAACGTTGTGGTGTATCTGCAGATCTTGGATTCCCTCATGTGGAAGTGCACTGGCATGGAGTGCGTGGAATGAAGTGGCTGGACTTGGTACCTCTCTGTGCTACTTTACAGACAGAGCGTCATCCTGACATAATTATAATTAATTGTGGAGGGAAAAGTTTAGGACATGTGTCTGGAATTTCTTTGCAATTTGCAATGAAAGAAGGACTTGAGAAGGTCATGGGCATGTTTCCAAATTCCCAAGTAATTTTTTCTCGTATTGCGCAAAGATAAATGTGGCTGCGTTCTTCCACATTTGGTCCACAAATGGAGAAAGCGAGGCACAATGTCAATAAGGCTGTTTGTGCCTTTCTAAGAGATGTTAGCATGTCCTCTTTTCACAATGAAAATATTATGTTTCGTAGCACATTCATTTTTTGCAGAGATGGAGTCCATCTTGCATATGCTGGCAATCAGATTTTTCTGAGAAATGTACAAAATGCATTGCAACCTTTTTTGGAATTATAGTAATCTATTTTGCAGTAGATGTTGACGATTCCAAGTTTTTGCAAACACACAAAAACACCACCAAAAGGCTCTTCTCAGAGCCACCACTTACTCCCAGAGAAAAGTGCATTGGTTTTGCTAAGGCAGCACCCCAAAAATGTTTCTGTACTAAGACTGTCCGCGGACTTTTGAAAAATGTGCAGGGACCTGCACTTTTTATTTGAAAGTTCTATTTTTAAACTGAGAAAGGCAGCTCTGAAAATGATTTTTTGGATTTTTGTTGTTTTATATTTTTTTGCCCTTTTTACACACGACACACTAGGAGAGGAGGGCAAAGGAGGGTAAGGAAGGGACACCAACCACAGGGATAAGAAAGGGCAGGTGGAGAGAGGAAGATGTATGGTGGGCCTTATTTAGGTAGGTAACAGGTCGTCTGGTGGTCCTTGACCGTAGTCTCGAAAGCACTTCGAAGACTCTCCCCCCAGCAGAGTACTGTGTCACAGTACATACACAATATTGTGACCCTCGAAAGGTAAGGGTCAACAGCATTGCGAATGGCCTGTGAAGCAGCAGGAGGGATGCACTCTCCCACAGGAGTGTCTCTTGTGGTGAGAGGAGCGTAAACGGAGGATGCTGTGGAGGAACTAAACCTACTACCTTCATCACAAGGTACAACCTTGGGAATGTCCGCACCGTGGAATGAAGTTAGGTGTCGCTTCATGGATGTCATACCAAAGCTGTATGAAGCAAATCTCCCACGACTCTGCACTAATTTGCACTGGTTACAGGTGACCTTGTCGCACGTGCTTTTGGTACATTACCATAAACGGTAAACCACCGCCACACCCAAGACTCTCGGCGAGTGCTGGTAGTAGGGCGTTCCTCCACCTCATTCTCTTCATCCTCATTCTCTACATCCTCATGCGTGTTCCCCTCTGCAGGCCCTTGGGGAGGTGGTGGTGGTGGAGGGTTTGGGGGTGTCGCTGAGGCTGTTGTAGCAACAGCAGCCATGGATGCCATTAGGGTTGATGAGGTAATCTCAGCTAGAGCATTAAAGGCAGCAAAAGTCAATCTGCAATAGCCAGAAGCACAATGAAGATCAGCTCTGGGGTGTGGCTTTTTATAGGGTTTGAGGGGTGCACCTCGAGAAAATATCGAACACTCAAAAGCGTTCAAAAAGTTACAAAAAATATGTGGAAAGCCAGGGCCATTGTCTAGGACATGTGAAATGGTGATTATTTACTGTAAAATAATTTGGATTGTATAAATGAGTTCTTTTAAAATGTTGGGCATCCGGACAGAGTCCGCAAATTATGACACACGCTCAGCGTGGGTGAGGTCACATGATGACGTCGGGAACACGTCAGCGAAGGGAATTGGGAGGTGTAGGACAGCAAATGCGCAGGAGCGGTTGTGCGCATGTGCGCGGGTATTCTACAGACAGTGTTCGGGTCCTGAAACTAATTAAAAGTGCAACACAAGTGAGACGGACAGTTAGGGACAGGCGCGATGTTCGCAGGACGTATGAGTATGGTGCGCATGTGCATAGATGTTCTGCAGACTGTACGGCCAGGTATAGTGTCCTTAGGACACCTCCATTTTGTTTGTATACGAACATCCCGGACACCGCACCTGTTCTACGGACGGTTCCATCTTAGTTGCGAACGGTACGGACAGGTATAGTGTCCTTAGGACACTTCCATTTTGTTGATTTACGGACATCCCAGACAGCTGGTGTGTTCTAAGATTTTAAGAACAGTTCCATCTTGGTTGCGAATGGTACGCAGAGGTGTAGTGTCCTTAAGACATCCACATTTTATTAATTACGGACAGGCTGGACAGGCACGCTGTCCGCCAACATTTTAACTGCTTTAAAAAAAAAATAAGATACAAAGATTTTCATTACAAGAAATATTACATTTTTTTATTTATATACATATACACAAATTATGAAAGAGAGGGGGAAGCAAAAACTGATACAAAAATAGGGGAATTAGGGGTTTGGAGAGGATGGATGGGAGGGGATGAAGGGATGGAAATCTCATCAAAACGTTTATTTTGTTGTTCACGGTTTGGGGATAGTTCACTGGGACAAGGAGAGGGGGCGCAGGTACAGGTGGGATAATGGTACTTAATTTTTTCTTTGATGTGGTCCTCCACTAACTGTTTCAAACTATTGAAATTTGCATTAAGAATGTCTACTTTCTGTTCAATGCGTTCAAGAGTCTTTTCAATTGTGTCTTTTGGAGTCGCATTTTCAATCTTTTTAGGGTCTGTAAAAAATAAACATATATATGTTAAGTACACATTAGGTAAAGATTATTAATTTCCTTGTATTGACAAGTGTCTACCATTATTATCACTCTCTTCAGACATTTCCTCATGTGGAAAATTTTGTTTCAGCCACTCCAAAGTACTGCACATTTCTGTGTGAAAAACAAAAATATATTAATTATACTGTACCTCCCACACAAAGTAGAGCAATATATACAAAAAATGAAGTTTACTTACTAGTTTCTGGAAAGTTGTATTCGTTGTGTTGTGTAGGTCTACTGTTGCTCCTAGCTGTGCAGTTTCTGTGAGGTAATTATGTTGGAGGTATATCTTTTTTGTTATGGTATACTCCATTTTATTACATATCGTATTTCAATGGCTGGTTGATGTGTTAAATATGTAGGTTTCACTGCTTACTTATTAATATGTATAATGTGTATATGTGCTGCTTTTTCAACTTGCGTAGTGTTTATATGGTATGATAGAAACATTTCAAATACCCCCTGCTTGTTTGGGTAGTGTTGATGTCGTCCGTGACCGTCCGCGGACATCAAAATCATTAGCGGGGTGTTCGGTATGCTCTAAGTTAATTGTATATAAAGTAACGGAACCCTAGTACACATCTATCAAATTTACACTATGAAAATGTATATTCAGTAAAAAAAACTTTGTTTACGGGACGTTATGGTTCCATGTAAAACCGAAAAATCCCTGAAATTCGCCAGTTATGGTAAGCTAAGCAACCATAACTTGCGCCACCACTGCGCTGCTAAGACTAACACACAGGACATCAAAGATGACATCACAAATCGAAGAATGACGTTGGGTACTTTCATGTACAGCATTTGCCACCCCTGCAGCGGGCAACAAGAGGGGCACTTATGTAGGGCAGCGTAGCTGTAAAACAACTTTTCCAAAGCATATGCTGCGCTACAGACCATTAGCCTGTAAAGGGCATTGGGCCTCATTACGACCCTGGCGGTAAGTGTTTAACGGTGCCGTAAAAGGCTGCGGCGCCGTTAAACACTTAGCGCCTTACTACGAGGTCCCTTTGCGGGACCCGACCTTAACGGCTGGTCTACACTAGCCGTTAAAGTAGGGACCCGGAAAGGGACCTTGGTGCTAAGTACGGTACCGCAATTTGCGGTACCGTACTTAGCGCCTTCCCCTTTCCCATAGAGCCCCATAGGGAATGGGGAAGGGCCATGGTTCAGTGGGGAATTACCACCTCGCCAACCTTGGAATGGGGTGGTAATTCCCCATTGAACCATGGCGGACCCGTTACAACACCGGCACCAACCATGGTGCTAATAGCGCCATGGTTTAGCGCCGGTGTTGTAATGAGGGCCATTGTATTGTACATGTAGTGCAATGCGCTACTGTACACAGGGAAGGTACTTGGAAGTACATTGCAACGGTCATTACAGGAGCATTACAATGAGTGCCGTTTATATAGGTGAGGGCCACTCAATAATTCCATCTCCTGGGGCGTCCCCTACAGTATCTAAGCAGGTGCTGCCCCATCTGTTCTGGAACTTTCCTGGCTTTTCCTTCTGTAGCGTGTGTGAGAACACAATAATAAATAAAGATGCACTGGGGAACAAAAAAAGGTAAAAAAGAAAGCACCTTTCACAGATGAACAACGGTATTGCCAATGCATGAAAGCCGGGAGGTAGGCGTGGCATTGTGGAGAACACTGTAGTTCAGTCAGATAGAAAGGAGTGCGCTGTACAAAGAGATGTCTTTACGTGTTGCAGAGCGTTTTCAAGAGAGTCACAGCGCAACACTTACTAGAAGAAAATATCACTACTTGCAAGAGAGGTACCAAGGCAATTTAGATGGGGTGTGCAGAAGTCGAGATAGCTGGCACAGTAAGATGAACGTTGTAGCTAGGGAAAGGTATTTGTGCTGTGAAACATCACAATGCCATGGGCGAAGTATCCCATTAGCACATGTCAAAGAAATGCACAAATACACTTCTTTGGATTGTACCGTGCTGTCTCCATTAGCGGATCAAATAGAAAATGACTCTGCCACATTGGTAGCTGCATACTGTGATAGAAAGTTATGCAAGAGATTCAATAGAAACGCATGAGCTGGGCAAGTGCCTCCTTCATCGCAAACGGCACTGAAGCTTGTTACATGCTGTGCAATGTTCCCTGCACAATGAACAACAATAATATTGTCATGATTGCGTATCACACACACAAACCAAAATCAGCCACTTCATTGCACCTAGTCCATAGCACTACACATGCACATCATAGATTAGTAAATGAGTAGCGAGTATACAGTGTTTTGCATTCACTTTCACTGAATGTATGTCGGCATACTCTAAAATCTGCACGCTGTGCCTCGTAAAACACACAGCCATAACGGCACCCTCTGCATTTCTGTGAACAAATACACAATGTAGCACCATTTGTCCAGACACACCACACCCACAAACAGGATTGCCCGTTCCATTAGCCTATGCAAAAGGGGCATATGTACCACATGCCGCCCTGCAGCTATCGCGATAAACGCTGACTTTTCATGCAGCACGCGCACAGCAGTGGGGAATAACTTTCTACCAGGGGAGCGCACGTCGTTGGTTGTGGTGGCTCTTAAAAGAACCTTTTCTTTTTTTTTTTTAAATATGCTTCTCCCTAGAAACACTTTTTTGGGGTTTTCATATGTGAATGTGTGTTTTCAACTTCAGCTCAAATTCTTACAGTAGGGTCTTCAGTGCAGTCTGTAGTTTGTGAACGAATATTTCATTGCCACTGGCTGACAAAAACATGCCATTTCCCTTGAAAAGGTGTATGTATTGTGAACCAATGTTCTCATTCTCACAGGAGAACGTTCCAGCAGCACTCAAGAAGTCACACATGCTTCTGTTGATGAGACCGCTTCCGACCTCTGGCTGGCGAAAGGAAGCACTGGAATAATGCCATGCGATTCTCGGCAGTATACATGAGAAAAGCACCTTGGCAGTAGGAAAAATGCAGTTGACTGAACACACGGGAACAAGGCATGTTACCCAAAAAGAAGCCTCCAAAGTGCACGATCACAACATGTACAGTTGCCGAAGAGCCCACGCGTCGACATTCTAGAAGCAATCCGCAGAAACAGCACAATTTCATACCACTCGACAAAACTTCCACTCCCTCCAAACCTAAATTGCTGGACAAGTCTTCTTCGAGGGCATACATACACAGATCTTCCACAAAGTAATCACCCAAGACAAAAACTGTGCATCTTGGCATGTTTGCCAGCCGCAGTACACAAAGTTATGGAAAAGTGAATGCCTCACTTTTCTGTAACATACACCCTGCCCACCTGATTTGCCAAAGGGCATAGTCCCATGTCTATTGGCCAGCATGCTCACAAATGCAGAATGTGGCATGTGCCTTTCCCCAAGTACTGCCAGGGTGCACACCAGTCAAGCCGGAGGAGTCCTTCTTCTGATTGGTGCGCTTTCCTCTGACACACACCCTGAGCAGCATATGATAGGACAATCGCTACAGTCCCATTTCCATAGGCCAGCATGGTGAGGAGCATCAAATGTTGCACGTGCGGGTCCCCAAGTACGTTGAAGGCTAGTCCCCAGTGCAGCAGGAGTCTTCCTATTGCCGCACATCCTAAGCAACTCATTGGATAATCCCCACAGTTCCATTTTCGTGGCTGCCACCTTCAAAATCCCTCCATGTGACTTTCGTGCTGCGTGCGGGCGTGGGGGAATAACGTGCAACCAGGGCAGGAGGAGTTCGTAGTAAGGGGCTACTCTTAAAAGAGTCTATTTATTTTGTGTGTAGATCCTTCTACAAAAACACCTTTTGTGTCTGTTTTCAGTAGCTTTTGTGTTTTCTTCTCCGCACATTAGTACATTAAACTCTTCACTGCATCCTGTAGACGAGCAAACAAAACTGCTTTGCCAATGGATGACAACAAAAGGCAATTTTCTTGGAAACACTCTGTATTTCCACAAGTAATAAGGTAATTGTTGCAGAAGAACATTCCACGAGTGGGAAAAAAAAGTGTACATGCTTCTGTTGATGAGACACCTTCCTTCGTCCAGCTCGGAACAACATCCATGAGCAGCAGGTCATACTCTTTGGGGTATTATAGATGAGAAAAGAACCTTGGCGGTGTGAAAAAGAGTCCTCATGACATCCAGCAACCTCCCGAGTCTACGGAACAAATGTAAGCAAGGCAGGTAACCCATATGCATGCTGCCGTAATGAATTACGCTAACATGTACTACTGGAAACGTGGCGAGGTCTTTGCAAAGTTCATGCATATGGAAGAAATGGCACTCATGCACAGCGTTGCAAAATGCGTCCACTCCTTCCAAACCAAAATTGCCATTAAAGTTTCTTTGCAGAGCATAGTTGTGCAGATATATTACAAAAGGATTACCTACCTGCAACACAATACGTTTCGCCATGTCAGCTACCCTCAGTACGCAGAGTATAATGTGCACGGTTTCACCTCCCCTTCCTGTTAACCTCACCCACACTACCTGATTGGCTATTCCGCACATTGCCATGGCAATTGGGCAAGGTGGTGTAAAGGTCAGATTTTGCCACGTGTGCCTCCCAAAGTAGCGTGTGGGCCGCACCCCTTTAAAACGGGAACAGTCCTTCTTCCCTTTGCACTATCTTCTCTGCAGCTCTACTTCATTAGGTTACTGGTAAATAGGCACACATGCATCCACCAATCGCATTAAAGCCGCCATCATTGAACACTGTCACTGCTGTACAACACTTGAAATGTACCGTTACACATTTACAGTACAAATGGCATGCCATTTGAAAGAACGTCGACTACAAAGTTCAATGAAAGTATGCACAATTTGTCCATCCGCATACATCCACAAAGCCACCCAGGATGTGGCACGTGCCATCCTGAAAGTACTGCGTAACCCACTACCTTTTTGGTGAGAGTGAAGGTGGGGGGCAAGGGGCGGTGGTAAACAATATGAAAATGGGCAGGGGATTCATTCTTCCAGCATATATGTATAAAGTGTTTCTTTTTATTTTATTTTACGTGCGTGCAAGCAATTTTATTTCTATTTTCTCTTTATATGTGTTTCTGTTTGCCTGTCCTCACATTTTTACAACATTCTGGTCAATGCTTCTTGTACAGTGTGAAAGAAAACGGCATTGCCAATGGCGCTCAAATAAATGCCATTTCTACAGAACCACTGCATATTTTGCGACCTCATGATCTCATAGTGGGTGGAGAACATTCCAGCAGTCTGCATAAACTGACGCATAATTCTGTTGATAACACACCTTCCAACCGCTGGCTGGGAACAAATGACACCGTCATGGACCCACAATGCTCTTGGTGTTATGCATGAGAAAACCACCTTTGCAGTAGGAAAAATATGCATCACTGCGGTCAGCAACCTCATCAGTAGACGGATGAATCATCCGCACGACATGTAACCCAAACTTGCATAGTGCACCACGACACAGTACCCGTTCGTGACAGACACCACATATCTACAAAGGCAAACCGTCCTGCTGAAACTGCGGTCACCCTGACAGGCCCAGAAAGCGTCCACTCCTTCCAACCCAAAATTACAAGCAACGCCTCTTTGCACGTAACGCCTGTGCAGATGGCGCACAAAGGTATCACCGACGATAAGCACTGTGCGTCTCTCCATGTTGACCACCCTCACGACACAGCAGTGTGATGGAATGGTACCACCCCTTCCTATGAACCACGCCCTAAACTCCTAATTGCCTATTTCCCACAATTCCATTTCCATTTCCACCATGCTCATAATGGGAGGATGTGCATGTGCGCTTTCCCATCTACAGTGAGGTCCACGGCCCAGTAAAGCTCTGACAATACTTCTTCCCTTTGTACAGTCACTTTTTGCAACACTCCCGAAATTGGGTGCTGCCACATTTCAAACCACGCATGCACCAATCACATACAAAACCCCTGCATTGCACACTGTCATTTCTATACACCACTCCTTATTTACCGTTAAACACTCTCAGTACACGTTCCGTTTGATTGCAAAGCCCCTCCACCAGAAATTTCTGCTAAACAAGGCACTATTGCATCATCCACACACATCCTAACATGCCCCGAGCACAACTTTAGGTATGCATACAACATTGGAACCCTTTCCACACCCACCACAACACTACACATCCAAGCAAGCAACCATGTGAGCACCTAACATTATGCACAAACATTACATACATAGCGGCAGTTCTACCCATCTCCCCCAAACTGTAAAACACCTATTCACGAAAAGGTATCACACTTAGCAGAAGCCACAAACATAGCACAGCCTGCACCACCCCTACGCACTACCATTCACACGCTATTGTGTCACTGCCAACCTATCCACACCACCTTCACAACATTGGACCTACTTCAATAAATCTGCACAAAGCAGAGTAACCACCACATACAAGCTGCCCTTCAACCATACTCCATTACATACGCACTGCACCTTGTGGCCACACTACCCAACTTCTGACTGCACCATCTCCTGCCGCACACCATATACTGTAGCATGTTCCAACTATCACCACAACCATAGAATGCCCAATACACGCTTTACAAATCACTTGTGCTGCTGTAGCATGTCGACAATGTGCTCCACACGCATTCTCCAAAGATCACCACCCTGAGCCTCATTCACTGCCAAACCTGCATTGCTCCAGTGGGTCTGCTCCTTGCACACATTCGCCCCACCGTAATTCAAAAATACATGTCAACATAACACCAACTACCACTATGCAGGTATGCACCACTGGCACCAGCACTCCTAATCAACCTCAACACCTCAATGGACATACACATCATTACATATAACTGTCACCATAATGTATAAACATTACAATGTCTCCGGCACCCCTACACCCTTTCATTCACATACTATTGTCTTACCCACTTCCACTTACAAAGGATTGTTTCACTGGCAACGTAAACACAACATGTTTAGAATATTGCCCATACCGCAAGCATTGTGCACACAGCACACTATCCAAGCACATATAAGCTGCCCTTCAACCATACCCTGTAACATACTGACAGTATACAAGCATTGCACCCAGTGCCCACACAGCGTGACTTTATAGTGCAGCATCTCCCACCACAAGACACCACCATGGAGGTATGCAGTAAGAAATTGCAACAGTTACCATCATGTACAAACAAGACACTCTCTCCTGCATCCCTGTGCACTTTCAATCACATACTGTGGGCATACCCACTACCATTCACAAAGTATTGTCCCACTGCCAACCTACCCACAATCTGTTTGCAAAAATGGCCTATAACGGCTTAAATGTGCTCTACACCATTCCTTACATGTCACCACCCTCTAACTCATGCACATTGAAAAATGCATTACTGCTGTGCGTGTCCACAAGGCCTAGGCTCTTGAATGCATGGCCTACGGCCTATGGGCCTTCGGCCATGCATCCAATAGTCTAGGCTTTCAACACACTCACGGCAACGTAATGCCACCATGCATGTCTCCATATCAGCAAATGCGACAATACACATAGATTCCACTGCCACCAACACTCCTACCCAACCTGTACACCGCCATGGCGCTACGCAGCAACAAATGGCAACAGTTAACATAATGTCCATGTGGGCAGCTACCATTTTGCACAAACGTGCCACACGTAGGTAGCAGCACTTCACCCCAACTCCCCTACACCATAAAACACCCAATCACGAACACAGGTCTCACAAACCAGAATGCACAAACATACCACATCCTCCGCCACCTCTACCCACAGCCATTCACAAAGTTTTGTGTCACTAACCACGACATTTTCACAACATTCGACCTACTTCAACAATTCTGCGCACAGCATAGGCCTTGACCATACCTACAGCAATGTAATGCCACCATGCATTTCACCATTTCACCACCTACGACCATCGACATACACACCACTGCCACCAGCAGTCCTACCCAACCTGCGCACCACTGTGTAGCTATGCAGCAACAAATTGCAACAGTTAACACAATGTGGAAAGAAAACACTCTCTCCTGCACCCCTATACACTTTTATTTACATACTATAGGCGTACCCACTCCCATTCACAAAGTACTGTGTCACTGCCAACCTACCCACATTCAGTTTGCAGCACTAACAATACTACAACCAATCTGCACACACTGCACTATGCAAGCATCACCCTGTACCAGATGCACACTGCAGTGTATGTTGCAACCTTACGCTCCTCAGTGCATGCCCTACAGGCTTCGGCCATGCACCCAATAGTGTAATCCTTCCACAGAAACACCGCACCTTCATTCAACCATGCATGCCTCCATGTGCCCAACTACCATATTCCATCCGTAGCGCAACGCCACCCGCGCTCCCACCCAACCTATGTCATGTGCAATTCACTTCCCATCTGCACATTACCTGCCACCACTCACCACAAAACGAGTTTGCTGCAAACAGGTCGCGCCAGAAGATAAGGGACCGTTACGACAGCTGCCTCCAATCACCACAGAAAATACTAGCCTACATATGTCACATATAAACCACTTCTCACTCCCCCAGCCATTCCCTCCCTTATTGCCACCAACACAATGGGTACGGTACATTTCCCAGACCCTTGTGCCACAGCACTGTCCTCCGATACACCATAGCGACTTTCCCAAAAAAGGTTGACGCACAGCACGCTTCCCTCCAGCCTAAAACTGGCCACGTCCAAACTTCTCTGACAACACACCATACAGCGATCCAATGACACTTCTGTCCGCGGATCACACAGGGAAATGGGTCAGTGGAGCAGACCCAGATATCATGCATTTTTGGGAACGTTCATTTCAGTGCTTTGCAAAACATTTACCGGTCCGATGTTCACTGAACACACAAAAGCAAACTTTCTGGCCAAAGCCCCCGCTCCTGGCGCAAATTTGGTGCTAATCCATCCAGTCGTTCGACCAGCAGCCATGCGCAAAGTTTTTCCCCATTCAGTTATGGGAAGAAATACATTTTTGGGACCCCCCTATAATCCCCTGCCCCCGCACCCTGCACCAAACCTCGCCCAACTTGGCGAAAAAATTCATAGCTGCCTATATACTTTTTTTGCAAAGTTTAGTGAGGATTCATCCAGGGGAGCGAAGTTATGAGCCACCGAAAAAGTGCTCTTCCTAGGAGTTTAGCAACTTAACCATAACTACATGCCCACTACCGCGGGCCGTGTTATATATCACTCACAAAAAACTTTGTTAAACGGATGTTATGGTTAAGTTGCACTAGTAAAAACCTATGCAATTCACTGATAAAAAACATTGCTAAAGGGGTGTTATGGGTAAATTGCACTACTAAAAAGCTATGACATTCACTGACAAAAAACGTTGTTAAAGGGACGATATGCTTCAGTTGCCCTAAGAAAAACCTATCAAATTCAGTGCAACAAGTATTTGAAAGGAACATTACACTTACTTTGCACTAATAACAACCTATCCATATTATGGTTACAAGTAAAACCCCAAAAAAACAGAAATTCGCCAGTTATGGTAATCTATGCAACCATAACTCGCACCACCACTGTACACTGCAAAGACTTACACCCATGACATCAAACATGACATCACATGCACATAAATAAAACAGCACTGCCAGACCTGCACGTGTAGCCCGTCCCCATGTCACAGCCCGCCATCCCCTCAAAATCTGTGTGATGGGAGATGTGACAATGATACCTCCATCCCTTCCTCCCCTCATGACCAACTTGTGCAAATCCCCAATTCCCCACATTAAGTATCCACTTCTGCTACCCCTTCCCTGTCCTATTGGTGTGTATCAATGTGTTCAAGTAAACATTGATATTTAAAATGTTGCACAGTGTACATGTGGTATTTGTCTTTTTTTTAAATGCCGTTATTATTGAGCGGTGCACAGTCCTCGTAGGAGTGAACGCAATTAAGCAAAAGGGAGGTGTCCTACGGACACCGCACCCGCATGGCCTATCTGCAATGACAATAGAGGCATTCATACGACGCCAGCACGACCCGCATTTCCGCATGTTGCGCACCACCTTTGTGTGGGAGCGGACGTTTGTTTGTTGTGCAAGTACAAGCATGTTTATCTGTTCCTCTGTGTCCTGGTAACACCGCCACTGTGCAGCATATGCAAATAAACGTTATTTAGTTTTAGCCGCCCACCCACGTCTTACAGGTAGCTACACAGATAAACATCTTACCTGCTATACCCTATAAACACATAGCGTCTTCCAAAATGGTTGCCGCACGTGTGTCGCACTATTGCTCAGTAGAGAAGTGGCAACGATGTGCATAGGTCACCTACGCACATGCGTACAACGTATTCTGCCCAAATCGCATCCTGCGGACAGCCATCCCACCGGAGAACAGTGGCGACATCACCATGCGACCGCACCCATGCTGCGCGTGGGCCCTTCATTCGGGGACACGATCCGGACCCTCGGACAGCAGAAAAGTACAGTGTTGTGCAATGTACGAAGTGCTTTTCGGAAAGTACACGCTTACAAACACACCACAATGTGCCATTGCACATGTATATATGCTTTTAAAAAATGTAGGCCTGTTTACCGGGTGCAAGTTCTCCACAGCAGCCCTGCAAAAGGCCACATCCCAGAGCTGCTCCGCATACTGTTTGTGGATTTTCAGAACAGAATAGCAGGAGACATTGGTTTGCCCTGTAAGTGATGTTGCACCAAATCTACTGTGCTACATTTCCTTTGCAAGTAATGGCAACCATGTCAGCCCGGCTCAGTATGCACAGTAATGGAGAAAAGTATTAATGGCCCTTCATGTGACCCACCTTCTCAGTTGCGATAGTCCCCACTGTCCCATTGCCATGGGTAGCAAGCTGAAAACGGTAGTATGTGGCACATGTGTTTCCCGAAGTACGGCGAGGGCCGTGCCCCAATAAAGTAAAAATATTCCTTCTTCCCTTTCCACTTTCTTCTTTCCAGCACGCCGTCACTGGGTCCTGGTAAAATGTTCCACACGCATCCACCAATCACATTGAAGAGCTCTCCATGTAACAGTATCAGTTCTGTACAACAGTCCTCTTTGTACACACCACACCCAGAAACGTTATTGTGCAATACCTCAGCCTTCAAAGTCCCATTTCCATGGCCATCCTCAAAATCTCCGGATGTGGATTTCGTGCTGCGTGCGGTGTGGTGAAATAAATTGCAATCAGGGTAGGGGAGTTTGTTTTTAGTGGTGGCTATGAAAAGAGCCTTTTTCTTTAAGGTGCTTCTAGAGAAACACCTTTTTTTGGTTTTTATTAGATTTTGTATGTTCTTTTGCTCACATTGTTACAGTAAACTCTTCAACACATCCTGTAGATGGGCAAACAAAACAGCATTACTAATGGGCGACAACGAAATGTCATTTGCATGAAAAAACTTGGCATTTCCACAACTAATGAGGTAATTGTTGCAGAAGAACATCCTATGAGCGGACAAAAAATCACACATGCTTCTGTTGATTAGACACCTCCCAACCTCTGGCTCGGAACAACATACATTAGCATTGTCCCATACTCTTCTTGGTGTTATGGATGAGAAAAGCACCTGGGCAGTGGGAAAACGCCTCTTCACTACATTCAGCAACCTCTTCCGTCAACAGAACAAACCTAAACAAGCCACATAACCCAAATGCATGCCCCCATAGTGCACGACGACAACATCTACACGAGCCGAAGTGGCCAGGCCTCTGCAAAGTGCATGCATATCGGCAAAACTGCAGTCATAAATAGCATGCCACAATGCGTCCGCTCCTTCCAAACCAAACTTGCTATCAAAGTGTCTTTCCAGGGCATACTTGTGCAGATCTATCACAAAGGCATCACCCAAAGTCAACACAATGCGTTTCTCCATGCCGGCCAGCCTCACTACGTAGAGTAATGTAAAACAGTATGACCGCCCCTTCCTGTGAACCACACCCAGTACCTGATTGGCTAATCCCCACAGTCCTATTTCCATTGGCCAGCATGGTGAGAAGGGCAGAATGTGGTACGCGCGCTTCCCAAAGTACTGCGAGTGCCTCACCCTAGTAAAGCAGGAGCAGTCCTTCTTCCCTCTCTATTATTTTTTTGTCCACCACTACCTCATTGGGTATGGGTAAATAGTCACACACGCATCCACCAATGCCATCCAAGACGTTTGCATCTAACACTGTCAGTTTTGCACAATGCTTCATATGTCCCGTTACAAATTCAGCCTGCAAGTGTCGTGCCATTGCAAAGCACATCCAGTAGAAAGTTCACACAAGTTCATGAGCACCCATCAACACAAAATGGAGGTATGAATACTTTTTCTGTAGTATGTTTACAACTCTGATATAAGTGCCTATGCGCACAGTATCTGCCACTCAGCGTCCATTACATTCTTAAAAAGCAGACTGTTTTTCTCCCACCCCCTACTTCAATGGTATGTCCTTGCAACATTTTCATTTACCCATATCATACATTGTGATATCGAAACAGCAACTCTCTTCTTTCCTTCCGACAATGCTAAGAATTGTTTTGCCCACCAACCCATCTCCTACATAAATGGTAAAAATAGGGCACCTAAACCAGCACTGAATGTATCTTACCAACCTAAAGCAAGTTCCCAAAAGGTCACTGTCTGCACAGCTGTGGTTCTCTCTAGGCTGGACTAATGCAACAGCCTCTTTTTAAATCTGCCCACTTCTACTCTCTGCCTTCTGCAATTCATCCATAAGAGGACTGCATAACTTGTCCTTGACCTCAAGCCCAGGGATCGTATCTCTCCTGGACTGAAATGTCTGCAATAGCTCCCAGTGGCTGCGAGGAATAAGATGAACACCCTTTGCATTATGCACAAGGCCTTCTGGGCCCTGGGACCTCAATACCTTAAACTCCCACTTCCTATATATCTTCCTGCTCAAGCTCTTCCCTCATCCGCCTCCAACTCCCTCTGGGTCAGTCCCTTCAGCAAGCAACCAGTTGGTGGTAGATCTCTTCCTTCGGCTGGGGTCTCCCTCTGCAACAGCCTCCCTGCCTCCCTGACACTTGAGCAGAACCATCACCAGTTCTGGAAGCACCTCAAAGCCTTTCTCCTTGCGTCTGCTTTTTCTCCTCCTCTCCCCGGCTGACTTCCTGGCTGAAACCGACACTGCACTGGTTACCTGGCCACTCTCTGATGTTGGAACCAGGCCACCTCCCCCCGCTAGTCGCACCCCTGCACTGCCTTTCTGGCAAACCCCGCACTTGGGGACTGTTTTCTGTATCCCTAACAGTTCCACCACCACCTGATGTCTGAACTTATCCGTGCACTTGCCACAATCGGGCTGTATTTTTACTTATTGTCATTTGTTCTTCTTCTCATGTACTGCACTTTCCTCTCCCCCTACCCATGCAGTTGGGCGATCTGAGTGACACCTGGCCTAGTAGGTTCATTGGTCTCAGTCTCCCATATGTTCCCCCTCTCTTGCCTCTTCGAGCCTTGCAAAACTTGTTTATAGGTGCATTATAAATGCCATATCATACAATTTCACATCATATGATATCATACACACATTGCATTCATAACAACAGGATGCCTGCCTCTTACCTTGTACACTTCACCATTTATTTTCCTGCAGTACCCCACTTACTACAAACTTTTCAAAAATGACTGCACAAAAGCAGCACTGAATGCATATTACCAACTTCAAACAAGTACATACAGTGCATGCATACAAACAGGATGCCTGCCCATTACCTTGCACACTTCCACCATAGGCGTCTGCACTTCTTTGTACAAAGAGACCTTCTGCCACAGTTTTTGCATACACACCACAACCACAGACCTTATTGAGCAATGCCTTACCTCCACAGTCCCATTTCCATGGCCCCATCCTGAAAATGGCCGGATGTGGCACGTGTAATTCTGAAACTACCGCAGAGTTTTTGTGCTAGGAAGGGGTGGGGGCAGTGTGAAACAGGGTAGGGATTAGGTCTTTAGTGGTCCGTCTTAAAAGTTTTATTTGGGTGTTTTTTTCCGTGCTTACAAACAACCTTTTTTGTTTTTTCTCTTTCTATGAGTTCTGTTTGCTTCTCCTCCTTTAATTTTTACTGCTTTATGGTCAACGCTTCTTGCACAGTGTAAAAGAAAATAGTATTGCCAATGGCGTTCAAAGAAATGCCATTTGCATGGAAGCAGTGTATATTTTGCAACTTTATGCTCTCATAGTGGGTGGAGAACATCCCATTAGTGCACATAAATGCAGACATGCTTCTGTTTATAAGACACCTTCCAAGCTCTGGCTGGGGACAAATTACACCGGCATGGTCCCATACTCCTCTTGTATGGGGAATGGTTGAGAAAACAACCTTTAAGTGGGAAAAATCTGCATCACTGCATTCATCAACTTCTTCGGTTTATTATGCGGTCACACTCAACTCAGGTAGTTCCTTTCCCCCAATAGAGGTGGCACACAACAAAGCACTATTAGTTTTGTTAAGGTTCATTTCGGTAAAGCCTCCAACCCGTCTCGATCCCAACCCCAGCAAATACCCGGTGCCACAATGGACTAGGAACCAGGCCAGTGTGTAGTAAGAATATAGATTTAATAATTTATTTAAACCAAATTTGACAAAGAGACTAACATCAGCCACCAATGCTGTGGCATCACAAGAACAAAAATTACTTCCATAACGGCACCAACACAGAGATAATACTGAGATATGCAGTCATCATTTCCCAGAGCTTTCTTTTCAAATCCTCACCCATACAGAAAAAGAACAATTCAGAACACACAGTGATTGCTGATTTGGTTACAATACTTTTCTTCCAGAAACCCCCACCCCCTCCAAACATCAATTAGACTTGGCACCACTGAATTGAAGGCCAGTGGCAGAGAGTGGGAACACAATGGGAAAATCATTTTGGGTTCTGATAGAAATACACTGTTTGGAAAAGGGATTCAAGATGAAAAATCGTTGTTTTCTTAATTACCACAGATGCAATATGATGGAAAGAAAAGCAATACGAAAATGTGTTTTACCACACCTAAAAAGAACAGGCAGAGCTTTGTGGTTAGAGTCGGAGCACAATGGGAACAAAGGGACAATTTAGTTTTTCCCACAGCACCTGAAAAGAAAATACAAGGCTTCACACTTCAGATTTAAAGGGAAGGCGATCAATGAGGAATTTAGTTTTGCACCTGGAACCCTCACTTGGAAGCAGGGTTTTGGGAGTAATTCTTTTGGCAAATCTTTATGTCTATTCTGGCTCAAAACACACTCGGAACAGCTTGTTAGTTTTGAATGCTAACAAAACAGATCCAATGATTTCTATAGGGGATTTAATTAATTTACTTTAAATATGTTAAGAATTCACACAGACAAATAGGATATTTTGCTATGTGGAAATACTTGGAACAATACTTGAAAAATGCAAGGCCCACACAATGTATGGCTTTGGGATAGTTTTACCTACAGGAGAGATCTTGTAATGGGCATCAGGGAACAGCAGGGCACCTCTGGGGCAGCAAGGGTGTCAGTCAAGGATAGTCCCCTCTGGCTCCTGCAAGGGGTCCCAGTCAGCTTCTGTGTCTCCTGGTCCATGTCCCCAATGCAAGATTTGGGGCCTCTCTGCTAGGGTGTTTTCTTTGCAAGAGTTCAGCAGCAGGTTACCTCACAGAATAAGTGGGAAAAGCCCTGTTCTGATACAAACTGGTTTACTTATAGGGCAAATGACAAGACAAACTTGTCATGATTCCCGCGAAAGGGATTGGTCGATTTCTCTACACACCTCCCACCTGTGTGCTAATAGGACAAGGAGATGAGGGGTGTGTGTTAGGAAAGCTGTGGGAGGAGAAAGCTTTGTCATCCCAAACTGACATGTGGGCTGACATTTAAACTCTGAAAATCTATCAAAATGGCAAGTACCCTATTTTTTCAAATCTTTACATGTATGGATATATTTTTAAGAACTACATTTTAAGGCAAATCAGATTATGCTAATCTGAAGTCGGCACGCCCTTCATATGAAGAGATATGGTTTTTCTTTGTTTACTTAGGAGTCATATCAATGAAAGATATGCCACTTCATAGTTCCCATGTTAATCTTGTCCTTCACCCTCACGCCAACTTTCAAATCTCTCAGAATCAAGGGAAGGCCCAAATCAAATTCATTAATAACTTCTGTTATGTTTATCACACAAAAATCATTTTGGCATGGTTCAAAGGTGGTTACTGTCACCTTTCATAAAAGTCTGGAATGACCGCTGTGGCATATACATGCTGCCCTTTGTATACAATAATATGTATTTTTCTATTAACTAAACTCCAGCCTCACCATTATTCTCTTCAAGTTTAATTTCCCCTTAAGCATGTGATCAGCCAGAGGCTGGCTCATGTTTACCATCGCCCATCCCTTCCTGGCCTTGTAATGGCCCTGACTGCAACTCCAATGTACATATTATGGGAGTTGTGACCCCAAGGTCACATCTGCTGGCGCGAGCCCCCTGGCAACTGAATAACAGGAACTTGCCAGGTTGCGCGCTCCTGACCGCAATCTCTCTAGACTGACGCCACGCCAGTCCTTCAGTTCGCTGCAGCCGGCAAGCGAAAGCAGTAAGGATTCTAATCAGCATAGCACTTCTGAGTATGCATTTCCCTACAGGGCACCTCTGTTTTTACATATGTCCCGGCTAATGCACTGCATGCACGGCCGTGGCCCTTGAATCTAATATCAGCGCCCCAACCATTTAGCATGCAGCTGCTTTTATACATTTAGAAGCTGGCACACCTACAGTGCCTCCCACGTGGGCCATCCATCGGGTTCCACACTTACAGACCAGACACACATGGTCTACCAGAACCCATGGCCCCTAGACATGCCCCACCATAGGAGACATTGAATATTATGGCCCTGCCATGTTGCTCGGACATTACATTGACGGGGCATCAGACTAACCCTGTATCCGCCCCTCTGCTACCCTCCACAGGAGCAGGAGCTGCAGAGTGCCAAGTCAAGAACTGGCTCAAAATCAAGCCGGAGCACTCAAAGACCTGGAACAAATGAACAAATGCAAAATATAAGGTACGCTTGGAGTCACCATACAAATACAAACAAGATAGGAGAATTTCCAACAGTCCACCTTGCGCATATATTTCTGCACATAGAATATCATGAATGCCTGACTCGTTCCCCTCTACTTGGGCAGACAGGCACCGCATCCTGCATTCAACATAAAGGTCATCACGCCTTACCATCTTTCCTGTGACCACCATAGCCGTTTGGGGTGTTCTCCAGCAGTGATCACTATTGAGAAATTGGAATTTCAGTACCGGCAGGTAAGCAAAAAGGACCGGAACTGGAGAATTAAACGTCCATAGCAGTACCCAGTAATTAGTGGCACCCTCATAATAATCCCACTCACACCGAACCCTTGAACTTCCCCACAGGGTCCTCTGACTCAGAGCCCTGAAGAAGGTGGACTTGGTAGCATCAATGGCTGCCAAAATGTGAAGAACACAGGGAACCTTAAAACAAGACAGTTCCCTATTTGCAGAATTTGTCCAACCAACAATTTCCACATCGGCAAAGATATCTTTCACCCTAATAACTTCCCTTCTAAAATAATTTTCTCCTCTAATTGTAACTTTGAAAACCCTCTTTGCTCCAGTTAGCAGGGGCTTACTGAACTATTAGCCCACATCTGGACCACAAAGAACTTTACCAGAAGAAAATAGTCTCTGTTTGTTCTTAGTACACATTGAAACTTCTAGTGTGTCCATAAAGACTTTGATCTACTATTTATTTAGTCTGGTTGATCTTACGTGAAGACCAGTATTGTTAATGAATTGTAATTGACACTTGTATATAACTTGACATATGTTGCACTGCCTTTCCTTGTGTATTTGTTTTCATTTTATGTTGTTGTACTCAGAAACAGCTGATAGACTTTATATTTTACAGAACAAAATTAATGTGCTTTTTTGCACTGAATACAATAGGATTATTGATTAATGTTGTTTCTTTTACCTTTTACTGTGTGCCTTTTCTTGCATATAAAATTGATTGTACTTTGACATTGTGGGTGGGTACTTTGAGAATGACTTCAAGTATTTCAAAGTAGGGAGACCTTAGAACAAGGAATGTGTCATGATGCCGACCCCCGGGGACCCAGACCAAGTCCAGCAACCCCGGAAGCAGGCATCAAGTTATTCCAAGCAAGCCCAACAACTCCTGCTAGGGGCTATTTGGGTGCAGTCCTGGCATCTATGGCGCCAGGTTCATATGGAGAGTCAGTCATGGCGCCATAGGCGCCAGGCTCATAGATTAAAATTTACCTGATGCAGACCATGCTGCAAGAGCTCCAAGCCAAAGGCGGCTTGGAAGGGACTACTTTACCTAGGGACTATTTTTTACTTGTTTGGGGCTGGGGAGGAATACTTACCTGGGACTACTTTGGAGGCTATTTATACCACGCATGAAGAGCAGCACACGCTTCGCGTTATTCTGCATCCAGAGGCGTAACGCTCACCGTGCCTGCAAATCTGCATCCAGTCTTCTGCCACGCCCGACTCGAGTCTGGAGCTCCTAGAAAAAGGGAGAAAGAAGGAAAAAAGGTTAGAACAAGAGCAATACCTTTGATCCTTACCTGAATTCCCGATCCATCGTGCCTTCGAGCTCGAAGAAAGAAGTTATTTAATGCGCGTCGCCTCGCCTGCTGCAGCGCCGCGCTGAACTCACCGGCCTTCGCAGCATCTTCACATTCCACTGCATCCTTCTGCATGTTCCCCCCGCACTCCGGCACCTAAGAGGAAGACAAGAACAGCAAGGTGAGCCAAGGGAATACACAGAGGCAATATTAGTTACCCCCCCCATAGACTTACCTGATTTTACCACCGGGGGTATTATTCCTCTGCACGGGTCGGCGCAGCTTCCACTGCATCCTCGCCGAACCCCGGCCCCTAAGGGGAAACAAAAGGACAGCAAGGTGAAACAAAGGGACAAACAAGGGGAACCCTCCTCACCACAATAGACTTACCTGATTTTACCGCCAGAGGCATAATTCCCCGAGACTTCATACTTTCTCTCAGTTCCTGAAAAAGGGAGAAAGCAACAGGTTACATATTGACATTATTTTATCGAACTGTGTTGGATAATAGAAATCCTTACCTGAATATTACCGGTTGCCACAAGGAACTCTTCGCTAGGGTCAAGCTGCAACCTGCAAGGAATCAGACAGAGTGAAAGTCAGACATTTGAACTCTTACGAACTACATACTTACGGCGTCTTGCCGGGAATCTCAGAGTCAATATTGTTCTGGAACTCACCAATTCCTTCGAGCCAGTGAAGCAACTGGTTATCTACACGCCCCTGCACTCAATGCAGGATGGAGAGTTCATCTTTCCAAACCATCAGGTGAGACTATAAGAGGGGACATCAAAGGTGATCAGTGGGGAGAACAGTGGGAGTGGGGAGGGGTTAACGCTGAACTCCACGGGTGGTTAATTCCCTTTCTCCATTTGCAGAAGAATATTCCTACGGGCCAAGCAAACGAAGCTAGGTGGGCCAGTCCAGTCCGTCATCTCGGCACTACGCGTCACATTGGTGGAGACCGCAGCTGTCCAGTTCAGATCGACACCCCTGTGGGAGCCAGGTGAGCGTAACAGAACGCAAAGCCTACCCACAAATTCCCACCCGGGCGTTATGGATACCTCAGAAACTGACCAATTGGCCCGATTACTAGGGGAACTGAGGGCTGAAGTGCATTCCGCCCGTCAAGAAACCAATGCTCTTAGGAGAGAACTGATTTTGTCAAAAGAGCGAACTGATGACCTTGCTAGATAACTACTGCAAAGCCAGGGTGGACAAGCACCCCCACAAGGTCCCGGAGGAAATCCAGCTCCTGTGCCATCGAGTAAACCTTTGCAAATAAACCTACCAGGAAATATTCCATTTGCTCCACCCGAAAGCTTTGCCGGAGATCCCAAAAGGTTTGCCATGTTTATGAACCAATGCCACTTGCACTTTTTATGCAGACCTGGAGCCTTCCCAAACGATCAAGCCAAGATAGCCTTCGTATTGTCATATCTCAGCGGGAATGCAGCTGATTGGTCAATTCCACTAGTTACTCAGGATGACCCAATTCTTCGGGATTTTCAGGGCTTTCAAATGAGCATGGAAAGACTATTTGCCCGGCACTCCCAAGGACAGGCCCTGGATAACAAACTTTTGTCCCTACAACAGGGTAACCAGGACCTTCTATCCTACATCGCGACCTTTAATAGGTTGATAGTGGAAACTGGATGGCCTGAGGTAAAACGAATCACGTTATTTCATCGAGGGCTTCGAGGAGAACTCAAGGATGTCTTGGCTCAAGTAGTGAACCCACCTCAAGACTGCGCTGAATATATAGACTTAGTGGTCCAGTTAGATCACAGACTTCAGAACAGAAAGGCTGATCGAGCCAAGTTTGAGAATCGGGTGTTGGTCAAAACCCACGCTAACCCCAAAGGAGCAGATGCTTCAGAACCCATGCAAATCGGAGGGGTTAAAGGACCCTTAACCCAGAAGGAAAGGGAAAGGAGACGGCAAATGCAATTGTGTCTATATTGTGGAACTTCTGGGCATTTTCTACGGGATCGCCCTGTAAAACCACCCAAGAAGGTGGTAGGAACTGCTGATAAAAGCCATATCTAGTCAGACTCGGGAAACGACCACGCCCGACAAGCGTAGATGTCCGCTTGCCGAGCTTGAAGAAGGATACTCAGACCTTGCATTTCATCATACCAATGGTCCTTGTAGATCCAAGGCAGCCATCGCGTATGCACGCAGTAAGGGCATACATTGATAGCGGGGCCATAGGAAACTATGTGGACTACGAATTGGCTTCCAGGATGAATCTACCTCTCTGCCGAAAAACCACCTCAGATGTCATCGCCACAGTCGATGGAACTGAAATTGCCTCTGGGCCTGTAACTCCTTCCACCGCAGAGATGACACTATTGGGTCAGGATGGGCATTGAGAGACTATTGTGTTTGATCTAATCAAAGCCCCACAGTTCCAAATAATACCGGGGATACCTTGGTTGGAAACACATAATCCTTGTATTGATTGGCAAGAGAAGAGAATAACCTTCCTGGATTGTGCACAAACCTCTTACCCAAAGAAAAATCTGAACGCATGCCTGGCCACAGTAACCACAGCAGTCATACAACTATTTCCAGAATACCAAGAATTCCAGGATGTCTTCCAAAAAGAACAGGCAAACACCTTACCTCCTCACAGATCGTACGATTGTCAAATCGATCTCATACCCGGTGCACAACCCCCTTGTAGCAGGATCTACGCCCTTACTGAACCTGAGAACCTTCAGCTACGACAATACTTAGACCAGTACCTTGCTAATGGCTTCATTCGCCCATCCAAGTCCCCTGCATCTTCAGTTTTGTTTTTCGTGCCCAAAAAGGAAGATGACCTCAGAACGTGCATAGACTACCGCGCATTGAACCAGATAACTGTTAAGAACCGATACCCATTGCCTCTGATACCTGAACTACTAGACCAAGTGAAGGACGCTTGCATATACACTAAGTTAGATCTCCGGGGGGCATACCATCTGGTACGTGTAAAAGAGGCCGACGAATGGAAGACTGCTTTTCGCACTAAGTATGGGTTATTCGAATACCAGGTGATGCCTTTCGGGTTATGCGATGCACCAGCAGCCTTCCAATACTTCTTGAACGATGTCCTTCGTGAACTCATTGACGTTTGTGTTGTCGTATATATTGATGATATTCTAGTATACTCCTCTTCAGAATCTGACCATGTGAAGCATGTCCGAGCAGTCCTTGAGAAATTGCGCCAGCACAAACTATATGCAAAACTGGAAAAATGCGTTTTTCATGCCACAGAAGTTGAATTCCTTGGGTTTATACTGACCCCAAAGGGAGTCTGAATGGACTCACAAAAGGTGGACGCAATCCTTAAGTGGCCATCACCAAGTTCAGTTAAAGGAGTACAAAGCATGCTCGGCTTTGCCAATTTCTACCGCAGATTCATCCCGGATTTTTCACATGTTGTACATCCCATCTCAGCACTCTTGCGAAAAAACAAACGCTTTATGTGGACTGGAGAAGCTGAAAATGACTTCCAAGAGCTAAAAGCGAAATTCACGTCTGCACCTGTATTAAAGCACCTGCGCCCTGAACTTCTATAAATAGTGGAAACTGATGCATCCAGTCTAGCTATGGGAGCTCTCCTGTCTCAAAAGGGCCCTGAAACTGGCCAGCTTCACCCAGTAGCATTTTGGTCCAGAAAGTTCTCGGCACCCGAGTTAAACTATGCAGTTACCGAAAAGGAGTTATTTGCCGTTAAATCCGCCTTCAAGGCTTGGCAGCACTATCTTCTTGGTGCCAGGCATACCATTACTGTGATCACCGATCACCGGAACTTACAGTATTTAAAGACAGCCAAGGCCCAATCGTCACGCTAACTCCGATGGGCATTGTTCTTTGCCGAGTTCGATTTTGTGATAACCTATCGACCAGGTTGTAAGAATGGTAAAGCAGACGCCTTATCCCGAATAGGGATGGGAGAGGCAGAAGTGAACCTAGAACCAGTACCTATAATTTCCGAACAAAGGATTCTTGGCATGACTACTCTACAGACACTAGAGGACATTCAGGTAAAGATCCAGCAACTCTTTGATCCTACAGCCCTGCAGGACTAGGTAAAGAAAGGCCCGGACTACTCTGTCACCAATGACCTGCCTTATTACCAACGGCGGTAATTTCTGCCACACAAGGAACTACAAGAGCTAGTTATTTCCCGTTATCATGATACCCTAATGGAGGGGCACCCAGGTATTGCAAAAACTGAAGCTAAAATTAAGAGACAATTCTGGTGGCCCACCTGGCGAAAGGATATTAAATCATTTGTGATGTCTTGTGGCATTTGCGCCCAAAACAAAAGTCAAAAGAAAAAACCAACTGGACTCTTACAACCTTTAGTCATTCCGCCTACACCATGGCACACCTTATTGTTAGACTTTATTACTGATCTACCCCCGTGCAATGGATTTAACACCATTCTAGTTATTGTGGATCTTTTTTCCAAGATGGCCCACTTTATTCCTTTAAAGGGATTACCTTCAGCTTCAATCCTGGCCAAGGAGTTCCTCGAAAACATTGTTTGCATGCACAGATTTCCGTCCGTATTGGTCTCTGACCGGGGCAGTCAATTCATTTCACATTTTTGGAAAAAATGTTGTCAATTGGCGCAAATCGATGTGAGGTTATCGACCAGTCACCACCCCCAAACCGACGGTGAAACGGAGAGGACCAACCAGACTCGCGAACAATACCTGTGTTGTATGTTACATCAGACTGAGAGTAATTGGAAAGACATTCTTTGGATCGCCGAATATGCATACAATAATTCAGTACATCCTGGAACTGGACAAAGCCCCTTTTATACCTTATATGGGCACCATCCTCGAACCTCAGACCTTGACTCACCCCAACACTTAGAAATGCCTGCAGTGGACCATCTGCAAGCTACGATTACACAAGCCTTTAAGGAAGCAACTGCACATTTAAAACAGGCGAAAGAAACATACAAGAAAGATGCTGATCGGCATAGAAGTGATACTCCACAATACCAGATAGGGGACCAGGTATGGTTAGCCACAAAACATATACCTCTAAAGGGAACACGGACCTTTAACCCCAGATTTTTGGGGCCTTACTCTATTAAGGCCATTATCAACCCGGTGGCTGTCAAGTTGGACTTACCTGCTAATATGCAAATTCACCCCGTCTTTCATGTGTCACTTTTGAAGCCAGTGCAACCAGGGACAAGACTAACCAAGCCACCAGACCCCATCCTTGGAGACGGGGAACCCGAATTTGAAGTTAAGAACATCCTGGACTCCAAGCTGATAAAGTCAAAACTTTTTTATTTAATCGACTGGAAAGGTTTCGGACCACAGGAAAGGTTATGGGAACCTAGTGACTACGTTCATGCACCCCGATTGGTGAAAAAATTCCACCGAAATTTCCCAGACAAACCGAAACCACAGGGAAGAACGACTTTAGGAGGGGCCTTGGGGGGGAGTGCTGTCATGATGCCTACCCCCGGGGACCCAGACCAAGTCCAGCAACCCCGGAAGCAGGCATCAAATTATTCCAAGCAAGCCCAACAACCCCTGCTAGGGGCTATTTGGGTGCAGTCCTGGCGTCTATGGCGCCAGGCTCATATGGAGAGTCAGTCCTGGTGCCATAGGCGCCAGGCTCATAAATTAAAACTTACCTGATGCAGACCATGCTGCAAGAGTTCCAAGCCAAAGGAGGCTTGGAAGGGACTACTTTACCTAGGGACTATTTTTTACTCGGCTGGGGCTGGGGAGAAATACTTACCTGGGACTACTTTGGAGGCTATTTAAACAACGCCCGAAGAGCAGCACACGCTTCGCGTTATTCTGCATCCAGCAGCTTAACGCTCACCGTGCCTGCAAGTCTGCATCCAGTCTTCTGCCACGCCCGCCTCGAGTCTGGAGCTCCTAGAAAAAGGGAGAAAGAAGGAGGAAAGGTTAGAACAAGAGCAATACCTTTGATCCTTACCTGAATTCCCGATCCATCGCGCTTTCGAGCTGGAAGAAAGAAGTTATTAAATGCGCGTCGCCTCGCCTGCTGTAGCGCCGCGCTGAACTCACCGGCCTTCGCAGCATATTCACATTCCACCGCATCCTTCTGCATGTTCCCGCCGCACTCTGGCACCTAAGGGGAAGACAAGAACAGCAAGGTGAGCCAAGGGAATACACAGAGGCAATATTAGTCACCCCCCATAGACTTACCTGATTTTACCACCAGGGGTATCATTCCTCTGCACGGGTCGGCGCAGCTTCCACTGCATCCTCGCCGAACCCCGGCCCCTAAGGGGAACAAAAGGACAGAAAGGTGAAACAAAGGGACAAACAAGGGTAACCCTCCTCACCACAATAGACTTACCTGATTTTACCGCCGGAGGCATTATTCCCCGAGACTACATACTTTCTCTCAGCGCCTGAAAAAGGGAGAAAGCAACAGGTTACATATTGACATTATTTTATCGAAATGTGTTGGATAATACAAATCCTTACCTGAATATTACCGGTTGCCACAAGGAACTCTTTGTTAGGGTAAAGCTGCAACCTGCAAGGAATCGGACTGAGTCAATATTGTTCTGGAACTCACCAATTCCTTCGAACCAGTGAAGCAACTGGTTATTTATGCGCCCCTCCGCTCAATGCAGGATGGAGAGCTCATCTTTCCAAACCATCAGGTGAGACTATAAGAGGGGACATCAAAGGTGATTAGAGGGGAGAACAGCAGGAGTGGAGAGGGGTAATGCTCAACTCCACGGGTGGTTAATTCCCTTTCTCCATTTGCAGAAGAATATTCCTACGGGCCAAGCAAACAAAGCTAGGTGGGCCAGTCCAGTCCGTCATCTCAGCACTACGCGTCACATTGGTGGAGACCGCAGCTGTCCAGTTCAGATCGAAACCCCTGTGGGAGCCAGGTGAGCGTAACAGGAATCAGAATAGATCCAAGTAACAGAATCTGTCCACTAAACTCATTGCTTCACTCATTAGCGATTGTAAGGCTACACCTATTAGTTGACATGTTTATTTGTGGCCTAAGTACCCATACTTTATAGGCCTCTCCCTACGACCCTCAGGTTTTTTTTGTTACCACTTCTGCTGAAAGAACAGGCATGGCTTTATCTATTTCCACCATGGTTTAAATCTAGGCAGTGTATTTCTTTCTATTTCTTTAAGCAATGGACCTGATTGATGGTTGATAACCAGACCTCCCTGTCCAGGACCAGCAGAGGAAAGGTCTTGGAGGTTAAGTTTCATTTTCAGGAGAAACACCCGGGTCCATGTACAATTCTGCACCAAATGGCTTTTAAACTCACACACAATGTATTGTACGTGACATTTTATGAGTCACCTGGGCCTTATATCCATGTGTAATGTACTTTTTTAATCTCACAGTTGCAAAAGACATGAGTATCACTTCTGGATTGTCCATATTGTCAGCAAAGGTGAGGTTATTCCCATGGGATTACCAGTTTAAAGCCTCTTGCCTTGGCATATATGTTATTTTAATATTGTTTTAATATTGCTCCGCAAATTCAGTTTATACTGTGTGCTACTATTTACCAAATTGCACTTTGCGTGGATAGTAATGATTTTACTGCGGCTTTTGAAACTGACATTGGGCCTCATTACGAGTCCGGTGGTAGCCGTGCCGGTAAATCCAGCAGGCTGCCGCTGGACTCATGGGGATTTATGGGCTCCAGACTTGCCAGAATTACCAGGGCATTATAGCTCTGGTGAATGTTATTTTCCAGAGCCTGCATTCTGTAAATCCCCATTCCCGTGGAGTCACATATGTGACTCCACGGGAATGGGGAAGTGGAAACACCGGCACCATGTGGTAATGGTGCCAGTGTTTCCGCGTCCATCTGCGGCCGGTGGCGTTACAGCCCCCAGGTCAGACCTGGCAGGTGTAACACCACACGGCCACAGAACTTGTAGTTAGCCGGTCCGGAAAACAGTGCCGGTATGGTTTTACCGGCACCGTTATATCCGGACTGGCTAACATGTAATGGGGGCTATTGTCTTGGACTTTACATGGACGTTCGCTCGGAAAAGTCTGCTTTCTATTACTTTGAGTGGGCGTTTCCTGCCTCACTCTTAGTGGCTCCCGGCATTTATGTGCCGAGGACCTCGCTTGCGTCGGCAGTAGAGGTGAGGTTCTTCCCATGCGATTACCAGTTTAAAGCCTCTTGCCTTGGCATATATGTTGTTTTAATATTGTTTTAATATTGCTGTGCAAATTGAGTTTATACTGTGTGCTACAATTTACTGAATTGAACTTTGCGTGGTTCGTACTGATTTTACTGGGGCTTGTGAAACTGAGATTGTCTTGGACTTTTTACAGACGTTAGCTCTGAACAGTCTGCTTTCTATTACTTTGAGTGGGCGTTTCCTGCCTCACTCTTAGTGGCTCCTGGCATTTATGTGCCGAGGAACTCGCCTGCGTCAACAGCAGAGGTGAGGTTCTCCCGATGGAGCATTCAAGCCTCTTTCCTTGGCATATATGTTGTTTTAATGTTGTTTTAATATTACTCCACAAATTGAGTTTATACTGTGTGCTACTCTTCACCAAATTGAACTTTGGGTGGATCATACTGATTTTACTGGGGCTTGTGAAACTGACAGCGAAGGCGCGCTTAAGGCAAGCCCGTCTCTGCCCGTCCATACAAGAAACGTGCAGGATGTGCGGCATGCTGCCGGTACCGGTATGGTAACTTGCAGGCTGGAGCACAATATGCTGCTCTCACTGGCCCCTCCTGATACCAGATAGCCCACGGGTTTTATAAAGCCCTCTGCTACTCCTAAAACTACAAAGCAACAGGCTGCTTTGAAGTGTGGTCTATTGAACACACGCTCGTTATTAAAGCAATTATTAATGCCATGAAAGCCTACTTTAGCCACATGGTGGAGGGGGCTCTGAACAAACCTAAGGCCTTATTTGACTTGGTTCAGTCACTCCCTACTCCGGAGACAGGTCGCCCCCTCAGTGCCGCCTTCCCAGGATTTGTGTGACTCTCTTTCTACATTCTTTGTGAATAAAAGATATGCTATTAGAGACAGGTCGCCCCCTCAGTGCCGCCTTCCCAGGATTTGTGTGACTCTCTTTCTACATTCTTTGTGAAAAAAAGATATGCTATTAGAGACTCTATAAAAGATGAGGCTAATACATCGACCACTGACAGGGTACATGTTGAATCCACCCCAGTCACGGGGTAGTGGTCCACTTCCCCCTTTTCTCACACTCTGATATTCTTCTAGCTATTCAGCGATTAAAATCCACCTCCCCTGTGGACGCCATACCTCTGGCTCTTATAAAGAAGTCATCAGGTGTCATGATTGCTCATATTACCTCAGCTGTTAATCTTTCATTTGCTACTGGGGTTATTCAACCTTCTCTCAAGCACGCTCTTGTCATTCCGTTGTTAAAAAAAACCCTCTCTGGAACCTGGAGTGCTGGCCAATTATCACCTCATTTCACTGCTGCCGTTTATGATGAAGGTTTTGGAAACCTTGGTATGTCCTCTTTTGTCCAACTTTCCAGAGTCGTCTCGGTATTTTGATGTGTTTCAATCTGGCTTTCGGACGGGGAGAGGCACTGAATCTGTTCTGAATTCAGTGCTCGATGACCTGGTATGCTTGGTCGTTCAGGGTGGTGTTTGAGCCGTCCTGTTATTAGATCTGTCTGCGGCTTTCGATCCGGTCAATCATCCCACCCTGGTCTCCTGGGTGTCTGCGGCCGGACTATCCGGTCAAGTTCTTGACTGGTTTTCGTCTTTTCTGGCAGACTGCTCTGTCGGTATTTCTCCCCCCTTTCCGCTCGGCTCCTATCTCACTTGTATGTGGGGTTCCTCAAGGATCGGCATTATCCCCCATCTTCTTTATTATTTATATTAGACTCCTGCTGGTCCTTCTCCAGTCTCATGGGTTCCGCTATTATTCTTACACGAATGACACCCAGATCCTGGTTCACCTGGGCCTATCTCAGTTCGAGACTGCTGCCCGACTGAGGAAATGCCTTGAGGAGCTAGGGGGGTGGATGACATTTAACTGGCTAAAGCGCAATGCTAGCAAAACAGAGGTTTTGGTTGTTGGCACTACCTCTCCTCATTTGTTCTGGACCGCTGATTTTTGGCCTCCTACGCCGGCTCTGTCAGTCAGAAATCTGGGGATAAAAATCACTGCCTCCCTGCATAATAATGTACGCGCATGTAGTGTTGCTTGGTGATGACCACTACGCCCCATTCTCTGATGCGGGTAACACCCCTGCACGCTGTCCTAGATCCCCCCACAAAACTACCCCCTTTCATGCAGGGGACATCCTGACAACCCCTGCTTTTACGCCAGGCCACACCCAATTGCTTTGCCGCTCTCCGCTACCATCACTTCTATAGTCTCCTTGCTTTCCCCCGCCATGCTTACACCCATGCTCCTTGCCTGTTCCACCTGCTGCTGCCGCTCCTTCTAAGATTATGCTTTGTCCACCACTGGTTTCATTGAGGACTAAGACTGCTACATCTTCCTCAACAGTATTCCAATAATGTTTACACTAGCTGTACTCACATCAGGCATTTTTCAACCGAGGTAAAGGCACAGTTCCAGTAAAGGTGTTCGGTGAAACCAGGAGGATGGTGGATGGGGTCAGTGCTCCCGCAAAGATTCTACTTCATATGCCAGTGGCACTTAACATTGTCAAGCACACTGCTCTTCTTGTCTGTCCCCCTGTATATGTCTTAGTTGGATCCACTCCTTTCTAACTGGGCACAGAGAGCTGATTTGGCCCCTTTTGAGTCAAGTTAGGGTGCAGAGTCCCCCAGGATTCTGCACGCTCCCCCTCTTTTCTAATCTTTATCACCACGTATTGGAAAAACACTTACACGAACACAACACATAATTATATACCCAGGCGGATGACACACAAATACTTCTCTGGTTGGTCAGAAAATTATTCAATGATTGATGGTTTCCCTAGCTGAATTACCACAATCATCACTGGGATGAACTCCAATATGTTAAAATGTAATGCTTCCAGGGCTGCAGATTTGTCCATCATTACTTTGATTCCAGTCTCTAGCCCACAGTATTAGGTCAATGCCCTCAAACAGTCAACAAGGGATGTAATCTTGGCTTTCTGATCGACAGTCGCCTTTCCCTTAACCCTCATCTAAGGTGCAGTGCCCTTGAATAGAGAGGTATACTGTAGGAGCACGGGTAAGTACAATCAAGTTATGGTTAATTAGCAACCTGTATTTAACACCCTCAGAACACACACCTTACCGCACCTATGTGCGTGTCATGAGACTCCAGGGATAGTCCTAAGGAGGGTACAATGTGCCGCTCGTTTATACAATAAGTGCTTCCACAGGAGTGCCATAAACACCCTTCCCTACGACAGAAAATACCCAATGATATTGTGCTTGTGGGCACCTTAAACTTCAATGTTCTCTCAATGAATGAATGACAATACTGACTCCAACAACAGTTATAAGCCCTGGAACAGGGCAGTCTTTATAAGCATGCCTATTATATAACTAGAATAATAAATAGGTCAGCTGTGTAATACTGAATATTCAAGCAAATGAACTGGGATAGCCAAACAGCAATGGGGCAAAACATGTCTATAGTTTGTAAGAGTTGCTCTGTGAGGAGAGGTATCCTTTGTAGAAAGTGATGAACCCTTTAGGTGAGACTATGGGCGGGTGTAAGAATGAACACCTGATATTGTGTTAAGCCTCTACCAGTCACCTATACAGAGAAAATACTGAAAAACACTTGGTAACTGTTAGGCAAAAGCTTAAAATGCATCACAGCATATTCATCAAACAATACATATATACATTAGAACTAACCTGAGATCAGGACAGTTGTAATAAAATATAAGTTAAATACAATTGCATAGGTGTCACAACATGTTGCAGTGAATTAGCCAGTCTTTTTTATCTGAAAGCCTGCTTGCCAGCCTGCTCCTTTGTGCGGTGTTTAACTACTGCATGGTATTAGGTCATGTTTAAGACTGTATGTTTAATATTCCCTATAGTTCAGAGAACATCATCTGTTATTTCCGTGAAATAGTCCTAATTAGACTGGCTCTCAGTCCAGGTATTGGGGATGGATCTCAGCCCACTTTCCTCACTACCCCTTTTAGATGGATGAGTCTCACCATTCCCACTGTCAGGGTTGCGAAAAACAGGTCTCCTGACCCCCGGGACATGTTGTATAAGGACAACAAGCTTTTGGAATCCATCTTTCCCCTGGACAAGGGAAAAGCTGTGGCAGGTGGCGTGCTTCAGAATAAACAAACAGTGCTGGTTACAAAATGAGAATTTTTTCTGAGCCATCAGTAAAGCACAGAGTATAGCAACCGACCTGAATATCTGTATCTATTTAGCCTTTTACCAGGGCTTGGCAGCACGTGCCACGCAGACTGTACAATAGTTGTATTCACTTGCACAGTTTGGCAAGCTCTGTCTCAAGCAGGCACGTGCAGGGTCCAGGGTTTACAGGGTTTATTTTGGCTGCTCTGGAGAAAAGGCTGGGGTGTTGCCACAGTTGCTGATGTGGTGCAATCACCTGCCTGGTAGGTCTCACCTGTGGGGTGACATATAGCTCCTGAATGCCAGAAATAAAGAGGCCAGAGTGATTTGTAAAGTCCCATCGAAGTATAAAGCCAGCCCAGAAATGGTGATGTCAGACATGAGGCCTATTGAACTAAAGACAGGCCTAAATCTCAAATGAAGGAGACATATGCTGGGAAGTTCAAAAGTGCAAAGATATGCGCAGTGCATATCAGCAAGGAAAAGAAAGACTTGTGGCTGACAATGCTGTTTTACTGGAAAGCTGCACCTTTTACTTAAAGAGACAGATAGCTGTGTGCACATTATCTTCAATGTAATACCAGATTGTGCTCCAGTAATCTCAATTGAAACCAAGTTTATTGCAATTCTAAGAAATAAAAGAACTTAATTTTTCCTCATCCAAATGACAGTATGCAGAGAGAAGTGCCTACTAGACTTGAGTTTGAACATGGTTTTCTCATACAACTCCCCTATCCATATGTTATGTTATGGTATGTTATGTTATCAGAACTTGTTGAGCGCACGTATACCCAGGGGTGTTGCTAGATCTGGAAAAGATCCAGGGCTACGCTACTTTTGGGACTTTCTGGACTGGGGGCTAGCTAGCCTTTTCAGTTGTAACCCCTGAGCTTCTATCCGGGGCTACAACCAAAAGATCCGGTGCTATAGCCCCCTCAGCACCCCCCAGCAATGCCTCTGCGTATACCCAAAGGCACCATAGCGCTGAGGCATACAGGAGATTTCCATAAAAAACGCTTTTAGAATAGTATAGTTCTTAATTTCCGCCGGAAGGCAAGTTGATCAACAATCCTCCGTAAAGCAAGGGGAAGCTCATTCCAAGCTTTGGTGGCCACAACAGAAAAGGCACACTCCCCTGAGCGGGCCAGCCTAAACCGAGTGACAACTATCAAGAGGGCTGACTGGGAGCGTACAGCGCGAGTGGGAAATTAGTGCACAAATTTGGTTTGCAAGTACTCTGCTCCAAAACCGTAGAAAGCCAAATGCTCAATACACATAGACTTGAACATAATCCGAGCCGCCACAGGGAGCCAATGCAGCTGTCTAAAAAAGGGGGACATGTGTGTTCCAAACGGAGGGCGAAGAATGGATCTGGCCACTGTATTTTGGGGAAGTTGTAGCCGCCTGATCAGGTAGAGAGGCTGCCCTAGATAAAGTAAAGTGCAGAAATCTACTACACTCAAAACTACCATCGGGGCTTGTGGGAATAAAAGGAAGAACCTTCCGCAGGACCCAGAGTTTACAATGGGCAGTCTTGCAGACAGCAGCCACCTGCTCATCCATGGTCATTACCATTACTGGAACTGTGCCTTTACCTCGGTTGAAAAATGCCTGATGTGAGTACAGCTAGTGTAAACATTATTGGAATACGGTTGAGGAAGATGTAGCAGTCTTAGTCCTCAATGAAACCAGTGGTGGACAAAGCATAATCTCAGAAGGAGCGGCAGCAGCAGGTGGAATAGGCAAGGAGCATGGGTGTAAGCATGGCGGGGTGCAAGCAAGGGGACTACAGGGGTGATGGTGGCGGGGAGCAGCAGAGCAATTGGGTGTGGCCTGGCGTAAAAGCAGGGGTTGTCAGGGTGTCCCCTGCATGAAAAGGGGGAGTTTTGTGGGGGGATCTAGGACAGCGTGCAGGGGTGTTACCTGCATCAGAGAATGGGGCGTAGTGGTCATCACCAAGCAACACTACATGCGCCTACATTATCATGCAGGGAAAAAAGTGTTCGCGGAGTGTGGTTGTGGGAAAACCGGCCCACAATCAATTCAGATAGAACCAAAATATTGACTTTGCCCGTTTTAACTGTCGTATGCCTTTAAAGACAAAAACACAAGGCCATAACCATTTGGAGAGAAGGGAGAATTGAATATGGAATTAATCAAAGCACAATCATTTTTAATTTAGAAAAAGTTATATGTTCCAAAGGAATGTGCCCTTTGAAAATAAAAACCCAATATGGCAAATATAAAATCAAGTTAGCAATATTGAAGCCAGGTCTGGAAAAAATACGAATTTTTCCCTTCATTATTAGTTCATTACAGTGCAGCTTGCAACTATTTCCCTTTGTGAGACAACACTTTGAACTGTAATTGTACACCCTCGATTTCTCAATTATTCAATGTGTGTATAATCCGAAAATAATTGCGATTTGAGAATATGCTTACTTTTTAGAAATTATTTGTGTAATTTTGAAAAGGATATGTGCTACATGTTACCAGAAGGTTTCCGAGAATAGGGAACAACACGTACACCATTAATAAACAGTTTATTGATTCCTTTTCTCCTATGTCAAAAAGAAGCTCGCTGTGCCCCCACAACTCCTATTCTAATATTAATTACACATGTTTCCACATACACACTTTCTAAAGTTTCTTTTTGTCTGTTTTTAGCTACCAGCTATGATATCGATTAGAGGCATCCAGTCACCTTTTCATGCCACATTTATACCGTTGCATGGTTAATAATTGTAAAGCTGAGCTTTAATGAACGTTGAGTAGAGTAATACAAAATGCACAGAAAATGCACAGATCAAATAGATTCACGATATCTTTATTTTCGAATCCACTACTTGTTTGTCATCCTGCGGCCCTTATTATGTCATCATTAATTTAATGTTCTTTCATTAGTCCCAATATGGTTTCACAACCTTATTATAAATAAAGGGTACTAACAATATACACGACTTATCAGTGACATTTGTACTCTCGGCAAATTTGCGATGTGCCCTTTGCCGGGATACAATACCCTGCATCTCAGCAAAGCCTTCTCCCACACATTTCTTTCTTTCCCCCCCTCCCATCTTAAATACACCAAAAAGGAAATGCAACTTTACACCCTCTAGGTGTGGTGCTAGACACAAGAAGCACTACCATGCACAAGTACTAGTCATGCCAAAGGTTGCATTAGATGCTGTATTGTATGTTAGGCAATAAAAGCTATCTCTAAAACCGGTATTTATTTGTAATCTATACTTCTTTGCACCTCGTACTTCATGAACACAAAAAGATTTGTTTTTTAACCAGAAAGCTTCTCTCCAGATCATGCATTAAAAAAAGTAGAGCTGTGATCCGAAAATGTCCGGAGAGCTGTGTGAGGGGAAGCAGGGCGGCTGGGTGTTCGTTTCCTGTTTTTTGTTGGGAGCATTTTTAATCCCCACTTTTTTGCTAGCAGTATTTGCCTGAGTAAAAGTGACTAGTACACCGCTTATCTGAAAGGTCGGTTACAAAAGCCACAAGAGAACACTAATAATGACTTTTATTAAGGTGAAATAAGAAAATATAATATGAATCTAATAATGTTTTAAAAATATATAGGTGCTCATTGGGTTGCACAAAATCAAATTTTACATGAGGATCTTGAGAACCATCTGTCGGTGTGGCCTCGAAAACAAAGCTCCTTGTGCCGACAACACCAAGGACTCAGACCGAATCCTGCCAGGAAGGCTGGAAGCCATCTTGAGCATTCTCACTGGCTCCCAGAGGGTCGGTCATGTGACACACAGCATCACGTGTTATTGATTCTCCCCTGGATGTCCTTTGTAGCATCTGCAGTTAAGGTATGAAAGAAGCAAAGAGCAACTCCCTTTTTCAGCACGTTATGCAGGGGAAAGGGCCTGGGGTCAGAGGCCTTGCTCATGCTGTGGCGCCGCTGTGCTCGCTGTTCACCTGGCTCCTATTTCCGCACACAAGGGTGGCTCAACCTAGAGAGTCTCCATTCACCATGGAACTGCTCTTACCTCAAAGAGCCAAGGGACACCCTAGTTTTATTCCTGCAGTCTTTTTGCTCGCCTATAACCCAATTGTAGCCTAACTCAGACTGTATAACTGCTGCTTCACAGTCAATGGGCCTCATTCCGAGTTTGGCGCAAAGGAATACCGGGCACCGGTAAGGACATCGGTGCCGGTTATCCCTTTGCGCCCTATTCCGAGTTCCCTTAGCGGGTCCCTTCCACAACGCCTGGTTTCACCAGGCGTTAAGGATGGGACCCGTTAAGGGACTTTAGAGCTAAATACGGTACCGCAATTTGCGGTACCGTTATTAGCGCATTCCCCCTTCCCATTGAGCCCTATGGGGGCTCAAATGGGAATGGGGAATGGCTTTTTCAATGGTGATTTACCGGTCCCGCAAAGGTCGGAATGGACCGGTAAATCCCCATTGAACGAGGGCGGACTCAGTACCGGTATTGGAGGTAGTCATGGCGCTATTTGCGACGAGGCAAGGGAGGGGGAACAGGGGAAGACAGACAACGATCTTACTAGGCCCAGTGTCATTCAGATTGCACAAGTGCATGGGAAGGGGGAAAGGGAAAAGTGTGAGGAGGAGGGGAGAGGGGAAGTGCAGTACATAGGATAGTAGAATAACAAGATAGTAACGGCCAGAAGGTGCCAAGTGCAGGGTAAGTGCAGATAAAGTGCAGGTAGGGGGACTGTAGGGCTACAGAGAACAGACCCCAGGTGCAGGGGTTGCCTGGGAGGCAGTGCAGGAGTGCAACTGGTGGGGCCTGGGCCCGAGATCCGAAGGGTGCCCAGGTAACCAGTGTAGTATCAGCCAGGAATTCAGCAGGGGAGAGGGGGGAGAGAAAGCAGAAGCAAAGAGGAAGGTTTTGAGGTTCTTCCGGAACCGGAGATGGTCCTCCTCGAGTTTAAGGGAGGCAGGAAGGCTGTTCTAGAGGGAGGCCCCTGCTGACGACAGAGATCTACCACCAACTCGTTGCTTGGAGAAGCGACTGGCCCTGAGGGAGTTGGAAGCGGATGAGTGAAGAGCTCGAGAGGGAAGATATTTAGGAAGACAAGAGTTGAAGATATTTCGGCCCCAGGCCCAGAAGGCCTTGTGGACAATGCAGAGGGTTTTGAACTTAATCCTTGCAGCCACTGAGAGCCAGTGCAGAGATTTCAGTCCTGGAGAGATACGATCCCTGGGCTTGAGGCCAAGGACAAGTCTTGCAGTCCACTTTTAGATAAGTTGCAGAGGGCGGAGAGTAGAGGCAGGCAGTTTTAGATAGAGGCTGTTACAGTAGGCCAGCCTAGAGAGAACCAGGGCTCTGGAGACAGTGAGCTTCTGGGGGAAGGAGAGGAAAGGAAGAATACCTCTGAGGAGGTGCAGCTGGTAGTGTGACTTCTTAGAGACGTCAGAGATGTGAGGAGAGAAGAAGAGTGTGGAGACGAAGATGACCCCGAGGCTTTTAGCCTTGCAGGTGGGAGCAGGAAGGGGGCCAAGAGAGGCCGGTCAGAGAGCAACAGGGAAGGAGGGAGTGGGTGTGCCGATGAGTAGAATCTCAGTCTTACTGGCATTAAGGCAGAGGTCATTTTCGGCACACCACTCCTGGATAGCAGACAGACATTCAGAGATGAGAGAGGGAGAGGAGGAGGCCGAGGGTAGCCTGCAAATGAGCTGGGTATCATCCGCATAACACTGAAAATAGGTGCAGAGAGCAGCGGAGGTAAAAAGAGGAACGAGAGCGGCGAGTGAAAATGAGAGGGGACAGGAAAGAGGGAAGAGAGACTGGAGGAGGTAACAGCAGTGGGAAGAGAGGGACAGAGGAATATGAGAGGAGACAGGAAAGAGGGAAGAGGGACCGGGGCCAGGGGTGGACTGGCCTATATGGAGCTGTGGAGATTTCCCAGTCAACCTCTGCACCCCGGGTCCCTTTTGTGTGGTATTTCCAAATGTTCCCATAGGAAAAGGGTTGGGCTTTCTGAAAATGTGCAATATGGGGCCACTTTGAAAATGATTTCCAGGGCCTCTTTTGGTTCCCTCGATTCATAGGTCTGGAATTAGGAGAGTCAGTTGAACACAAGCCTACGCGGTTCCCATGTCGCCCGCTGTGGTGACAAGCTTCATGGGTGCCTTGATGCTGTGCCCTCCTGTGTCCTAAGACGACCTGCAGTGGAACTGGCCCGATCTGTTCCCCAGAAATGGAGAAAAGGCCATTGTCCCCCCACAGACTGAGGTCATGGAACGCAGCCCCTGAGAGCCGGAGAGATGCACAACTGCAGGACTCAAACCTGCGAGCGAACTGGACTTGACTGGCGAAGTTTGGTCCGGACTGCGCTGAGGGTCGGTGAGTACTTGCAACACTTACCAGTGGCCCCTGGTGCATCCATAGACTTTTACACATGAGTGTCCCCCAAAGGCCACTATTCTTCATCGCCTTACCCCCCTTCCTGAGACACTACAGTTCCTTGAAGAAGGCACGTTTTGTTCTTTAATGCACAATCGAGGGCTGCCGTGCTAAACGTAATTTTGAGCACAAGGCTCCACACTTTGTAGGGATTGGACTGCCTATTAGTTAGGGTTGAGACTCTTGAAGAATTGCCTGAAGTATATTTGCAGTGTTTGACACTCTTCTGTTACAGGTTGTGGATCCGTACTTGCTAAATATTATTTTAGGTCAATAGTTAATGTATATATGTTCCCTAGTATAAGGTTGTGCTAGTATTGTTAAATTGCTGTGGTTTCATCTTGTGTTTAATAAATGTATATATATTTCTGATATATACACCCGACTGAGAGTAATTTGTGGTGTTGTTTACTGTGTCTGCACATTGTGGGCCCTCAATCACTCTCACCGCTCCTGAGACCTAGTCTTCACCGCCGACAATGCTACCTTGATTGGACTGGCTTGTCCAGAAGATTACCCTGTTCCAAGACACTAGGCATGCCTTCTGAACCTCTGCCCACCGGGTCAGAGTTCAGAAATCCATCTTAACATTTTCTATGCTTCTTTCTCCTCTGAACTGCCCTCTGCCAAATCTTTCTACTTCACAAACCTAATCTCCTTCTTTCCAAGCTTTGTTTAATCCTCACAAGTGAATACCCCTTACCAACTCCAGCTCTGTTCATTATTTATTTAAGAGGATTTCATAGCGCTTTTATCTAAAGCGCTTTACAGAGTAAAAAAAAGAAATGCAGAAACGAATAACAGTAAACAAGCAGGTAAATACAGGGATTTAGTTCAAATGACAATTCAGGAAAGGAGTTTGGTCGTAGATGCTTTTAAAGATGTTTTTAAAACTCTGTAGGGGAAAGACAAAAACAAATATCTAAAGGTAGAGAATTCCAGAGTTTAGGAGCAAGGAGTTGAAAAGAACAAAAGCAAGAGTCAGCACAAGGACGATAAGGTACCAAAAGAAAAAATCTTAAAGCAGCGTGAACATTACAGGTAGGGTGGTAGCGAGAAATCAAAGGGCATAAATAGGCTGGAGCAAGAGCATGAATATATTTGAAAACTAAACAAAGAAAGCGGAATTCACAGCGCTGCTCAACAGGAAGCCAGCAGAAATGACCAAGATAAGTGGAAACATGAGAAGAAAAAGGTAAACAGAAGAGAATCCTACCTGCAGAATGTAAAGCAGAATGTAAAAAAAGTTATCTTTTGGAACACCTACGTAAAGTGAGCAACAGTAAAGGTGGGAAAGAACCAGAGATTGAAGCATAGTTTTAGCAGAAGAAAAAATAAGCAAAAGGATATTAGCTACAAGAATGAACAACAGTTGCAATTTAGAGTGGAAAACAGTAAGAGGGATCAAATATTACATCCGAATTATGTGCATGAGGAGAAATAGGAAGCTAAAGAAGTGGAAAAGAAATACATAAAGGAGGAGAAACTCTAGGTGAGTCTGGAAACAAATAACATTTCTGTTTTTTTAGGATTCCAACAGAGAAAGCAGGAAAACATCCAAGAAGTGATTTACTTCACTTAACTTCCATTTATTCATACCACGCAAACCCAAAAAAGGCACGGAGGCATACTGGCGCTGAGGATAGAACCCTACCAAGGATGGAACAAGACATACAGCATAGAACATACATTATTCAACAGGATATTCCTGCAATACCGGCGAGGCAGACTAGCTAGACTCCCGAGATTACTTAAAGGGAACGGTCTTCAGTTTCTTCTTGAAAATACCTAATGATTTTTCACTTCTGAGATACGGCGGGATGAAGTTCCAGAGTCTGGCTTATGCTATACCAAACACACTTTTGATTTGGCAGAGCTTTGCTCTTGGCTCTTGGCACAACCAGCATGTTGGTATTGTCTGATCCCAGATGTTTGACAACGGGCTTCTTAACTATCCTTTCTGCCAGGTAATGCGGGTTAGAGCCTTCCAGGCAATTATACACTATATTAAGTAGTGAGAAGTGTATTCTAGCCTCCACAGGGAGCCAGAGAAAGCCCTTCCTAGCCTCTGAGATATGCTCATATTTTTTCAGCCCTAATATAGCTCCAATAGCACTATTTTGTATGACTTAGGAGTCTTGCGATTTCACTTTTGTTGACTCTGGCTGCTACAATAATCTATCTTGGAGCCTATGATGGCTCTAGCGACCATCTCACTGTTTCATTTGGAAAGATATGGGCGTATGTGGGAAAAAGGTCTGATATAGTAGGAGGATGTGGCTACAAGACTTTTAATTTGCGCTTTCATATTCAAGTTTTTATCCCGGAATAGGGTTATGATCTTCTGATTCGTAGCGATTTTGCACTCTGCTATTTGGAACTCGAGGTATTCACCTCTTAATCTCGATATTCTGGGGCTCGCTCCTATAATCATGAGTTCTGTATTTTCATTATTGAACGCAAGCCCATTCTCCATCATCCAAAGCTGGATGAGGTCATATAGCTTGTTGACAGCAAGCGCATCCTCCATGTAATTCCCAGTTAAAGGGATGATACACTGCGTGCCATCTGCATAGCTGGAGAAGCATATGTCCGTACTCACTAATATTTGAAACAAAGGGGCAGTAAAAATGTTGTGACAAGCGGGCTCCCTGAGGAACACCATATGGCAGTGGAACTGGGCTCACCTCCGCAATGCCACTACAAACCCTAACAGATCTATCTTCCAAAAAGGAGCATACCCAGGCAACCGCGTCCTTACTGAAATGTGCCACTTTCTCCAGTCTCTGTAACAATAGTGGATTTTCCACGAAATGAAAAGCTGCCAATAGGTCCAGTACAATCAGCATCATCGTTTGACAATTGTGCATATTACACATCATGCTGACCTTTAGGTCTAAGAGAGCCGATTTGGTACTAAAACCTGGTCTAAAACCTGACTGCCACTTACTGATAGCTCAGCGGCAACGTGTGGGCCTTGGAAGCAAGACGACACAAAGCAACACAGGTTCGATCCCCTGGTCCGCCCTTAGAAACCTCTGGGTGTGTAAGCGTGTTATAAATAAGCAACTAAGATAAAAAAAAAAAGAAAAGAACGATCAATTCCTGTAACAGCGCCTCGATGCCCACGGGCTGTGGGAGCGCTTTAAAAATACAAAATGAATAAAATTATGATTTGTCAGGTGGTCTAATATTTGCTGGTAAGCCATCCTACCCAGGATCTTCAACAAAAACAGGGAGTTCGTAATAGCTCTAGAATTCCCTGGTATTCTTGGGTCTAATCCTGTCTTTTTCAGTAACAGCGTTATCCATGCGTCTTTGAGATCCAATGGCACATGGCATTCCATCAATAAAGTGTTGACAATTTTAGTAAGGGTGCTAAGGAGTGATTCTGAGCATGCTTTTACCAACAAGGCAGGACACATATCCCCCTTACAATTTGTCGGTTTAAGCTTGCTTAAGATGATACTGAGGTCTACTTCAGTAACCACTCTGAAGTTGGGTATTGCCTGCCTTTGTGGAGAATCTATCATGGCTGTACCACAATCACATTGCTGAGAAACTCTAGAGCCAGTCACAGACCTGGCCTTCTGTATGTTCTGTTTTATTAGCTCCAATGTCTTTATCATGGCATCCTGGATTGAGGTACACCATGCTTTGTCAATGGCTGGCCCCTCTTGTGCATTATTCAGGGTTTTTTTCCAATTCCTTGAGGATTTTAAATAACTCCTTGAAGTCATGCTGTGCTTTTTCTATAGCACAAAGACAGGAGGAAAGACGATGATGAATAGAACCATTAAGGGGAGTGACTAATACTTTCACACTAAAATCTCTAAAACTTGTGACACTCTCACAGCCCTCCTCTCTCTCCCGTGACACTCTCACAGCCCTCCTCTCTCTCCCTCACCCATCCTCTGTCTGTCCACCACTTCCACCCCTACCCCTTCTACTCTTGATGGCTCCTCCCTGTCCTCTCCTACCAAACTATCACCCATCCTTCACAGCACCAATACACCTTGTGCTCCTATTGACCCAGCCCTTTAACCTCTCTCTCTTTCCTTCTCTCTCTTCCCCCCTCCCCACTGGATGCTTCCCTACCTCCTTCAAATCTGCTACTGTCCTACTCCTTTAAAGAAACCCTTCACTGACCCCAAACATCCCAGGGAACAATCACCCGCATTTTCTTTCTAGATCATTATTCAAAGGTCCTTGAGCATGTGGTCTTCAACCGGATCACTAAGTACCTTGAGAAAAATAGCCTTGAGATTCACTTCAATCTGTCTACCATAGTAAACACTCCACTGAGACTGCACTCATGCATGTCAACAAATTTCTCTCTGATTCTCACCACTCAACCCTCTTCTATGGACTTTGGGTTTCTCAAATGTGCTCTAGCCTGGATTGCCTTCTACCTTGAAGGATGTTTTTTTTTTTAAATCTCCTGAAACTCCCAAACCTCTGACCTCACCCCTCCCCTCTTGATGTCCTCAAATGATCAGTCCTTTGACCCTAACGCTTTCCCCTCTATACTTCTGCCCTAGGAAGACTTAACTTGTCCTTTGGCTTTCACAATCACCTCTTTGCTGTCGACACTCAGGTCTGTTTCCCCCATTCTCTCCTTCACCCCATTTTTCTTGGGACAGATTACAGGCTGTCTCACTGCAATCCATCCCAGGGCATTTCTCCACAACCTCACTACGTCCTGCAGAGCTATTAAAAAATGTAAGTCATCTCCTATCGCATTCCTGCCTGGCCTTCGTGCTCCATCACCCAATGCTTGCAATCTTGTGGGCTCTTTGAAAGCAACCTTCGACTGCAACATTTCATCACTACCACTGCTTCTGCAATGCAATTTGTATTACCCTTGTAAACATTCTGAAAATGTGTCCATGTACTACTCCTCACTCTATATGAAAACTCTAATGTCTGACAAATTAATCAAGGCTTGATCTGCCTTTCCCTCACTAACCTGTATCACCCCCCTGCAACCAGCTGTATCGTGTCTCTCCATACCCTTCCTTGGCACTCTGATATTCAAATTATACCCGTATTATTGTAACTTATTACTCTATGCGCTTGATTTACAGTGTTCAGTTGCTTCACAATAGGTTTGCGCTGTATAAAGCACATCACAGATAGAGAGAGAGAGATGAGAGCGCTTAAGTGTTGTGTCCAAGATCACTCAATTTTGGTGGTGTGGAAAAGACAAAATTAGAATGCACATAATCTAGATTGAAAAGCTGCAGCTCAACCACACAACCAAATGTTTTATCTTTTTGCAAGTGTACTTTGTTTGGTACAGCTCTTTTTATTGCTGTACATTCTATTTTTATACACTTCATACATTTAGCAGAACAGAAGCACATGGTAATACAGTGCTTTGCCCAAGACCCAACCTAAGTCAAGTGGCAAACTTAGGTTAGAACCCCAATAAACTGATTCCAGAACAGGCAACATATCCAATAGGCCTCTTCTTTTCCATTCATTCCTTTCTATCCTCTCATACCTTTCCCTCCTCCCTTGTTACCCCCTTACCCCCCAACTCCTTCCCGCTGTGCTCCCATCTATTTCTTATCCTGTCTTGTACCTGTGGTCAGGGAACAATGGAAGCAATGTGGCTATATGCCTGTGAGGTTGTGAAAGGAAGATGGTACTGTTTTCCTTGCTGAACTGAGAGTGAGGATGTGTGTTAATAAATTGTTTATAGGGATTGCATGTATACAGTATCATATAAGGTCGATATTTCTAACCTCCCGACTGCTGCTCATTATTGAAATCCCCTGTAAATTGATTTTTATAACAAATTCCCTGCCTGCTCATCAGTACTGCTAACACGGCATGAAGGTCAAGGTGGCTATTCTCATGCCAGCTGTCATTATTAATGATTTATTGTCTTCTGGTCTGTTAGTCAATATTGCACCTTCTGCTTGATTGCTTTATCCTAATCACGGCTGATGAACATTGTTGGTGAACCTGTCCAATGTCATTATTGCTATGTGCCGGCCTGTGAAGTTGGTCATATTGGCCAATGCACTTGACAAACATGTGCTTCTAATTCAAAGGAATAAACACCCCTAAGGTACCTTCAAAATGTTTTGCTTGCCTGCTCAATATCCTCATAGGTTGTCTTAAAGTGATAAATAAAGCACATTGGTCTGTGGTGTGTGGGAAATGTATTATTTGGCAGATAATTTTGCAGGACTGAACATGATGAGGAGCTGACTGACAACAGAGCTCTTCTCATGCATGTATCTACATTAGCTCTCTCTGGCATAAGCAAAGCTTGCTTTGTTGTTGTTTACCACCCCACACTGGCCCAGATATCACATGAACCTGAGCAAATTCAAAAACTACACACACCTCCCCACACCTGCAATTGGAAACATATGACATAATAATTTTATTACAAATTAAATTAAATGGTAGGGTGTGATGTGGCAGGATTGTTATGCAATGTTATGTTACGGAATACAATGCTATAGTATGGTATGCTACATTAGGCTCTCCCATACAGTTAGGCCTCAGACCTTCTATGTCACATCCCTCTGCCTCCCTCTGCATTCAGCACCCGGGCCATGCCCAAACCACTCCTAGGGCACAGGAAACATCAGACCTTCTCTTCTGCGTATTCTCTACAAGTATAGCATTAGCCCCATATTTTGGAGATAACAGTAGGGGTTCTGCGAATGCCGCTTATCCATAATACAACACAATGTCACAAGTTCACAAGTGAGATGTCGACAGTTCTTGCCAAATGTCTGCAATATCGTGCCAAGTAACACCCCACATTGTGAAAGTGCTTAAGTATATTAGTAATTGCTTATGATATGCTATATAAACTGCGCTCTAGGGGTGGTCCCTAGAGAGCTCTGTGTGCTTACTCCTGGGACACGTGTCCTTTTGTATTTTCCTGCTTTTCCGCTGATAATGTCTCTGTATGCTGTGTATTTTCTATCTAATACAACAAGATTGGTTTACCATCAGCCTGTGAATCATCTCCTTATTGAATGCAAACTGAGGCAGAAGCCAAGGGGCTCTTGGGAAGGGGCATAGTCTTGGCCACCACAGAATGGTGCTGTTGTCTCTGGCCTGACTGCACAGGAGTTTTGCTGTGGGCTGCCCTCGACCAAACATGGCCAACTAGAACATCAGCGGCCGCTTGATAAGCGCGGCACACCTGTGACACATAAATTGCCAAATCTGTGGTGTGTTTCGAGAGGTCCACAGAGATTATCCAGCGTAGCCCACTGCTGTGAACCTATTCCCCCCTCAGAGCTGACCGGTAAATACAACTTTGCGCCTATGTTCTGTCATGTTTTGCCATGTATCCGCTCTCTCTCCTTACGCCTCCTAGTATATTTTTTATTTGTCTGTAACTGAGTAGATAACTGCGCCACAGATATTTCAGCTCTATCGGTTGCATTCATCGTGTTTGTCTACGGTCTGTCTGTTTTGGCTTCTATTCACTAGTTGTTGGGTTCAGTGTAGAGCTCAAATGAAATCCCCATGAGTGTCAATTAGTGCCACAGGCTATCCTTTGCATACATTCTTTTGCCATTTTCTGAGAGAGCTTGAGGATTGCGAGTCAGTGTACAGTTTTGGCAGTCAATTTAACAAACAGGTAGGTGTTCCATATTGTAGCAGTGCAGGCCACTGCATTCGCAGAGGCATTGTTTTCCACAACAGCGCACAACCCCCCTCTCTTCTCTGTATCAAAGCAACTCCCTGCAAGATTTGGAAAAGTGCTGGCAGGCTGCCACAGCTCAACATCAAAACCAATGTTTAATGTTTTCACAAATGTTTGCGACAAGCATAAAATTATATTAAATCTCTAAACTACAGAATGCAGGGGGTGTGTAGCTCTATTTTAAAGGGCCTTTCTTGCAAACAACGGGTCTACTGTGTACATGTCATTGATGCCTGTTTGTCATGTTCTGATTTAAACTGCTTCTGTTTCTACTACTGTGAATTTGTGTATCACTTGTTGCATTGGATGTTTTGAATCTCAATTTGTCAGGTTAGGTTTAACAGTTTGGGTTAATGTTCATTTCGCTTCTCACACTGGTTGTAAAGGAGGTTTAGATCCTCTTTGCCCTTTCTTGAGATTAGGGTATAGGGTCCCCGTGGGATGTCACAATGTATTTCTGGTGTTCAAACTATGGAGACATGCTGCTGTATTCAAGTTGAGTTTCAGAGTCACTGCCCCCATGGTTAATGTGTGCCGCAAGATAGACAAGGTTTGTGACTAGGGGGTCAAGGTGTGTTGTTGCATGGCCCCCAGGATCGGATGTAGTTTCTGTTGCATCTGCCCCTGGTTGTCTATTTAGAATTATTTCTCAGCGTGTTGGTGCTGTACAATTAGTGTGCATTCCTGGGGCTGCCGTTCTGTTGGCAGCTGAGGGTGTCACCTTGTGTTTGTCCACCACCGCCATTTTATTTTGACTTGGCCACTCAGAGTATTGCAGTTTTACACCATTATCACACATATTCTTGGCCTATGCCAGATATCCTTAAATTGCTGCCTGCAGGACTGCCGTGTTTAGGGAATTGCCTTATTTCCTTGGAGTTGTGATTTAGTTTTTTTGGTTAATGAAATGACTTTGTTTTTATTTTCTTGATTATTGTGGGGACTCTCAGGATTGTTTTGCTATTAGTCATGAACGCCGTGTCCATGCTATAGAAAACTTAGTGTGATAAAAATACCTACAAGCATTACTTCCAGGCACGGGGAGGCCTTGATTGACAAGAAAATAGTTCCTGCATAAATACATTTTTGTGATTGGCCCACCCTTCATTGCTTTAACTACTACAACACAGAGCCTTGCAGTCTATATCTGTGTTCTAGTTTCTTCTAAAAAGGTGATGCGGATGGACCTCAGCCATTTGGGAGTTAAGTGCCAAATGTTATTGCTGGGGCAACCCTGACATGATTCCTTTTGTAAACAATCTTGTGTCTTAATTTATCTTTATATTAAGCAAACATCTATCCATCCATGCTTGCTCCTGTCTCCCTTTGTGTACCACTGCTCCGATTTGTCTTTAAGCTATCACCCCACGGTAAATACCAATTGCCAGCAGGTTGTTTGCACCACCCCTCTTTATCTGCAGTACCTCAGTACCTGCAGGCCTAACTCCCGCTGTGTCTCCTTGCTCTTAATTTCTAGACTTAGCCCTGGGCTCTGAGCTTTCCACAATACCACTTACATGTGCAGTAGGCACCAATGCCATCTTCATGTTTTCTTTTTTCAATATCTGTTTATTATATTTTTCAAGGTAACATAATTTACTGGCAACAAACCCCAAGTCACCCCCCCCCCCTTCCCAGATCCCACACATCACCCCTTGCATGGCAGTGAGATTTAAAACGGAAGAGTTTTCAGCACAACTTACGGTCACCGTAAACATGGCTACAGCATGAGTATAAAGTACCAGACTACATTTTACATTGCACCAGTTGCTGGGTTTCGAGAGTAGGGGTGTCATGAATCTGTCATTGTGAGTCGATAGCTTCGACAGGCAGACCAATAGTCCAGTGGCCTACTATGTTGTGGAAGGGAGGTTGCATATTGTGTCCTTCTACCTTTGCACACATTCATGTAGGCCATCCATTCACAGAGTGCTGGGGTTCTGGCTTTCCCCCAGGACTCAGCTATGACAGTCCTAGCTGTGACCGATACCGTTCCTGCAAGTTTCTTTTCTGCCCTTGATACCGTGTTTATCAGGGCGAGCAGCTAGAACTCCGGGTTATCCTGCCGTGTGGTCCCAATCATAGATTAGAGTGCAGCACCCACCAAGGACCAACATGGTTTCACCCGTGGGTAGAACCTGGAAACATGTAAAACATCAGCTTGTTCTAGAGCACACCTGGCACATGTAGGTAGCCTGTCAGTGTAGAATGTGTCCAGTCTTACCAGAGAGTAGTAAACCTTGTGTAGGAATTTGTATTGTATTAGTCGTGAACGGTATTCAGAGAAAGGGATTTTGTCTGACAACAAATTAGTGACCACTGGGTGTCTGTGAATGTTTTGCGCAATGCTACCTCCCATCGGATGCGCAATTCATCGGGTTGAGGGATTCTCTGTTCCCTGATGCCTTTATATATGTTAGAGACAAGTGACCTAGATGGTGTCGAAGAGGGGATGCTTTGCAGAACTGTAGATACCACAGGGGCTCGGGGGTAGTCTGGCCATGTTAACTTAACAGCTTCACACAGCCTGTAATATGAGAACATTGTAACCATATTTGATTCCTCTGGAGACCGTAGGGCCTCCCGGGATATCAACCTCCCGTACCACAAGATCCCCTAACGAACAAATTCCCAACTTCGCAAACAATGTCTGGAATAGTGTCTCATGTTTGAGTGGCAGACTCATAACTTTGTAAATGGCAAAATAGGGAGAATAAGAGGCAGTCAGGCCCATTACACCTGCAGCTGGCTGCCATGCTTTACAAGTGATTGCCATTGGGCAGTGGGCTTTATTGACTCCCCATCTCTCTTCTCCCAGATTCTGCAGGAAGACCTCCAGGATGTCACCTTCCAGAGGGCTCCACTGTGATCCAATACATGGATGACCTACTGTTACCATCACCTTTCTTCAGGTCTCCCTAACCGACTACAAAGCGCTCCTCACTGCCCTGGCAGCAAAAGGTCACAAAGTAAAAAAAGCAAAATTACAGCTCTGCCTACCTACATTTCGCTACCTAGGACACAACATTTCCCACGGCACTAAGCTCTTTGCCCCCTCTCGATTGTCCTGCATCTTACAATGTCCCACGCCCGCCACCAAAAGGCAGTTGCACTCCTTTTTAGGGATGAGCAATTTTTGTCACCACTGGATCCTTGATCATGCCTCTACTGTAGCACCTATGCAGAAGATGCTACATGTCCCCAGCCTGACAAGCTCACATGGTGTCCTGGCGCTTCCACAGCCTTCGCCAAGATCACGACTGCCCTCTCCATTGCTTCCGGCCTCCCCCTTCCTGACTACTCTAAATCATTCACCCTGTTCTGTGATGAGAAAGAGGGGTATTCCTTAGGGGTACTCACACAGAAGCACAGGGACCTACAATTCCCTGTAGCCTATTTCAGTTCAGTTCACAGTTAGACCCTGTATCCTCTGCCTTTCCCAAATGTCTGTAGCTGCTGCTGCCCTTCTTCTTACAAAATAAATCTGACAACATTGCCCTAGTACACCACATAATAATGCAGCAGCACACACGATGAATTAGCATTCCTCCTCCGGGGTAAAACAAAACACATGTCTGCTGCATATCTCACCAAAAAATGTGAAACTGCTCCTCATTGCCACCAACATCAGTCTCATCAGATGTGCCCCACTCAACCCTGCCTACACCTGATGACGGTCACCCGCACGACTGTGTTGCAGCAGTTGATGTTGCATCAGCACCAAGAACTTACCTCAAGGAAATCCCCCTCCCCTAGGCAGACCTCATTCTCTTTGTTGATGGGTCTTGTCTTAGAGATTCAACAAGTAGTATACAGGCATGTTTTGCCATTTTAACCTCCTTTCAAGTATTAGAAGCTTTTCAGCTCCGATCAGTATGATCAGCACAAGTTGCTGAACTCATTGCCCTCACACAGGCTTGCACGATCATCACACAATGCACAGCCACTATATACACTGATTCACTTTACGCTTTTGGTATCTCACATGACTACAGGACCCTCTGGAAACAGAGAGGTTACCTAACTGCACATGGTACTCACATTCTCAATGCACCCTACATTGAAGCCCTGCTTATTGAGATTCGGGGGACCCTCTGGAAACAGAGAGGTGACCTAACTGCACATGGTTCTCCCAGTCTCAATGCACCCTACATTGAATCCCTGCTTATTGAGATTCTGCTACCTACCAAGTTGGCCATTGTAAAGTTCAAGGCCCACATTAGATTTTCTGACAGCACCCTCCATGGCCCTCAGACTCCTGTTGATGTGTCGCTGTTTCTCCTATCATTTGTGGACCCCCTAGCATTTCTTTCTGTCCTGGGCTTCCAGTTTCCATAGGTTCTGACAGTGGCCTTGTCCCCCACGAGATACCCCTGAACTCTGTGACTTACAACTGAATGGTCTGGTTGTGTCATATTGCAAAAGACTAATCCTCATTGTCTGTTCTCACTTTCAGCAAATCCAAGAGGCACTGTCTCGACCGCCTGAAACGCTGTGCCACAGCCTCCTGCCGGGGTCTGGGTGGTCCTGAAAAGGCATCAGTGAAAATCAACCCTGCATCCTTGCTGGAAAGGACCTTTCCAGACCCTGCTGATAACCCACAATGCAGTCCATGCCAGCCAGTGTGTGAAAACAGCACCTCCACTTGACGACAAAACACAGCAAGAGGTCCAGGACAAAGACAGCCCGTCGGCTGCCATCACCAAAAACACAGCAAAGCTGCAACCTGCAGGAGTATAGGAGTAATATACCCCGCTTCAGCTGTCCACTGGGCCCCCAGAAGCTAAAACCCTGGTGACTCTGCATCCAGCACTCCTCAACAACAAAGTCCCGCTATTAGTCCCAAAGTACAACTTGCGTAGTGCGGCCACCATCTCACCTGACATCAGCAGGTGAACCATCACTCTGAAAAGTTTGCTACCCTTATCTCCTGCGGGTGGCCCATCGGTCTAAAAAGGTTTTGTCACCAAGCAGCCACAATAACGCTGCACACCTGGAGTGTAGGTGCATAGGTCCTCCAGCCAAAGGGGGTTTTGGGGGCCAGCTGAGTGTGCCCAGTGCTGCAGCTGATTTCTTCCAGCTCTCTGCATCTGTCATCGTCATCCTGGCAGGGATCCTGAAGTTTTGCATCATCATCTCTCCTGTCTATCGGGTCCTGTAATGACTGACACTCTTTGGAACCTTTGGGCATACGTCCCCAATCTCCATAGGGTTGGACTTCTAAAGATAGCAATAGTGCTGTTATTGCATTAGTAAATGTGAAGTATTTACACTCTGTTGCTGTTCATTACCATGGTATTTGCTTTGCCTCGCCCTATATCCACCATCATACACCCAGACACCAAGACCTTCCTCAACTTCTCTTTGGCCTACGCTGACCTGAATGCCTCCCAATTGCTGTATATGCTCCCACACTCCTATGTACGCCAGTGGGGGGATTCCCTTCATCCGCGTCCCATTCAATCTTGCTGAATGGTGTTTTGACCTCCTGGTCAATTACTCTGCTTGTCCCAATATGACTCACCCTTTTCCCTGGGGATGCTTCTACCCCAGCTACGCCAATATGTTACCTCCTGAGATACCGACTGCATTTGTTCCACACGCTCTGTTCTCTTTCAGCGCTTTCAAACACTTTTGGTTCACTGGGCTCTACCATTCTACATGGTATTTTAATTATTGTGGTTATAATGGCCGCTTTGCAATGATAGTGTTTCTTATTCGCTGACTTCTATCATGCTGTGCGAAACAGGTGTCTCACTTGTGCGATGGGGCCAAGCTGTTGCCACTCGGAATAGAGGCACCTCTTCTTATGGAGGACGCCTCAACAGACGCACCCGATGACCAAGGGAATGATAGATGTGTTAGGACATATTTCCTGACACCGATTTGAATGAATTTTTGAATTAGGATGCTAGAAGCGAACAATCTATGTCTCTAAAGCAGCATCCTTTATGGGACAATTTGTGTGCTTATGCACCCTGCCCCTATGCAGCCTGCCCCTATGGCACCCTGCCCCCTCGGTGTCTTTGATTGAAGCTATACCCCAATCCTGCTCCCTGTGGTCTACGTCCTGTCTCAGGGACGACCAAACGGAGGGTTGATGTGGCAAGATTGTTATGCTTTGCTATGTTATGCTATGCTATGTTATACAATGCTATGCTATGCGACATTAGGGTCTCCCATACAGTTAGGCCACAGACCCTCCATGTCATCTCCCTCTGCCTCCCTCTGCACGCAGCAGCCTGGACAGGCCCAAACCCCTCCTAGGGCAGAGGACAGGTCAGACCTTCTCTTCTGTGTATTCTCTACACGTATAGCACTAGCCCCATATATGAGAGATAACAGTAGGGTTTCTGCAAATGCTGCTTACCCATAATACAGCAAATGTCTGCAATATTGTGCCAAGTAACACCCCCCCATTGTAAAAGTGCTATAATATATTAGTAATTGCTCATGATATGCTATATAAACTGTGCTCTAGGGGTGGTCCCTAGAGAGCTCCAGGTGCTGACTGCCGTGACACGTGTCCTTCAGTATTTTCCTGCTTCTCCGCTGATAATGTCTAAGTATGCTGTGTATTTGCTGTCTAATACAAGAAGCTTGGTTTACTATCAGTCTGTGTCTCATCCGATTATTGGCTGCAAACTGAGGCTGATGCCGAGGGGCTCTTGGGAAGGGGCCTGATCTTGGCCACCGCAGGTGGAAGCTCCCCGGGATCCTTTGACTGGATTCATGGAACAGTCTGAACCCGTATTTATGTTTCCAGAAAATAAACTCAAATTTAGGAGGTAACTATTTTCTAAAGTCAAAACAAATGACGCCAGGATAAGAATCTGCTATGTAGTTAATCTTATGTTATATTCAGTCCCATTATTTCTGTTGTTGAAACACTTCTTTTCTTTTTCCTTTTCCCTCAAATCCTTTAGGGGCCGGTGAACCGCAGGCATCACTTAAGACTTCACCAAATAAATGCACAAAACAGCTTTTTATTAGACAGCCTGCAGGTGAGTTGAAACTGATAATCTAGAGATGATCGGTTGCATACTCCTTTGTGAAAAAGATCCATCGTAACCCCATGAATATGTTGGGAGACTCAGAACCTCTAAGAGAAAATGAATGCCACTGATGCAAGAAATGTAATGGAAGAGCTACACCAGGTCTCCAGGAAGATCTTCACTTTGGTCTCATCGACTCGTCAAGGAGTTCCTCCACAGACTTTTTTGATCTTGCCCGCCGGTGAAGGCTCCTGACCCGGTGTGGGAACTCAACGTGGTTCTGACGAGGCTCATGGGTCCCCCTTCGAGCCTATGCATCAGACCCGTCTCAAGTACCTTTTGTGGAAAACGGCTTTTCTTGTGGCCGTCACCTCTGCCAGGAGGGTAGGTGAGATCCAGTCTCTAACCTGCAAGCAACAATACATGACTTTCCATGAATTGAGGGTGGTGCTGCGTACGCACCCCTTCTTTCATGCCGAAGGTTCTTTCGGAATTCCACCTCAACGAGCCTTTGGTGTTACCTGTTTTTATCCCAAAACCTTTGTCACTGGCTAAAAGGGCCTTGCATTCACTGGAAGTTGCTTGTGCCCTGTAGTTCTACGTGACACGCACAAAGAGTTTTCGGAAGACCTTCGCAACGGTTTGTAAACTTTGGGCCTGTGAACCATGGAAAGGCCTTTTCCAAGGCTTCTATATGAAGGTGGCTCTCCGGCTACATCATGCACTGTTATCGGTTGGCGAACCGACTGCTGGCTGGCCGTCCGAGAGCTCACTCCACCAGAGCGATGGCTGCGACTACGGCGTTCCTGTCTGGTGTGCCCCTGCTGGACATCTGCAGGGCTGCTACGTGGAGGTTCACGCACACCTTCACTAAGTACTACTGCATTGAGAGGGATTCCTGTTCGCTTGCATGAGTCTGTTCCCAAGGTAAGAGTTAATTGCTTCTGGTGAGCCTTGCCACCTCCTCCTGTGGTTGTGTCATGTTGTACTGCTATGCACTTGTTATTCATGAGCAAGTGAACCATGCTGGAGAAGGTTTAATTTACTTACCTTTAACTATTGTTCTCCAGCATGGGTCTGGCATGGATTCACATGTGAACCCTTCATCCGACCCCTCTGCGGCTCTTCTTGGTTTTACTGCCACTTTACGTGCTTACCAAATCTGAATATGGCTGCCAGAGGAGGGGCTTAGGGAGAGACTGTCATTGGATGGGGGCAGTATGACCCAGAGGACAGTAATTGGTTTAAAGGAGAAATACAGTTTTTAAGTGAAGGTGAAATAGTTTTTTATTTTACTGAGGATTCCCAGCCTGACGACAGGGAATATGCATGAGCATGTGAATCCATGCCAGACCCCATGCTGAAGAAATATATAGATACACCAACACAAAGTTCTCAATGGATATGGTTCACCGTTTCAGGGGATGGCTCCCTTCCCCAGGTTTCTATTCAAGGGTTTTAAGAGTCCCAAGAGTACAAATCTTCCTTGAAGGTTTCTGGTAAGCAATGAAACACTTTGGGGGTCATTACGAGGTTGGAGGTAACCATGGCGCTATTAGTGCCATGGCTGCCTCCAAAACCTCACCGACTCCGCCCTGGTGAATGGAGGTATTACCGCCCCATTCCAAGGTTGGCAGGGGCGGTAATTCCCCATTCACCAGGGCCCTTCCCCATTCCCATTGAGCCCGTATAGGGCTCAATGGGAATGGGGAAGGCGCTAATAACGGTACGGCAAATTGCGGTACCGTTATTAGCTCTAAGGTCCCTTTGCGGGTCCTGTCCTTAACACCCTGGTAAAACCAGGCGTTAAGGGAGGACCCGCAAAGGGAACTCGTAGTAGGGCGGTAAGGGATTACCGGTACCGGTGCCCTTACCGGTACCGGTAATCCTTTACGGCCCGGTCGTAATGAGGCCCTTTGTGTTGAAAAATGACTTAAATGTAAATTCCAACCATGCAAGACACCTGGTGTCTGCCAAGTTCGTCTCCACTTCAGTTTAACTTTGTTCACAGTTTTGTCTTGGGCTGGCATATTCCTCTGCCAGGACTTCTATATCTGATCTGCTTTATACACTTGCAAACTTTGGCTTCGCCTGGTATAATCTCCTGTCAGGACTTTTAATGTAGGTCTTTCTAAATCCACTTGCAACTGTTATGGTTTCACAAAGTTCATGAGGTGAGGGGTTATCCTTCTCTCCCCTTAACCTCTCCCAGGCTTTGCTTCCCTTTCACACACTTGAAAAACTGTACACTTCTTCTACTCATTTCCATGCGTTCCTTTCGGCAAAATCGTGTCTCATATTCTTTTACATTCCGTTTATCTTTTAACGCTTACTGGGCCTCACTACAAGTTAGGCGGAACGGGTTAACGGGACCCGCTAAAGGAGGCGGACCCGTTAAACCCGTTCCGCCTCATTATAAGCGCCCCTCGCGGGACCCGGTAAGTAACGCCTGGTCAAACCAGGCATGCTTACAGGGTCCCGCGAGGGGAAGAGGGAGCAAACAACGGGCCGCTCGTAATCAGGCCGTTGTTTGCTCCCTCCCCCATTCCCATTCAGGCCTATGGGGGCTGAAATGGGAATTAGGAAGGTCCGGGCCCAGGTTCCTGGAGGGAGGAATTATCAGGCCCTCCGAACTCGGAATGGCCCGGTAATTCCCCATTCTGGGAACCCGGACCCTGTCTTTTAATGTTTTTCGGTAACGTTGCTGAAGCGGCCCAGTGTCCCAATGTCCCTCCTTAGGACTCACTGGTTTCCTGTAGTGTTCTTCGGTTTTCTCGTGTTAGACAGGGAGCAGTGTTTCGTTGCCCTGCCTCCATGTCCTTCTCGACTCCCACCTGGTTGCTGAGACTTTCTCCATGCTTGGGTGGATGAAGTGTTGCTCTCTGGTCTCTCTTGTCTCTGTGACCACCAACCAGACATGACTTTCTCTTCTGGTGTAGTCCCAATGCTGCAAACCGTTTCCTGCAGCCTTCCTCCTTCTGGCTCCCCATAAAGCAAGTTGGCTCCACAGACGTCTCTCCAGTGGGCCAGTAGTCCCTAGGTCAGCGTCTGCTTTTTAAATGTCCTCGCACCTGTCATATGCTCGTCAACACTAGAGCGTGTTCTGCAGTTCTCAGTCTCATGGATCTTCATTGCTCCGTTCAGCCTCCTCGTTTCAATATTCTCATATGTATGAAAAGGTTGAGCCTTTCTGGGTTTTCTTTTGACATGATACTGGAAGAGATTATTAGTAGATCTGATTGCGGGTGGGAGGGAGCTTTTACAATAAGCCAAAAAAGCTTCAGGTATGAAAGGAAAATCCCTAAATGTGAAATGGTGGTATGTGCCTTCATCTGATGATGCCATGTTATCCCTTTGAGGTCACTTCCCCCCATGTGGTCCTCCCTCAAATAGCCACTCCCAGGGTCAGGATCAGGTAGCGGCTGACATCCCCTGGCTGCATGGTGAGAGGCTACCTCTGGGAAAGGAGTGATGACATCATCAGATTCACCACAGTTCCCTCACACTCTTCCCCATAAAGACAAGAACTACTTAAGCACAAGGTTTATCTATGCTCCACCAGCAATCTCCATGACCTCATACTGCCCTCGTCTCCCTGAAATTGACATAATTGCTACAAAAAGGGGTACAACAGATTACATGACTCCTTGAAATTGTAAAACCATATTGAGAACAAATGTTAAAACCGGTTAAATTTGAATCAGCAAGAGTGACTTTATGATATATGCATTATATAGAAATCAGGTTGTCACCCTACTTCACCAGATTATTGCTATTGTTGCTGTTAACCATTTGTCCTACTTCACCCCCTCCAAGTTATTTTTGGCTTACCTCCTGCCATTTTTGATAAGTGGCTGAAACAAGTTTGTTTGATATTCTAAAACAGTAATTTAGGTGTGGTACAGATCCCATTCTTACAAGTGACAGAGGGGTGGGTTTGGAACTAATCAGGGATTCCCGAAGCGATGATGAACACTGCCATGCCAAGCACTAGCACCCATGAAAACAGAGTGGTTCCATAATAGACTAACAGTATCTGCATAAGTCTAGAAAAGCAGAGAAGCATGTGCTCTATCCGTTATAGCAGAACTGATACGCATGAGGCACCAAGCGTTCGCACTTTCAATAGTAGCCAAGCCAGTGTTCCTGGAATAATATTAGTGAAATCACAAACAGGGTAATTGGATTAGAGACATTAGGGACCTTTGGGGATTAGAGGGAAACCCTATTTCGTGTTATTCTGCAGAACACTGGCATAAATGACCCGAGACGTTTGCACTAAGGCCCCCTAATTCTGGAGGGTAAATGTCTAGTGAATATCTACGCAAAATGCCTTTGTACTGATGTCTTATGCATCAACGCATTTTATTTAGTACGAGGGGGGTCCACATGTTGCTATCCTACATGTCCAGGCCATAGCAAGACCACAGACATGCTGGAACACTGCACACAGGTGCCCCATAGTGCCCATACATGCTGATTCGGATGCACTGGAATTGTCATATATGTGCAGTCTCTCTGTGAAAAATCTGCACAGCCCCACATCTGGTGCAGTCATTTCTAGTTACCAGATGTTAGACTATTAATTAACTTAAAGTGGTTATTGTATGTTAGTTGGATATAGGTGGGTTTGATGCAATGTAGTAGGAGTGGGTGGATAATTATTCCAATGGCACTGGTGTTTGTTTCCCTCTGCTGTGCGCATGGTGTGAGTATTTCACAGAATGGAGGAAATACGGGAATTCATAGCACGCATGTGATGATCCTCATAAAAGTGACCTTATCTATGAGGGTTTGCGGCGTGCATGTTAATCCCAGTATCACATCTGTGGGGACCCTGAATACAATGCCCCAGATGAAGCCCAACTGCAGGTTTCATTTTCCAGGGATGTCATTTCACCAACATGCCAGGGGTAGCGGGCGTGACATCACATGAAAGTGATGTAATTTGACCTCACCCCGAAGTGACATCACAGGAAGCGATGGAACAAGACCTTTCACCCCTTGACAAAACAGGAAGTGGCATCACATAGCATTTTTCTAAGTACACTTCGAAAAATATGGTTACGTTATCACTGTAAAGTGATATAAATGTATACAAGAATGGATCCCCAAATGTATCATTGATATCAGCGCATATAGGCCCATATCACCGAATTACTGTGAATGCAAGCAGATATCCAAGGCCAAACGATAATGATGTGTTATTATGTAGCACTTATGCTTAAGTGCTTAATATAGAACAAAAATATACATACAATATCACCCAACCTGTGTTGGTACGAATTTATCAACCTCAGCAGGATGAAAGGCTGAATTGACCTTGCCGGGAGTCGAACCTGCAGATCACACTCACATTGTAGCAGCGAGCGCTCAACACACTGAGCTATTTTACCAGCTATAGCTATCAGAAAACCAGATACCCCAGAAACAAAGAGCCACATGCTGCTGGCCACAGCCTAGGAGCCTTGGATTAATTTTTTAAAAAGTAACGTTTTTATTTTAGGGGTAGCAAGGGAGACCACAGGGGTACCAAGGGGAACTCAGGGGTCGCAGGTGCGACCCCCGGTGACCCCTAAATGACGTCCCTGTGATATTCTTTTGTTCACTGGAATAATCTTAACTATCTTCGAATGAAAAATAATCTGTTGTAATAGATTAGCTACTTCAAAGAGACACACACTAAGAAGTGGTCAGCTAAACTACTGATCCACTAGCGAATCACCTCTGTCAGATGCCCATTATTGCCTGGGATTGGACTTCTCATATACCAGTTTCAATATATGTGATTCAGTGGCTGATGATGCCGGGAATATGAAGGATATTTTCCTCTCTGTAGCACTATTTTAGTAGCATGGTTTCTTAATGTAGACATCCATAGGCACTGGTTGCTTGTCTGTGTGCTTTTTATTATTTCAATGTCCCTCTTTTCTTTTCGGTATGGATGCCCTGATTTATATGCCATCATTTTGTACATACTCATAAATATGTAGCTCATGTTTATCAGTCCCTGCAGATTTATCATAGCACATATATGTGCACCAATGTGTCATAATTTACATGTACAAAGAAAAACAAAGAGGTGATGGCTGGAAGGTTTAGAATTAATCTTAAAACTCTGATAATTGCTCTGGGAAACCCCCCATATAATAATTTACATATACATCAGATTATCCGTATGGAAGGAGGGAGAACAAGTGCACAGATATGAGCGAAAGGAAATGATTAATGGCGCAGGGCTGAATTAAGGAAAAGTTACTCACTGTAGTGACTACTGTACTTCTATTCTAGATTCTTTTTGTCTTCTGTATTTCATGGGGTGTCCGACAAGTGGGAACAAGACCGGTACAATAGCTCAGCAAAAAGATATTTAGTCCAAATTTACATTTGGAGTCTGGGCCCACTGGGCCAAGCTATACACACCGGCCAAGCCTGCCACACTTTATTTCCCGCGTTATATTGGAACACATATGATGGCATCTTCTTAGAGGACTGGAAGTAGGGGCATTTGGAGAAAGGTAGACGATGTACTGGGAGTACAGCAGTCACTATGATGAGTAACATGTCCTTACACCTTCTCCCATCCTCCGCTTTTCTCCTTCCTTCACAGGATATTATCAAGCATCTTCTCCCTAGGGAAGAAGGTCTAACCCTAAGCAAAAAGGCTCAGTAAAACTGCCTGCCCGAACCTAACATCAGCCCTGCTACTTGTGTCCATTGAGTAATCCTTACAAAAGGTGGCAGGTGGTGGCCACGTTGCCGCCTTTGCAATCACATCTCAAGGTACCTGCATCTGATAAGCCGCTGCCATAGTCTTAGCTCTAACAGCATGTGCATATAGACTCTTTGGAAAGTGCTTACTCAGGAGAGGATAGGCTTTGGCTATGCATGCTATAATCCATTGTGAAATTATTGCTCTTGATGCCACAGAGCCTAGGTGTGCTCCACCATAAAGGATGACCAGGTTGTCGGCCTTCATGACAGAACTAGAAGTCTCTAGATAAAACTTCAGAACCCACCTAACGGCCAGGCAATGCAAGATGAGCTCTGCTTGGGACTGAAGGTTTGGAAAGAAAACTGGTAGAGTGATACCCTGGTTCATGTGGAAAGAGGAGATTACTTTGGGTAGGTACTTAGAATAAGTATGCATAACCACTGTGTCCCTGTGGAATGTAACGTAATGTCATGTAACAAAATCTATAGAGCGCAACTAAGGTCCTTGGGCGTCTAGGTGCTAAGCACAAGCGGACCACAAGGAAACGGGGGGCTCCAGCAGTGAAACAGGTAGTCAGTTAAAAAAGATGGGTTTTAAATGCCTTGTGGAAAGGAAGGTACTCCTCGATAACTCTTACAGACAGCGGAAGCTTAGTACATAAGGTTGTAGCCAGCACCGAGCGGCCACCTGCCCAGACTCTTTGAAAAAAGGTACTCTGAGAAGCGCCAGAGAAGATGAGCGGAGACATCTCGTGATGTGGTACCGCTCCATCTTATTTTTCAACTAACTGGCACCTACATCATAGAGAGCCCGGTTGGTAACACAGAGAGCCTTAAACTCAACTCGTACCGTAACCGGTAACCAGTGAAGTTGGCACAACAGTCCGATAGAAGGGGTCAGTCTACGGAGCATTCAGGGCCAGTCTGGCTGCTGAGTTTTGCAGTATTTGCAGTCGTTGTATCTGGTATTTTGGCTGCCATAGATAGATCCCTTTGCAATAGTCCAGGGATCCAGTTATTACTCAAGTAAAAATCTTAGTCCGGCTGTCCCGAGGAAGTAACAGAAAAATCTTTCTCAGGACTTTGAGTTTGCCAAAGACTGCATTGCATACAGCCGTGATCTGGGCTTCACAAGAACCACAAGACACAAGACTCACCCTTTTTACAGAAGTTATGGGCGTCGGGTAGGGGCCCAGAGAGTCAGGCCAGAACTGGGAACTCCAAGAACTAACAGCTGCCTGAGGGCCAAACATCATCACTTCCGTTTTTCCCCATTAAGTTTAAAATAAACCGCAAGAATCAGAAATAAGGTCGGCCAATGGACGCAGATACAAATCAAACAAGAGAGGGGAGATATTTGATCCTTGCGGAACATTGCAGGGAAGCGCTCACGCCAGGGAACAAGATGCCTGAAGAGAAAGTGTGTGTGTGCTCTGCAAGAAATTAGTTGAAACAAACCAATAAGGCCTCAGTAATCCCTGCTTGCTCCAGACGGGCGAACAGAATTCTCTGATCTACAGTGTCAAAGGCCACGGAGGGGTCCAGGAGAATCAGCAATCCAACCTCTCCAAGGTCCTGGAGGACCGCCAGATGGTCCAAGAGTGAGATCATGACTGATTCGGTGCCCATCAGGGGCCGAAAACCTGACTGAAACGGATGTAGGCAGTTATTGGATTTTAAAAACGGAGAAAAGGGCGGCGTGATCACAGCTTCCATAAGCTTCATCATGACGGGCAGTAGAGATATAGGTCGATAACAGTTGACCAGAGTGGGGTCAAGTTGAGGCTTTTTAAAAGAGGAGTGACCAGCAGATGTTTCAGGGGAGTAGGAATCTCGCTGGTGGAAAAAGAATGCTGCAACGCTGTTGGAAACATAGGAATAACCTTTGATGGGAGTACTTTTAAGATATGAAGAGGTACTGGGTCAAGAGGCGAGGCTGACGTAAGTATATTAAGGGCCTTTTTAATAATAACATCTTCAATAGGTTGCAGCTGGAAGACATCGGTTGGAATGGATACAGGAGATTGCTTAAAATGGCTAGTCGCCAGGCTCATCATCCTCAGAGACAAAATTATAATCAATAATGGCCTGCCGAATGCCATTGATCTCATCAGAAAAAAGTGCTATTTGCATTGCACTGTGCTTGAGAGCCAGGCAGGTTCTTGTTATTTTTTCGGGACAAACAGAAAGCTCTTTTGCAACTTTAAATAATTCTTAGGACGAGCATGCCGCTTCCGTGATCCTATTAGTATTACATTTTCAGCAGCAATCAACTTATACGATGATACTGGGCCTCATTACAACCCTGCTGGTCCGGTAACAACAGTGCCGGTAGGCTTACCGGCACTGTTGTTGTTGGACCGGCAGAGTACAAGGTCTGACCTGGCGGCGGAAAGGCACCCGCTCGCACACTTTGACGGTAGCACCGGCACCATTATTAATGGTGCCGGTGCTACCGTTTTCCCCATTCCCATTTGAGTCCCGGAGGACTCAAATGTGAATGGGGAGTGACTTTTTCCGATGCCTGGCTTCAAAGACAGCCAGGGCTGTAATGCCCCAGTGATTCCCCATTGCCAGGTGCTGGAAAAAACATGATTCCGGCGGTAGCCGTGCCACTTTTACCGGTGGGCTACGGCCGGGGTCGTAATGAGGCCCACTGTGTGCTTATATGCATTGCGTGCTTCCTGACAGTAGTTTATATGCCATTTCCTTTCCAGATGGTACAAATTTGTTTATGAGTCCGTAGACTAGTCGTAAACCAGGGTGCGGTCGGCTTAGACCGTCCAGATCGTGACTCCACTGAGGCTAAAGAGTCAGCAACCTGTGTCAAGGAGGTGCATGGGTCTTGCCCATTCATCAGTAACCTCAATCATCTGATCTGCCAAGAGGGAGGGATCTACCTTACTCCAAAACCTCGGGGTTTGCAGACAATGGAAGACCCCCCAGATGGACAATGGGATGCAGTAACTGTGTGAAAGGTACCAAAAAGTGGTCTGACCAGAGTACTGGGAGAGGAGCAAAAGTAGAGGTCGCACTCACTTCAGAAAAGATTATCTCAAGAGTGTTTCCACTTCGATAAGTAGCAAAATGGTTACGCCCCGTAAAAGATGTGCCGATTAGGCCAGCCATCAGGTTCTTTGTGTATAAATCAGTAGGGTCTTTGGGGTGAAGGTTAAAATTGCCCAGCAGAACTAAATTAGGGTTGGTCAGTGCTAAATCAGCAACTAGCTGCACAAGGTCGATAACAAAATGTACAAGGCTGTGCGAGGGTGCTCTATATATCAGTACACAGTGAATTGACACATTCTAACCATAACATGTTCACAGGGAAGTGAGTGGTCTACCGGAATGAGCAGGCTTTTAAGGGAAGCGTGATGAATTATCACAAGACCACCACCTCTCAAACTGGGGGGGTGGTGGGCTATATGGGTGTAGCACATCATATGACTTAGGCAACATCTGACAGACATCAGGGCCACAGCTGGCAGAAAACAAAAATCTAGATCCAATAACTCCAGTACATTATAGATGTCATCACGGTGTCCCCCATCTGACCTAGCATTAGTCAGCAGCCCCCTAACGTCCCTCAAGGGGGCAGTTGTTCCTCCCCTCATCATTCTGCTTTCCCCTAGGGTGCGAATCCTACTTTGCCTTGAGGGGAGGAATCGGTTAATTCTGATAAGCCAGCCTGACTCTTCGTTCGAACACCCACTGGCAGCCGGGAACCAAGTGGTGCCAGATCAAGGAATGCAGTATGAGTATAATGCTTGACACCCTTTTTCCGATTGGTTTTTGCAAATCATCAATTTTATGAGGCTGCCTGCGCCCGGATCTCGATGATGCATCTGGCAGCAGTCACAATCACCTGGAAAACTTCTTTCCATGTCACTAACATTATATCTGCAGATGCCAGGGGCTTGAATGGTTTGTGCAATATAAGTGCGATATAACCAAGAGCACTAGGTTCAAGTCCAACACTGGTTAAGGGGGTCTGACTGGGAAGTACATCCGTAACAGGCCTTCAAAATGTTGTTGAATTACCTGATTGAATGTAGGGAACATCATTCCGTCAGTGCAGCTGTTAAGCGCCTTTTTCTGCCAGATATATTCTGCATTAATCTACTTGAATCTCTCTGCTAGCCAAGTGTTACATGAATGAGAGCACTGGATTCAATCACTTCAGAGGATTAGTGTTCTTGTTGATGGCCCAATAACAGTACCTGCTCTGCTTACTCTTATTCTGGTAGTGCGTAGGATAGTACTAAATGACCTAGCATCAGCTCTTCAGGAACCAGCTCTCTAAGTTCAGTGATTGTGGGGCTATGTTAGACACTTTCCCTCCCTGCAGCAATAGCATCACCTGAAACACCTAGAGTAAAATTAGATTTTTCCACGCAAGCTTCACTAGGTCTGAGAACCATGTTGAGACCGACCAATGAGGGTTATGAGGATCATGAATGACTTACGAGTTAAGCACCATTTCGAGATCGGTCTCCGAATGAGCATAATGGGGAGAGAGGCATAGAGGCTCCACTCTGAACGGGATCTGAAAGGCATCTCCCTGTGAAAGGTGTCTTAGCTGCCCTCCTGATGCAAATAACTTGCATTTTTCATTGCTCTTGGATGAAATAGTCGAAGGAACCCCATCCCTGGAGAATAGTGTGAATTATCAAAGGCTGAAGCGCCCACTCGTGATTGTACTGAGACAGCCTGCTTACAGGCTTAAATTAAATTTAAGACAATTGGAATGCAAACTAATCTGTTTTTTGAGATGTACTTTTGTTGGCCTCAACTGTGACCATGAGATGAACGTTTCTTTGTGAATCTCTATTTGAGGCCCAGTATAAAATTATCAATGCTGTTTTTCAGGAGCAATATAGGATTATTGCATCCAATTTTTGTACTAAATTTGAAGCCACTCTGCCTTACTCAATAATCTTTATCAGCTGTAATTTCCGGTTCTCAATCAATACAATTTTGGGGACATATTCCAGGGATAGTTTTCTGCCAATTAGGGCAAGTGTTTTTTCAGGTTGTATAACCAGTCCTGAATCTGATAATTTATGTTCCACCTGTAATTAGGAACAGAAAACGTTGAGCAGTGCCCCCAGTATTATTTGACCGTCTAGATATGTTAGATATTTGTGACAGCCCATTTTCTAAACCACAATTTCTAGTCTGTTTTCTGAATAGGAAAATTGGTAACTTCCACATAATCACCGCTCTCGTTAAGTTCAAATGAGGCAATGGCCTTATGATTGAGTATCATCGAATAACAATAAACTTTGGGCGGTATACTGTAACCGCATGAAACCTTAGTGTGCCGTGATATCAGTCTGTACTTTTTTTCATTTTTTTTTTTTAAATCAGAAATGATTTTTCTGGGCGGGTCTGTTTCCAATCCAAATACCTTCATGAAACGCATCGTGGATGCATTGTTTACTATTGGCATCATGCATAGACTGACGCATGACGTCATTACGTCTGTTGATGTACTATCTGCAAAATTATTCATTTTTGTGAAGTGAGTAGTGATGAACCATAAGAGGATTCCATTCCTATACCAAATCTTAGTACCATCTGAGGATTTATATTTTAAGAGCATGGACATCACTATTGGAGAAAATGTTTGAACAACATTGTATTTCGCATTGGAAATGCATTTCATGCTTAATGGCACATTTTATTACAATTAATGCTTGGCTGTCTCGGACAGTGACGGGCACTAGAAGTGACGTATCGGTAATACTTGATTTACATCTGACATCATGCGCACACTTGCGCAGGACGTCATCACGTAATAAGACACCATTTTGTTGCTGTAACTCGCATTCAGTGATTCCTATTCGAGCTGAGAGGCACATTTTTCCAGGCATCGGCCGTATTTACTATAAGAGGGATCTATCCCAGGAGAAGAGAGGAGTATTGAGCAGTAGGTATTTTCAGAGATTAACAATATCACTATGTACTCTATATTTTAAGGGGGACCAAGTTCAACACAGCCTGTGGCACATTTGGGGATCAATGGACCTCTTTCAAGAGTCTACCCATGTCTTAGTATTTTCAATATTGCAATAGCAATTTAACCCGGGACGGATTTGCATTAACATTTTTACAATTTAAAGGAATTTGTATAGTGATATAGCAAACTTATAAACACTCCATATCACTACCAAGTCATTGTTGCTTACAATTCTTTTAGGTTGTGCTATTTTCAGTCATATTAGGACCCCCGCAGGAACGTTGAACTTGCTCCTTAATGCATACATTATGGGTACTAACAGTTTTATCTTTGCTGGAGAGCCACAAGCAGTACCCGCAGGAACTGCAGGAACTGCACTTCAACACCGGCAAGCTAATCTCAAGTTAGCAATATGTATACAATCTGCTGTTTTGCTAACACGCCCCTTGGCCCCTGGATTTACGCTGGGGGCGCTGGCCGAAGCGCACACGTGTGTCAATAAGTAGCTAGATACTAAACTGTACTGTATGCTACCACGATGTCATACAGATGTATAGTGTCCTCTGCTCGACAACTGATCAACCATGAACCGCAAGCCAGTCACAGGTGTCTACAGCCTCAATGCCACTGCAGCTTGAGGTCTCCAAACCAAACGGAAAGAGATTAGAAAAGAGAACCTTTGAACAAGACACGTCAAGCCGCACTGCTCAATGCTCAGAGTTGCTAGCAGCCGTTTCCAACGCTGACAACTTCCCATTAAGTGATGACATTCTTATCCATGCTTCTAGTGAAGCGGAGCACATGGAAAATGTAGCAAACAAGACTACAGGAGTAAAGGCTAACTATGAGTTCCTGCACAACAGGATTTGTTTTTTGTAAGTTATGTTTTCCAAGATTCTGGTTTACTGACATACCTAGAAAAAGTGTGGGAAATTCACTTGCAAGCCGATCTAAAAGCCCCCAAGAGATTTTTTGGAGATGATCACATATTACAGATGTTTCAACAAGAAACTGGCCACCTTGTCTGAGCCAATCTGCAATATGACCAGAAAGGGCTACACTTGGGAGATTAGTGCACTTTAGATATTTTGTGGCACTAAAGCAGCTCTGACAGATGATGCCTCCATGGCATACTCCAATACAGCCAGTCTTTCAGATATTTTGGTGGATGATATCTCTTTTCTGCTAGTTGTCATTTTGATGCAGGGAGACTAGTCGGAGAAGAGCGTTCCAAGTTCCCGTTGTATATGCCAGTCTGGTTCTGAGTGCGATGGAGCAGAGGTTTCTGCAAATGGGGCAAGATATCCTGACGGTATGCTGGGGCTGTCACCACTACCATGTTTATGTCTATTGCCAGCCAGTGGCGATGGTGAATGATCACAAACCCTTAGTCCCCATAATTTCTGCACCTGCACTGCACTCTCCATCCAGGAATCGAGAAGGGGCTCCTTCAGCTGCAAGAACATACTGTAACGCTTGTCTATCGCCTGGGTGCTGGCAATCAGACTCACCATTGGGCCATCTCAGTGCACTGTCTGGGAGTTCTGAAGGTGAAGGATCTGACGGGAGATGATTTTATTTACTTAATTAGTTATTTATGTCCATATGATCACTAGTGCCGCCATCCCAGTGTCAACATTGATGGAGGAACTGGTGTATGCATCTACACACAATGAATGTTTCCAACTCTTGTTCCAGGACACTGGGTCAGGTTATTGGAAAGGTTTGCTTTAAAGGAATGGTTCAGTCAGAAATGTGTATTGTCCCTACGGGTCGGCCATGTGTTTTTAAGCCTCAGTTGGTCGATTGTAGAGAAATCTCCTATGGACCTTACCCGAGTTTTCGTCTACTAAACACACGCGAAAACAGGCAGCAGGGCGCTGCCATTTTGTGATAATCTTATCATTTGCCCCATCGCGCTGGGTGACCTGCTTTTGCGGCACTAAATAATATCCCCCGCCCCTGAGCCTGTCATTAGCAGACGTGTACCGCCCATTTCCCAACGCCAAAGCGCGTCTCGTGTCAACAATCGCTGCGCTTCAGCTAATGACGTGTCGCCATGGAAATGGCAGGACGCCTCTTTACTCAATAAGTATAAACAGACCGTTTGACAACCCACAGCAGCAGAATTTCGATTCCATTCCTCTCTCTGTGTTACTTTGAGTATTCTGTGACTCGTTTCTGCGCTCTGGTCAGCTACCTTCGCTGCTTGTAGCCCGTGTGAACAGATACATGTACCATCGCTATAAATTATTTTAGTTTGTTTACCACACAATGGCTACAATAATGCCCTACATGTACGAGCCCGAGTATACCGAGGAGGAACTACTGAAAAGGGAAACATGCGAAAACGATGGGGCTTCGGACGGCAGTTGGCAGGACGAATCAACGGATGAAGATCCTGGACCTAGTCGCATGGACGGTGTTTCCACCTGGTGTACATGCAATCGGTGCAAGCTAATGCCAATCGAGGACAGAACTGCTGCTGCTGTGAAAACTCTGGATGCATGGCCTACATTTCGGAAGGCGAGCCACGGCCGCAATGCATCACCGAGCTGCCAGACTTCAGGGCAGCCTGCCTCACACGGTCCGTGTTGAGGATAATGATGATAGCATTTGTCCGAGCAGAATGCCATTAGTTACAAGAATTGTCATTGAGAACAAAGGTTTAATAAACTTAACTTGGTCATTTAAAAAAAGTATGTATCATTCTTTTTCACAGGTGGTACAGGCTGGTGGCCTATCGTTCCTTTACATGGTGGCTTTACGGGAGGCTTGGACACCGCGTTCGAAGAGTAATACCCGCCTGTGTCGTTGGTTCCATAAAACAAACTTTCCCCAGCGACAGCAGTCAGTACAGGGGATTTCCCCTCGCTGTGCTGCAACCTGACCTGTACAATGTGTAAATTTAGTATTTTTGTGCCATCAAAATAAGAAATAAAATAAAACACAACATATATTTTAACAACGGTTGTTTCGATTTTTTAAATTAATCAAGTGTGTCTCCATTCAGCAGTGTTCCGGTGCCTTGTCTGCACGCCCCCGCCTGTACATCCCACCCCCCTCTATCAAAGGCAGTTCACGCCAGTGGATGTGCGCTGCCAGGTGTGCTGTCAGGGGCGCAAATGGCCAAGGTGCCAAACAGCATGTACACTTCAAAAGGTATCCCACGCCCAGGGGCCATTGCTCACATGGCCTCCTCAGACCCCGTGTCTCCAGGCAGGCCTCCCCTGAAGCAGGCCGCCCCCTGCAATCCACATAAGTGTGTCTCCATTCAGCAGTGTTCCGGTGCCTTGTCTGCACGCCCCGGCCCATCCATCCCACCCCCCTCTATCAAAGGCAGTTCGTGCCAGTGGATGTGCGCTGCCAGGGTGTGCTGTCAAGGGCGCAAACGGCCAAGGTGTCAAACAGCATGTACACTTCAAAAGGTATCCCACGCCCAGGTGCCATTGCTCACATGGCCTCCTCAGACCCCATGTCTCCAGGCAGGCCTCCCCTGAAGCAGGCCGCGCACCTGCAATCCACATAAGTGTGTCTCCATTCAGCAGCGCTCCGGTGCCTTGTCTGCACGCCCCCGGCCCATCCATCCCACCCCCCTCTATCAAAGGCAGTTCGCACCAGTGGATGTGCGCTGCCAGGGGCGCAAACGGCCAAGGTGCCAAACAGCATGTACACTTCAAAAGGTATCCCACACCCAGGGGCCATTGCTCACATGACCTCCTCAGACCCCATGTCTCCAGGCAGGCCTCCCCTGAAGCAGGCCGCGCCCCTGCAATCCACATAAGTGTGTCTCCATTCAGCAGTGTTCCGGTGCCTTGTCTGCACGCCCCCGGACCATCCATCCCAACCGCTTCTATCAAAGGCAGTTTGTGCCAGTGGATGTGCGCTGCCAGGGTGTGCTGTCAGGGGCGCAAACGGCCAAGGTGCCAGACAGCATGTACATTTCAAAAGGTATCCCACGCCCAGGGGCCATTGCTCACATGGCCTCCTCAGACCCTGTGTCTCCAGGCAGGCCTCCCCTGAAGCAGGCCGTGCACCTGTAATCCACATAAGTGTGTCTCCATTCAGCAGTATTCCGGTGCCTTGTCTGCACGCCCCCGGCCCATCCATCCCACCCCCCTCTATCAAAGGCAGTTTGCGCTAGTGGATGTGCGCTGCCAGGGTGTGCTGTCTGGGGCGCAAAGGCCAAGGTGCCAAACAGCATGTACACTTCAAAAGGTATCCCACGGCGGTATGAGCGCGAAATTTCCCCATTGAGCCCAATGAGGAATGGGGCATTCCCGAATAGGCTCAATGGGGAATGGGGATTTCCAAATCTGTCAAACCCGTGATCCGGCGCTATTAGCGCCGGGGGGTTTGGCGGTAGGGCTATTGACGCCGGCGCTAATAGCGCCAGCGTTACCGTCCAACTCGTGATGAGGCCCAAAGTCTGGTTCAGTGACCCTGTTACACACCACACAGGTGCTTCCAATCTGCCCTCATCAACACAACAGTGTTTACGCTCCTGCCTACACCACTATTTTACAAACACTACATTTAACCCCTTTTTTCTATAGAGCCACACTCAACAAGGCCAACATTATTGAAGAAGGGCTTTATATAAGGCTGTTTTACCTTACTTTACACACATGTTCTGCACCCACTTTTACAGTCTTGTGCATTAAAAAATAGTCTCACTCAATCACTCACATATTCACTGACATGTACTCAGTACCTGACTCATACATTCAATGACTTAAGAGAAACCCATTTATGGTCAAAGCAGCAAAATGATATAAACAACAAATCCTTACCAAAATAACAGCCCCTGCAGAGACACGGCAGATTGGGCTGGTCAAGGAAAGGACACCGAAATTGAGACAGAGATGCCAGTATAAACTAAGAAAGATGGGCTAAAGCCAAACTCGAATTCAACACATTATGGACAAATTTGCTTTAAATTACTAGAAAGGGTCAAGAAAAGAATATTTCAGATGTAAATGCAGGTTTTCTTAGAGGATGATCATTTGCATTTTGAGTAAGCATTCTTTAGAGCACTGGCACTAGGAACAGACAGTGGAAATAAGCCCATTTCAAATGAATACTTAAATATATTTAGTGCCTCCTCCCTCAACAATGCCTTTCCCAATTTAAGGGAAAGAAGCCCAACATGTGCAAGGTAACAGGGCAATTATGGCTGAATGGTGAACCCACCTATCACAGTATCCCTCTTGATGACCTGTCTCTACACACCCGACCCCCGTTTCACCACTTCTTAGAACTGTCACATGCTCCCCACTAATGAAAAAAGGTTAGGTATTCCCTGTTACTCTAAATGTTATGCTGATAGTAAATGCTATGTTGCAAGGACTGTTCTCCCAGCTAATGGAAGTCTGTAATCCCTACCTGTATACAGCAACAGATTGCTTCACAGAGCTAGGTTTGTGCTCAATACCCAAAATGAAATGATGGAAAATGGAGGTGATGTTTTAGAGAGATTACTATTGCCATCAAAAGTATTACATGTAACCTTCGGGACTAACAGAGTAGGGTGACACAGTACCACAATATTCTTTCCGTCTGGATTTTATGTTCAATAAAATATCGTTTGTTTTTGATTCAATCTTCCAGATCACATAGAGAGCTTGAATGTTTTGCTCTGCCAAATAAGACAATTTCTAAAAAGTGTAATAACTGTAGATCTATTCCCCTAATCGATCTGAACTTGTATGTGTGCCACCCAAAATGTGGTGAAATGGCCAGATGAGGAAAAAAAGGATGGGCATTTTGATTTTAATCATGTCGTTCTAATCAGAATTAGAGTTCCAAATCAGGAAAATTCAGGACAATAGCTATGGGATCAAATCAATCAGAAATCTACATCCATTGAAAGAAGACTGATCAAAGCCACTTAAAATGTACCCAAATCAGAAATTCTGCACCAAAATATCATCTGTTGATATTCCTATGGATTTATGTTAGTTTGTTTGGAAAACAAACGTTCTGCCCCTCTTGTTCCTCAGCACGTTCGTCTCCTTACAAACTACCCACTGTGCCCTGCCACAGGTCCCAATTGGCAAAGATAACGGTATTACCTAATATCTGTGTAATGTGGCAATGGGCAGGGACAATTGATAGAATCTTGGAGTGCAGGCTAAGTAAATCAAAATAATCATATTACAAATGTCATGTTATTAGTTTTAGGAAGATACTTTTACTCACAAGCTGAATGCAAAACTTCCGAACTGTGTAGTCGACAAGTACTATGACATCCTCCACTGAAACGCGAATATTGCCATAAATCCAGCATCCTTGATCAGGCCAATACTGGTAGCATTTATCCTGTTGAAAGAAAGGCAGGTGATATTTAGCGCCCATAAACACACTTGTAAAGCAAAAGATTGTTTTTAAGTGTAAATCATCTTTGGAAAAATAAGCCTGCCTTTGTGAACTGTACCTAATTTGTGCACTCAAAATGTTCCTTTGTAGAACCAGGTGTCAGAGCCACTTCCCGTTAACTTCTATACCTTCTCATCTTGTGATTTTCCACATAATTCCAACATGTCCCCTTTTCCTCCTCCCTCCCTGGTATGATTCTGACCTAGCCTCTCTGAAATGCAAGTGCAGAGCTGCTGAGTGGAAGTGGCAGGTTTCAGGCACATCCTCTGACAGACCGCCTGCTGTCTGCTCCAAAGACAATACTGACTCTCCATCCGCTTAAAGAAGAAGGCATATATCCAAGCCTCCATCTCTGGAGCCACTAACAACACAGCTGAACTGTTCAAAATCTGCAAGGAACTTTCCAGTTTTATTGCAGTCTCCATTTCTCCTCTGCCATCCCTGACTCTCTGCACTGCATTGGCCTCTCACTTTATCACCAACACTCAGGGCATCCTGTTCTCACTCTCCTCTACACCCCTCCATTCTCCCTCACATGCTCTCTGGCCTCCCCTGGTCCTCCCTATCCCCTTCGCTCCTACTTTCCTCTTTCTCACCCACATCCCCAGATGAGGTATCTCTACAAGTCCTCTCTGTCAAAGTCTCTTCCATACAGGTGCTTCCCTCCTCCTCCAGAACAATCAAGGACAACATTGTCTCCCTTGCTCCAGCCTTGGCTGATTTCTGCAACCACTCCTCTGCCACTGGCTCCTTCCCGCAACTCTTCAAGCACTCCCTTGTGCACCCTCTACTCAAACAACCTTCTGCCAACACCTCCTGCCCAGCTAACTACCTCCCTATCTCCATTACCCCCTTCCTCTGCAAACTCTTGGAGAAGCTAGCCATCTCCCAGCTGTTCCACCACACTGAATCTGTTGTCTCCACAACCACCATTCTGACTTCAGAGCAGCCAGAGGCACGGAAACTGCACTCCTGAAAACCTGTGAAGACTTGCTCTCAAATATCGATCCAACTCTCCTTCTGTTCTCATCCTTCTTGATCTTTCCTCTGCCTTTGACATGGTCAATCATGCCATCCTTATTAATTGGCTCCATGATACCCTTGGCATCACAGATCTGGCACTGGACTGGTTGGCCTCCTTCAATAGTCTTTCCCTGCTTCCCAAACCACATTCAGTCCTATTTCCCATGTGTCATTTATCTGGAAGTATCTTTGAATGTGGTCCCTCATCTCTACCTCAAAGACCTTGTCCTTAAAAAACATATCATTGCATATCCATCTCTTTCCGTCTTGGTCTTTTCTGCCAGGTAGATTGTGGACTTGACTAAATCATGATCCGACCTCCCCACAACCTGTATCAAGGATTCCCTTATCATGTATTCTTGTTCAGCTTCCATCAAGATATTGTCAATTTGTTCATACGTTTTGTGAGGGATGGATTAAAACATATATCCCTGTTTCCAGGATTTTCTTCCCTCCAAACATCTACTACTAATTTCCATAATATGCTTCTAGTTTGTCCCTATGTGTGGTGTGCACCTACCTTAACCGAATGCCTCTCAATCATAGAATCCATGACCATGTTAAAACCTCCCCCAAAAATTAGCAGACCCATTAGTTTATCAAAAGTGGCTGAACAGAACCCCACCTGTGCTATGTTTAGAGCGCATAATGTTAGAGTTGGTTTCTCCTTTTCCGTTTTGCTGCGAACCATCTACTTTCCATTAGTCTCTTAATGAACTGCACTTTCATCCGTAGGGATTTTTTATACAGTATGTGAACACCTTCTTTATTGTGTGTGCCCGAGGCCCACATGGATCCCCCAACCAACAACATCTAATGTCTACTTCCACCCCCTCTCTATACCTAGTTTCTTGTACAAACACATCCAACTCTTCTTGTTGGAACATTCTCAGCAACATAGCTATCTTTCCCAGGGAGTAAACCTCACCCCATCATCTATCATGAAAAGTCAGTTTGAATCTCGGCAGGTGAAACCCTTGGCATGTTTGCGTTGACCACTGCTGCAAGAATAAGTGTGTCCATGAACTTTCTCTGATGGTTTCAAAATGCCTTGTTGTTGTTTTACCCACCCCATCTCTCTTTCCCCCACACCCATTGAGATTCCCTGCCTAAACCTAAAGGCCACACAGTGAAAAGACTCCTCTTCCTCTTGAACCCTCTCTACTACTCCCGTTGAGGTGAATACCCACATTGCTTGATACACCTCCCCCCCACAAGACTACTGTGTCATATTTCTGCTTCCATACCCCTGCACCTCTATATTATATCTCTAGGGCAAAGTACTCCCCGTTGAACTTGTATCTCATTGTCACTTTTACCGTTTCACCTCTCATCGGGCAGTTCTCAAGTCTTTGGGAAGGGAGCATTAAGCCTTCTGAATTTTCCTCCTTCTTGTTTCCCTCTTTCCCCAGAACCTCTCCGCCCCAGGGGCCTGTGGGCTTCCGTTCGCTGACCGTATTCCGTTGGTGTCTCCCATCCCTCTTCGGTTAGGTGCGCCAGTGCCCCTTCCTTCTCTTTGTGATGCGATAGATTTCTCTCTCGAAACATAGGTTAAAAGGAAAATCCCATCTATATTTCACACCTTGCTCCCTTAATCATGTGGTCAGGAAAGTGGATAGATCCTGATACACATTGACCTTGGACCCTTCAACATTAAGATCAGTGTGTATCCTGACTTTATTTCTATAATAATGGCACTTCACTAGGATGGAACGTGGCCTGCCTGGAGGGCCACCTGCGTGATGGATCCTGTAAAAGCTAAATTCTCATTCCCCCTTCCCATTGCCAGCAAAGAGTGCTTTTATTATGAGCCTGACCTTCTGTTCTAGGCCTTGGGGACTCTCTCCATCACCTACCCGTAGCACCATAATACAGATGTTAGCCCTTTGCTCACTGTTTTCCAGTTCATTGATCTTTAGGGACAGGTCAGACTCATTTTTCTCACGTCCAGTCTCATTTCCATGAGTTCTGCTGACATTTGGGTGTTTTCCAAAGTCTCAATGTTCTCTTCCACTTTATCCATCCAGCCTCTCAATTCACTCAAGGAAGTATCTCCTCTCATTAATTGGATTTCCTCGAGGATCATATTAATCTCTGACCTCGTCGTTATCGCATCTCTCGGCGGCTGTGGGGGCGTTGTACCATCCGTGTTGTTGTTAATGTCTCCCTCCACTGTTTCTCTTCTAAACCTCTGTAGGCTCGCCACCTGTTTCTGGCTCATCTAGGACTGAAGTGTAGATCAGTGTAGCACAGTACCTTATCCTGTCCAAGCATCCACACCAGGCCCACAGGTATAAGCCTTTAGTGAATGACCAGAGGCTGGTCCTGCTCACCGCTCCCCATTCCTGCGCATGAAAGGCTTTCTGCTCTTGCTCCATCTTGCTTTGATAGGGGGAGCACTGCAGTACTCAACCCGAGGAGGGTCTCATTTCCCACATCACTAATCCTCTCGCCTGGTGATGTCAAGGACTCTTGGGAGACTGTCCCCACCTCCCAACGTCAATGACAGTCCCCGGGAACTCGACGGGATCAGAGTTGTCTCCACGCCACCCTCTCTTCCCCCGGTGTCCCTCGCTGTTGTTGCCCCTGAAGCTTTGAATCATCAGTTGGAGGTGTGTATGGATCCCTGCAGTTCCACTGTTTCTCTCCTTCATACAGGCCTAGACTTCTCGGTTCACTTACCGATCACCTCTCCAAGGCCTTGGTCCCTCCGACAGCCGTCCAACCCAGTGTCTTTCTTCACCTCGCAGTGGGTAGATCGCTGCTCCTTCTCACTGCTACTCTGGTTTCCGGCGGCAGGCAAGCACAGGCCTGCCCCTTCTCCCTCATTGCCAAGCCTGCAAGCCCAGGATGGGCACTCTCCATCAGCTCATCTGTTTCCCTGACGCCTCTGGCAAGAATCAGTCCACACCCCGCTCAGCCAGGGGGCTACCAGGCAGTAAGTAGGGGTACCGCTTGCACAGCCACCGTTTAGATAATGCTGCACGCTGTACAGAAATCACTGCTCCTTAATACACTTTCTTTGAATGTCGTCTTCTGGTGCAGTTCCCCTCGCAGCTGCACCTCATACACTGAGAATGTTGGTTCTGGGCCTCGTTGCCTTCTATGTCACCTAGCATCTGCTACAATCACAGTCTCCAATGCGACATATCACGTTTCTTGGGTCTTATGTCAAACGAATGTTCACATGTTCCTCCACAATCTCCTTGTAAAATCATGGGTTTTTCCGGGGATTAGTGGAGCAGCATGGCGCTTAGGCAGCCATCCCGGTAGTCTCCTCTTCTGGACTTTTAATATATATTACCTGACACACAAACAGCGTTACTACTTATTTGATGATAGATTTATGCATTTCGTATTCAGGGCAGAAATGCCCACTAATACACTTGCTTGTATTGACCTCATCATGTCATTAGCTATCTAATCAAAAGGCAAACATCATGATGGAAATGATGTGTTTCTTCAGCAGAGCAGAGGGGGTTTTGTATCTGAGAGGTCTCCCCACTCCCTCTTATGAGGTCTTGCCATTCCCTCTGTCAGGTCCTGTTTGGGTGCAGTGCTGGCAAAGAGGAATCAATTGTTCACACAGCCAGAATTCCCAGCTACACAAGCACCTGAAACTTACACTCTGACATGCAAAGCTCTCCAAGCGAAAGGCAAAAAGAAAGACATACCGGATCACCTATGTGTGCCACCCAATATGTCCACTGTTGCTAGCTCTCTGCTGCTATCAAGTTCATAGGGACATCTACTCCTTACAAGGCAGATAGCCCACCACCATTTCTCCAGAACAAGGAACACTACCACTCAGGCTGGCCCACAGGTTCCACCTAGAAAAGTTGCTTGTCCAGATGAGAGGTGCTTACACATTCTTCAACGTGGCTACAGGATCTCAAAATAGCTTCAGTACTCGCAATGCAATGAATGAGTAAGCTGTCCCTGCATTTTAGACACTCCAGGAAGAGAACAAGTCAAGTGTGGGGAAACAGAAAAAGTAGCTCTCTGATGCAGTTCCCTGGCGGCAGAAATACTCAAAGATGATATTTGACTTCTTAGTGAAGTGTGTGCATAAACATGCATATGAATCATGCATTCAGTATGAAAAGGCATTTTACACCGTTTCTTCAAAAGATAGGTAGGTGCACCAAGTGCATAATAAAGTATGAAAAAGTATATGGCCTCAAGTAGAGAATAAGATAATTGGTTACAGGCAATTCAAGAGCACAGGGGCCACCTAAAGCTCTGTAGCAATGTAAGGAGTGTATGATGATACCTGGTGGGAAGGACATGTGCAATGAGAAGAGGATATAGATACTTACTCCATGACACTTTAAATAGAGGACTATGCGTATCCCTCACAGTAGTGATCTCTGCTGTTCCCAAAGTCACACCGTATGGGATGAGACTTGTTAGTATATGCCTGGCCCATTCTGACCTACACATACAACATTGCTATTAATAAGAACCATATTTAGTGGCCCTACTATCCACTTATTGCAAATGAAAGAATTGGTGTTGTGTCTGGAGGCCCTATCACCTTAAGGGAAATGGTTAAATGCTTCTCATTTTATATACTGTTTTCTTGGGAACATGCCACAATTGGCAGAAGGGCCTGGCCCATTAGATGGGAACACCAGTTATCTATTTAATCGTGAGGAATACCCTTGACACAATCTATTCATAAACACAGATGAACAGAGATTCCCCTATGTATACCTCGCTCACTGATTGGCAGTGTTTAGGGAACCCAGCCGAGGTGATAGCGGATGTAGGACACAGGAATAACAATTCCTATAAGAAAACATGCAAAGAACATAAAGTTCAGTTGAATAATGTTTTAAAGTGTATTACTATATACTACTTTTGACAATAATATCTCAAGTGAGATAAACACAGGATACATAACTGGCCAATGGGTAGTTAGTGTTAAAGCAGTAACATAATGTTTTTGTTTGGCATGAATAGGTAATGGGATAGTGACTGAAAAAGGAATTGTGTCTTCAGCAATCTTTATTTGGATGAGGCTTTGGGTCTGGGATGGACTGAAATGGAGCTTATTTGGAAAGTATCAGGTGTTTAGCCCATGGGACCAAGTAACCTTCTAATTTTGTCTTTTTCTTAATCAAAGTTTCAACTGAGCAGGAATATGGGTTTGATGGCATCAAGCAAAGGTGGGATGTCTTTGGATCAACTCAACAGTTGCTTCCAGTCATGCCGGTTGAGATTGTAGAAGCTCCTCTGAGAAGAGTGCAAAAATGGTACTCCTACAAAAGTCTACATTTCATACCTTTACAGTCATACTGCTGGGTGATTCTCAAAAAATGTATCTTATATGGAATATTTTGAATCTATAGTTACCGAAAATTGTTTTACAGAAGGAGGATGCTGAATACTAGGTAGCTGCCCTACGGACGATATCAATGGACACATGGATTTTGAAAGATAAATTACTTGCCACAGTGGATTCCTTGCAGTGGGGTCCTGAAAAGGAGTCTTAGTCAAGCACTTGTTGGAAGGTCAGTGGCCCTCTCATAGAACAATTCTGGTCTTCGCACTTTCGGAGGAAGACTTCAGCCACTTATGTGGAACTTTTAGAGCATTACCCTATGATGGGAACCTTAGACCATGGTCCAGCGACTTACTAAGCATTTGAAAAGGGATCCCAGGTTATCAGTCAGGCCGCAACATTAGCCCCCGAGCAGAGATCCTCACAGTGAGGGACGTTGAGCCCATAACTTGAGGATCCTGCGGAAACCCAGGGAAATTAGTCACTAGGCTAGGATGCTATGTAGAGAAGCAGACTTGTAATATATTTTGCAATGGATCAAGTCATTGAAACCCGAGGAGCCCAGTGGAAGACATGGACTGACAGGGCTTTGCACACGGAGCAAAAATACACAAGTGATCCAACCTGCAGCACTCCTGAGAGATTGCATTTGATGATTTCTGAAAGTAGCAGTTGTTGAACCTGCAGGATGAAAAGCCGGATTTACGGGGCATATGTGGGTGGGAAAAAGCCCAGAAGAACCGGCAAGGGGAGAAAATGAATGAAATCCATAAAATAGGTTAAGCGACGAAGAAATCAATGACTAGCTGTGAGATATCCAGTTCCATCAATAAAGAAAAAAGGCACTAAAAGCTGGGGCAGAGGGGGTGAAGCATGCATGAGAATGCTCAGTTACCAATGTATTCCGGGAACCTTCCAAAATATATTGTACTGTTAAATTTACTGCCAATTGTATTATTGTTCTGCTCAAATATTCCAGAGTACTGATGATAATAGAATGCTCAATGAGCCAGCCTGAGTGTTGTGATGGTCAACAATACCAACCTGTCAGGAATGGTGAAATCGGTCTGGGATCCCCATTCTGTTAGGGGCTGTTCTATGTCCTTGGAGTCTTCCCATGCTACCTCGGCAGCCTGCCAGGTTGCTAGGACTAACACAGGTTACTTATGACACTAGGACACTGATTTCACAGGCTCATTCCCCAGCTTAGAAAATAAAGTTATCTATTGGGTTAAAGATACTGCTATGATGTCCAAGAATGTTAAGTATCATTGCCATGACAGTACTCCATCTCAACCCACCATGTAAAGCACCATGCCAATACCAAATCCACCCAGCCCCCAGAAAGTAAAGGACCATTTGTATCGAAGTAATCCACAAAGCACCATCACCATTGCCAGTTATGTTATGTTACTAAGAATTATTAATACAATACTGCCATTTTCATGATTTCCAGGTATTCTGGTGGATCTAAAAGCAAATGGGAGGTTTTAATAGTGGGGGGTGGTGGAAAGCAATATTGCTTTGCATTTAAGTTGACAGATGCAGATCAGAGGTAACCTGTACACTGTGTGCTGGTGAGTTTCTAGTTGTTGTGCCAAGACCATCAAGATATTTGTGCCAGGAAGAAGGACTTTTGCTCCTATGATGCTAAGATGCAGTTGATGGGGCTGTTGTATTTAAGTTGGTTGAATGGGTCCATAGCTCTGTTTCAAACCGTCTGGTGGGAGTGTTATTACAAAGCTGTGTGTGTGTGAGTGGCTTGGTTAGTTTGCATATAGTGTGTTTGAGCAAGGAACCTGAGCAGTTATTGGGTAGGGTTAGCAGAAGGTTGTAGAGGGACATTAAAGAGATAATATAGTTTAATTGTCCATATTGCAACATGTGGACATGTGAGTGGGGCGCCAATCTGTTTGGTCTGGTATATAGTGAGGCACTATGGTTGAGGCCTGCATTTGAAATACAGCAGAGATAGGGTGGCATGTGTCGTGGCACTACTGAAGTCTGGTGTTCTGTGGAAAGTGGGTGGAAAAGTTACATTGTGGCACAAACTAAATTGTGGACGAGGGGAGCCAGAATGGCATCCTCTGGATGATTGACCAAGCCTAAAGGGTGACTATACATCATGGGCTTGCGTCTGTTGTTTTGCTGGTGTAAAATGGTGCGTGGCTCTGATTGCTGGTTGATATCTTAGTTGGTTTGGCATTGAAAAGGCAGGTCTTTAGTGTTTTCATGAAACTAAAGTGATCCAGGAATGTGCAGACTTTCGTTGGCAGCACGTTCCAATGTTTTTAAACCATAAAGCAAAAAGCTGTTCCCCTGTGTTTATGTTTGGTGTAATGTGTGGTCTCCGTTAGTAGATAGTTGCAAGATCTTAGAATCCTTCCTGGTTGATAGAGGGTGATCTTTCCTTGAAGGAATTTGGCGCAATGGGACTAAAAGGCTCTGTGGGCCATGCAGCTCTCATTTGAAGTAGCAAGTCTGACTAGCAGTCCCACTGATGTGTTCTGGATGCTGAAATATAAGCAGCTTGCATAGTCAATTGTTGGTAAATCCAGGATTATTGCAGCAATGATCCAGTATGGTGTAGCAAAAAACAGTCACAGGACTCATATCGCAGTTGAGCTTAGTTCAGTAAATCTTTAATAGCAACACAGCAGGGTAAACAGAGAAACAAAGAGCAATCCAAAACTGTTATCCCAGCCCTTTATCAACAGATTTGTATAGCTTTTCATAGTATTCAAGAGATAACAAACACAGATGTGCACGCTTAGTACAATTAAGACTCCCACTCATATGTTTAAAGTAACTTTTGCTTGTGATATATGAATATACTTTTGGTGGTGAAAGCCTATTTCTAAATAAATTTGCTAAGCTAGCAGGATAAAAATGTGTGAGTGTAAACAGCATTAATTACCAAGTTTAGTTTCTCCATTCTGATTACAAACATATCATTCAATATGGAGTCTTCCATTTTGCTACATTGGCCTTTGTGCTGAATATAGTGTCCTTGTCTTTCTTAAATCAAGATACTCTTCTCTATTTAACTTACAATTACATTTCCCATCAACATTCTTTAGACAGATATATGCATTTTTCCTCTAAAGATATCCTACATTGGAGGCTAATCCCCGGTCGCCTCACATTTTTTAATGCTTTTAATAATTACCTGCATGCAGATAAGCAGTTTAATTCTCAAACATTTCTTCAGTAGCTTTCAATAACATGATCCATTCTTGACCCGTCAGAGTATTAACAGCTTTCCTTTCCAAACAATTGAAAATCCATCTGATTAGTAAATATGAACAATAAACCCACAAAAGAACATCCTAATCACCAGGATTAAATTAATTATAAAAGCTTCTGTTGACCCAATAGAATTAAGTGGCCAGGACCAAATGGACCACCCTGTATATGTAATCTCTCTGTGTATTATAGCCACAGATGTTCAAATATGAGAAATAATGTCAGTGAGGTTGTCTTCAGAATTAAGGACATATATGCAACATTCTGATCCCACAAAGGCACAGCCATTTCCTTTTGAGGTCAGAATACCATTTAAGGCTGTTCAGTTTTGCAGCACCATAGTACGCAGAGCTACATGCACATACGTGATGAGAGTGAGTGACAGAGCGAGAGAGAGAAAGAGTGAGACACATTTCATGTTGACCTATGTTTAGATTTTGATGTCTAAGCGCAATTCCAAGCTGTATAGTCACAGTTCTTACATGCAAGCATTGTTTGAATTGCATTTTACTTATATTCAGGCAGGAGATTTGAATGAATTCACACAAGAACAGAGAATTAGATTCAGTTTGGTTTTCTCGGCTGTACGACACTGATAACTTTGGTATCGAACACTGTGAACAAAACAAACAATGTTTCTGGGACGCACTCCAAACAGTATGGGAAGTGCACCAAGTACCTTGGTTAATCATGGTAAATAAAAACCACATGTTATACTTAATAAGAACAATCTTTTAATGAACTATAATATTTCTTGGCATAGCCAATATGAAAGAGAACAGATGTAAATAGGCTAGAGGTTATTTAGGGAATAACCGTGACACAACAAGGATGCTTCTCATCTTGTAATTTGGTGAAATGTTCAAAAAATTTACTGTTGGCCTTGCTCTAGACATAAACAATCAACCTCCTCCTGCAAAATGCTGACAGCATGAGGATGACCTTAAGCAGCATTTTGCCCCTGACACTGATTTGTAGAATATGACCTCAGCAATGTCCTGCTCCTTACACCGACAGGTGGAAACTGAGGTAAGCAGTGGGCTGTGACTATAAGATAGGCTGGCAATGGGAAGAAGGCTGTTCTGACCGGGGCTGGAAGAAGACAGGAGGCAGACAAAGGGTGGAGGACACCTAGAAGTAGACTGCAGGCTCGCTTCATGCAAACCAATGCAGAGGGGAGGAGGGAATCGTCGTCCTTCTTTTCTGGCTGGATTTTTAAAGCCTCTCAAATTGCATTGTTGGGATTTTTGAGACTCAGAAAGACTTTATTTACTTTTTGAGCTGACCTATGTTTTGGGGAGGATTACTGTTTTTAACTGAGCTGTATGGGGAATATCCCTACTATAAGCAACCAGATCACCACCCATTCACATTTAACTATTGATGTCACCATGGTCATCTCCAAATGACACTGAAACGTTAAAAAAATGTGTTCTATTTTAGCTGCTTTTGCTATCCATGGTGATTATGACAGTGTTTTTTAAAACAATATTTTTGGATTTTCTGGATTGTGTAGACTATAGGCTTCGGGGAATCCCCGCCTACACCGGTTATCTCCCTACCTTTGGAGGATAGTAGTGAGTATGAGCACCTGTTTTACCCATTTTTGAATATCACATTGGGAAAGAGGAGAGGTATTGAGAGGGCAGATCATTCTATGAGGTTGCCTAGCGAGATCTGAGAAGGTAGACAATTACTTTTGAAGTGGCTATTATGCTTCTGAAATGATTGATTGATCTTGAGGCCGGGACAATGATAGCTGCTTGCTCATTAATAACTTTTTGCATATTAAGTGTGTTATGTTTAGTGACAATAATGGTAGCATTGTCTCTATATCATTTATTTCTCATAATTAAAAGATGTACACTATAGATGAGTGTAAGAGCATTCATTGAGTGTACATTACTGAGAATCCTGCCAGAAGCATTTTGAATATGAGCATGATGTGTGGGACATTTATCTAAATGATAATGATAATGATATATATGGTTCATGTCTTTAATACACACACACACATTGTTACTGGAAGGTATGAGCAGTGGGCCATCAATAAAATATAATGTGACATTAGTAAACCTCTCCTGTGCTGATGAATGAGATTAGCTGCCCACTGCATGGGGTTGTTGCCTACTCTCTTTACTGATGCACAGTGACACGTACATGCTTTTCCCTACCTCTAATCCTATCAAAGCCTTTGCTGGAGGGAGGTCTTGGACACTACCCTGGGGTTGGTGGGAAGCCTCTGGAGACAGGGGTGATAAGAATCACGTCACTTTTGGTGACCACGAAGGGCCACCACTGCTTAAACAATCCTACACCCTAAACTATTTTCTAAAGTCTATTGCCCATCAATATTATTCATCTAGTTTGGGAACTGGAAGTAGTGCTGTGTTGTATGGGCTGGCCTGTTGTATCAGAACTGCTTGCTCTAATAACTGATCCACAATTATTCTCAAATGTGGTATAGCCTATGCTTTATTGGATATAGGCCAGCCCATACAACATAGCACTACTCCCAGTGTCCAAACGAGATGGATCATATTGATTGGTAATAGACTTTAGTGTTCTAAATGGCAATACACCCACAGAGGCTGTTCAGGACATGCATAGTTCAGCTCTTCTGATTAACATACAGAGATACAAATATAAGACCGTGTTGGATCTGGGGAATGGATTTTTCTTACAGCCTTGGGATCCAGAGAGCTATACATATACAGAAATAACATTTAGGGGAAACACTTTTGCTTCACAAGGCTTTCACATGGGTGGAAAAAACAGTACAGAGCTCTTCTCTAGTAGAATACAATCCCTCTTAGAAGGAATACAGGCACGCTGGGCATATGTAGACAACATATATTTCACAGATGATGACTTGAAAGAACACTTAGAGAAGTTGAACTTAATCATAAGGACACTAGCAGCTAAATGCTACATTTTCAATTTTATGAAAACTAAAATAGCCCATAGAGAAATCATATTTCTAGGGTTTTCATTATCTGACAAGGGGAGGGGACTCGCATCACCATTCCTAGACAAATGCACACATGTCACGATGCCTTCCCCCAGACATCCGGAACAGGTCCATCTGTCCGGGGAACAGGCACCCAAGAAGACACATGAATTCCCAAAACCCAGCCTAGGGGCTATGCCAACTTTAAACTATGCAGGTCATCCTGCAAAGATCTCATGTACAGGCCATCATGAGGCCATGAAGGGACTACTTTCCTTTAGGAACTATTTTGCTGCTTGGGTGTGGTACTGGAACTTCTTTCCTGGGAACTACTTTTTTGATGCTATTTAAACCACGCCCGAAGAGCAGCAAACGCTTCGCTGATAGAGCTGATCCTAGAGAAAAGGAAAGAAGAGGAGAAGGTTAGAACAAGGAGATTTCCATTTGGTCATCATCTTTTCCTGGAGCAGCCGCACCTGTGGATAAAGGAAAAAGACATTAAAATAAACCGCGTCGCATTGCCAGCTGCAGCACCGCGCCATACTCACCTGTCTTCGGAGCATCTCCACGACCCGGCGCAGCACCCATTGAATTGCCGCCCGAAACCTCAGCATCTGAAAAGACAAGAACAAACAAAAGGTGAGCGGGGTTCCGCCAAAGACATTCTTTTACTTACCGCAAGATACTTACTCGAATTTTACCGCTCGAGGCAGCGCTGGTCACCATCCTACGTTAGACATTTTCGGCAAGACGCCGCACCTGCAAAGAAGATAGAGAACTATTGGTTAATTACATTTGGAACAATATTACTTGCTAGACAGTGCTTGGTACAAACTGACTCTTACCTAAGCGCTACCTTCATCCATCGAGGCAAACTCACTCCTTGGATCACGCGGCAAGGGAAAAGGTATGAAAGGAGCAAGAGTGAATTAACAGACATTTGAACTCTAAAAGAACTATACATTCGGTTTACACACTACTTACCTCAGAGTCATTGTTGTCTGGAACTCTGCCAAATACCTTCGGATCAGTGAAGTAACTGAACTTCTACACGCCCCTGCACTCCACGCAGGATGGAGAGTTCATCCTTCCAAACAATAAGTTGAGACTTTATGAAGGGGAATACTGGAAGTTTTTAGGGAAAATAGTGTTAGTGTAACCTCTCTACCACGGGTGGCTAATCCCCTTTACTGCTTTCAGGAAAATATTCTTGCGGGCCAGGCAGACGAAACTGAGTGGGCAAGTGCAGTCAATCATCACTTCGCTATGAGTCACACTGGTGGAGACCGCAGCAGTCCAGCTTCGTTCGACGCCCCTGTGGAATCCAGGTGATCGTAACAGAACGCAAAGCCTTACTACAAATCTCCACCCGGGCGTTATGGAGACCTCAGAGACTGACCAATTAGCCCAACTACTGCTGGGCACACACCTTTACCTGGACTCGGGGGAGCTTCTGCCCAAGCTCAATCAAGTAATCCAGTGCAAGTAATTTTACCAGGGACAATTCCTTTAGCAGCGCCAGAACGCTTTGAGGGGGACCCCAAAAGGTTCGCCGTGTTTATGAACCAGTGCCGCCTGCATTTTTTATGCAGACCTGGAGCCTTTCCGAATGATCAAGCAAAGGTAGCCTTTGTACTATCGTATCTCAGCGGCAGTGCAGCCGATTGGTCTATTCCACTAGTCAACCAGGATGACCCTTTTCTTCGGGATTTTCAGGGTTTTCAACTAAGCTATGGAAAGACTATTTGCCCGACATTCCCAAGGCCAAGCTTTGGATAACAAACTTTTGTCCTTGCGTCAGGGTAACCAGGATCTGCTGACCTACATCGCAAACTTCAATAGGTTGGTGGTAGAAACTAGATGGCCAGAGGTGAAGCGGATTACGCTATTTCATTATGGGCTACGAGGTGAACTAAAAGACGTTTTGGCACAAGTAGTGAACCCACCTCAAGATTGTGCTGAATACATAGACCTAGTTGTCCAGTTGGATCACAGACTTCAGAATCGGAAGGCTGATCGGGCTAGATTCGAGAATCGAGTATTGGTAAGACCTAAGGACAACATCACCTCCAAAGGAAGTGATGTATCTGAACCCATGCAAATTGGGGGGGTTAAAGGACCTTTGACTCAAAAAGAAAGGGACAAGAGGTGGTAGTTACAATTGTGTTTGTATTGTGGAACCTCTGGCATTTTTTACGGGATTGCCCAGTGAAACCACCTAAGAAGGTGGTAGGAGTCGCCGACAAAGTCAATATGGAATCAGAGCCGGGAAACGACCACGCCCGACAAGCGTAGAGGTCCGCTTGCCGAACATGAAGAAGGACACTCAGACCTTGCACCTCATTATACCAATGGTCCTTATAGATCAAAGGCATGCACGCAGTGAGAGCATACATTGATAGCAGAGCCATGGGAAACTACATGGATGAACAATTGGCTACAAGGATGAACCTGCCTCTTTGCAAAAAACCCACAACGGATGTAATCACCACCGTCGATGGGACCAAAATAGCTTCCGGTCCAGTAACTCATTCAACTATGGAGATGACACTGTTGGGTCAAGATGGGCCTCGAGAGAGCATTAGCGGGACCCGTAAAGGATGCGTGGTCAGACAACACGTCCTTTACGGTTCCCGCTAGGGGACCTCGGAATTGGGCGGTAAGGAATTACCGGCACCAGTCTCCTTACCAGTGCCCGGTATCCCTTTCAGCCCAACTCGGAATTACCCCCTATGTCTTGTTTATCAAAATGGGGTTTCCACCCAGACCTCCTTTCCTGGCCTTCGTTCAGAAAACTGAAGTTCCCAGATTTCGCTTTGAATTTATTCATCAAATAATCCACCCAGGAGCTTTCGGACACAGAGCAACTTTGTAGGCTAGTCTGAGGATCATCTTTCCCATTCAGAATCCTCCAGATAGCATGGGTATCTTTCTTAATAATCTTCTTAAACAATATTTGGTTCTTCTGAATGTACTTATCAAGTTTGTGAAATTGTAACCATCTGCTGTAGGACTGTCTTACTTGCTTTATTGCCCATATTGTGTCTGCACTGCTTAAGTTCTGTTGACACCTCACCAAGACTTTGATATCTTTGCGCTGTAGTTTTTTCCGCTCATTTATCTGATTGTTAAACAAATGTGCATGCTTACCTGGCATAAGCCCCTCCACCAAATTGTCTTGATCAATCTCAGCTGGACCCAGTTTGCGCAATACTTGATGGAATACATTAGGGGCAGTACATATATTTCATTTGGCAGGGAGTCCCACCATATTTTCAGATTCTTATTTGCTCTGTTCAAATTCTTAATTGGTACAAGCCTGTTATTCTGACCCTGTACCATAAGATTTCTTGGTCCACCAGATTCAACCATTCTAGGTAGGCCTAAGTCCAGGACCATTTGTAACATTGCATGATCACTTCGACTAGTCCCAATAATTTCAAACGTACAAATATTCAATGCATCCACATTCCCCACAAACAGATAATAGTGGAAGCTCCCAACGGGGACTGCCAAGTAGGTACATTCTTCCACTTATCACCAAAGAGTAAGTTTGTCTGTAGTAGGCACAATCTGGCAAACAGCAAAGACCAAGTTATGCCATGGGAGCTTCACTTGGGCCCGCCATTTGTTATAGGTTAAGTAGAGGAATCCTCAAATAGTACAGCATTAGCTCCCGTGCAGTTGTATTCGCAAATAAATTCATCTCCGACAACTACAGGACTTCTCGGATGCAATTGCTGCCATTTCTTCAACATTTCATCTATCGCCACAATAAGATAATCTATTTTGGTAGATACCGGATAAAAATAAACATTTAAAATTAAGATGTAAGTCGAGGAATCCTTACAGTACTCAACAACCTCTGTGACCAAGACCTAATCAGATTTACACACCCAATTCTGCAGCGTGCAATTCTGAGTTGCCCTTATTGCCGTGACCAAGCCACCCCTGGGAGGCCCCCTAACCCCTTGGTTTGCTGGTTTCACATTTAACATAAAACCATCTAAGATTAACCATGTAGTCAGCCATATCTCTTGCAACAAGACAAAATCGTAATTACTAACAGTTTGCACTTTTTGCAGAAAATAGTTATAACCTTGTGAGTTCCAAATGAGGACGTCACTTAGGAATCCTGGAGTAGAGATTGTAATTCCTGGGAGGGAATTTACAAGTCACTCCCACCCTGAGATATTTTTTCCTCTGTGGGAATGCCTGAGACAGTAATTTCTATGCTCCATACCCCTTTTCTTTGTTTGCAGGCTCTGTGTAGTAACTCTCAAAACTTTCGGTAAGATGTTCTCTTACTAAGTAACTTATCTTAATAATAAGTAATAATAATAATAATAATTAATAATAAGCAATGTATCTTAGTAAGATGTAATCAAACCCATCTGTCAGTTTCAAAAGTGCATTTCTGTTTTCCATTCCCTCGCCTATTTTGCAAAAACGACTCTTACTAAAACCTCTATAACTCCCTCAGTTTTTATGATAGAAGCTCCTACTTGTACTTAACATCCTTAGCTATCCACAGAACCCAAAACCGCAGTGCAAAACAGTGCGATTCGCCCATTATAGCGAATATCGCGCAAGGAAAAGTTTGCCGTGAATTGAAATTCTGAAAGGTTTTACACGTGTGAATTAGCTTTAAATGATTTCCCACTTGGATTTCGAGATTTCAAATGTTATCTTTTGACTAAATCATTGTATGTGATTGTGTGCAATTGTTCAAAGCGGCTCCCATAGGAATCTATAATAATTTAAGTATTTTGGACCGCATTTGGTGTTTTTGCCCAGTCAATTCCAAAGACAATTTCAAAACCATTCTGCCAGCTGAAAAGTCAATTCCGTTTTTCTCTTGTGTTTGAAGGGGGAAGGTGGGAGTGATATTCTGTTTGATTTGTGCTATTCCTGAATACCTGCTCTCTCCTCACATCTACTGAAATCGCCTATTGTTGTGTTGGGGGGTGTTGCAGGGGGAACTCCTAACCATAGTGCCATCTGTTCCAAACCAACACAAAAGTATTATTTTCTGTGCTGCATTTGTTTTATGCTCATTCCTTGATTCCTCGTGTATTAAAGATATTATTCAGTGTTCTGTCACCCCATTGGTGATTATTGTTACCTATTAAAATATATTGTGATTAAATTCTAATACATAAATAAATATTTACCTTTGCAAACTAGCCTGATTCCTGGTTCAGTGTGACCGGCGGGGTCTCAGGAGAAGGGTTTGATATGAGTGGTATATCGTTCAGAATATTGTTCTTATAGATAAAAATAAATAAGGGTTTTATATGTGCACTACATGCTGGGCGTGACTTGGGTGTGTGCCGGATTGAAATCACTTACACTTCAGTTGCATCTTGAGGCTACCACTTGTGATTGGCACCTGCACTGTTAGTAGCATCCTCAATTCTGCCAGAATCGCCGAGTTTGCTCTCACCTCATAGGCCACAGTGTCGTATAGGTCTATAAACTACTGTAGAACTAAATTCAAGGCAGCTAGTAAACTCAGGCTGGCCTCCATACTTTCGTCTCCAGCCACATGTTCACCATTGAACAGGAGCAAAGAGTGCTCTGCTTGTAGAGATGAGTCCAATCCAGTTTCCAAGTCATTTTCTGAAGTATTAGGTGAAATAGAGGTGGCATGGGTATTGAACAAACCGGGTGACATGCTCAGTCTTTCGCTCTGGCTATTGTGTACTTCCAACTCTTGCTCCAAGCTAATACCAGTCTCTGGCAGCAGGTTACTTCATCTCCGTTCGATGTTGCTGAGCACAGGAGCAGAGATTTCAAACATATTGTCCGCAGAAGTTAGTGATTCCACTGACGCAAGGTTAATGACAGTGGCCTCCAGTGTGTCAGCTTCACTCTATGTTTTCGTGTGTGGTTGTGGAAAAAACATTGTGATTAGTCCTTGTTCTGTTGTGTCCCCTTCTGTGTCAGGGCATGTGGTTACTAGGTTTTTCCCCATGCTTCTTAGAGTGTATCTCTTATTCTTACCCCTCATTTGGGCAACTATCTTCTCCTCCACGGATTCCAATGGAGAATGATGTACGCAAGTGATAGGGGAAGCAGACCAGCACAAGATGTTTGCTAAGTGTTTACTTTGCTGTGTAAGTAGCGTGGCTCTGAGCAAGGATTCTTTGCCAGAACCTGCCAGGACATACCCATGATGCAATAAGTCCACTGTGAAGCCTATTGTTTTACTGTTCGCACCCCACAGTGTGGGCATGAAGATTGGCAGTGATATGCCACCTGCCGCCTCCAGCCACAAAAAGCAATGGAAATACTGAAACACTCCCGCTGCACTCCGCTGTCGCTCTGATGGTTTGCTGGGTTTTTCAGTAGATCTTGCCTCCTCCTCACAATAGAGAGTATAGACCGACTTCTGTATCGGAACAGCACCGAAACACTCCCGCTGCACTCCACTCCACTATATGTATTGTTAAATCTCAGCTTCCATCCAGCAGACTGGAAGGGAGACCACACACGCATTCTGCAACATGTCTACCAACAGATGACTCAAAGTAGTCCTCTACAGGACAGAAACACGGATAAGAATTTAGAAGTGACACTGTTTCCTGGTCCAAAAGCTTTTACATATGTAGTGTAAACTATGGAGAGACAAAATCCATAGCATATAACTGGCATGTATATTCTATTCCAGAGCAGATGTTTGTTCCAGAAAAGAACATTCTGGCTGCAGTTCAGAGAATAGTGTAGAACTAACGCAACTTAGCTGCAAACAACACTATGCACCTAAACAAACTATTAGTGCAATTCGAAGCAGCTACACACTCTAGTATTGTAAATGCAGAGGCACTAAACTCCATAGTGTGATGGTACAGATGAAAGTTGCACTGGGTCTGGCCACACCCCAATCGTTCCCGATCATCAACGAAAGTACAAGATGAGAAACGTTGTGTAAAAATGGCTAAAACACTAATGGTCATGCAGTTGTCACGAAGAATAGGTTGTACTCTACAAGTTGGGAGAGAAGTATTGTGCATTCAAAAAAGCAGTGACAGGTTACAGAGTACCTAGATAGGGTTATACAAGTAGTACAGACATGGGCAGGTAGGGAGAGGTTGCAGCATACACAGGCAGGGAATAATGAATGGAGGCATGCAAGACACAAAGAACACTAACATGGCAGAGAAAGAGCAGAAGTTCCGCCATTGCTCAGACCAAACCCACAAGGCTTCAATTCTGAAATATTGCAGCTTAATACAAAAATTCCAGGCCTTGTTCAGACAGCAGCCAAGCACCAAGATCAGTGTGCGAAGGGGAGTTCTGCCGAAGAGTTGAAATAGCACCAGATAACGTTTCCCAGGGCACGGCGAGCAATTATTAAGTGAATTTGATTCTGCTGGTAGAAGCGAGAAAACAGATTTATCTTTGAATGCCAGGTGCAAGTAGCTGCCGTGCCAAATGATCCCATAATGAATAAACACATAGTACCACAAGAGGCCACTGAAGAAAGGCACACACACGTTAGGACAGTAGGAAATTCAATAAATGGACGAAAATGGTTTTAGCGCAGTCCCTCATCACGTGGAGGGAACAGTGACCATTTATTCCATGCCCAATTAGCTAGGCTTATTGTTTATCTAGAGAGGGAGACGAGATACCAATGCGATGAATATGTTTGTAAGAGAGAGAGCCTTGGCATGGGAAAGAGATGGGAGTAACTTTCAAGGTCGTCTCACAGTTGTTCGCCCATCTCTACTTCCCCACCATGTACCTTGGCACCACGTACCATAGCCAAGGTTGGATGACTAAAAAATTTACCAATCAGAACCTTCTTCACCTTATCGACTAGTGCAGTAGAATGCCAAAGAATGGCAAGTTAGATTAAAATGTATCATTTTTAGAAGGATGAACCTAGGAGGAGTTAGTAATTGTGAAAGAACCAATAACAGAGGTTTTACTGATAGATAACTATAAGTTCTATATTCCATTAACCGACTGAATAAGTGACCAGAAGTTTTTTAAGATAATTACTAATCATGACATCAGCTAGGACTATTTTCTAAAATAAAACATTGTTGTTCCTAACGCCATTTTGAGATTGTCATTTGTATGCTCTTTCGGCCATTCATATCTAAATGAAGCTGGGCTTTCTTGTGCACTTGTAGTTACTCTGTTTATTGAGTTTTTCTCTTTAATGGTATACTTGGGGCTATCATAACAAGATGGATACAATGGGCCTTGACACAGACAGCACAAGATATAAAATATCATTACAAACCAGAACTACAAATGTATTTACTGGAATGGTCCTTAAAACCAGAAGCAGCTGCAGCAGTACTAGACATCCTACGTTGGATGTTTGAAAATGTAATATACTGTGATCGAAGTGCTGTTCCAGCAGTTGGGACATGTTCTAAGTATTCTGCTCCCTGTCCGTCTCCAAAGGGGAAATTTAACCATAGAAATGAGTATGGACACCAGGATACTCAAACAAAACATTTTACGTGATACATCAGCTCAGGACTCCTCCTTGCACTGCAGCAAATCAGTCCACATAACGCCGCCGTTCATTGTTAGTACAAGGTTATAATTTTGACCTTCAATGGTGGCAAGCCAACTCATTCAGAGAAACTAAAGGCAAGCCAATATTGTAAAAAAAAGTTGGCAAAAAGAATGGGGCATCAAACAGGCCAGTCCTTTGTTCTGCGTTATGCATACAAAAGCACACAGAAAAGATTTTCTGAATAGTGCAGGAAATATGTTTGCCGATAAGTCTGCATGACAGTGGACGGTTCGAAAGATGGTAGCAGCATTAACACGCTCTGTCACATACGTAGATGAGGACATAAAAGCATGTCTAGATGCAAATAGTCCTAAGCCAGCAGAGTTCCCTACCACATATGCCTACACTGTAAATAAGAATACAGCAATATTCACTATACGTCAAAGAGAGGCTGTATTTATAGGGTATTACCAAACAAGCAGGATAGATCAAAACTAATCTCAACCCATTTTTGGGTGTCTGCTATTACACAACACTTACGAGACAGATATTGGTGGCCAGGGCTTGTTAAAAAAGTACGACAGTACATAGCAAATGTTTCCATATGTTTGAAAACAGTGGATAATGGAGCTGACGACGAAAAAACCCCCACAAAATGGAGGAGGCAGCAGGGTAACCCCTGCGGGGTCATGCCGCCGGGAGCGGGGATCCTCACCCGGAAGGGTAAAGGGCAAGGGGGCGGAACGGCGCCAAAACGCAATAGCACGAAAAAGCCCGCGAAGGGTAAACAAAAGGAAGGGGGCGGGGCCTGCAGGATAAAAGCAGGCGGGATCAGGGACCAGGCATCTTGCTCCTGCACTGGGACCCGGTCGCCGCCACCTGACAAGGACGAGGAATTTCGTTTGCCCAGCTGATCGGACCTCGGAGGGTCGGGAGAAGGAGAAACGCAAGGCGGCGGCAGGAAGAAAAGGCGAAGGACTGCAGGCGAACCAGCAGGCGGGATCGCACAGCCGGTGGAGGACAGCCGGCGGGCGTGGAGGAGCTGCCCAGCTGATTGGGAGCCGCGGCGGAGGAAGGCGCGCTCAGCCCGGGACAGGAAGAAGCTGCCCAGCTGATTGGGAGCCGCGGCGGAGGAAGGCGCGCTCAGCCCGGGACAGGAAGAAGCTGCCCAGCTGATTGGGAGCCGCGGCGGAGGAAGGCGCGCTCAGCCCGGGACCAGGAAGAAGCTGCCCAGCTGATTGGGAGCCGCGGCCGAGAACGACGCGACGAAGACGGGGCGGAGCTGCGGGTGAGCCCGCCCAGCAGCAGCCAGAGGACAGGCGCGCAGCGCCGGCGTGAAGGCAAGGGGCCAAGGGGCAAGGAGAGGCGGCTAGGACTCACCGGGCTGCAACCCGGTCGAAGACCCAGCCGGAACAGGACAGGGGGAACACCAGCCGCCCAGCGCCAGCCCAACCCCTCCCCCCTCGCACACGCAGACGCCCACGCCCTCCCTCCAAAGGAAAGAAAGCATACGACAGGCCGCAAGGAGGCGGCCGCGGGGGAGGAGCAGAGGCACCAGAACAGCCCGAGAGCCCGAGGAGCACAGGGAACACGAGGCTCACGACAGGCCACAAGGAGGCTGCCGCAGGGGACACCGGAGCACTGAACACGGGCAACAGCATCAAGCAGCCCATAATGGATCTGGCGTCATTTATGGAGTTAGCCAGGGTGGCAGCAGCAACCCATGGCCCAGACTGGATGTCCAAGATGGTGGCACAGCCTGGCCAGGAGGGGCGCAGCCAAGGAGTTGAAAGCTCCCCTCTGATGTTTCAGGACAGTGGCAGCGAGGCCACTGTGATCGAGGTCGAGATCCACAGCCTGGGGGAGGAAGAGGAAGAGAAGGAGACCCAGGGGAACAAAAGGAAAAAGACGATGACGGCCAGGGCTAAAGCAAGCAAGGAGCAGGCCGGCAGCACCAAGAGGCCACGACAGAAGGGGAGGGCGCAGGAGGATGCGGCCCTAACGGCTCCTACACCTGCTGAGGCTCCAGGGAGTCAAGTGAGCCCACCCAACGCGCCTGCGACCAGAACGGTGGATGTCGTGGGTGGAGGAACAACATCCCTGGAGGCAGTAAAAGGTATGGTGTTAGAATGCATGCAAGCATGGGGGAAAATGGGGCAAGTACCGAATGTTTTGCCCAGTAATGTTATGGTGGCAGAGGGAGTGTCTCAGGGAGGTATAGCCACGCATCTGGGGGCGTCACAAGGGCCGGGAGGGCTCTGGTGCAGTGGTAGCACTCAAGGCTGGGCACAGACGGGTGGACTAAGTCAATTGCCCCAGAAGAGGGGGATACCGCCCGGGGGTTTCTTGTCTGTCGGGCTGCCTAGTGTGGGCCCACCTGTGGGTGGCGGGCAGCAGGGGCAGTTGGCGGGGCTCCCGTGGGGTCAAGAATGGGCAAACCAGGGGCCAGGGGCGCCAGTAAGCATGGGAGGGGCACAGCAACTGGCGTCGGGGTCTCCGGCAGGGACACAGGGGACACAGAAGGAGGCAGGGCCATGTGCGGTCTTGATAGGGGGGCTGAACACGGCGCAGCCAGTAACAGCAGGCGCGAGCGGCAGCGAGACAGGGGGACTGTGGGGACAGGCAACCCAGTATGGGAGGCCAATGCCAGGGTTCGCACCTATGCGGGCTACGGTGAATTCTCTGGTGTGGCACATTCCATGGGGGGTCAAGGAGAGGTTATGGAGGAAGGAATTCATTGACATCTTTGATTTGTTGGGGATCATCCCCACGGGGGGAGGTCTAAAGGAACTGTCTGAAAAGGAAAAAGAGAAAAGGGATAGGGAGGTCACTAAGGTAGAGCGTTCCATGAACAACTGGCTGAAAGCGTATAGGATGTACATGTCAGTAATGTTGGAGAGGTACCCACAAGATGCGCTGGCGATGATAGCATACGAACAGTATGTACATGATTTGTATCAGAAGTATGGAGGCGAAGGATGGCTGGAGTATGACCGGGGCTTTAGATTAAAAATGCAGATATGGCCAGCAATGTCATGGGACGAGATGGATGTCGGGGGGTACATGGATAAAGTGGTGCCGTGCAGGGAATCACAGGACGAGCCACCGGGAGAAAAATCTCGGGGTGGGAGAGGCAGAGGCGGGTTCCCGCAACGGGGGAGAGGGTCCTTTCGCGGGCCCTCCTCCTGGGTGTACAGGGCAGCAGCCCACCAGGGGGAGCCAGAAATCTGCTGGAGGTTTGCCGAGGGGTACTGCTCATATGGGAAGTCATGCAGGTACAAGCACCAGAAGGGCGGTGGGACGGGCCCCCGCAGGGCCACTCCGGGAGAGGCGAAACACGGGGATGGGGGGAAGCAAAAGAATAAAGGGAATGTTGGGTGATACGCCGACAAAACAAGGCAATACTGTGGAAACTGTGAATGACAAATGTATGAATAAAAGGGCATTGCCTACACCAATTAGCCTTCTTGCCATGACCCCATTCCTAAACAAGTACCACAACAAGGCCGACGCCAAACTGCTATGGCATGGGTTCAGGTGGGGCTTTAGGATCCCAGGGGCGGGGTCTCAAGGGGGAAGGGAGGCGGCCAACCTACGATCGGCTCTGGAGAATCCCGAGGTAGTGGAAAAGAAAGTTAACAAAGAGGTGGGGCTGGGGAGAGTGGCCGGCCCATTTACTAGGCCCCCCATGAGCAATCTGGTGGTATCCCCACTGGGACTGGTGCCAAAAAAGGAGGAGGGTCAATTCCGCTTGATACACCACCTATCCTTCCCCGAGGGCCAATCGGTGAACAGCGGCATTCCAGAAGAACAGTGCAGGGTGCAGTACGCCTCCCTGGAGGATGCGATACTGATGGTAAAGACGGCGGGGAAAGGGGCATTGCTGGGGAAAGCTGACATAGAATCTGCCTTCCGCCTATTACCAATCCATGAGGATAGTCACCACTTGCTGGGTTTTAAGGTGGGTGGCAAATACTACTATGACAAATGCCTCCCCATGGGGTGCGCCATCTCCTGCTCCTATTTTGAGGCATTCAGCACCTTTCTGGAGTTTACAGTAAAGCAGGAGATAAAAGAAGGGGGAATGTTGCACTACTTGGATGATTTTCTCTTCGTGGGGAGGGAAGGGACGGATGAGTGCAGATCCATGATGGAGATATTTCAAAACAGAATGGAACGTCTAGGGGTTCCCCTTGCACCGGGTAAGACCGTGGGGCCAGCAACAACATTGACATTTCTGGGGATCGAGATCGATTCGGTGAAAGGGGAGTGTAGGCTCCCTCAGGACAAGGTACAAAAACTGAGGGGCTTGATTCAGGAACTGAGGGGTAAAAACAAAGCGACCTTGAGAGAATTACAGGTGCTGGCAGGAAACCTCAATTTTGCAGGCAAGGTGATACCAGCAGGGAGGGCATTTGCCAGAAGTGTGGAGCTAAAAACTGTCGGCTTGCAGCATGCCGCACAGCACGTCAGATTGGGTTCAGAGGTAAAAGAGGATCTGAGAATGTGGGATAGCTTCCTGACAGGTTCCAGCGGGGTGGCAATCTGGAGGGCGGACTGGGCAAGCAGTCAGAGGCTCAAATTGTTCACGGATTCATCCGGGTCCCTGGGCTTTGGGGCTATCTTGGGGGACAGATGGTGCGGCATGGCATGGCCGGAGGAGTGGCACAAGGAAGGGGTCACAAAGGATATCACGCTACTAGAGCTATTCCCCATAGTGGTGGCGTTCAAGTTGTGGGGCAGGCAGCTGCAAAATTCCAAGGTAACACTATGGTCGGACAACTTGGCCGTGGTACAGATCATTAACACAGGATCATCCAGTAACCTGAGGGTGCTGAGGCTCCTCAGAGAACTCACCAGGAGTTCGTTAGAGTGGAACATCGAGGTTAGAGCGCGGCACATTCCAGGGGTGAAAAACACGGCCGCTGATTCTCTGTCTTGTTTACAGTGGGACCGATTCCGGGAGAGCTGTCCCGCAGCAAGCAAGGAGATGACACCATTCGAGGAACAATGGTGGGGGATGATTGGGGCGATCTGACCGCATTGGTGGAAACTGCCCTGGCACCCGGTACAACCAAGAGGTACAGGGCTTGTTGGATTCGGTTTACACGGTTCCAAGAAGAGGTACTAGCAGGGGACCCCGGGGAGAACCCGGTGAGAGCATTCATAGGCTGGTGCTGGAAAAAAGGGAAGACCCGGGCGTGGGTAAGCTATCACCTAGCAGCCATAGCTCATTATGCAAAAGTGCACGGGGAGAAGGACCCCACTAAAGAGCATTATGTAATGATGGCCATGAAAGGCTGGGCGAGGCAAAGCACACCAAAACCAGATGAGAGGCGGCCAATCGATATTGGGAAATTGCACGGATTAATTAAATGCCTAGGGGAGGTATGTCGGGATGAATCGGAGCGTGTGCTCTTCTCGGCCGCATTCACTGTGGCATTTTTTGGGGCGCTTAGAGTAGGCGAGCTGGTGCCGGAAAACAGGAACGGCAAGGGGAGGGGGTTCTTGCGCGTCAGGGACATCCAAGTGGGGAGCGCTCAGGTCATCATTTATGTGAGGCGGTCAAAGACGGATCAGAAAGGAAAAGGCACGGCGCTGACCGTGCATGCCATTCAGGCGAGCCGGGTTTGCCCGGTGGCGGCATCGGCAAACTTTATGCGACAGAGGCGGCCATCTGGGGCAGAGGCGCCGTGGCTCACGCACAAGGATGGGTCCGCACTAAGCCGTTTTCAGTTCAAAAAAGTAATGTCGCTTGGGCTGGAGAGAATGGGTTTGGCAGGGGGCCAGTTTGGGACGCATTCTTTCCGGATTGGGGCTGCCACCTCAGCATCAGTCGGGGGGCTAGGGGCCGAGGAGATTAAGAAACTGGGGAGATGGTCGTCAGGATGTTATAAACGTTATGTCAGGCCTGAAAAAGTGTAAAGTTAACCATGCCGTTCCCTCCATGTCATTTACCAGCAGTGCACCAAAGAAAGCTACGCACGGTATGGGTGGTGGGGCACTCATTCGTCTCAAGGGCAAAGGCAAGCTGGAACCAGCAGCATGAGATCTTGACGGCTGGAGAATTCAAGATCGAATGGCACGGGGTGCCAGGGATGAAATGGGCCCAGCTGGAAGGGCAGTTGCGCACGCTGCTAAAAAAGCGGCGGAAGCCGGAGGTGTTGGTAATACACTTAGGAGGGAACGACCTGACCAGCTTAGGGAGAGGGATATTGCTGAGAGACATCACATGCTCTTTACAGGAAATAGCGGCACAAGTGGAGGAGACGGAAATCATCTGGTCCGAGGTGATTCCGCGGACTCAATGGAGGGGGGCAGCAAACCATTCGGCAGTAGAGAAATCACGGAGGAAGCTGAACGGGGCAGTTGCCAAATTCTGCAAGGGCAGAGGTTTCCATCAGATCAGGCATGGTCTGATTAACGAGAAAACCCCCGAGTATTTCTTAGCCGATGGTGTGCACCTATCCCCAAAGGGCATGGAGCTCTTTTTCTGGAACATTTGTACCAAATTGCTGGAGTTGTGAGAGGAATGAGGAGGAAGGGGAGCCAACGGTGGACGGGAACCCACCGGTTGGCGTGGCGGTGTTTGGGCAACCAAACACAAATGATAGACTCCGGATGAGCCAGAAGGAAACAGAATGGGTCTTCGCTCTTCTGGACCAGCGCCTCTTGGGGGCCTAAACGGCGGGGGCGCCTGGTAGGAACAAATAAGGCTCAGCTTCCCCCCCAAAAACAAACGGCGCTCTCCCCACCCACAGACCCCTGCACGGGCAGGATAGGAACAGGTACAATGGGTCGGGGGAGTTGGGGGCCTACTATACCAAGTATAGGGGGAAGCAAAGGAAATCCGGCAAGCAAGCGCCACACGTGCAGAATGAGGTCACTATGGTGTACAAATACTTCTGTTGTCATGGAAATAAAACTGCGGCCAATTTTGCCAATTGAAATCTTGTGTCATGCCAATTCATGGGGGGTTAAAAGCATTGTGTGCATGAGCAAAAGAATTGGGAGTAAAGGCAAATGGACGGCTGCAGGGGTTATGGAGCTGACGACGAAAAAACCCCCACAAAATGGAGGAGGCAGCAGGGTAACCCCTGCGGGGTCATGCCGCCGGGAGCGGGGATCCTCACCCGGAAGGGTAAAGGGCAAGGGGGCGGAACGGCGCCAAAACGCAATAGCACGAAAAAGCCCGCGAAGGGTAAACAAAAGGAAGGGGGCGGGGCCTGCAGGATAAAAGCAGGCGGGATCAGGGACCAGGCATCTTGCTCCTGCACTGGGACCCGGTCGCCGCCACCTGACAAGGACGAGGAATTTCGTTTTCCACCCACCCACCCACGAAATACGAGAAGGACGACACCCGGGTGTTGCTGTCGCAGGGCACCCAGGTCAGCGGATGACAAGTTGGCGGTGTTTGGGCAACCAAACACAAATGATAGACTCCGGATGAGCCAGAAGGAAACAGAATGGGTCTTCGCTCTTCTGGACCAGCGCCTCTTGGGGGCCTAAACGGCGGGGGCGCCTGGTAGGAACAAATAAGGCTCAGCTTCCCCCCCAAAAACAAACGGCGCTCTCCCCACCCACGGACCCCTGCACGGGCAGGATAGGAACAGGTACAATGGGTCGGGGGAGTTGGGGGCCTACTATACCAAGTATAGGGGGAAGCAAAGGAAATCCGGCAAGCAAGCGCCACACGTGCAGAATGAGGTCACTATGGTGTACAAATACTTCTGTTGTCATGGAAATAAAACTGCGGCCAATTTTGCCAATTGAAATCTTGTGTCATGCCAATTCATGGGGGGTTAAAAGCATTGTGTGCATGAGCAAAAGAATTGGGAGTAAAGGCAAATGGACGGCTGCAGGGGTTATTCCCGAAAACCATCAGTGAGCACACTAATACACTAACAAGGGCGAAAGTGCTTTTTTAATGCATGTATAAGTGCCTGTTGTGACTGGGAGACTGCTTTACTGCTTTACTGCTTTAATGTGGACCTGCACGAACGTGCTGTGTGCTGTTTGCCGGCATTCATGTTTTCCTGAGAAACTGGACTTGTATATTGGATAAGCCTCACCCACCACCAGCCTCACTACACCTCAAGAAGGCAAGGGCGCGCGCACCTGCTCGCGCGCACCAAGAAGTGCTTACACGTGCCTGTTGTGCTACCTGGACTCGTGTATTGGTTGAGAGGATACATCCTCATACTGGACCTTTTAGACATAACATATACTGCATTATTTCTTGTAATATATGCTAAAATACGTCTTTTTTACTTATCGTAGATAAGCCCCGCCCACCAGCCTCACTACTCCTTAAGAAGGCACGGGCACGCAGTGCAAGTGCCTAAAAGTGCCTGTTTGTCTGGGAGGCTGGTGAGCTGGATGATATTAATTTGACATATTGTAGGTTAAAGTGTGGGGAAGCACAAAGCGAAAATGAAAACGTTCCTGACAGGTGCAGTTTCGTGGGGAAATGAAAGTATCGGGCCTTCTCATGTGTTAGAGTCACTCTAATAATACACGCTGCCGTGCACATTTTTAGCGATACCAGTAAGGTGTGTAAGGACACCGGAGGCTGTTAAATCACTCTAATATTACAGAAGCTGAAAAATTGTATACCGTGGTCATGAGAACTTCGGGATTGTAATTCACAAAAAAGCAGACTGCAGTAACAAGCGTGCAGGTTCACAGAAAGAATAGCTGAGCGGTGTTCGCACAACGTAATTACAACGTAATTATCACAGTGACGGAAATCAGCCGGCTTTGATGTTACTGTGGAAAGTAGCTGGTGCAAGAAGGCCGCGGCGCACTAACTTCATTGTGAAAGCCTATGGGTTAAATTGTAATGAAATAAGGTGTTCATTTCAGTAAATAAGACACTGCAATACAAATCAGGTGCACACATACAGACAAAGGTGAAACATATGCAATTACGGTGTGAGATCTAACCACAGAAAGATGTGAGAAGGGAAGAACCTAAAAATTGGATCTCGTGGTGCTCTCTGTTAGGTAGCATCGAGCCAAAGTTATAAGGTTATTATACAAATATCCTTGTGGCAGCTTAAACAAAGACGAGGTGTAAGTGGTGTTTAAATAAACCGAATTAGAAGAGGAAAGGGGCTGAACAGGGTAAGAGCACGTATGAGGAGTGGGAGTGAGTTAGTATCTTAGTATAACTGGTACCAAAGGGTAAACCTAAGTTATACATACGTCATATCAAGTTGAGAAGGCTAAAGAATGTGGAAAAAAATCCTAAGCTCCAGGAAGGACTCAGTTCTTGCACCACTGGTGTTCACAACCAGGAGGAGCACTCTAGCTTGCGCCCTAGCAGTGCCTCAAACTCAATCATTGACACACACATCAGGGAACAGGGCCAAAGAAGGGGAAAATGGAAATTTGGAGGGCACAGATGTTCAAATAATAAATGTATTAGAGGAAACCGAGGCAGGGGGTGGAGTGGGGGGAAACAGAGCTGGGGCACTCACAGTCTTTATATGAAGAGGAGGGGGAAGGGGATGAACAACTCGGGAACTTTTATGAGTAACAGAGCAAAAGGTGGGGGGAACGAACTAGAGACGTTTATAGTTCATTGCTGGATACACTGCCGATTTTATCAAAAGGGGTTATAACCCAAATGGCAAGAATGGTGAAACCAATTGAACTTGGGGAAGGTGAAGAAAGAGAGGACGATGATGAAGAAAAAGATTTGAGCAATGGGCACTGAGATAGAAAACTGATATTGTTGACACTGTTAGAAACAAGATCTTGGGTGAAGAAGGAAGTAAAGCAACAAACTGAGTATCTAAAAGGTATAATGGAAAGGTTGATGGAGATAGAAAAAGAATTGAACACCGAAAAAAGGCCCTTGTTGGAGGAAGAAGAAATGGCTGAGAGAAGAGTCAAAGGGGGGGAGAGTAGTTTGGAAGGGAAAATGGAAGGAGAAAAGGGAAACAATGGGGAAGTCATCGAGATTGAAGAAGGGGAAGATGAGGACCCACTATGCATAGTAACCTCAAAAAACTCAAGGAAAAGGGAAAAAAGAAAATGGAAGTGTTAAAAGCTGCAGAATGAGAAAGATACTATGGCTTCTTCTCTTAAGTTTCTCCCGGTGGCTGGAAGAGGATTAAATGCTGAACAAGCAATAAGGGAGGAAGAGGATGAAGGAGAGGTGGGGGATGGAACGGAGGAGGAGACTTTAAAAACTAAAGGGCTAAAAAGAATCTAAAGGAAAATGGACAAAAGAAGGATTATATAAGCTCAGAAAAGAGACTAGTGGATATTTTGAAGCAAAAGAAAATGGAGAAGTATGGCGACAGACCTTCTAGTACTGAGGACAAAGGGGCTCAACTCTTTGGCATATTCAATCAACCGGTAAAATTACAAGAGCGGTTTCCAAGGCCCCATTATGTATCTCAAACGATGAAGGGGGAAAGCATCTGGGAAGGTGGAAAGGGGGAAAGTAATGATACACAAAATCAGATCATTGGGCTTCTAGGGACGGGAAGAAAAGGTGGGGAAAGTGGTTATATGGAGAAAACTAGAGAAATTGAGAAAATGTAGGGGAAGGAAGACAAGGTCAAGAGAAGTTCAATTTTCTCCGAATAAAATGTAAGAACTATAGTGAGAGAAATTCTGAGGGAAAATAATATGGTAGAGTATTGGGGTGAGAATATGAAGGCGGGAGAAAGGGAAGAAGGGGGGGTTAATAAGGAATTGAGTCAAGTGGCAAAAAGGATGCTGCAGCAATTGAAGGGAATAAGGGAAATGAGAAAAAGGAAAGTGTGAGGGAAAGGAAAGAGAATCAAAATGAGGGGATAAGGCGACGGGAGACAAAATCATTGATATTAAGACTGCCAAAACAGCCAGAGGCACCTAGCCTGTTTCTGTATTACTTATTTGATGAAGGAGGCCCCAGCTCACTCCACACAAAGGGAATTATAGCTTTATTTGAGGAAATCCCAGCACTATGGCTTATCACCTCAGCTGATATTCAATTAGTGGATTCCATACACCCGTATAGGTACGACTATGTAAGATTAAAAATCTACTCACAGCTAGTGAGGAATATACTAATGAAGGAAACGGCAAGCCTACAAAAATATGGCTATGATATTGCGGTCTTTAATAATGAGATTGATAAGCAGGCTGAGTTCAAGGAGAGAGAGGAGTATGAACATAATGTGAAGGAGAGAGAGAGGTCAGAGGAGGGTAGGAGGAAACAGAGTGTAGCAGAAGAACCGAACTGAAGGTGGCTAGCTCTTACGCTGAAAGAATCTATAGCCCAATTAAGATCTTTGAACCAAAATCTTTAGAAATACTGGATTATTAAAGTTTTTAAGCTGGAATTCTAGGGGGAACAAACACCTGCTTGGCAACACAAAAGTATGTGACGAAATTAAAAACAATGATATATTGTTTCTTCAGGAGACATGGCTAACAGGGAAGTTAGTGTGGCATGGATATGACTCGGTTAGTTTATGTGGGGAGCAGAGGGCTAAGGGGAGATCAAAGGGTGGCATTGTAACAGCAGTAAGGATAGAGAAGGGGCTTGAAAAATGTGAGGAATGGAGAATAAACGAGAGTATCTTAGGAATGGGAGTGAAAGCCAAAGGGGAGGATGGAGTAGAAGCTATCATACTGATTAATGTTGATAGGTCACCGGATGTTAGCCTGAAGAAGATGCTCGGAAATTTGAATCAGAAACTGGAGAATTGGTTTAGGAAGTATAAGGGTCGAGATGTGATTTTGGCTGGAGATCTGAAAGCAAGTTGTTACCTAGAGGTAATGGATAGAATGGACTGCTTAATGACTGAGTATACACAAGTAACAAGGGCCAGGAGAAAAAGGATAGAAGGGGGCTGTGGTTACATTTCGCAGAGAATTGGGGATTGAGGCGTCTGTTGAATGAGAGGCCTACCTGGTCCGCGAGAGGCATCTCATCAGAGATAGATTATATATTTTTGACCAGTACGTTTTTTGAAGCTTTAAAGACATATGACATTAAGGAATCAGGCATTAGCTACCATGCACAGCTTATAGTGGATCTGGATTGGAATTGTATTTCTGAAGAAGGGGACTGGAACTTAAGGAGCCTTTGTGTGAATAATAAAGGGAATCGGGTTAGATGGACAGATAAGAAAATCAACAGATTTAACACAGTAATGTTGAAGGAATTTGAATCCAGAGCATTTGAGGTGAAAGTAGATAGATATTCTGTTATGGGACTGCCTGAATATCTTGAACCCAAGTTTGGAGAAATCATAGTGCAGGCCAATAAAAGACAGCAAAGTATGAAAAAAGAATAAGCATCTGTTCAATCTAAGTATAAAATAACGGAAAAACTCCTTGCATAAGCAGATAAGAAGAATCAGTAAATTAAACATGAAGGGGTTAGATAAAGTAGAAATGATAAGACTGTTAAAACAAAAGTAAAAAAATTGGCTAAAGTATGAGCATGCAAGAATGTATCAGGCTAATGGTGAAAGAATGCTTGAAAGCATTCAAGGGGAAAACCCCCAGTGCCTTTTGGGCAGTTAATTAATAAATCTGAGGAGAAAAATTGGTTAACACTAAGCAACCCCATATCTGAGAATACTTGGGCTCAATCTGCCTCATCACGAGTTTGGCTGTAACCCTTAAATGTGGTGGTAATAGCATTTAAGGGCCTGCCAAATTACGGGGTTGGCAGGATTTACCCCCAGCTCTGAGCTGGGGGCAAATCTGCAGTAATTTAGCCGATTGTCAGTGCTATTCCTGCCGAGCTAATACCGCTAGCGGTAATAGTGCTGGAAATCCCCATTGGGCCCAATGGGGAATGAGGACTTACCGTTTGGCCAAACTCGTGATCCGGTGCTAATAGTGCTGGGGTTTTGGCGGTAGTGCTAATAGTCCCGGTGGTAATACCACCAGGGATACCGCCCAACTCGTGATGAGGGACACTATGTATTGGAAAGTTTCAAATGTGAAGATCTTTGTGATGTCACTGAAGAACAGAACCCAGTATGGGAACTAGACGTTTCTGATAACAGTATAGAGGCAAAAATTATACCGTCCAATCCATCAAGGGCAGCAGGTTCCAATAAACTGACTAATGAACTATTAAAGCAAAATCCTGCGCTTTTGGATAAACTCTTACAGATTTGAAGATATACTAGATACCCACAAGATCCCGGATTCATGGAGGAAAGCATACATGGTACCTAGTTTTAAGAAAGGGTCAAGATTATTAGCCTCAAATTATAGAATGATTTCTATCATGGATGCTGACTCTAAAATGTTTGCCTCAATGGTTCTGGATAGTATCAACGAGTGGTGTGAGATGAACAATATCCTTGACTAGAGGCAAATGGGCTTCCGCAAAGGTATCGGTACTGACTGTGTGGGACTTCTGATTAGATGTTTACAAAATTCTGCCTGGCTATCCTTTAATCCAGTAATATATGTAGCATTAATGGACCGGAGTAAGGCCTTTGACATGGTCAACAGGAATATATTATGCAAGAAATTGGATGGATATGGCATCCCGAAGAGGCTATTGTGCATGGTAGTATACTTGCACAAAGAATCCAAAATACAAATACGACTAAACGCAGAAGGTTTACTATCTAGTGAATGTCAAACAGTAGAAGGCATAGGGCAAGGATGCATTCTGGGGCCAACTTTATACAACTTGTACTTTGCAGATGCAGGGCAGGTATTAGACATAAACACTCTGGCATCACCTAAAATCGGCAGGCTTAAAGTAAATTGGGCAGCATATGCTGATGATTTTTTCCTTATAGATGTTACCCCAGTAGGTCTACAAGGACTAATAGAAGCCTTCAATTGAATTAAAAATCAACCCTTCCAAGACAGTCATAATGAAAATATCAAAAGGAAAGGAGAAGGGACAGCATAAGTTTAAATGGAATTGGGAGAATACTTTTCTGGCAGAAAAGGAGAATCTCCAATTTTTGGGCTACCCCATTGTTTCAAGATACAGGAAAACTTTCTATACTAATTATTTGAAAACAAAAGTAAGATGTTTGTTAAAACAAATGAAGCGTAAAGAGTGTACATTTTGAAAATTCTCGCTTGTTCCTTGCAGAGGGTTTTTACAAAAGTAAAGTTATTCCAACTATATGTTATGAGCTTGAATTTTGGCCCAAAGATTTGGAGGCAGAATATAGACTGACTGAAAGTATGAGATGGAGGTCCATTTTATATTTTCTCCTAAATTTGTAGTGATAGAGGTGGTCAGATATGAAATTGGGCTGCAATCTATCACCAATCTGGTTCAATGTAGAAAATTATACCTCTTGTGCAAATGTGAGACCTCACATGATGGAACATTATATCAACGGCTAGGAGTAAATGATACGGTCGGACTTATGAAGAGCTTAAGGGAGGAATGTGGGACCATCCTAGGGCACCTAGGAGTATCTATGGAAATGTTGAAAAACAAACCAAATAAGGTTAAAACAATAAATAGGGGTATGGACTGGGAAAAGAATCAGGCAGAAATTGCTAAATCCATGATCTACACCCAAGTGTTATCCCCTAATAAAATCCCAGGTGAAATGGAATCTTATTTATGTACATTTCCATGTAAGAAGGTCACAATTTGTTTTGGGAGTTTCAGATTGAATATGTTATCCTGTAATGAGATAAAATGTATACAGCATCACAAAGCAGGGGAAAAGAGTATGTGTAGGTACTGTAAAAATCCATGCGCATCAGAATCATTATTCCACTTATTATTGGTGTGTCCAGAACTCCTACCGAATAGGTTACAGTATTTTGGGGATGCAGAGGTGCATTTTGTGTCAACGATTTAGTATATTCCCAAACCTTTTGCCATTGCCCCCCTTCAAACATACATCCTAAATCACTTTCCCATTATTTCCTTAATGTTACCTCTTTCCCCTTCCTGTCTCTGCTCTCCAGCAACGTCTTGTATGTCGTGGATATCGGTCGGCCCCAATTCCATTGGGCATGCATATTTCCCAGTAGTGGGCAGGTATGTGGCTCGTCCGGGAGCCTCTGCCATGCCTTACGTATGCCGTTTGTTATTTTGTGTAAAACAAAAGATGACCCTGTTTATTCCCAAAGATGTGCATAAGTCCTGAAAGGGTCTCAGTCTCCCATCCTCAAACATGTCTCCTTATGTGGCCAGACCCACCATTCCCCATTTGTTGAGGCAATTCCTTCTCATTTTACCTAAGCAATCCGTATTCATATTCAGGGGAATATGTGGAGAATAAGGATTCATACTCCCTGTTCATTTACATACCCTCTGTCATAAATGTCTACAAGGTTGTATTAATTATGGCTCCATACTGTCCCTGTATTCCCTCCGTATCATTGGTTGTATGGTCTCACTAATCCAGCCAACAGTCTCCATTTTGGGGTTTCATCATCCAACAGCCACTGGGTCACATATTGCATCTTTGCTGCTAAATAGTATGCCTCCAGGTTTGGCACCTGTAGGCCTCCCTTCTAGTATGATTCCTGTAAGGTGGTGAGAGCCACCCTCCTTTTATCTTTTAGCCAGAGTAGATCTCTCAGTATTATATCCCATTGAGTGAAAGCGCTGTTTGGTATCTCATACGGCACATTGGTGAAGTAATACAGTAGCCTCAGTATTCAATTCAAGTATTCAATTCAAGTTCCTTTGTCTAGTCTTCAAATCTGTCTATGGTCTTGCCCCCCACCTTTCCTCTCTCCTCACTTTCTATACTCTTTCTTGTTCTATCCGCCCTGCCAAACTCTTCCTACTCTCTCCTCTTCCACCACCCTGCGCCCCTTCCCGCTTCCGCTCTTTCCAACTGCTCGCCCCTTTCCACTGGAACCGCCTCCCCCTCTCCATCTGCTCTACTCCCTCCTTCCTTAACTTCCGTACCTCTCTAAAATCCTATCTCTTCCATTTACCTCCCTAAAACTCTTTGCTTCCTCTCTTACTTCTTCTACCCACACCTCCTACTCCCTTTCCTACTTCTCTTACACCTCTCCCTCTCCTTTCACGCTACTCCCTCCTACCCCACTTCCTGCACTTTTCTAATCCTCATCTCTTTCTCCTTCTCACTTACACCCTCTGCTTCCTCTCTTACTTCTGCTTTCACCACTGCTCATACCTCTACTTCCTCTCACACCTTGATCCCTCCCTACTCTTCTATCCTCTTGTATAATGTAAATTGTTTTTGTACTGTTTTCTGGTTTAATTCAATTGTTACTTAACGCTTGTTGTATCTTGATTGTTACTCTCGTAAAGCGTTTTGCATTAAAACGCTATATAAATTCAATAAAATACAAATACAAATACAGTAGCGCCACCATTTTTATCAGCACTACCCTATCTATCAATGATAATGGCAGTCTGCTCCAGAACTGTGCCGATTTCTTTATCCCTGCCACCGCCCTCAAAGTATTATCATGATACGTGTTCTTAAAATCTCTCCATATTCTGATCCCTGGGTATGTGAACGAGTCTCTTTCCCACTCCAATGGGAGAGTCAGGATCTCCAAAGCCGAGAGAGACACCATAGATCCCTAGAGGAATATGCAGGCATTGTCCTTATTTATCCAAATCCCTGATAGAACGCTGAAGTTGTCAAAAACTTTCATCAATAATGGGATATTTATTGCCGGATTCTAAACATACAGGAGCATATGATCGGCATACATGGGGATGACATGTATCTCCATTCTACCAATATCCCTGCATCCACCATGTCCTGTTGGAGCATACACGCCAATGGTTCTAAAGCCAATGCAAATAGGAGGGGCGATAGTGGACACCTATGCCTCGTTCCTCTCTTCACAATCGACCTGTCTGACACCATCCTCCCCATCTTCACTCTAGCCGTGACTGAATTGTACAGCAAAGTTATCCATCTTATTAGAGAGGGCCCTAACAGGAATCCCTGTAGTACAGCCCACATCCAATCCCATTTCGCAGCGGCGTATGCCTTTTCGGCCTTCAACGACACCACTGCGTAAGGGAGAGGGACGTCTCAGGTCTTTGTGATGACATGGTGTACGCGTCTCAGGTTGTTTGAGGTGTCCTACCCAGCATGAAGGCTGCCTGGTCCCGATGCACCAGACTTGTCAACACTCTTTTTGGCCTTACCACTATCAAGGCACACAGGATCTTACCATCTGTATTCAGCAGTGAGAGAGGACGGTAGGATCCCATATCTCCAAGGTACTTACCTTAACAAGGACAAGGACTATCATCACCTCTTGCATAGATTATGGTAGACTAGTTTCAAATGTGTCTTGGAAAACCCCAGTAACTCTCCACCCAGTATCTCCCCAAATGCCTTAAAGAATTCTGAAGGCACACCATCTGGCCCCGGCGTCTTACCCTGGGGAAGGTTCCTTATAGCCTCCATCACTTCCAATAGCGTTATAGGATCATCCAGCTCTACTAGTGGAACTGGGCTAAGATGACGCAGGTCTATTAGATGAAGCGTCTCCACCACCTCTTCGCCGCCGCTCAGAGATTCCTCTCCGTACAAAGCCCTGTGGTAGTCCATGAATGCTAGATTGATCCCCCATTGCGTGCACACCTCTAGCCCCTCTCTATCACAAATCAAGGTGATGGGTATCTGTCTACATTCACTTCTGAGAAGCCATACTAGTAGCCTACCAATTTATCCCCTCTCTGTACAGGTGGCTCACGTAGACCTCATAGTCGTGATTCCCAAGGGCCGCCTCATCTTCCACACATCCTCCCCTTAAGGTATTGAGTACCTATGAATTCCCTACTGGTCCTCCCTCACCACATTCCATCTCACAGATGGCCTTCTCAGTGTTTTCCAGTGTTCTCTTCAGCTCTGCTCTGATACTGCTCGTATTTGATAGGCATCCCCCATATCACCTCTTTAAAAGGTTCCCATTCCACCCGTACACTTCCAGTCGATCCTTCATTGATGTCAAAGTATTTATCTATTTCTAAATCTAACATATCTCAATATGCTCCTGAAGGGGCCCCTGAGGGACCCTCGTTTGTGGAAACAAGGCTCAATCACCACACACGAACTGATACGCCAGACATGAAGTTGTATTCCCAAAATCTAGGGTTTAATGCAAAGCAAATAGTCTCAGTTGGCCAACTGGTCCCACGCCCCGCGACGTGTGTCTATCAGACCTCGGGGGACGCAAGAGAGCGAAATTCATACAACAGTTACATATATACAAAACAAGCATCTAGTAATCAGTAGTGTCACAACTTATACCGCCCCTATTGCATTTCCTTTGAACTAGGCACGATGATTGACAATGGTGACGAGTTCGACACCTTCAAACATTCATTGTGTAACAGTTTGCAATTTTATAAGCCCACAGACATTAAGTCTGTGTTTTAAAGAACACAATGCTTCTGTTTTCTGCAAGCAAGCTGTGCGTAGGGAGAGACACATTCCTGGCCTTGCTATCTCCTAGTTGCTATTTGTGTGCCGGGTGGTCAACTTGCTCTCCAGGCTGTACTGGGCTCAGAGAAGGGGGGCCGCAAAGAAGAGCATAATTCAAGTCATTTAATGTTTGCTCTGGCATTTCTACTGTGCTTACCAAGACTAGCTGGCACCTGCTGTACTGATAAAAATGCCTTGTTGCTCGCTCTACAAGGATATGGGAGGGAGGGGACCGGACATTTCTGTCCGAGTTACTGCATTATGTTTCAACATGCTACTCGCGGCCTTGCATTGTGCACCAGTGAAGCAGAATAACATTTCAGCAAAGCAGTTTTACATGAGGCAAAAAGCAAATGTTAGAGAGAAAACAAAATGGCGATTTCAGTTGCTTCAAAATGGCCGCACCTCAGTCAAGCTTATGGCTATCTATTTTCAATACTAGATGCATGAGATGGTTGGTCTTCGGCCAACATAATACATAGCCTTATGATCGAGGGGTGTCTATTTTTCTAGATCGACACTCCATCCCATAATCTTTCCACCCTGAATCTCCACAGCTGCAATTCAGGCTGATCACTCCTTATAAACACTGTGTGTGATCGATAGTGTTTTCACCATATATGATATGTCTCCACACATGTGTTGCCGCTACCCACAGCAGTAACCCCCCTTGCATAGGCAAAGTAGGGGGACCAAAATCCCTGTTCCCCTGCCCGCCATTTTAAAAAAAATCAATGCAGTAAATCGGTCCGGTAGTAGATGTGTCTCCTAAAGGAAGGGTACATCAATTTTCAACCATCTCAGATAATCCCTTACCATACATCATTTAACAAAGACATTCAGGACGCATACATTCCAGGACATACACCCGAGATTCCCTGTTATTGCAAAGTGCTTTCCCTGGTCCCTCCATCCCATTGGGCCTGCAGTATATTCGCTCAATTTTCCAGTTAGTTCCACTCCATTGTCCCATCAGTAATACTCCCAAGTTCTTGGAAGATAGAGAATCGGCGCAGTCTAGAAGTTAGCCCTTCCCAACCCTTCTTCCCCCACATCCTCACCCCAGCAGACCCCAAGCATTAAAACCCCCAAAATAATAACACAGTTCTCAACTGAATAATTCTGCCCAAGAGGCCCTGGCCACCAGGTCACCCCTTTGCTTGCTATTTTTAGTACAGAGAGTCCAGGTATCTAGACACCACCCAACGAACATGCCTGCAATATGTGGGTGGCGTGGCACATCCCATCCGGCTGGGGACCCTATCGGGCCAAAGGGAGGCCCAGTTCTAGATAGATGCTGTATCCCCAACATACTCCATTCAGCGGATACCTTCTCCGCTGGCGTTCACATCTCACTCAGGAATAAATATATGTTAGTGGGGATGTCAGTTCAGAAACAGCCCCCCCATAGGCATCCTGTTGTTTCACCACTATTCAAGTGCAGGTATCTGTCCCTTCACCTATTTCCACAGGATCTCAACCCCATATGCAGCTTCTCACTGGTCTCTGTCCTCTTCTCCTGTTCTCTGCCATTCTCTGTTCTCCAGGCCCCATCAATCGGTCTGTTCTCTGTGTCCTTCTGCTTCCTAATATCCAGTCCAAATCGTTGCATCCATGAAAGACTTGCCCTTGTGCACCACTTCCAACTTTGCGGGGAAGAGGAGCATGTAGTGGATCTGTGCCCTTCGTAAGGGCTATTCTTATATCCTCAAAAGCTCTTGGACTTCTTTTGTGTAGTCGGGGAACACCACCAACAATGTAATACCCCCATAGGTCTTTCCACCCTCTCTTGTATGTCTAAGTATCAGCTCTTTGTCTTTGAAATGTAATATCTTTGCGATAATGGTGCGAGGCGTTGCTCCAGGTGGTAGATGTCTACCCCAACGCCCCATGCGCTCGTTCCACCACAAAGTCTTGTGATAACCTACAAGAGCACATGGATTGGAGCAATACGTTCTCCACATATTCTACGGCTTCCACTCCTTCTTCACCTTCTGGCAATCCCACAATGCGTATATTGTTTCTCCTCGCAGGGCCCTCCCCATCTTCTATTTTGCAGTCCAGTGTCCTGGTTCGTTCCTGCAAATCTTTCACCTGCCTCTGCAGTGTCTCCGTTACCTCTGAGACCCCTACCAGCGTTTTACCCTGTGCCGTCACTCTATCCGCAAGGTTACGTATGTCCTGTTTTAGGAGAGACACGTCCATCCTCACTTCGCCCATCTTATTCTCAAGGGTCTCTCAGATGGCCACTATCGCTTTGAGGACTGCTGCATCCATGCCCCCTTGTCGGACCATAGAAAAAGTTGTCCTCAAAGCACAACACAGGTTAAGAAAGATATTTGTCTCGAGGTAATAGATCAATTCTTTAGACAGTAGAGGTGCCGGGGAGAAAAAACAATCCTGGCTCAGAGATTGTATGTAACAAACGAGAGAAGGGTAGTCTCTTGTCAGGTCATGTTTTCCGGTGCTGGGTCCAGTCTTAGATGATGTTGTTATGCCCACCTTTTCTGTGTCTGCGTGTACCTGTCAATTATAGCTTGTTTTAGTGGGAGCCTGATTTAGTCCAGGTATATCCTCTCCCAGGTCCTTATTCCGGGCTATATTATTCCCTACTCGTCCAGGCCCACTGCTAGTCCGTTCCAGTCCAGGTATGCTGTTACACCCCCTCTCACACATCTCCGTCCCAATTGCGGTGAGTGCACAGTGGTCTCCCTTTGCTCAGGGACAGCCTCAGCATGCTCTTACGGTCCCACAGATCCCCTGTCGTTCGCTCTTGGTGGCTTCCAGGCTCTAGCCAACGGATTATCATGTCTTGCAACAGCTATGTCTGCACCTATGCAGTCCGGAGGAGAGACACTGTCCTGATGTTTCCTCTCAGTGGGGGCGGCATTAAATATATTATCAGGTGCACTCACAATAATGTTTTGTTCTTATACGTATGTCCTCCCTCTCGTACCGTAGAAAACATCTTTCCCATGTTTCCAGATCCTTTATACACCATCATCCCATCTTGTTCATTCCAGGTGGTCGCCTCTGTGCATTCTCATCCTATAGCCAGGATCCCCGGCTGCTCTCCTCACTGTTCTGTAGAAATCTCTGCCATTCGTCAGGGCTTCACGGGCTCTGTGTGTCTTGCGTCGTGGCCATCCGGCTGCAACGTTCGGGTGTCGCGGGTAGGAGGGACCTCCTCATGTGTGCTGTGAGAGCCGGTTGGGATAACATTCTTATCTAACAGCCATCAAGCTGACCAAAAGAGTTAATCAATAGCTGGCAAAGCATTTGTGCTGTTTCCTCCAACTAGAAAGCAGATAGGGGGTGGGGAGGGTGAATTGTAGTATGAAAGCAGAATTATGTTATCTACATCAATGTCTCTTTTGTTTTGTAGTCAGGGATACCACCTTAGGTTCCTAAGAGACGTGGAATTGGGTCGGAGAACAACAAAGCTGTTGAAGAGCACTTGAAAGTCATGAAGGCAGGGTTCAAAATTAAGATTAGATGAGCAGGAGCTAAAACCAGCTCCTATATTTCAGGTGTCACCCAGTAGGCAAGGGCTACCGCTTGGGGACTAGGAGTGAGTACACAGCACACTGTAAATCCAGCTTCTACATGAGATGAAGCCCATTATGTATGGTCCATTACATTTAAATATGTCCCAATCCTTTCATTTACATTCTCAAACATAAAGGCAGTAGCAGGCCCCGTGAGACAAAGTAGCCCCTGGTAACTGTTGCTTTTAAGCCATCCAGGCTCATCTAGGGTAGTAGCAGGAGCTAAATAGCTCCTAGCAATTTCGAACCCTGTGACAGTACAGACCTAAAGCTGCGGTTACCTTGCAGTCCAGTAAGAACAAGTACAAAAAGTCTACAGGTAGGAAAAGGAACCCGATTATGAGGTGGGGATGAAAGTACGGTTGCACACAAAACACATAAGGATATAAGATTGTCTCAGGAGGATAGCTCAAGGGCAAAGCGCTAGCCTTGGAAGCAAAACGAAGCATAACAACACAGGTTTGATCCCCAGGTCCAGGATTAGAAACCTCTGGGTATTAAGCCCGTTATAAATAACCAATTATAATTATAATGATAAAAAAAACTAAATTGAGCCGCAAATACATCAGAAATATTACTCTAAAGAAAGTTATCAATCTGGTCACAGGGTGAAGGTTGCTGCTCAATAGTATGAGTGTACATCCTGTGTTTCATGTGAGTCTTTAGAACATTTTAAAAGAGGACTAGATTGTCAAGGATTCACCAGCAGTAAAGCACAATGGAGAAGAGTATGCAGTACAGGCCATTTTAGGTTTACGCATTACACGTGAGAAGTTACAATACTTGGAGAATTGGGAAGGTTTTGTACCTGAAGAGAAAACCTGGGAAACTGAGAGGTTTGTTACAGATTTCCATAAGACAAATCTTTTTTTGCTGGCATTGAGATAGGGTAATTGAAAGGTGGGGGCCCTGTAAGGGCTCCACAAATTTCAGCTAGGGGGACTTTGTGGGGAAATTAAGCGTGGTGAAGGTGGTAGGGTTTTGTTGGCTGGTGAAGTTTGGTGTTGATGTTCCCTTAGCTTCTTTGCTTGACTTATTCTCACACAAGTGAAACCAATGCAAGATGGCAGTGGAAAGCAGAGGTGCTGCACAAGCCCATGCTCAAGTGCAGGTTTTGAAGGCGAGAGGGAGGCAGGATTTCAAAAGCATTTTGCTCCCTACTCTCAACTGGCTTTCAACAAACAATTTCCAGAACAGAGTATGTGTTTTATTAGTGCTCTGTACGCTGCCTCCAAAGAAAATGATGTCTCTACAGTCCAGGCATTGCTCAACTATCATGCTCAGGGCTGAGCCACTACTCTACTGAAAAAGTTAAAGCGAGATTAGTGAAAGCGCATCCACGAGAGACAGATACGTGATTGTGCTCACACCAGTTCATTTTGAAGCAGCCTCTATGGTAATATTATTTAGAGAAAAAAAGCTAAGCATGCACCTTTAACAGCTCTGACTGAACTGATTAGTGAACATTCATTTAGAGATTAGGGATTCACCTGAACTATTATATGAAACCTTTGTGGAGCTATTATTTTGGAGAAATAAACTAAGATCTTCTGCAGTTCTAAGTTTTCAGAGGAATGTTACAATTTGCAGTTATTTGGATGATATATATATGCATGAGCAAATCAGATGCCTTATAGTAGCATAACAAGTTTTGTTTGGTAGAGCTTTCAGGTGGAAGCATACATTAGTGATAGTAATAATATTTCACAATTAAGTTGCAAGAGGGAGGAATACACAAAAACAAGGTACATATGTGTGAAGTTGTAGCATTAAATACTACTGGGATACCTAAACAGCTAGATTGGAGTGACAGGCAAAGAGGGTTTTGGTATCAAGTGATTTGTTTAGTTTAGTTTAGTTTAGTTTACAAAGTACTCATTCACCAGTTAGGACTAGAGAAAATAGATTTACATATTTAGGAACCTGAATATCCAGAAGAACCCTTCTCAGATGGAAATTGAGAAACAAAACCAGAAAAGAAGACCTCTAGGCAACTCAGCAGGTTATCAGGTGAATTACTGTTTCAAGGAGCAGTAGTTTAGGGAGATCTAGTTCTTAAAGATACTTCAATCGTATTCGGATTGTAGCAAAGACAGAAACAGCTTCATTGTCTTGCAAGGCAATCTACAGAGCTACATGTTCACTCTAACAGAACAATCGTGCAAAGGCCCTTACTTTTTAGCTTCTATAGTCAGCTTCTATTCAATATATTTGCAAAGTTTGGCCCGAATTTTGACTCTTTTGATTATGCCATGCATCTGTATCTCGCCATTGATTGCCCACATTTCAACTTTACTAATCTGTTGAGCTCCCATTATGATGTTGAACATTGGATGCTTGAATACTCCAGCAAGACAGACGTCATTGTCCTGGGAACAAAACATAAAATTGCCTCAGCCAAGGCCAACTGTCAGCCTCCTGCTTTATTTAGCCTCCCCTCTATCTATGTCCTTGAAACAAAACAAAAGTTCAGGAAAACTGATGCAAGTATGAGTACCCAGATTAACTAAACAGTTAAATTAGCTTTTTTCAAGCTAGGTTTGCTGAAAAAGATCTTGCCCTTCGTTGAAAAGGATTACTATGCAATTTTGGTGGGTGCTCATCTACACTACAAATTAGTTTTTTGTAATTCATTACAGTCTCAGAATCTACAAAAGATCCCAAACATGTAAGTAAGGCTCATCCTTAATCTATCTCAATTAGATTCAGTTATAGTCCTGTGTCAATCCCTTCACGGTGCTATCTCCTCTCTTCAAATGCCAACACAATCTGGCACCTAAATATCAGGAACATAAGATCCAGCAGTATATGCCATCTTGCAGTTTACAATCTATAAATAAGGAGCTTCTCTCCCTACCTAAACCCACACTGAAGTATTACAGGGACATAAGAGTTTCGGTGACAGGACTCTGCCTCTGGAACTCACTTCATTTTACTTGCGCCTGGTGTATGACTATGTTACTTTTTGTAAATCTCTCTAAACACTTTTATTCTGTTAATCTCATCATTAGTAACTAGTGTGCATGCTGTGATGCAGCTAAATCTGACCAAGGCATAAATCCTTTAGATATTAGAAATTCAGACCCACCCACCAGACCTGCACCGTTATAAAGGTTATGTCCTTGTGATCGAAACTGAAACGTAAAGAAGACCCTTGATTACAATAGTCTGCTGTAAAATGTCTAAAAAGTGGCTTCCTTCACTGTCCAGTTCTTACTGACGACCTGATGACTTGGATCCTTCCGGAAGGCACCAACCGGAATGGCAGTCAGGGTCGCCATTGTTCTCCTAACACATGGCTATAATATTCCATTGTGACCTGCTCAACACCCTCAGTTTGTGTGGTCCATACAACGTGACATCTCTAGTCCCTCGCACAGAAGCCGTGCCTTAGCAACTTCCATATTTTAAATGATGCACTAGGTCCCAGAAGTGAATTCTACGGGGAAACACAACACCATAACAAGAAATGAATCTTTATATCAAAGTCCACACTTTAATTATTAGCAAAAAAGAACGTATATGTTAAATAGTTAGGAGAAAAGTACAAATGAAACAATGAGATGCCCTGATTAATAATAAAGACATACGAAATATTAAAGCAACCGACAAAGGAGATTAACCCTAAATGTCCCCTATTTATTTTATCCCGACTACCAAACCAGAAGAGGCTGAGTTTGTTGTTTTATCAATTTCTCCTTTTCCCTTCTATACTAGGTGTGACAGCAGTAACTATAAAGGTGCTGGAGCCCTGGGTCTCGGAGGATTCTGCTGATGCTGAAAACTCTCATAGAATCCCATTCACGACAGCTGTGGACCAGACAGGCCTATGTTCCCCCAACACCAGGGTGCACATTGAAGTCTGAGGAGAGGCCAGCAGGTGGATGTGGACCAGCTCATACATCCAATTTGTAGCTCAGCACCTAATTAAACGTGATATAATTGATTGGTAGGGGAGGTAAAATAAATATTACTTTAGAAGCTGGGGCAGTTTTGTTTTATTATACACATTCTGTGCATTCCGATTGTAAGTAATGAAAATATATACTTTCATCTCTTCAGATTAGGCAATGGTAGAATATCTTCTTTTGATACAATGCTGATGACATGACCATTTCTATAGAGCACTAGATTAAAAAGAAGAAGCAAATATATCGTTTTTTGATGTACCAATCTGATTTAAAGCAGTTACAACTGTTACCCCCACTGATGTCAGATCCACTATCAATCTAGGAGGCATTTGATGTGTGTTTGTTGAGAGAGGCGATGCTTGAGATCTGTGAGAGGGTTACCAGGAAGAACATGGAGGCAGTTTACATTTTCTTTAGACCTCTACAACAACTGTCACTTGCACACAGAATTACAGAGAATGCATCAAATTGCCAACTTCTTAAAGACACATCTCCCCATGACAGGGCAAACAGTTTTAATGTTTGTGGCAGAAATTCATAAATCTTTTAGGACCTTAGAAAATATTCTAATGTTTCATTTAAAGACTGCATCATTGGAAAAATACAAAATGGTTATTCACAGCTAATACAATCAAGGAATTCCTAGAAATCGAAAAGAGAAGTGTTATTATCACATCCACAACTAGAAAGATGATCAGTCACAAACGTTCCAGTTCTGAAATAGTTTTGAAGAGCTATGTAAAACAACGTATAACATGACCCCGTTTACCTCTTTTCTTTCTTTCAAATTTGTTAACATGACAACAACGGCAGACTTCTGTTCCCAAATCATCCTCCAAAAATCATTTACTGTTTCTTGTTTAGGGCCTGCAGACACAACAGAAGATTTTTGTAAATGAGGAAGCAATATATCCATATTACAGCACCACAGTATACACATTTAAAACTCTCAAACTTACTGGGAGTATCTGGACCCCGACCTCCTCCCCACCATTTCAACATCAGGAGAGACTTTATTATGCAGACCATGGGAGGCATGAGAAGACTACAAATTGCACTGTGTAACTTAAATATATAAATACCAAAGGCAATGTAACATTCTCTTCTCTAATCTTTGATAGGGGCAAAATGTAAAGCAAAAACTTGAGCAATCATGTCTGCCTTATCCTACAAATAATCATATGACACCATTTGTCATCTAAAAGCACTAGCATTCACAAAATAAAATAAAATCTGCATTAGTGCCTTTAATCTCTGTCAACAGGTTGCAATCACCGATACGTTGAACACACAAAACATAAAGTCTATTGCAAAAACAGCAGTTTATAAAAATTATATGTCTGTGAAAGCACATTTTAAGGCATGAAAGAATTGTTCAGAAATTCTTTTGAGTCAATGGAAAGAAAGGCTGAGGACACAATTTGAATGAACGGGTAAAAAGCTTTTTTCACAAATTGGAAGAAAGGTTGAGAAAACCTCGTTTAACTCATGGAATACAAGGTTGTGCAAGCATTTTGACAATCCTGTCCAACATCTACTAAGGGGCACCCTGGCAAAGGGTATCTGGGCCACAAATGAAAGGTCTTGTGGATACTGGAGCTGTCTGGGCTAAAACCAAAGTGGAGAAGAACTGAAGACGGAGATAAAAGAGTTCTGACTTCAAAGACTGATTGTGACAGAAACATTTAAAATGAGTACAATATTTTAATAAATCATGACAAACTTGGAGAACTTAATGTTTTGATCTGTGTAGTGACAAACTACACTTTTATTTTGTTGTAATAAAAATTTAGGAAGCCTTTCTTGACTTTCGTGGCCTTCATTGCACGATTGTTCATGACTAATTGTCTCTAAATCTTCTTGTTTAAGCACAGCCATTAAATTAGGGATTAACATTAGGATTATCAGATGAACAATGGGCAGTGACTCTAGGGTTTGTCACTGATGAGATTTTAGAATCAGAAACATACTGGAATACAGTATTAGTTAGATGAAAATCTAGTTTGATTGGCCAATACATGTAATCATTTGTATCTTTCAACAACATGTTTCTTTCATTTGCAGTTATCATACAACTGAAAAATATGTTTCCGTTAGGTTTAAAATGAGTCTGATATTTATTTATTTATTCACATTTATAAAGCGCTCACACAGCCCACGGGCATCGAGGTGCTGTTACAGGAATTGTTTGTTTTTTAGTTGCATAATTGTTTTTTTTGTCTTAGTTGCGTATTTATAATACGCTTAAATACCCAGAGGTTTCTAAGCGCAGACCCGGGGATCGAACCTATGTTGCTTTGTGTCGTCTTACTTCCAAGGCGAACACGTTGCCGTTGAGCTATCCTCCCGGGCTGAATTTTAGAACATGTTATAAAATTACATTTTATAATCTTGCAAAAAGAAAATATGCAGGTAGACAGGTGCTCATATCCGAGTACTATGCACAGCTGTGTTATTTCAGGTAGACACCTTGACAGTGTTCATTAACTAAACTCAAACAAAGCTTTTTTAGCTAAACATTGTCGTGAGCGAAAACTTGACGCATGCACTGTCACAAATAACAAACTTTAGTAGTTAGTTCACCAAGCCCTGTAGGACCAGGAATAGGCGAGATGAACGATGGAAGGGCCAAGGATGGAGAATGGCAAATGGGATTGGGAGGAACTCCCTTGTGCACTGACAAAACTCTGGAGGCAGAGAGAATGCCAAGGAAGCAAGAGGGCTGAACGTGGCTGCCAATTAAAGGACGAATGGAGCCACCAGAGCAGGTAAGGGAAGGAAGAGGGATGGGAAATGTTCTGGAAGAAGGGCTAGGAGCAAAGAAAGGAAGGGTGAGCCACAAATGAGGATGTTGGGAATTCCTTGCTTTGTTAGAAGGGGGAAGCAGTAGACAACCAAGAGAAGTCCTCAGAATGAAAGTATAGGCAATTCGGAATTATATGATAAAAAAAAGGCATTTCTAGGCAGCAAGATAATCAACATAATATTGAATAGTTCACAGAAGCTATTAAGAGTATTCAGGTGCATGAAAGGGTGAGGTAAGCCCAGAATATCGATTGCACAATTTCCATGGTACTCTTAAGTGTTTTGAAAGAGTATTGCCAACCCTGTTCCGTGTTCAGCCGTATGGAAGATGTGATACGCAGATTTTAATCTTGACTATAGGAGGAAGAAAAGTGTGTTCGTTGATAATATTTCTGTGCTGAATGAAGGATGGGGAATAGTGGTCAAGGAGGATTTTGGGATGAGTAGTCGAACACACATTTCTTCTAGATGTTGAAACATATTTGCAGTGCACCAAATGTATTCATCTTCATGTTAGATTTACAAGTTCACTTTTAAATGTGTGTTTTGAATGCCTGCTGTAGGATTGCCAACAAAGTGGCTTCCGTGGTATGCCTGGGACAAGAGTTGTGTTAATCCATTAGTGTGGTAATGATTTTCTGATTGTTTAGCGAGGCATATTTATTCTTTTATTTTGCTGCAAGTATTTTTTCTGCATATATGAGATTAATAAGGTAGATAAAAGTGGGCGATTGTCAGGTGTACTAACACTGGATTTTGAAATATGGAAAGTTTTGTGGCATGCTGACTGTCGCCTGCAATGCTTGTGTTTATGCGAATGACAAATACAATACAATAAAAAGCTCAAAAGGGAAAACACCAAATACTTTAAGGTGATTAAAAACAACTTAAATACTATTTGTTGCTCTATCCTCTCCACTTTTTGCTTCTCAAAGTCCAACTGTATTTGCAATTGATTTCTCTGGGTCTAATTTAAATGTTAGAAGTTACTGAATACCAATTTATCCTACATAGAGTTCTGTGACAGGGCCTCGCCACAACACACATTCTGACACTGTCTGGCAGTCTAAGGGTGTTTATTGTGGATGTTTGCAACAAACAAAGTGGCTGCCAGTCCTTAGATAGAGATCATTAGGGCCTACAGGGCTCTTAGGGGAGTTTGGCACTAAGGCCGTGTGCCTCTCTATCGACTTCTGCGCCCTTCCCTCCTCTCTAACCCAGGCATCCCTAGCAGGCGTTTAGTCTCTTTGGATCAGTGCCACCTATCTGTCTTGTCTGCATCTTATTATCTTGGTGGAATCCATAGGTCCATGGCGACCTAACTCCCTACGGGTCTTCTACCTTTCCCTCTCCTAGCCCTGCTTAGTGTTGTAGGGATACTAAGGATGGTTCTTTCTGCCCCACGGTACCAGTCGCTCTACAAGCACACACAGTCTCACCTGACCCTTCACTACACTGCGCTACTGTCCCTCAGACCTCACACTCCTCCTTCCTGCCCCCACCCTTTGATCTTACTACTCCTGCTTCTTAATTCCTCCACTCGCTACTGCCACAAGCGCCTGCTACCTCTGATGGTATCTTCTCCTCCCTCCTACTCTACCCACCTGCCTCTACTACGCACTACTCATTTGTTATAACTCCCCTTTCTGCTCTTGCTACTACCTCTATGCAACCACTACTACCTCTCTGCTGTTACCACTACTCCTATTCCCCTACTCGCTGCTCCTGCCTCCCTACTACTACCTCTCACTACTGCTGCTCCCATTCTACTGCTACTACCATTTTGTTGACACCATAACTACCTCTTCTCGCTCCAGTCTTACTCTTCCCGGCTGCTACGCTGCTACTTCTTCTGCTACTTAGTACCACAAGCACCTCTGATTCTCACTCATATTCTACTACTCCCACTACCACAAACTCTTTTTCCAACTACAACCTCATTACTACTCCTACTTTATCACTATTATACTCACCCCTTACTCACACGCACAAACACGCCAGAGAACCTTCTCTCCAATAACATATGCACTCTTTTCACACTCTACTCCTATGGTTTCTCGGACGTCCTCCTCCGCCTCCTGTCCTCGTCCAACTAACCCAGATCAATTACACACACCATCTTAATTTCCCACCCCCTCTCAGGGTCACTCTACTTACCACGGCAAATGACTTATTTTTCTTGACGGGGTATGAGAGGGGAAGCGCTTGAAGGCGGCTTTGAAGTGCATGTAAGCCCTGTCCCCTTCATGTTGCATTTCAGGCACTCGAAGAGTGAGATGTTTATAAGGGACTGTTGCCCCTTCTTGTTAAGGTCCATCTGAAGGCCATCTGTTTTTAATAGAAAACTCCCAGGCGATTCAGTGAGGTTGACAGTGTCTTCCTGGAAGCCCTTATTTACTACTTTCCGACTCCTTAGTGTGCTAGTTCTATTGTCCCCAAGACCTCTACGAGGTCTTTATTTAACAAAATGTTTCCCTGGTGGGTTGGTGGATTATCCCTCTTCGCAGACACCAGCAGACACTGTCTGCTGTGCCAAAGAACACATTTTACAGTATAGTTAGTGTGTCATCAGTGTAGTAGTGGATGAAAATGCCACAGCCTTCAACTAGACTTCTAGGGGCGCCATATTGAAATAAAACCACAGGTGCACATTTCAATGTGCAAGCTATTATCCAGACATAAATAGTTACACACACCCTCCATTCCTCCACATACGTACAGCACGCCATTTCCTATCCACCAAGAATCAATGATCACCAATGGCTAGTGAGAGTGCACATTTTGAGGCCTGAATAAAACAACATATGAAAACAGGATGCAGAAACCTTACTCAAATATGTGGCTAAAAGGAAAATGTTTTGTAAACAATAGAGATATATTACCTTGTGCTGCAATAAATTTGTTCTTTTCCCTGTAACCCTGAAAAGAAGACAACCAGTTACATTAAGGCATGACTCAAGGGCTTCATAAATAGAGAAAAAAATATATTTTGACAAAAGAATTTGTGTGCAAGTCCATTGTGCTCAATTAAAGAAACAAAAGAGAAATAACATGGGTAGTTGCGGTGTCAGTGGGCGCAGGCAGTCACTATCCTGTTGAGCATTACGTGTACAATACACTTTAGTTCGTTCTCCAAGTGTACACTATTTAGGCAATTGTGTGTATGGACATAGCTCTCTGAAAATGTACAGTGGAAGTATTGCTAAGGGTCACCTGGTGGGATATCTTGTGGTAGGAGTGTGGGAAGCTCCGGGGAGCTAGACATATAGGAAGAGTGATTGGATTTCACCAAGGCTGATGTTGGAGTAGAGTGAGCACATTTTCTGGTCATTAGAAATACTAGGAAAGCGGTTATGGAAAGTGGCCACTGCCTCCAGATGTGAAGTAGGATGCCTGCTGTACTGAATCTTCCTCTATCAAAGCAGCTCACTATTTACTTTTGATTGACAGATTGAAGTATTCATTTAAGAGAAACTCACACACAGGGAGAGATTTGACAAATCATGAGCTTGTATCCTCACCCAGTGGAACCCTGGTAGACAAGGTAAGACTGCATTTGGATCAAGCAATGGCGCATTCCTTATGTATGGAATTTTTCCAAGGATAAAAAAAAGTGGAAAGACCCTGGGAAAAGAGCAACACCAAGGGAGCTCTGTGAAGTGTGTTGAAGTAAGGCAACATTTAATTGAAATTCTAGACTTAGACTGAGGCTTGTGAGTCACAAACAAATCTTACAATCATAAATATAGACCATCGGGAAGTTCACAGGATCTTGGCGGTTGATAATATGTGAGCCTCAAAACTCCCCTAGGTAGCAGTGCGTAAACCTCATGGTATAGTGACTTAATGGGGGAGTAGTCAAACATTTGATGTGGTCTGTTGATAGGAGGATCCCTAGACATAAAACATCAAATATGGGCACTTTTCCATTTGGGGATTTGGGGGGGAGATCTATTTCAATTAGAGTATTTTTGAACGGTCATAACATGTTTCTATGAGTGAATGCACAACTTTGTATAATGCCTGAGAATAGCAGCACCCAGTGCCGTTGACAGACATACATTGGTAGACCTTCCATAATGGGCGACAGGACACCGATTTGGTACCTAATATGGAGGTGTCAAAGCAATGAAAACTTAAATGATATCTTAGCTGCAGTGAGCATCTTAGTCAATACTCCTGGGCCTGTCTTGTTGCGTGGGAAACCTTGTTTCCCTCGGGCTTGGACTAGTTGCACAAGCCCAGTGGGCCATGTAACATTCAGGACATTTTGCTTCCCAGCATTTTATAGCCACTGGGCAAGCAGGCTGGGATACTGTAGGCCAAAACTAGTATAGGGGTCACTAATGTGCATTTCTACCCTCCAGGTCTGACTGGGATGGTGAAGTGTTGGTGCCTCACTGCGCGGCACAAACCAGGTCCCAGGGAGAGGGTTTGATTGACACCTCACCTTGCTTCCCTGTTCCTGACTTCAGAGTGCATGCAGGCAGGCTATATGGATAAACATGTGCAATGGCAAGAATGTGAAGCTGAGGAAAAGCTGATGTGATGACAATGGGTAACTTTAGGAAAAAAGCATTCATATATGTATCTATGAATGTATGTGTTTGCGCATGTATGCAAGGAGTTTTGCGTATGAGTGTGCACATATGATTGAGTTCTGTGGGCATGTGCTTAGGGTGATAGGTAGTGTGTGTGAATGAAGTATGAATGTGTTATGTATGTGCAGGTCGGTAAAGTAGGGGTGGCAAGTAAGGGGCAGCATGTAGGGGAAATGAAATACCAATGTCAGAAGGAACTTGAACTTTTGGAACCACAGTGGACATGGATGTCTTCCCATAGTGGCATTGATGCATTATGGAAAAAGTCAACATGAGTTTGCTATCTTGTGGCAAGTACTAGCATATATTGGCACAGGCACCATGGACATGATTTTCCTACAGCGGCATTTGGGCTGTCATCTTTTAACAGTAGTGCAGTATTGTGAGGTCTGTGTGTCAGTATGTCAGTCCACTTGAATTAGTCCTCGGTACGGTGTTGTTGAAAGAGCCATGTTTTGAGAGATTTGCAAAATGGAAGAATTGTGGGTGCATTCCAAACCGATAACGGGATCGACCAGAGGGTGGATGCATGACAAGAGAAAGATTGTTTGTGGGTCCTATCTTTGCGCACGAGTTGTGAATCAAGCCCGTTGTTTGATTTGCTGCGCAAAGATCGTGTGCCACCAAATATGAGTAGCTTAGCCGCCAGTTATGCTGGTGCGCTACTCATGGCATATATTGGTGCAGTCAGTTTGGACATGTTTTCTTACGTTGCATATTAGTGCATTTTGGGCAAAGCCAAAATACTGCCATGTATTGGCAAAGCCTGCATGGAAATGTTTTCCAACAGTAAATCTGCATTATGGGCACAACCAACATGATTGCGTTCTATGACAGTATCCAGAACTGGACCCTGTCAGGGGAGAACGAGGACCCTTCCAGACCCGGGACAGGAGGCCTACCTGGGGGAAAGCCAGAGTCAGCCCTGTCCCAGAGGCAGGTAAGGAGAGTTGGGAGACCCCCGTCCATGACACCCCCTCACTTGTCTTAAATGTTAATGTGGGTATCACCCGCTGTCACATGATGCTTTCCAGTACTTGTTCTGGCCACAGTTATCTTTTGTCTTTTTTCCGGACATCAACTCCCACAATGCCATGGATGCAACTGAAATTAGCTGGACTGGAACCAGGGGAATGAAATTGAGAACACACATTAAATGGACTGGGATTTTTCTTGCCAGAGATGAAACACCCAGCACCTGATTTACCAAGCCCAAACAGACCCTAGGTGAAAAGTGCAGTAACAGGAAAAGAACAGAGTGAGAAACATAGAAATCCTTCCAGCCCAAAGTGGAAGCAAAACTCACCATGAAGAAAACCACAAGGAGAACAAGTAGCCTGAGCACTTGGCTGCTACCCTGTAAATGGAGATTCAAAAAGGGACGGGCCAAGAGTTTTTATTTTTTTTATTGTGCTTTGGTTTTATTAAAGTTAAACCTTTCACAAATATAATGAAACAATATAAAACAGTCACATGAAAAAAATATAAAATTCATATCTAAAATACTTATTGATATAATTACAAAAATGTTTCCTAAAAGTAATATTGAAGCAGAAGTAGATGCATTCTCATTGCTCGTTAGCCACAAAAAGAAGAGAAAGCAAAAAGCAGAAAAAAGGGTGTAAAAATCATATATCTCTCCTTTAAGACCTGTCTTTCCTGTCTAATTACATGTGTATACGAATTGTAAACAATAAGCAGTAGTATCTAGCAATTATGGTGCTTCCTCAAGCATCCCAAAGATTTTCTCAAGGAATCAAGACAAGGCTCTTATTAGTCAAACAGTTGAGGATGCTGTGGAGGAGCCATTAAGATGGCGGCTCGTCTTTACGTTCCGTGCGGAGCGGGCGGCAAAACAGGAATCTTACAGCAGCATCCTCCCTTACCATTATATGTGCACCGTCTGGCAGCCATATTGTGGGGCTTGCCGGGCGGTGGAAGAGGAGGAGGTAACCCCGCTGCCGAGGCGGCTGGTACCATAGATCTGCCTTCTTCAACACTGGTGCAGCTGCGATCTGCCCAGCCAGGCGGACAGTGAAAAGTCAGGCGCCCGGCCCGCGGCTGCGAATATCAACAGCTGGCCCCTTCCGCAGGCTGCAGGAGGCAAGGCTGCCCGCCCCGCCCTGTGGGGTTCCCAGATTGGGGCCCGGCTCGCAGAAACATCAATCTTGGCAGGGATAACTCGGCGCTGCTGTGTGCACCTGCACTGTAGCGCCATTTTAGTGATACTGCGGCCTTTGGAGAACCAACACAGTGAGAGGGAAGAGACCGTGGGGGCACTGTACAATACGGCTGGCCTGCGTTCGCTTAGAGCTTTCCCCATTGTACATTCGGCCATTGTGCTGGTGCAGTGAGGCTGAGCTCGCTGTGGTGCGAGAGAGACACTTTCATGGCACTAAGCAACAACATGAATACGGTGATGATGGTGACTTCCCTATGCCCCAAACAAATGTCAATCCTACACAGAGAATACCACAACACGTGAAGTTACTGCAGGGGGGCCCTACTGTTGTGCTTGGAATAACTGCTTGAAGGCTCCGGGGATTTGGTGTGGACGATTTTGCCCACATGCGCCGACCCCCCTGGGTGTAATTGGAGGTACTAAGAACTTTATTGTCCACATTGAGTGGTAGGCCCAGGAAGGATCATTAGTGCGCACACTGAATCTGGTCACCCGGGGCACTTGCTGAGGGCTACAAGTAAGCTGCGCAATACCAGATGCATCATCGCGATTGACTCTCCACTGACACCCAAGCAGTGCCTGAACATCCAAGTATGCAGTAAATACTTGACACTATGACAAAAGGGTTCAGCGTTGTCAATGACAAGCTTGACGATATCACCACGGAACTCACCTCCATAAGTACCCAACTTGAGGAGTAGGAGATTACACAGAGAATTATGGAGGCTGAGAAAAGAATCAGCACAGCAAAAGACGATATCACAACCCTACAGTCCAAAGTGGCGACCATATCAAAGACATGAACATGGTAAAGCCCAAGTGCGATGACTTGGAATCAAGATCTCGCAGGAATAATCTACGCATTGTAGGGATGCCGGAAGAGGCTCTTCAGGGCAATATGGAAATATCGTTGGAGGAGCTACTCACAGCACTACTGGGTGACACTTGTCTATCCCCTCATTTCACCATCGAGCAAGCCCACGGGCAATGCGGTGAAATCTAAACCTGGGGATTACCCCCGACGTATCATCGCCCGCGGCATGAATTACAGAGACAGAGTCCATATTTTGCTTTGAGCCAGAGAAATAGGAGACATCCGCTATGAATCCAACTTTATAAACATATACCTGGACTTTACAGTAGCTGTTCAGCATGAACAAAGCACATTCACTCCCGTGAAGAAACGTTTGCGAGAAAGAAATATCTCCGATGCCATGCCGATTCCAGCGCATCTGAAGTTTCCACATAACAATAAGACGTTCTTCTTCACGGTTCTGACTGAGACGGTATCCTTTATTGAAGCGCATATACCTCTTGTGGGGTGATCTATATTCTTACTATACACCCGCCTGGTTCCTAGTCCATTGTGGCATGAGCTAATTGTTGGGGTTGTGTGCGAGATGGGTTGGAGGCCTTACCAAAGTGAACCTCAACAAACTAATAGTGCGGTATTGTGCGCCACATTCATTGGGGGGAAAGGAACTCCCCGAGTTGAGTGTGACCGCGTAATAAACCGTGATAAAACTGGGGGCTCCTCTGGGATTGATAGAGAGTTTCCACTCGTGACAGTGCAGTAGCAGCAGACTATTCATTTAGGTGAAATTGCATTTCAGTGGATGGAAAGTTGTGTTGCATTGTGAAGGCACCATTCAGACCTGTACCGTGGGTTTCAGGGTGGTGTGTAGATAAAACAGTGTTGATTTGATTGGTCATTGTCAGTACAAACTAAGTAGGAACAGAGATGAGATTTTGCCCTTGCATATTAGGTGCAGAACACATTTCAGAATGAGCACTGTAGAAATCAATATAGCCAAGAAGCACCTTCTATCCAAATTGTTTATTAACAGTGAATGGGTAGAACAGGAGCATGAAATGTGGCAAGCTAGAATGATGCAGGAGGTTACTTCTGCAAATGTTGATATGTGACAGGATAATGGGCTGATACATCAAGCCCTGATTGACTTTTATATGACACAGACCAGCAAGGATGAGGAAATTAAAATGGCTCAGCTCACAGCATATATGTACCTCCATATGATAATCATGGAAGAAAGATACCAGGATAGTCTAGCGTCTGTGCAAAACCAGTCTGCGCTTTTGGATCTTGGATTCACAGAGAGTTGAAACAATTAGAGGAATAAGCGCAACAGAGCCAAAATTCTGAGTTGGAATTAGAAGCCATTATTCAGCAGCTAAAAGATGAGTTAGGGCCACAAACAGAGCAAATTTAGAGCGAGAGGCTCAATTTTAGTATTATCAAGAAGGTGTTGAAAACCTGAGAGCGAGTCAACACAAATGAAACAAGCAGGTTGCTCACAAGAGAGCCTGCCTAGAGGACCTTTTTGCATTGAAAACACATATTAAACTGAAAGAAAAAAATAGCCAGTTGATCATTAGGGATGTCAATTCCCAGGTGGAATTCTATCATATGTGCCAAAATCTGAACACTCTGAAACAACAGAGAGAGCAGCTCAGGGAAGAGAATAGCAAATTGTGCCAGGAGACAAGTGCCCTGTGTCAGGAAGTGTGTCAGTTAAGGACAGACATGGAGAAAAGTGAGTTATGTTCTCAGGAATTGACTGACATGAGGATAGAAAATGAAAAATGTATGCAACATGTGAGGCAAGCAGAATTTGGCATAGAATAAGCAATGCAGGACAAAAGTGCCCAAAGGGAGGAGATTAGTCTCCTGCAAAAGAAGAGGTCTGCATATGCCCAGACAATATAAGCTTCACAGAAGGAAAATGAGTCCCTTTGTGAGGAGAACAAGGGACTCAGTGACCAAGTATTGGCACAAAATAAAATGCTAGAAGCTACTCACGCCATGGTATCAGTGTTGAAAGCTCAGGCCTCTATATATCACCAAGAGATAGGGGCTGAGAAAAACAAATCTGAGAGATTGGAAAAGGAAATAGCCAAATGAAAACAGGCTTTGAGGCACCCCAACCAGCTAGAGTATGGAAAGGTACCCTCCGATCATGGAGTGATGACCTCCTTACCAGGGACCTCAAGCCAATTCACCACATTATATGCACAGGGTGCTGATAACTTCATGACTGCCAGTTTGCAAGAACAGGGAAACATGAGGCAGCTGGACTCAACCAGGCCTAGTCCAACTGAGCTGGAAGGCCAGTCCTTATCAGATATTGAAGGGTATTCATCTCTACCCAGATTTAAAAATACCCTAGCATGTACTTCTGACCAGGAGGGTTCCTATGATGCAAAGATCAGGGTGTTAGACTGGCAGAAACTAAAGTTACAAAAGGACCGCTTGGTGCGCTTTGCAGACAGAAGAAAACCCGGCCAGGCCTCAAAAGAGTGTTTTAAAAACTTTCACACATTCAGGGAGATGGGGGAATTCTTCACCATAACTGGAAGAAGGGATGAGGAAGACGAGTACTCCCATGTGTGAAAAGGGGAGTACAAGGGAGGTGACCCTGAGAGCCCACGGTACCAGACAAAAACAGAATCATGTATCGCTACACAGTAGGCCCAAATGCACTACTAAGGGGACAAAACGTCCCAATGTAATTCCCTCAATCTCAGAATGTAGTTTCATAATCAACAGTGAAGGTAATTATGTGCTTCAATTTTAACACGGTTTTCATATTCCCAAATTCAATCAGGGTCATATTTCAATGAAAATTTCTATTGACATTTCATAAAAAGGTAATCACAATAGTGTTTATTCACACAAAATCCTCACGTCAATATCCCTCATATGTTATATACAGCTAAAGTCCAAGCCCTTCGCAGTAATCATACATATCATGGACAGACGTCCTTCATATCATCAAACATAGAAGTAGTATCCCAACTGACTTAGTTAGGTTTCAACAAAACTCAAATTAACTGATTGCTTCAATGTGTACATAGATTCCAGTGTTTACAAAAGTTCACACATGGGTCTCCCACATTTCATCATATAATCTTCATAGCTCATTTATGATGTTCCTATAACTAACACGTTTTGGATCGGAGATCCATCTTCAGGGTCTGAGCTATATGTTCCTAGTCGATAGAGCTTCTTTGAAGAGGACCTACAGATTAATGGGAATGAACATTAAATCAGGGGACAGACTGGGCCCTTGTAACAATATTCTATATATTCTCAAGTAGTAATAACTGTGTGTATCTGTAGCAGAGGCCAAATTCAAACCTGTAATTATTAATAAATGTCGTAAGGAGATGAAAGTACTAAATTACATACTGGCATCTAGTAAATGCTAGGGACAGAGGCAGACTCACTCAGTCTTCAATTAAAGGTCCTCGAAGGCTGGGCAACAAGGTAATGCGGTCCAGTGGTACTCTATGGTGAAAATAGAGGCTGGTAAGAGCGGGAGACTGTATTAAGTCCAACTCGTTGTCTATACTGAAACTAGTGGTGTGCATCATGCTCTTACGTCCAGCTCACCCGAGCGGTTCGACATTAAGAGGGGACAGAACGCCAAGTACTAAGCCTTGCCGCCCTACCTCAGGCGGCACAACGTATCACCCAAGAATGTAGCATAATGCGCAATCAAAAGAATCAGGAAAACAGTACAAGGTGCGTCAGGAGTAAGCACTCGTGTGTAGGCAGATTGCAGGTCTCGTACCGAGACAGAACCTAAGGGCATATGTCTCTATAATAACTATAATTGTGATAATACCTCAGAAAGGACTATATAGTCGTTTAAAACAGAATTCGAGAGTGTATGCAAAGTGTCTCATAATGAGAGCATAGGTCTTGCCGCCCAGTATGCAGTGGCCAACGTATCACCAACAAGTGTGCAGTAATGTGTAATGTTCACTAAAGACAAGGTATCACTGTCAAGTGCGTCTACACTAATCACTCGTGTGCAGGAAGACCACGGGTCCTGTGTACATACAGGAACTGAGTAGTCCCCTGCCAATGTGGGTGTGTGACTAAAACCTGAGTCAGTACGAATTAACAAGTGCCAGTAATAGCGTGCCTGACATACCTGATGTTCAGAGTATCCAGACGATCCGACCGCACCAAGGCGCACGGATCCACTGAGACTCCGTAAGTAACGTCGCCATAGTTAGCATGCGCACGGCACCATGGCGACGTACCTCCATCTTGGTGTGGGCCCTAGCCAGGCGTCGCTCCCAAGGCAACAGCCGGCAGGTCCACACCTCGATCGAGGCCACTCTGAGCAACACAATCGGCTGCACAAGCACAATCGGTAAACATCGGGAGGACAGAGGAGCAGGCATGGACGCACAACCGCGGTATACAGAGCACCGCAGTGTTCCCCCATGTCTAACTCTCCTCCTCAAAGTAACCCTCATGTTCACTTCTTGTCTATAGGTCAGCTTCTCTTCGGTTCAAGGGGCCCTTTGCCATCCAGGGGCGATATATACGGGGACATAACACCAAGTCCCAAGTCCCAATAGTTCATTCCTCCTCACCCTGCAGGGCACCCTATCAGAAGGGGACATGTCCAGTCATCAAAAATAGAATTCACAGAACACTACATACACTGAGAGTTCGGGTCGACCATCCCAATTGGTTAACAATCACAGGTACCATCAGTTCATTTAATGATTAGTTGAAACATAGAGTGTACCACAGTACAAATAGTTACACAAAACACATCAGATCAAAATCAGTGTTCATGCCCCTGGGACTCACTGAGTCCAAAAGATCCACCCATAGAATTTCACCTTGGAGTAATTTGCGTTGTATATCAGCACCCCTGCTACCCACTGATACTTGTTCAAGGATAACACATTTCAGTTGTGCAATGGTATATCGTGCTTCTGCAAAGAGCATAGCTACAGAAGATTTCTGATTTTTGGTGTGTATGTTAGACTTATGCTCTGTCCATTTTATCTTCGCCTTCCTCATGGTCATGCCTACATAGTAGAGCCCACAGGGGCACTTCAAAGTGTAGATTACATTCTGTGCATCACACGTGCAGGAGTGTTTGAACTGAATAGGTTTCCTAAATGGGGATGAGTAATACTATTCCCCAAGATGACATTCCCGCAATGTTGACAATTGTAACATGGCACTGCACCTTTAAATTGAGTCAAATTTGGGGGTGGCACGACTTCAGCTTTTGGCAGGCGAAGAACGATGGTCTGGAGGGTTGCCCAGGCAATGCCAGTGGTTAAGATCCATTCTAAACCTTCCAGCCATCACCATCACCTCTTTTTTTTTGCTTTGTCACCCCGAGTGGGACGGGTATGCCCAGACGTGGGTCCCGTGCCTGCTGGGCCTGGAGACCCAAGCTACTCCTCACTGATGAGGCCCAACAAGGCTGAAACATGTTTGGGGATGCTTTTGGTCTTGTGCAGAAGTATGTGACCTAGCAGTTCAGGCTGGACTGCCCCTTTTCGGGTGGGACCAAGCCTGATTTGTATATGGTCTTTCCTCTTCTGTAATGGTTTGGCAGGCGAAGAACGATGGTCTGGAGGGTTGCCCAGAGCAATGCCAGTGGTTAAGATTCATTCTAAACCTTCCAGCCATCACCTCTTTGTTTTTGCTTTGTCACCCCGAGTGGGACGGGTATACCCAGACGTGGGTCCCGTGCCTGCTTGTGTCCCGTGCCTGCTGGGCCTAGAGACCCAAGCTAATCCTCACTGATGAGGCCCAACAAGGCTGAAACATGTTTGGGGATGCTTTTGGCCTCGTGCAGAAGGGATGTGACCTAGCAGTTCGAGCTGGACTACCCCTTTTCGGGTGGGACCAAGCCTGATTTCCATATGGTCTTTCCCCTTCTGTAATGGCTTGGCAGGCAAAGAACGATGGTCTGGAGGGTTGCCCAGAGCAATGCCAGTGGTTAAGATTCATTATAAACCTTCCAACCATCCCCTCTTTGTTTTTGCTACGACTTCAGCTTTCACCAGACTCTTGCCCAGTGATCTACTATTCCTGTACGCAAAAGTCAGGGGTTTTTGGAATAATTGTTGCAATTGTGGATCCATTCTCAGCATTGGCCAGTTCTTTTCTATCACCCTCTTGATCCTCATTCTCTGCATTGAGTGGGTAGTAACATAAACTGGGAACTCGCTGGGCTTGGTCGGTTTCGGCACAAGCAATGTCTCTCGATCGATACGTTTCACTTTCTCAACCACCTCTGAAATAAGGGTGGGATTATAGCCTCTTGACGTGAACTTGGTCTGTAACAAGGAAGACTGATGCTCATATTCGGAATCATCAGATATTTCTTCTGTAACGTAAGAACTAACTAAGGGGTACGCTGTCGATAGTTCTTTGCGGGTGAAAACTTGTTGCCAGCAAAAGACTATTACGATCTGTCTGCTTAGAGTAAATTCTTGTCTCCAATGAGTGTTCTCTTGCATAGATCTCCACATCCAGAAAGTGAATGGTTGTGTTACTTGTTTCAGGGGTGAACTTGATTTCGAAGATCCATCCCATACATTATTGTATAGAAGTCCTGAAGTTCCTTCGATGGGCCTGTCCAAATTCCCAAAATATCGTCAATATACCTAACGTAGATGGAAAGGTGAAGATAAAACATGTTTGTACTCCAAATATTACATATAGGCATTTGCATAGCAAAGCGCCATTGCGCCTCGCAGGCCGGTGGACTCCTTCCTGGGGTCTTCTATGTCCGGGAGGGGTTTGAGCAACACTGCTACCAGGGGTTCCCCGGAGGTGCCTCGCAGGCCTAATAGGCGTACCAGAGTTTTCTCCGAGTGTTCCCAAGAAGGACCCATCAAGACCGGACCACGTTCCGAGGTTCACCTGTCAGGTGCTAAGCTTCAGCCCAATTCATCTGTGGCTTTGGATACTGGGGTTCGCTCCAAGGTCCCCATTTCTGGAGCTTTCCACACAGACAGACCCCGTCATTCTCTGAGGGATTCCCAGTCTTGTGGAGGTAGGGAGCACCTAGAGGACAGAGAGTGGACTAACAATAGTAGCAGCTCTGTATTGGAGGGCAAGTGGACTCAGGTGCAGCAGAAAAGAAAGTCTGCCAAACAGCAAAGGGGTCTTGTGAAACACCCAATTAGGCAGATAAAGGCCATAAAGAGCTTTATGACTCCATACCACAAGAATGCCAAATACTCAGTATGGGAGCATCTAGAATTGTATGACCAAATTATGACTTCATTTGGCATCAATAATTATCACAATTCCATGGAGTTTGTCAAATGGACATTCTCTTCGGAATACTCCAGCTCCTTTGCAGGGAGGATCCTGGAGGATCAAGATCACCAAAGATGGTCCACCTATATGACGGCTATGTTAAAGCATTTCTCCATTCACAGGAACCCTCAGGAGGCCCGCAAGGCGGCCTACAAACTGCAGTGTGGGGAAGACCAAGCACCTAGAGAGTTTGTGCAAGAGATGAAGCAGGCATTTGCTGAAACCTCTAGCGGGTGAACACAAATAGCCGGGAGTTAATTAACACTTACTTCCATGCGCTCCCGAAATACATTATGACCTAACTGGTAAGGGACTTCCATGAGCGTAGGACCCTGGATTGGGTGATAGAACAGGCCACCCGGATTCACGAAGTACAAAAGCCCTCTGAAAACAAAAATAATCCTGGAAACTCCAAGCCATCAACCACACCCGCTGCTGCAAAGTGGCAGAGGTGAAAAATACCCCCATATTGGACTTGAAAATGGTGGGGCCTAAAAATACTCCTCCCACCAACACTAAGAAGCAGAATGAGAGGCAGAGGAGACCCTCTGATCCAACCCAATTGGGTGGTAGCCAGGCAGGGTATCCAACCAACGCTCCATCTGACCCTGCCACCTATATCAGCCTTAGATACAAGGGTAACAGACCCAATCAGGAAAGTACTGCCCCAGGAAAACTCACCCAAACTGCCCTGAGCACTTCCCTCAGGAGGGAAGCAACACCACCACCCCTCAAAATAAATTTCTTTCCCAGATATCCTTCAAACTCCAACTTCCAGAACAATCCTCCTCTCGCTCCCGGCTTTCAGGACAATCGATTCCCAAATCAGGGAGAAGGAAGACCAAGGATGGAGGGTTATCAGGGAAACTCTCAATACCCAAGTTACTCTGGGAGAAAGGACAGCTACCCTTTCTGGGAGCAGCAAAGGTATGAATCCAGACCCCCTACCCACCAGAAAGGATGTCTCAACTTGAGCGTCAGGTCGAACATTTAACACAAGACCTGGGTTGCATGTTGAGGGTTCAGCAGAGCCCTCAAATGGAAATTGCGGCCCAGAACAGCTCGACAACCATGTCTAGGGCCCCAGAGCAATGACGTGAAGAAATTTCTGACAACCAACAGGTTCCAGAGGAGGGGGCCCGGGGGAAGAGAGATGCAAAGCCCTAGAGGAAGCTTCCTTTCTCACTAGAACAAAACCCCTGGAAACCTCTAAATCTGAACACAAATCTTCTGCCCCAGAAAAGCTGGAACCTAGGGAACAGAGGGTAAGTAGGAGAAATCAAGAGCAAAAGAGAACCCACTTTGTGGAGGAAGTCTGCATCATCCCTTTCGAAGGGGAAGAATCCCTGGAGGATTCAGGGAAGAAAATATTCTCTTTCAGGGATGGAGGGATCCCTCCCAAGGAAGGAAAAATGGGTCTCAAAAGACCCTAACTTAGACTGGGTAAGTATGGAGACGGTTAGAGCCACAGGTTTGGGTAACTGTCTCGAGGAAAAGGGGGACAGCAAAGAATCAGGGGAGAAAGGTGACTTCCCGATCCCCTTTGTTGCTGGGTGCAAAATCTTCTTTACAGATTCCCGCACTCTGACACAGAAAACTGTCCAAGATCACACAGTGTCGGAGTTCAAAATATTTTTTTTTACTGCCAAGCTGGCACAAAATGCAAATTTTCTTTGTCCCCTTGAAGACAGAGAAGGAAGATTGTATGCCTCCATCAAGGTACAGGGTCAATGGGCATTATCAGCGGTGGTGGATACTGGATCCCAACCCACCCTCCTTTCCAAAAAGACCTTTGACCAAACAAATCCAGGAAGGGGGGAGAGTCACCAAATTCCCCTCACACCTCTTTCTGGACAACTCCAAAACTTTCCATCGAAGGGACTGAGATCTGGAGTTCGAAATTGGGCGACAAAGGGTGAAACACCTGGTTATAGTCATCACTCCAGAGGGCACATCTTGTCTACTGGGGAATGACCTTCTTCAGAGGTTATCAACCCTGATTGACTACATGAACAAGGTCCTCTGGACTCAGACTAACCAGCCAATCAAAATAAAACAAAGTACAAATTATGCGAATTTAAATGGCACATGCCACATGATTGAACAACGGTCCGACCAAATAGAATCCACTTTAGGAACAATCAAGTCCAGGAACAATCAAGTCCTAGACATCACTGTCATCTCTGTAGGAGAGTAAACTGGTGATGGGCACCCTTCTCCATTTTTGTAATGTAAACCCCTCCCAGTTTTATGTTGCATTCCACACTGGAAGGAAATACTCTAAAATGTTATACCAATCCACAATCTGAAGAAAACCCAAATCCCATGATAAAAGATGATGAAAAACCAGCTCAAAGTGTGACTGACATCCAGATAAAGGGTGAACAGCTGTTCTCCCCATTTAGGTAAATGAGGGGGGATCCTCTTCTCGCCAGAGTATGCCTGAAGAACGGAAGAAGCTTCATCAGCAAAGCATTATTCAGGAAACTCCTAAAAGATCAGACCATTCCCTGGTTTAAGTTGATTGCTAAATGGGAAATGGGACAGGAAACTTTAAATTCAAAACATTTTCTGCCTAGCAGGTGCATGCTAGAAATGTCCATTGGTGACAAAAGCATAGAACATAATTGTTGGCATAATTGTTGGGTTGTGTGAGATGTCCCCATCACCTTTTAGTGACATTCTCAATCGATTCGCAATTAATTTGGACCTAATTAATCACAAAAGCCTGGTACGATCGGGGGGTAACCCCATGGGCTTTGACAACACTGCGAAAGTGTTTCAGTCAGCTCAATTGCTGCTGTATGCATTTGAAGTTCAAGTCGGAGAAGAGGTCACCATACCAGGACAGGTATGACAATTTACAATTCTCCAAAAAATTAAGCGATGAAAGAGCCTCAAAAACAAGGATGCTTATATAACTTTGAATGATCACCTCCAACAGCAAGGTTTGTATTTACATCCGACGCCAGTTGACCTAGAACATGACACCATTTGGATATTGGTGGATAACAGCGACCCTAGAAGTATCACTTTGGGCGCAGACACCTTTATTGGAATGGCTGTTGAGGCCCGACATTATTCTATTGACTTAGGTAATGAGACATTGGACCAATTCCAAATGACTGTTAAAATGTTGACAGCGATATCCCTCCGGAAAAGATTTTCACCCGGCAATGGGGGAATTTCTTGGGATACTCCTCCTGCCCTTATGGTGGGGAAGAGGTGATCTGTGACATCAGGAAGGATGAGGTCGTATTTCAAGTCAACAGTGACTACCTCCAATCCTGGAAACCTCATATCCAGGCCAACACCATAACAAGAGATCTCTCCACCCAACTCGAGGATACCACTGAAATTGCCAAACCCGAAGTCTTTCAAGACTTTAAGCAGATGGTCAAACAATTATTTATTATTATTATTATTATTATTATTATTATTATTAATTAATCAATCTCACTGATACCTGTGAGACAGAGGAGAAAAAGTAGAAGCTGAAACAGGTGTTTTGGGATTTTTCAGGATATTTTTGCCATGGATTCGTATGACTGTGGATGCACAGAGATACAGTCAACCTCCATACCTACGGACCCTGAGATGGCTCCCGTATTTGAGAAGCAATACTGGTTGTCTCTCGCGTCTATGGAGTCAATCATAGAGATTATTAAAAACTTAGAATCCCGTGGGATAATTCGTCCAGTCCACAGTACCTTTAACAACCCTGTACTGGGGATACTCAAACCCAATTGCCAATGGAAACTTTGCATAGACCTTAGGGAGTTAAATTAAAAGGTCCATTTGTCAAGATGTCCCCTTCACTACATCGATTCGGGACTGGCCCAGATCCAAGGCTCAAAGGTGTAAACCGCCATTGACCTGACCAACGGTTTCTGGAACGTACCCGTGAGTAAAGAAGACCAGTACAAGCTTGCCTTTACCTTCAGGGGGCAGCAATACACGTGGACATGAACCCCCTTTGGATACATAAACTCTAGCAACAAATTTAATATCTTCCTCCATAAGGCCATGCCCGACTGGGGCGAGAGGGGAAACCTAGCCTATTTTGATGATGTCTTAATCAAGAGCTCAACTGTGGTGGAACACATTGCTGAAATACGCTATGTTCTGACCCAGTTGCAGAAAGCCAGAGCAAAACTGTCCTTTCAGAAAGCACAGTGGTGTAAGACCGCGTGAACCACTTAGGGCATGAAACCACCCGAGGGTCTCATCCCCAGGCGAAGAAAGGTAGAAGCATTATTGAAACTGAAAGACCCTAATAGTCTGCAGGAACTAAGAAGACTTCTTAGACTCACTAATTATAGTAGAAAGTTCATACAGGACTACACAGAGCTCATGCAACCCTTGGTCCATTTATTAAAGGCCGGGGTCAAGTGGGAGTGGGGTCCAGAACAATCTGAGGCAGTAAAGCAACTCAAAAGAAGCCGTTCACAAGCGCCTTGTTTGGCTTACCCCATAAAGAACAAGGAATTCTTGTTGGAGACTGGGTTCTCAAATACTTGCTTAACAGCAGTGTTATACCAAAAAGCACAACAAGGTCAACAAAATAATCTCGTACGTGAGCCAAACTTTGTCCTCTGTGGAGAAAAAATGCAACGATTGTGAAAAGGCACTCCTGGCAATGGTGTGGGCGTTGAAGAATTACCGCTCGTTCATCCAGGGGGAGCACATCATTGTCGAGTCTCCTCACCAGCCCTTGCAATATCTCCAAAGTGACAGAATCCAAACAGGGAACGTGAGTAATTGCAGAATTACTTCCTGGATTCTGTCCATGCAAGGCTTTCCTGTGGAGGTCAGATATGGCCAAAGCAAGAAGAGTCCCCTAGAGCAAGGTTTGACTGACTTGCATGACTGTTCTCAAGAAAACTGTCTTGAGGACGAAAGTCAAAAGACTAAAGACCACATGGAGGCGTTCCTTGCTTCCCCCCACAAAGTCTATGAGGAAGACACGTGCCAGGGGATACCCACAGTTTATGTGAATGGGTGCTCCTACCATGTTGATAATCACAGGGAAAAAGAACTGTTGGCTGGCATTGGGAATACCTTGGTGAATGATGCCCCAGAGCCCTCTGCTGGGTACAAAATAGGTCAGCGAAGTAGCCAGGTGGTAGAGTTGATGGCGGTACATCAAGCAATCCTCACTGCTGTGCAACTCCAATTCAAAGAACTGGTCATAATCACTGATTCCGATTATGTCAGGAATGGGTTGGTGGAGCACCTGATTAATTTGAAAAATCGAGGCATGATGTGTGCGAATAACAAACCTCAAGCACGGGAAATTAATACAAGCAATTGATGATATGGTCACCTCTAATGAGATGACCATCTATTGGAAAAAAAGATCAGAGGTCACTCCAAAAAAGAGGGACCAGACAAAACTGGTAATGATTTGGCTGACCAGTTGGCCAAAACCAGAGCCATCCACGGAGACCTCATAGCAACGGAATCCCTGTTGGGGGAAATCCAGGTCCCTGCTGTCACCAGGTCCCAAACACATGCCAAAATGAACTCTCAACTGCCCAGTGGAGTAAAGAAACCCCAGATGCTGATTTGATCTTGGCACAAAAAGATGGCCCGATTACTGGAGAATGTTATCAACATATTGAAAACCCCATGAATTTTCCTTTGACAGAATCCGATTATATCGGGAAAGAGGTCCAAGACGGTTTGTTGGTACAGAGATCCATATCTAGTTGTGACCAGTGGGTGGTACCTAACTCATTCCAAAAGCCTGATGTTAAATCACACCCATGACCCGGCCACTGCCGGTCATAGGGGGTTTCATACAACTTTAGAAACTTTAGAAATCTTGCGAGAGGTTGCATACTAGCCACACATGGGTCAGGACCTCGACCTATACTTAAAGGGCTGTCTTGTGTGTGCTCAGTTTCAGCCATGTTCCCTCACACACAGAACTCCCCTACAGAAAAGGGGAATGACACTGCCTTGGTCGAATTTGCAAGTCGATTTCATCGGGCCAATGATTCGCTCCTCTAGAGGAAATAAATACATGTTGACCGTGACATGCTTGTTTACCAAGGTGCAGTGTCTTCCGGCCCAAAATTGCAAGCCAGAAACAGCTGCTTCCCTAATGATCAATCACATCTTCTCTCGTTTTCGCCTTCCGCAAAGGATTGAGGCAGACCAAGGAAGTCATTCTACCAGTGAGGTGATGACAATGATGTGGGCGATACTAGGGGTAAAGAGGAAACTCCACATTGCCTACCGCCAATCCTTGAGCAGGGGAGTTGAGAGGTACAATAAAACAATTGTGGGCATCTTGAAGAAGTTTCTGGCAGACTCTGGACCTTGTTGGGACATCTGATTACCGCTTGTCCTGATGGCCATCAGGTTTACACCATCTTCTGCAACAAAAATGTCTCCATTCAAGCTCATGACAGGACGAAAAATGGCGCTACCTCAGCATCTGCTCTACAGAACTCAAGAGCAGACCCTGATGAATGCATCCACGACTCATGAGTACATTGAAAATGTATGAAAACATCATCAGTACGCTTCTGCTTACACTCAGCGAAACTTAGAAAAGTCGGCAGAGGGAATGAAAACCCACTACGACTTAAAGAAAACCAAGAAAGAGTACAAAGTAGGAGACCGGGTCTACATGTACAATTTCCAAAGGAACTAGAACAAATAGCAGAAGTTCCTCTCCTCTTGGTGTGATGCTTTCGAAATTGTCAACAAAATCTCACCTGTCACCTATAAGATCTGCATCCCTAAAGGAGTACAGAAGGAAGAGAAATGGTCCATATCAATCATATGAAAAGCTGTCATCCCAAACAGACTATGCGACTGATTGAATAACCCAGTGAGGGTAGACTCCAGGAACCATCTGAAGAAAAAAAGTAAAGAATGGGAACCCGGATGGAGAAAATCACACATTTACAGGGAGTAGAACAACATATACTTATCAAGAATGTACCAAGAGTAATTGTCATTTTCTGAAGTGTAGATGCCAAGTGAAAAGTAATGTGTAACTCGTTGTTTTGTTGTCAATTCACACGTCGATCATACCGGGGAAATTAGTATTGTATGAAATACTTAACCCCTCTTTTATTCTCGGCAGATTAAATAACTCATTGCCTCTACAGGCCGGAGGTGGAGCTACCGGAAAAGGGAGGGGTCTGTCAGGAATAAGGGCCTGTGGTGCAGGAGGAAGCAGGTACGGCATATCTAAAAACTACAATTCCCAGCAGGCATGGGGAAATGTGTAGTTCCTTGGGCCTGTCGGTACTCAGCTGCCGGCACTTTGCAATTAGGGATTGGGCTCTTAACGGCCGCCCGCCCGTGCTCATGTGCTGTTGATTAATTTTGGAGAGCATGGGCAGCGGCGGCGACGGCGGCAGGAGCGAAGCAAGAACGCTGAAGGTGTAAGCGAGTGGCGGGAAGGAATCACGCCGGTTATGTCGCAAGGCATCTTTATATCCCGGGGTGCGGTGGCACACGCTCCTTAATCTGCTCCAGAGCTACAGGTCCGGGTCAGCCGCAGTAGGCTCCCGGACCATCAGTTAAGTGTTTCTATGTTTGTTTACTTGGCCGGTTTACGGCATTAACATGGAGTAAATCAAAAGCTTCAAGTATTTATGTCCGGACGTCTGAGGAAAACGTCCAGACCAAAAGTTAAGTGCAGGCACATAAATCCTTGGTTTTTGGGCAAGATAAATGCCAGTCTGGTAGCCGGCACATTGCTTACCTCACGTTCTAAGCACCAGGGAAAATTCAACTCTTCTAATCCGCATTTCCAGTTATTACGTTATTTTCTATGTGCAGTGTATTATGTTAATCCATGTTTTGTGAGGCATGTGAACGTCTCAATGTTCTCTGTTCATTATCAGTGTATTATGGTTTTAAGTCATTTTCTAGTTATTCGCTTTTCCCAAATGGAGAAAAGCGCCTTTCTATGTGCATTATGTTGTGCTAATCCATGTTTGCTCACGATTTGTGTAGGGTGGCGTGTTATGTGTTAATTAATTACTGAAGATAGAGTCAGGTCAGGTTGCAGGAGTATTAAGTTATCTAGTCAGGAATTGTAGGGGTCTTTTGTCATTTTATGTCTTGTTGTCTTCCCTTCCTTCCCCTTATTGGTCCATCCCCTTTCCCTAACTCCTTCTTCCCCCCATTGGCTGCCACGTGGCTACCTGTAATTCGAACATCCAGGCGCCCGTGCCAACCACGGTGGGAGGGGTCGATCCATTCGGCTTCTGTGGTTCGGGAGAGGGGATTGAAATCCTCCTCCCTTAAGTTCAGTTGTGACAGGGTCCATGGGCAAAACCCAAAAACCAAAATGAGTGGAGTGCAGACTAGAGCGCCACTCCCTCAGGATGGGGAAAGGAGCGGACGTGCTCCGACAGATTCCCAGAATGAACCCAGATCACAAGGAAACAGAAACCCCATTCTCTCCTTGCTCTTCTCTCTGTCTCACTGGAATCAAAGATCCAGGAGCGGAGAACTGTGAGGTGAAATATAGCCCCTGAATGCCAGAAATAAAGAGGCCAGAGTGATTTGGGAAGTCCCATTGAAGTATAAGGCCAGCACAGAAATGGTGATGTCAGACAGGAGACCTACTGAACCAAAAACAGGCGCAATGCATTTCAGCAAGAAAAAAAAAGACATGTGGCTGACAATGCTGTTTTACTAAATCCATGGAGAGCTGCACTTTTACATAAAGAGACAGATAGCAGTGTGCACATTGTCTTCGATGTAATACCAAATGGTGCTCCGGTCATCTCAAGTGAAACCGAGCTCATTGCAATTATAAGAAATAAAAAAACGTCGTTTTTCCTCATCCAAATGACAGTATGCTAAGAGAAATGCTCACTAGACTTTCAGAGTTTGAACATGGTTTTCTCATACTGCCCTATACATATGGACAATCCAGAAGTAATATTCATGTATTTTGACTGTAAGATTACAGAAGTACATTACACATGGATATAAGGCCCAGGTGCCTCATAAAACGTCATGTAAAATGTATTGTGTGTAAGTTTAAAAGCCATTGCTTGCAGAATTTTACATGCAGCCGGTCATTCCTCCTAAAGATGAAACTTAACCTCCAAGACCTTTCCTCTGCTGATCCCGGAGAGGGAGGTCTGGTTGTCAACCATCAAGCAGGGCCATTTCTTAAAAATACAGGACAAAAATATACTGCCTAGATTTAAACCACGGTGGAAACAGATATTGCCATGCCTGCTCTTTCAGCAGAAGTGACCTTGGGGTCACAATTGGCATAAAATGTCCATTAGAGTTGAAGCCAGGGCCATTACAGGCCAAGAAGGGAGGGGCGAAGCTAAACATGAGCTAGCCTCTGGCTGATCACATGTTCAAGGGAAAATGAAACTGAAAGCGAATAAAGAAAAAAACGGAGTTTAGTTAATGGAAAAATGCATATTATTGCATAAAAAGGGCAGCATATATGCCACAACGGTCATTCCAGACTTTTATTAAAGGCAACAGTAACCCCTTTCGAACCATGCCAAAATAATGTATGTGTGATAAAAATAACTAGAGTTATTAATGACAATTTTATTTGGGCCTTCCCTTGAGTCCTAGAGATTTGAAAGTTGGTGTGCGGGTGAAGGATGAAATTAACATGGGAACTATGAAGTGGCATATTTTTCACTGATACGGCTCCTGAATAAATTAAGAAAATTAAGAAAAAACAGATCTCTGCATCGGAAGGGCGTGCCGACTTCAGATCAGAATAATTTGATTCGCCTTAAAATGTAGTTCTTAAAAATATATCCACCAAAGTAAAGATTTGAAAAATTAGGGTACTTGCCATGTTGATAGATTTTCAGTTTTGAACATTCCAAGCCACATGTAAGTTTGGGATGACGAAGCTTTCCCCTCCCACAGCGTTCCGAACTCACACCCTGATCTCCATGTCCTATTAGCACACAGGTGGGAGGTGGGTATAGAAAACCAACCAATCCCTTCTGCCGGAATCATGACCAGTTCGTGATGTCACCAGTTTGCATTAGAACTGGCTTTTTCCAAATATTTCTGGGAGGTACCCTGCTGCCGAACTCTTCCGAGAAACACCCAAGCAGAGAGGCCACAAATCTTGCATTGGAGATGGGGACTAGGAGACATAGAAGCTTACTGGGACCCCTTGGAGGTGTGAAACCTTAAGGAAACTGTTCCCCCTTCCTCCTCACCTTGATCCTCTGAGGAGCTTTCCTGGGTGTCTGTCTTCCTCCTTCTGCGAACTTCCTTCTATTCACTGGGTTTTTTCTTGGACTTCTTGTCATGTAGATATGGACGTGCTCCATTGGAGGGCACGTTGCCTGGTGTATTGACACACTTGACCACGGGGTAACCACCGGAGCAAAGCCCCTGGCAGGGAAAAAGTGTGCTGGCTAAAAAAAATCTGGGTGAGTCTTGTCAAGGAATTCCAGTAAGTGATGATTGCAGTTTTGCCGGAATGATGTATCCAGTAACAGGTCCGGGGAATTAATTGTTTACAAGTAGAGTCAGGAGGGCTGGTAGAGGGTGAGGTAAATGGATCTTTTGCAGGTCCTGGGTGATCGGATACACGTCTCCCGGCGTGTAAGCACAGGGTAGGACAATCAAGCATAAAAAGGCAAGGCAGCGCGAGTCTGCAAAAAGGATCCAAAGTATGAGATGAGAAAAAGGGAAGTATGCGAACAAAAGAAATAACGGAAAGTAAGAAGACAGGAGGAATATCCTGAATAGGGAAAAAGAAAAGAAGCAACAGGAAGGAACCTAGCGTGGGAATCAACAGGTTCTTGCACAGACACGAGCAGGAGAGAAAATCGGAAATGTATGCACAGAAGCGAGCAGGATGAATGCTGAGGCTTACGCACTGGAGAACGAGCGAGAGAAAACGGAACACACAGGCAAAGATACACCTGAACAGGGAGGAAACTACAGAACGTGGGATGGCACATAGTGTTAGCTCAAAGAATAGAAAAGGACTAGCATTACCTACGAGAGCAGAACCGAAGGTGTAACGCACCGAGCGGCTGCAAAGGGAGTCCGTATACAGAGGCGGCGGCCGTCTTTCCGTTAACAACTAGACCGCTACTCTGGAATGGTAGGAAATGTAATGGAACAATCAATGGTTCCTCCAATAGTCCCATAGTTTCCATTTGGGGCGCATGACAGGAGGAGCAAGAGAGGACTATCCTGGACTGACCCTTGCTGTTCCAGAGGTGCCCTGCTCTTCCCTGATGCTCATTACAAGACCTCTTCTGAAAGTAAAACTATCCCCAAAGCCATAGATTTTGTAGGCCCTACATTTTCAAGCATTGGTTTAGTTATTTCCCAGTAGCAAAATACCCTGTTTGTCTGTGTAGATTCTGAGCATATGTAATTCAAGTAAATAAATTCATTTCCCTATAGAATTCATGGGATGTGTTTTGTTGGCATTTGAAATTAACAAGCTGTTCCCAGTGTGTTTTGAGCCGGTATAGACAAAGATTTGCCAAAATAATTAATCCCAAAACGCTGAGCGTACAGGGTGCAAAGAAAAATGGCTCCTTTGTTTCCACTGTGCTCTGACCAAAACCACAAAGCTCTGCCTGTTCTTTTTACATGTGGCAAAACACATTTTCCCACTGCTTTTCTTTCCGTCATATTGCATCTGTGTTAATAAGTAAAAAATAAACTATTTTGCTCCTTGAATCCCTTTTTTAAGTGCATTTTATCAGAATCCCAAAATGATTTTCCCATTGTGTTCCCACTGTCCTTCAATTCAGAGGGGCCAAGTCTAATTGATGTTTGGAGGGTGGGGGTTGCTGGCAGAAAAAAAGTATTATAACCAAATCAGCAGTCACTGTGTGTCTTGAATTGTTCTTGTTCTGTATTGGTGATTGATTTGAAAAAAAAGCTGCAGGAAATTGTGACTGTATATCTCTGTATTATCTCTGTGTTGGTTCCATTACGGAAGTCATTTTTGTTCTTGTGTTGCCACAGCATTGGTGGCTGATGTTAGTCTATTTGTCAAATTTGGTTTAAATAAATTAATAAATCTATATTCTTACTACACGCCGGCCTGGTTCCTAGTCCATTGTGGCACTGGGTGTTTGTTGGGGTTGGGTGCGAGACGGGTTGGAGGCCTTACCAAAGTGAACCTAAACAAACCAATAGTGCTTTATTGTGCGCCACATTCATTGGGGGGGGAAAGGAACTCCCTGAGTTGATTGTGACTGCGTAATAAACCGCAACACTCTGGCAGACTGTCGGGGGCTCATTTCCTACATGATTGTAAATTCTCTCTCTCCTATAACATCATTGCTGGTAATATGGGTACATAGGAATGCTTGCTGTGTTGGGCTACCTCAATGCCCATACTAAGAACAGCCTCATATGAGAACAGCGATGCAGACACACTGGCGGAACATTGCCGTTTTGAAGTCAGATGTATTGAAACCTCACAGAAATACGGCTTCAAGGTTGGCACCTGCGTTTTATATATTTATATATCTATATATAGTTTTCTTACTGTTTTATTCTCTTTTTTCTCCTCCTCTCCCTTCTTCCTTCTCCCTCTCTCTTCCCGCCCTCCTTTACTTTTTTCTATGCACTTACTCTATCAAAATTGTCCCTGGACCTAGTATGATAGCAATAAATGTTTGTCTCCTCCACCCTTCCTTTACTTGTCTCCCTCAAACTCCCAGCACTATCTTAAATGTCGTCAGGCCTAGTGCAATAGTCGCTTGTTTTGTTCATCTCCCTCCTTTCTCCTCCCCCTCCCTCACCTCTTGTTAATCTCCGGCTCTACTAGAAATGTTGTCAGGCCTAGTACGGTAGTTGCCTGTCTGTTTCCCATTTCCTTCATATCTGTATTTTAGCTCTTGCACTATCTGAAATGTCATCAGGCCGAGTACAATAGTTAATTTCACATTCTGGTTGTTCATGGCATGTAAGAATGTCATTGTATGTTCCTTTGTTCCTTCCGTTGCCATGAAGCGCTTTGAAACACATTGTGTGTAGGCGCAATATAAATAAACTATCATATCATATCATATGCTTCGTAAGTTAGGCAATATGAATCAAGATTTGTCAGCCCTCTTCGTGCAGCAACAGCATCCCCCTTTACGAGTGCAATGTGCTGTTCTTGGTTGGTTAATGTTGGGGGGTCTAGCACTGCCACAGTTCAGGGTGCAGTGAAGGCTGGGGGGCGGGGGGTTGGAGGGGTCAACATTGTTGCATTGGGTAAAATCACACTTGGTGAAACTTGGGAAGAGGCATGGTCTTTACAAGATAAGGTATCCACATTGGGGAGATCTGATGTCACACTCATGGTTTAAGCAATGGGGATGACCCAGAAAGTTATGTTTCTAAGTTGGAATGTCAGGGGGTTGGTTAATCCGATCAAGGCTCGTAAAATCATTGCATAAGCTAATCGGAAAGGCGCGCACATCCTCTTCCTGCAGGAGACACACGCATTAGACCGACAAGCCCTTGGCTTGGAACTGAGCTGGGGAACACAAAGATATTAAACCACCTACACATTTTGATACATGGATCGCTGCACTTCATGCTACTTGATACTAAGGTTGACAATGAGGTGGCTTACCGCCATACTGTAAAGAGGCACTCCATATAGCTCCTGCCTGATCCATCTTTTATCCTGCCATCGTGTTGTGCACTCAGGACACCAGACCCCAGCTGCGACAGAGACCGTTGCACGACCATCTGGGGCGCCCAGCGAGGGGACTCGCACATGGGAATGCAGCCAAACGGAGCCACAGTTTGACCCGATCTTTTGCGGCCTCATGCCGGCGGCCAAGATGGCGGCTCACTGATGCAACGGGAGCCACATAGCACCAGACCCAGTGTGCACAGTGGGTCGGCACTGTCGGAACCCTGAGACAGCAGGCTGCCACTATCTGCCCAGAAGCTGGAAGCAGCCTTAGAAGCTCCCGCTTCGGGGGATTAGGCAAATAAACTGAAGTTGCCAACCCCCTTTGTGAGCGGTCTTAGCTGTGGGTTGGGTCCACTGCTGACAACTTGTAGCAAGGTGCCCTCATGCGACACTGCAATCAAGCCTCCATATGCAGTGGAGGACAGGTGCAGCATTAGCACATATGGTGGTATGAACCCTCCACGCCCGGGCTAGCACTCAGTTGTGAACAAGACACTGCAGCCGCTCACATAAAGTCCACGGAATAGCGCACCGTCGACCAGTGATGGCATAACCTCCCAGGGCGCAGCGCTTGGAGGGGTTCCTGCAACCAGCAAGCTCAAGAGGCAAGTAACGCCCGCCCAGCTCCCCTGCTGCACTACACCCCGCTCAGGAGCCAGTGATGTCCCTATGAGTTCATGCCATAGCGGGGCATAAAAACCATTGTGCCTCGTGAAAACCTCCTATTGTGGGCGCAATGGTCAGGTTGGCTGAGGATACCTTCAGTAGGAGAGCGGACTCCACAAATCAATTTTGCCAATACCTCCACAAGCGACCGGGCACTGACCTGGAAACAGCACTTTGCATGCTCACAGCACTGCAGTCCCAGGGACAAGCACAAACCTCCCACACAGGAGCCACTACCCTGCCGGGGACATAGAACCACAGTGGCCCACAGCCGGTCGTTCCCCCAGTTCGGGCCATAGAAGCAGAGCAAGGGGACATAGCAAGCACTACATGAGCAATGCGGTACGCCACATACACTAAGGTTGTGCACGACATTGGCCTAGGACAGAGAAGCACAAGATACTGGCCCTAGTGGAACGGAGCCGTACCACGCCACGTCCAATAAGCAAACAACACGGCACAATGTGAAAGGAGACTAGAAACGCACTGGGTACCGTGGCAGGGCTCACCTACAGCACCAAGCTTGTGAACTCACCATATCCACAACTCTTGCATATGTCTTCTAAAAACCCCAAAACCAGGTCTAAGCAGCCCACGATTGAGTAATTTGCGAAGCCAGCAGGGACACACGCACAGGCCGAGCAGGCTGGTAGCGACCAACTTATTTGGCAGCAATAGCAGCCCTAAAAACCACGCTGGAAGCAAAAATGGATGCCATCATCACTGACGTGGGCCTCCTAAGACAAGACCTCCAGGCACTGGCGGAGAGGACCGGAAAACACTTGAGAAGCAAGTAGCTGAAAACACGGTGGACCTGAAGGGTTCCCTCAGTGACGCCAAAGCAATGTAACATCGGATAAGGATTCTAGAAGAGAGACAGCGGGCAACGCTGAAGGGAGAGCTCGAAGAAATAATGTTGGGACAATTGGCTTACTGGAAGGATGGGAAGGAAAAACCCCACAAACTACATAGAAAGCATGCTGATGCAGGAAATAGGCCCCAGGAACCTCACACAGGGCTTTACCATGGAACGCGCACACAGATCACTCACCAAGAAACCCCCACCCGGAGCACCACCATGGCCCATAATTGCAAGGATATTAAACTAGAAGGACCGCAAGAAAATACTGGAGTACTTCAGGACGGGAGGCATGATCACGAGAGCATCAGCGAAAATCACAGCATACCCTGACTATGGACCTCATTACAAACTTGCAAGAAAGTCTGGCACATGCGAATTGCCCTTTCGCGGGTGCCGGAACCGGGTGATCTCCATTCCCATTTGAGCCCAATGGGGCTCAATGGGAATGGGGATGCCTGTAGCATTGGCACTGTTCATAAGGGTGCCGGTGCTACAGGCATGCTGTGCTCATGGGTGCCTTTCATTACGCCAGGTCAGACCTGGTGGAATGAAAGGCACACGCGAGCACAACTCGAAGTTTGCAGGTCCAGATACAACGGTACGGTAAGTTTACCGGTACCGATGTATCCGGACCAGCAAATTCGCATTGAGGCCTTATATCTTACAAGTACAGAAAAAAAGAATGCACTTCACTTCAGTGAAGAAGAGACTCCGAGAAACCAACCTTAAGTATATACTACTATACCCGGCGTGCCTGAAGCCCTCTTCTTTGAGACCCTGGAGGAAACACACATGTGGATGGACACTGAGCGCCTTGCGGCCATACCAGAATGATGTTTAGGCAGCAACAACAAGGTGTAATGTTCTGAGCCCAGCAGAACTGGCCAGCAGGACAGTGGTACCCGCATAATACAGAAACACTCGATGCCACTGCGTGGTAACTACCCGGAGATGCCAAGCCCATACACGAGACGCTGAACAGCTGTATTGTATGCACGCACTTCAACAAATAGATACTGTGGAAAGCAGGACAACGGCATGAAGAATCAAGCACGGAGGCGCATCTTTTGCCCACATACCTTTCTTTCTTTGGTCTGGATACTAACAGTCACGTATCCGCCCGCTGCACAACGTTCATCATAGAACTGGACTAGATGGTGTAGCTGTGAGAAGCAGGGATGCCTGAGCACACTACAGTGCGCTGGGCAATTGTTGGGAGTTGGGGTACTGTTTGAGGGTGTGGGGGTGTTAAAGACTGTTTGCACTATTTCACACAATATTCACTCTCTAAACTCTAGCCAGTCGGCAAGTGACTGGTCGATGCACACGACAGTGTTCGCCACAGAGGCACACACACTTCCTATGGGTGGGTCCAAGAGGCAATAAGTCACTCATGACAGGGGACCTTAGGCTAATCACATGGAATATCCGGGGACTAAACAGCTTCAGAAAAAGGAATAGATTTATGACATAATTGCGTAGACCCAAAATAGACGTAGCGCTCCTACAGGAAACCAACCTCACCCAAGAGAAGCAAGAGGTACTGGCAGGAAATGGTGATGTACCATGATAGGTTAACCATATTCGGCCTATGCTAGAGGAGTACTACTCTGGAAATTCCCACAGTACCTTTCCGGGTGCGGAGAATCGTGAAAGACACCGATGGAAGAATGGTACAGGTCCAAGGGTTTTTAGAAAACAAAGAGGTTTGCATCATTAACACTTATGCCCCGAACCACGACGGCTCAACTTTCTTTTGCTCATTGTACACCAGAATAGGGCCGGTCAGAAGTAGCACCATCATTTGGGGAGAGGACTGTAATTGCACTCGTAAGCCCTTAGTTGATAGATCCGACGACAAGCTCACACACCCCACTCCCCCAGCTAAGGCTCTAAACACATTGATGGGGGCCCTCGACCTGGTAGATGTATGGAGGGAGAAACACCCACATGACGGGATATCCCCACTACACCGCCCCACGGGATCTGTACACCAGGCTAGAATATGTTTTCACAGGAGTGGAGTCAATGGGAGAATTCAAAGAGGCTAGTTATAAAAGCTGATTGCTGTCAAATCATGCCCCGCTTCTAGCCGTGTGGCAGGTGATACCCCCGAGAGCATGTATCCCAACCTGGAAGTTGAGAAGCCCTAGAAAAATGTAGCATTCAGGGAACAACTCAAGGGAAGCATTGATGAATACTTTTCAATTAATACCGGTAGTGTAGTGTCTACCCGAGTATTATGGGAAGACTTCAAGGTAGTAATCAGAGGGGAAGCCATTGCAAAATCAGGTGGGATACAAGCAGTAATCAGGAGAGAACTGGCCAAAATCGAAAAAGCCCTATAGGAAATAGAAAACACCACAGATGGCCCTATAAATGACACCTCAGACACAACCAGACTAGAACAAGAATACCTCAAACACTGGGACAGGCTGGGCACACTGAGTTATGCCAAATATGTTGAAAGACAACACGCTGAGGGAGACAGACTGGGGAGACTCTTAGCCTGGCTTTACAAAAAAGATGCCAAGCTAGACATGATCCAATCGATCAGGAATAGCGACAACGTTCCGTGCACCACACAGGCAGGCATAAACAAGACCTTTTTAGATATTACAAGGCCCTATACATAGACCCCTTAGCAATACAAACCCCAGAAATAGGGAGAGCCCTCTCCCGAATATATCTCCCGAAGCTGGACCCCACAGTCGCAGACATACTAGACGCTCCCATTACGGCTGACAAATTATTGGCCACGATCAGAGACTTGCCTACAGGCAAAACTCCAGGCTCAGACGGACTACCTAGAAAGTTCTATAAAGAATACGCAAGCAAACTGACACCCTCACTACTAGACATGCTAAACGAAGCATATAATAAAGGAGCCCTTCCATTGTCACTTAGAGAATCCATCATTATTCCCCTACTTAAGTGCGACAAACTCGCCACAGAAGGCAGCTTGTATAGGCCATTATCACTTTTACACCAAGACGGGACGATACAGCCTTACTCGCGAACAGTCTTAAAAAGATGATCACAGAACTGATACACCCAGACCAGATGGGATATGTGCCCGGTAGGAACACAGTATGTGACCTGCGCAGATTACATCACATCATAGACCACACCAACACCAGTGCAAACCATTATGCAGTAGCTTCGCTAGACGCGGTCATGGCATTTGACTCAGTCAGGTGGTCATGGCTACTGGCAGCGCTATGCAGATTTGGCTATACAGCGACCTAGTCGCCAGAGTGAAAAAAATATCCGAACAATGGACACTAGGTAAAGGCACTAGACAAGGGTGCCCACTGTCCTCCATGTTTATTCTTGCTCTTGAACCAATAGCGATATACCTCTGTAACAAATATAAGGAAGCAGGCATTAACATACACGACAGATGGCATCTCCTGTCTCTTTACGCGGACGACATGCTCCTATACTTACATCACTCAGAAACTAACTTGCAATATATACTAGACATCCTAGACAGATTTGTTGAACCCTCAGGTATTACGATCAACAGACACAAGTCGTGCCTGTTCCTGCCTGCAGGCCTACGAGGGAAAAAAATAGCTCCCTGCCCACACTACTTGTGAACTGGAGCACTGATACATTCCGGTACTTGGGCATCGATGTATATCACAACCCTTGCGCAGAACAGGTGCACAATACGATGCATTCAGTTAAAGGGGTAATGAAGTGAATGGACTTCTGGACAAGACTACCTCTCTCTCTATGATGGGGAGGGCAGCAATACTGAAAATGGTAGTCCTCCCAAGTCTACTACACCACTTCACAAATTTCCCGTATTACAATACTAAAAGCTTCTTCACGAAACTGGATACAGCATGTATAAAGTTTCTCGGGCACAACCCTAGGTGCAGACTAGCATCGCACAAGCTGCAGAGACTGCATGAACAAGGAGGTATCAGGGCTCCCAATTTCGAATTGTATTTCATGGCAAGTCCGATGCAATTTGTCATGGGCTGGCTGTCCGATGAACCAACCCTAGACAATTCCTTGCTGTAGCCCTCTCTTCCTGGAATAAGTGGTATGGACGCACGCCACCCATTTGCAACACCCCCCACAAGTGCTGACATTAGGCAAGGCCCTGTGGCACAGAACCTGTAAACTAATAGGAAACATGTCACCCTACTCCCCCCAGATCCCATTGGTCACGTTGGTGGAGAACAACCCACAGCACAACGCTATCATCAGAAAGCACTGCTAGCCCAAAGGAGTAGCAACAGTGGGTGAATTGTTACAAGACGGGAGGGTGACTAACTTCTCAACCCTTGTGGCCGACACTGGGACAGTACATCACACACGCCACACTGCTACGATCACTCAAGCAGAGATGGACCAAAACAGGACATCAATTGGAAGCCACGGCAGCAGTGGAAACACTATACGACATAGGGAGGTCATGCAGTATCCAGGCTGTACGAACACTTTCTGGCCCAACAGGTGGATGTCACACTACACACCCACCTAATGTGGGAGAAGGACCTGCAAGCACAATTCACAGACCCACAGTGGCAACAGGCGATCTCATATCACAAACTTGTGTCACTCAATGCTAGATTGCAGCTCCTGCAGCTGTATGTGAAACATAGGGCATACTTGATGTCTCAGAAAATGTCAAAGTTCAATCATTTAAACATGTATCTTTGCCCCAAATGTAAGCTAGAGAATGCAGATATTCTAAACATGTTCTGGGCTTGTCTTGTGATCCAGCAATACTGGGAAGAGATAGCTCTGAAGTTGCCGAGGGCAGGCCTAACCCTACAAATACAATCCCCCGCTGCGTGCTTGCTAGGTATATTTCTACACCCCAAAGCAACTAGACACATTTGCAAACTGAAAGACCTGCCTTCGCGCTGGCCAAACGCACAATAGAATTGGGTTGGAAAACACACATTGTAGGACTTTGGTGGCAGGACCTACAGAAATGGACCACGGCAGAGACCGCAGCATGGCAAGTAGCAGCCTGCCAGGGTCACGGAGAGGGAAGCATGGACCTTGAATCCTGGAATCCTGGAAAACACTACTGCAGGTAGTGTTCACTACCACACTACCACACAAGCCCAGACCTCTCAGGAAGCGCTGGAACAAACGTCCACCGGACAAAGTGGTATAGAACCACACACGAATGGCCCTCTCTAACATTATATTTTTTGTGTGGCATGAATAGTGCGCAAGTTTTCTTTGTTGCTAGTTAGATGTCAGGGGGAGGTGGGAAAGGGACATTACTAAACAGACTAATCACGTTGATTCCTTCAGTACCGTATTCTGATATGCATGTCTGTTTGTTACTGTTAAAACAATGAAATGGTCCATGGGATCCTACATGGGAAGGAAATCCTCCTACTGAATGTTTATGGCCCCAATATCGATGACCCGGCCTTTTATGGCAATCTGTTTGTGCCATGTGCCTCATACCCCCTGGTGGAGATAATGCTAGGTGGTGACTTAAACACTATATTGGACATCACGCTGGATCGGTCCGGTGCTACTAAGCGTAAGCTATCCAGGGCGGCTCAGGCAATACTGCGTGGTATGTAAACGCAGGGATTACTAGATGTTTGGAAGACACTGCAAGGCGGAAACAGGGAGTATTCATTCTACTCCTCTGTACATAATATGTACTCCCGCATAGATATGTGGCTGGTATCTTCCTCCTTGCTTAATATGGTTACTCAATGTGTAATCCTGTGCCGCACCCTTTCCGACCACTCCCCGATACTATTAACATTGGACTTCCCGGCAGTAGGGGTGACCCGCCGTGGAGATTTGACCCAGCTGCATTCTCTGTGCATCTACGTAAACAGATAGCAACTTTCTTCAAAAATAATTTGAGGTCCATTTCGACAGTGGCAATCTTATGGTACGCCTTTAAGGTATTTGTCCTGGGTGTTGCCATGTCGGCAGAGTTGGGAGTCCTTAAAAGTATTAGGATAGAATTGGCTAGAAACGAGGATGACCTTGGGGCCCTGCAGCAGAAGGGAGGGTTGTCCCCCGACAAGGACCTACACCTCGAGATTAAACGAGCGTTGGAGGAGTACAGGGATCTGGCACAGAGGGAGGTGAGGTTTATGGATAAACCACAAATGGCTAAAAGGTACGGTGAGGCGGACAGACCAGGCTGAACCCTTGCAGGCCTGGTAAAATCGCAGTCTGGGAACGCACACACACCCTATGTCCCAGCCCCTGATTGTTCGATTGCTTACACCAATGCTGACATCAATAAGGCCATCTATGATTTATACTGGGCCCTATACCAACCTAAGGGGAGTGCCTCGGCGAGTGAAACAGAGCATTATTTAAATAGGATTCCCACTACTCTACTCTCCAGTGTGATGTGAGACGCACTTGAGGAGCCCCTAACATTAGAAAGAATTCAGGCAGCTAGAGCAGGCATCCCCCGAGGCAAGTCCCCCGGCTCGGACGGGCTGGGAGCTGAGTTCTATAAGGAATACTTTGGTCTGCTGTCTCCATACTTATTACAACTTTGGGAAGAGGCGCTGGGTGTAGGGGTGTTACCTAATTCGGTACAGGAAGCAATTATTATACTCCTGCTCAAACCTGAAAAGACACCAGAGGAATCTGGGTGTCCTATAGACCTCCGGCCCTCATTAGCACAGACGCTAAAATATTCGCTAAGATACTTGCGATGTGTTTATCCCCATTGATGACCTATATGATACATCCCAATCAGGCAGGATTTATACCTAGCACCTCAGCGGCACTGTGCCTCTGAAGACTGTACAATATCATGACCCTGACTCCATCCGATGGACAAGCGGTGGCAGTGTCATTAGACATGCAAAAGGCCTTTGATACTGTGTCGAAGAAATTCCTCTTCCCGGTGCTAACTAACTATGGATACGGACCTCGATTTATATCCTGGGTGAAACTGCTCTATACACGCCCGTATGCCTGCATGCGTACAAACGGTTGTTATTCCTCACTTCAGCAGTTACGATGGGGTACCAGGCAGGGCTGCCCATTATCCCCACTGTTATTTGCACTAGTGATTGAACCACTGGCAGATAAGATACAGGCTGAACATAGCCGGGCTGCCATAAAGATAGGGGGAAATTCGGAAGTCATGTCAATGTATGCTGACTATGTATTATTGTATATAAAGGATCCAAAGGTTAATTTGGCTACAGTACTGGACACAGTGGTGGGCTTTGGTGCGCACTCCGGTCTTCACCTGAACAGCAGTAAATCCAAAATGTTCCCCGACAAATGGGATGAAGGAACCCACTCACAATATGGGGTTAAAATGGGCTGCACACTCTGATTTCTGACCACACCCGGCAACTGAACTATAGATCCCACATGGGGGTACTGAAGACTAAGCTACAAAAGTGGGGAAAGATACTGATGTCAATGGCAGAGAGGCTATCCCTAATTTAAATGATGATACTCCCCAAATTACTTTACATGTTCCACAATATTCAACTTTGGCCAGGCCGCACACTGTTTCACGACCGTAAGACAGAATGTACCTCCTTTATATGGGCGGGAGGGACAGCGCGTCTGAAATGGCTCCATCTGACCAGGCCATATGAAGAAGGGGGGTTTAATGTACCTGACTTCGAACTGTAATACATAGTGGCACAGGTATATTACGCATTCTACTGGGCTGCATTGGACCTTATCCGCCTGCATGCACGCTTGAAGAAGGTACATGCTAGTCCCGCCTCCTTAACCTCTTTACTGGTCAGTGGTACATATCATGTATGTCACCAGCTGGACCATTTGGGGGCAACCTGGAAAGAATGAAAGACATTGATAGCTAGAGGTGCTCAGGCACCACTATATGACAGGCTTCTCCCCCTGTGGGGGATCCCAATGCTTCCCCTGACTGAGGATGGAGGTATAGTTAAAACCTGGAGTGCTGTGGGAGTCCATACGGTCGTTGATTTGTATATGGAGGGCCGATTTGTGGAGTGGGAGGTGTTTAGAACAGCCATGGGTGGAGCTCCTATGCAAACATTGTATTATTTGCGGATGCGTGCCGTGGCACTGGCATATTGGCCTGCATTCCTGGAAGAGCCACAAGCGCATCCATGCTTATTATACATATTACAAAGATCTACTGTTAAGAAAAGTATATCTGTACTTTACAAACTTACACAATCTACCTCAAGGTTTTGAACAGCCTATACTATTCCCCCAGTAAGGCTTAACCTGTTTCTGACCAAGAGGGTTGATGTTTGCCCCAGATGTGGGGATGACAATGCTCACGTGCTACACCTGCTCTTGTCCTGCCCAAAACTATGTGTATACTTGAATGCTGTTAAACCTACTTTGTCTGAGATACTGGGGGGACAGCTAGACCTGTCGTCGTGTGACTGCATACTTGGCTACCCTGGCCGTGTGTAATCCAGCGCAGTTTCTTGAACCTGGTTTACTGCTGGCCAAGACTGCCATCCTCATGAGATGGACACATACACAGCCTCCCACGAAAGAGATATGGCTGAAGGATGTTGTCTGGGCTAATGACATTGAGGAACTGTATATTAGCTTAATAGCATTAAACCTAAGGACATATGGGCCCTCATTACAAGGTTGGCGGAATGGGTTTACCGGCACCGGTAAAGGTGCCGGTAAACCCATTCCGCCCTACCACGAGGTCTCTTCGCGGGACCCACAATGGGTGCCTGGAAGAACCAGGCGTCCATTCCGGGTCCTGCGAGGACACCAGGGAGCTAACAATAGGCCCGTCATTAACGGGCCCGTTGTTAGCTCCATCCCCATTCCCATTGAGCCCTATGGGGGCTCGAATGGGAATGGGGATGAACCGGGTCCGGGTTCCTCGGACGGGGAATTACCGGGTCCGCCAAGGTTGCGATGGCCCGGTAAGTCCTCATTTGAGGAACCCGGGCCCGGAATGCGTTAAGGAGGCAACCATGCCGCTAAAAGCGGCATGGTTACCTCCAACCTCCTGATGAGGGCCATGGTCTTATTTCTGGGTGTACCTAGCCAGGGTTGACCCAGCCCTCTGAATTGAATTGTCAGTACCCCCAACCATTATCATGCATGTTTATGAGTGGGTATTGAACAAGATTGTATTATGGTTTGGCCATGCTTCTGAACTCAATTTGTGGTAATGTTGACAATGTATTCCAAGTGTAATATATAAACAGTTAAAAAAATGAATGTGTGAAACACTTTGTCCCGACATAAGCTGCGCCCAGAACAGTTCTATCAACCCATTGGTTTCTCCTGGTACAATAGATTTGAAGTATTGAATTTGGATATGGGTTATTTTTGTAGCAGAGAGAACCAAATGTAGCTGGTTTAAACAAAAACGCAAGTATAGGCTAAGTACTTTGTTACAGGGAAAGAGGTATATGAACTTAGGAAGGATCCCTCTTCTCCTGGGACATTTGGCATATTCTTTATATTTTAATGTTAATGTTATATCATTTTTATAAGGCCCAGCTCGCCCGGACGCCTCAGTGCGCAGCAAATCAGGAGGAGTCAGAATCCACGGAGAGACACCAGAATTCAAAGGAAACCTAATCATTATAATTAAAAAGGAACATGTTTAGAGATCTCTTCCAGTGGGAAGAGAATTCCACAGGCGAGGAGCGATAGAGTCAAAGCTAGTGCCGCCGAAACAAGTCAGAATGTAATGGGTACTGATTGAGTCTATTCAAATTGATAGAGCCAAGGGAGCGGGAGATATACGAGTGCTTGATCCTTTCCTTCAGAGAAGCTGGCGCTTGGTGGGTGAGACACTAATGAGTGAGAAGCAGGACTTTATAGGTGATACAATGTTTAATGGGGAGCCAATGAAGGGATTTACGCGCCTCAGTGACACGATTCCTTCTTGTAAGGCCGCACACAGCTTGAACAGCATTATTTTGAGCAACTTGAAGTATATCCAGATTGGACTTTAATGTGCCGGCCAACAGGCTATTGCCGTAGTCGAGTTTGGAATTGACCAAGGCAACAGCAAGGGCAGCAGTATTAGTTTCAGGAAGAAAAGATTTGATGTTCCTAATAAGGCGCATATTATAGGCACAAGATGCCTTTACCTGGCTGACATGTATTTTCATATTTAATGTGGTATCAAAGTATACGCCCAGGGTCTTAACCCAAAGTCTGGTTTTAATGGAGGAACCAGTTATATCAAAGTAAGCATATCTAGGATCCAGTTTTGCGAGGCGCTGATAGGTGCCAACAAGCATAAACTCGGTTTTATTTCCATTGAGAGCCCGGGAGTTATCAATCATCCATTTCTCGATCATATCATAAATTGAGGTGATTTTTATGAGGTCCTTCTCATAGTTACCAGTAAGATTAATCAGTACCTGAATATCATCAGCGTAATTAGTATACCCACGGCGATGCTATCCAGAAGATCAAAGAAAGGGCGCATTTAAAGGTTGAAATGGGTAGCGGAGAGCCACGTTATGTGAAGTATGATGGTCTAAAAGGTCTACAGTATTACACCAATCCATGCTAAACAGATTTTTCTTAGTGCTTGCTGGCCTAAGGGTAGGTTCCTCGTCAAAAGATTGGATGTTGTCAAGAATCTTTATCATATATGCCTTGAAGACATTCATTGACTCCAAGGACTGTGTTGTTAGTATCTTTCCCAAATCTATGTCCTTGGAATTTGCCGGCGGACAGATAATTTTCGCATAGTTCGACACTTGCCTCCACTGGATCCTGGCTTGTAATGAAATAAGTCCCAACTCATGGCCAGGAATAGCGTTCGAATGGATTTAGACAAGCCAAGGGTCTCCTTCAAGATAATCCCCAGCCGGGTGTTCAGATAAAGGCACAGGTCTATTGTTGTCATATCCAAGCCGTATAAAATAGAGGGTTCCGCTTTAGACAAGTAAAATTGAAGAAGTGGGAGAAGCGTGAATTTACATAGATGTTTGTAAATTCTTTTAAGTTGATATATCAAAGGCCATGACTTAGCTCTTAAAGTTGTTTTCTAGTCAGATTTGGAACGAGTGTTGGTGAGATTATATCCCAGATATCCCATGCAAGCAACTCTTTCCAGCCTTTGATCACCCACTCTCCAATACATGCTTTTAGGCTTGGTTTTAGATGGAAAGATGACAATTTTGAACTTATAACCATTTACCAGGAGGTTATTCTCTGTGGCATACATAGAAACACAGGTTGAGCTTTCTTTGAAGACCTATCATAGAATACAAGGTCATCAGCAAAAGGCAACCAGTTTAACTTTAAGTGACCTAGTTTAACTTGAAAAGTTAGTCCTTCAGACCAAAGTTTATCAATATTGCTGTGATATATGCATTAAAGAGGGCAGGGGCTAAGAGGCAACCTTGTCTGAGGACCACCAAGGTTTGGGCTGGTCCTGATAGCATGCCCTTTTAGTCAACCTGATTTATTTTGATGGTGGTACTGTTGTGCATGCCAGCCAATAATTGGACCAACTTCAGGGCTACTGACCATGGCAACAATTTGTTCCACAGGATTGTGCGATGCACTCGCTCAAAATCACTGCTCATATCGAGCAAGGCCATTTAGGTGTTACGCATGGAACCCTTTCTGACCGCCACCTGCTAGTGTGGCATTATAGTGGTGTTCGGAGCAGTACCCATTCCTGATCTAAATCCCACCTGGAAACGTTTGATAATATCCAGATGAGCCAGCGAATGGTTAAAGTCACTCAATAATAGAGTAGAAAAACCTTTGCTAGTAGCATCCAGGAGTGCTATGGGCCTATAGCTAACAGGATCGTTAACTGCACCCTTTTTATATATAGGGATTATGATAGATTTGTGCCATGTGGCAGGGAAGCGATGGGTAGCAAAGATGGCATCAAAGAGGGTCCTCAAAGAGCCCACCCAAATAGGCGGGTCACTTTTTAGTAATACTGGCACCAGACCGTCTGGTCCTGGTGCTCTAGAAGCTTTGGACTTCAACATTTCCCATAGCAAGTGGTCCTCAGTCCATGGACATTTCCCAAGTACCATCGGCCGCTTCAAACTACTATCCAACCGAACAACCCTCTCTGGTGTAGCATATTTATCAACATATAAAGGTTCTCCAAACCTGTTCTGGAATGGAGAATACTGCTCTCGGCTTTGTAAGATCCAGTTTATTATTAGTTAACACCCAGAATTCAGCTGTGTAGCTGTTTTTCTGCTTCTCAAGAATGTTCTGGTTATCTTTGATGTGCATTTGGATCTTTAAGGTTTTGATGTAATTATTATAACCCTGCAGGATTAGTGTCTTTCTATATATATATATATATATATATATACCATAGTTGGGGGTTGTTCACTCCTCAAGTCTCTCATTTCTGTCCTTTTGAGCGTCTATGCCTCTGCGCCCCTTAAATGGAATGTGTGGTGTGCAGAGTTTTATTTTGGACCTACAAGTTTACCCTTATTTTTTAGTTCCTTAAAGCATTGTCATACTGTGGCATTAAATTGGCCAACAGAAAACAAATTGGGTCTTTCTTCACAAGTTGCCCATATTGCACCAACTGCCTTCCTAAAAAGGGTTAACAATCCTTGACATGTTTTTGTATTCCATTTAACTGTAAAACCGCCCCTATTTGGGAAGACCATGGCCCAAGTCGGACAAAAGGCATGCAAATCTATTGTGAGATTTAGGTCCAACTGCAAGGCAAGATGATCGCTAAACTCTACGTTTTGGATGATCAATGGAGAACAGAGTGGGGCTAAAGCTTTAGAAACGTATATCTAATCAATCCAAGTTGAAGTAGTTCTCTGGTCCATGAATGGGCCCTACCTTTGCTAGGGTTATCCAGTTGTAAAGAAAGGTGTAAACCCCAGTTCTGCATGAAGCAGTCCCACTGAAGGCCCCGTGCATCGTTACCTACAGGTGGCCTTAGTGGTCCTACCAGTTTGTCATTAAGCCTAGACCCGTTTACACAACTGGGTTGAAATCACCCCCCTATTACAATGTTATAAGGGTGTCCTCGTTCTAATCAGTTAGTGATAATATCACCCAATGCGACCTGCAAACCTAGACAAGACACCTTAGTAGGGTTCCAATAAAAGCTTATGAGTAGTATTTCAATGTCCAATGTTTCAACAGACAAATGTACAGCCTTCTTGTGGAGACTCAATTCTGTAAGTATGGGTTTCAGGTTTGTATCAATGGCAGTCATGAGAAAACCGTCAAAAGCCGCCTGTCAGGCCCCGTTTTGCTGGCTTCGAGAAAGTCTGGAACCCCTCTAGGTCCATGCGGTGGGTTGCTAATATCTCCTGTAGCATTATCACATGTTTATTAGTCAAAAAGTTAGTAGCTGCAATGCTTTGGCTAAATTTGTAAACCCACAAACGTTCCACAATGTAATTGATATTTTATGTTGGTTAAAGCTGCTTTGGGGCTGGTCTGGAGTTGGAGAACATCTGTAGTGCAGCCTCTAACCAGGACCAGTCGTGACTGTGCTCTGTGTTATGAGCCAAAACAGCGCTATCAGCTGATCAGTTATCAGTATGATTCTTTATGCTGCATCCCTTCAGATTGTGATTTGATGGGACCCAAGCATTCTCCTCAGATTGCTGTAGCAGGGATGATTTATGTAGGTCAAATCCTAGTGTTCTTAGTGTGGCTTGTTTGTCTGTGACCAGCCTGGCCACTATGTTGGAATAAAAGTGGCAAGCCAGCCGATCGCCTCCCTGATCAGGGAATGTCGCATAGTCAATATCCCTTGTATGTAAAGCCTGTAACGCTGGTATTGCTTGAAACATGTCTAGAATGTTACTCCTGTTCATTGTGAAATCGCCATTAATGTGGGTGATGTTGACCCAACCAATCCATTTTGCGATGTGGCGATTTACAGGGCTCAATTCGGAACGGGTTGGTTTCGATTGTGTTAGGGAGCCAGCTTGTAATTCCACAGAGCTTACAGACTGTGCCGTGTTCAGATCTTGTCCAACAATTACAGTCCTGAGCCCAAGTTCAACAGAGGAATATGTAGTTGGATTACCTTCCTCTTTGTTTGGAAGCATGGCATTGTCATTTGCGTGCATGTGTTGGTATACAACACCTCTGTAGTTGGGCGCAGAAAAGTAGTGATTTTTCATTGACTTCTTTTTTTTTGTCTCCTGCAGAGATGTTGCAGGTACCTCTAAGATGGATGAGTGGGCCAACAGTGGAGCAGTGTTCCCATGATCCTCGTGACTATTTAGGTCAATTATCTCTCCTTCAATTGGTAGAGATCTAAAAAATGTAAGCAATGACTTCCTTCTGTTCCTGTTCAGTGCTGCCAAGTTTTTTCTTTTTTTCTTTTGTTGTTGTTCGTTTTTCTTCCTTCTCGTTTTAGTTTTCCTTGACAGTGGACTATCTGGGCAGGGTAGTGTAGACGTGTCAAGTTGCCTACTTTCTCCCTCCTCATCTAAATTACAGTAGGAGTATCAAACAGAATTGGAGATGGACATGGCTCTAGATAGCATTCAACAAGTGACGACAGGCTGTTGAGTGTCTTACATCTCAATTCCGGACCCAAAACTAACTCGCTGTCCACCATTATTGAGAGATTAACCTTGCCTAGGTCAATTGTGTTTGTGCGCAGAAGGTTTGTCTTCTTCTTGCCCTTGTTGTTAGTTGCCAGAGGCAAGATGTTTTGAATTTTGGAATCAATCCCAGAGATTGTTGAAGAATTGTCTTGGACCATTTCCTTGATGTTGTGGTAGAGCATCTTTTATTTTTTTATTTTATTGTATACAGTTTACAAAGAAACCTTTACAGCATTAATAGCGCATAAATTACATAAGATAAACAAAAACCCATTATTCCACAGTTTTACATAGTACAAAAAGCACTTGCTCTTAAAAAAAGGACACTTCAGTTCTACATTTTTTACATAGTTAGTTGCACGGAATACATACTTTCATATATAAAGCTATCAATTCATGGGACTTTGGAAATCAGAATAATTAGAGACAATTTATAGAAGTTATCAATTTAAAAGAAACCTGACTAAAAGATGAAGCAAACATCTCTGCTCATCATAGGTAGCCCTCTTTCATAGGATTAACAACATACACACATTACATCAATCTAACAGTATCAGTCTACATAATACAATCTACATTAATACAACTAATATTATAATCATTAAATTCCTCACATTTAATCAACAATACAGAGTAAAATAATCATAGCAAACATTAGCAGCAATATTTCTTCTTCCAATATATTTTGCAACTGTATTATTACCTGCAGTACCCGGATACAAATGAGTGGTGGGGTAAACCTCTATAATATATCCTGGTCACTGCACAAATTCAGGGATTTAATAAATTACACAATCCCCAAACCCTATGCGGTGTTCTGGATGTTGATACACCGGGACCATATATAGCTGTCATCCCCCTAAGTCATCATTTTACAATTTTACAAATGTAGCCATATGGGTTTATCTTTTATCACATAATGCTGGACATGAAAGTAGTAGGTGCTTCATAGTTTCCATTTCTTCTTCCTTCTCACAAAATCGGTAGAATGATTCTTCCAAACCTATTGTCTTCCTGCATAATTTCACTTCCCGGGTTGGCAGAATATTCCAGCGTAGTTTTAAGAGAATCATCTGATAGTATCTGTTTGGGAACTGCAAGAGAAGGGGAGATATATCCCTGCAGCTCTTATGATTCCACTGTAAATGACTCAAAGAGGGATAGGAATGGAGTCCATCTATGGTGGTAATCCAGTCTCTCTCACATAGCAGTCGTTTCCCCCAATCAGGATTTGTTACCAACGTTTCTCTATTCATATCAAGATCACACAGTGATTGATTGCAGATATCCCGGATTATGCCCAAAAACATATTAGGATCATACCCCGAACTAAACATAGGCACCAATTTATCCAGATCAACATAGAGTGTATTCAACAATGGGGCAATCAAACTACGAAATAGGGATAACAATCTCCATCACACCCGAGCCTCCAGCGATGCTATTCACAATTTGTGTCTGATAGCTGCCATTGGAATATTCTTAGGTAGCTTAATCGTCCGTCTCCACAATCCTCCCACCAACGTTTCCCAAAATTTTGCTAGCTCACAATAGTGTAGCTCCAGCCATATACCAGCTTTGGCACACCTTTACCCTCATAAAAGCAGATTGAGGATTTGATGGAAAAAAGTCCTCATTTTTTATCCAATTTGACCAGTTGATTGGTTAGGGCTAAAGCTTTATGTTTCAGGAAAGAACAGAGATTGCATCCAGAGGGCTGAGTCTTGAGGGGTAATCCCAGATAGAGAACATTTGATGTACACTCTATAGGCACACCCTGCAAGGCCCAACCCTGCCTTTTTCTTCTTTGACCCCTTGACAGCACCAAAATGAGGTTTTGCTAGGATTAACAATCCATCAATTTTCAGACACGAACATTGCAAATGTATTGATTAAACGTTGAAGGCCTACTTTGGTGCAGTCGAGAATCAGGAAATCGTCGGCATAGACCAGCCAAGGAATATGCAGTTTTCCCAGTTTCAGGGTTACCAAGCCTACTTCTGCCGAATAATCTCCAATGTTGGATACATATAAATTAAAGAGACATGGGGCAAGGGAACACCCCTGTCTCAGACCTAACCGGGATTCAATGCAACAGGACAAGTTCCCCTCCAAGTTAAAAGCCTCACACGAATTCCTGCATTGTCATAAAGGGCCATAATTAGCCTCAATAAATCTCTTGGGAGGCCCCAATTTGCCAAGTTAGCCCACAAGCGGCTCAGAATAACACGGTCGAAGGCTGTCGACAAATTAATTGACGCCACATAGATTTCTCCACCATATTTTCCCCAAGCTGTTTCCTGGAGTGCCCTCATTACCAATACATTCAAATTTGTGGAATTACCTACTCTAAACCCTGTCTGTAGTTTATCTAATAGATGTGAGGTAGACATGCACTCATTCAGGTGTGATAACAAAATGGAAGCAAACATTTTACAGTCGGCATCAATTAATGCTATGGGACAATCATTTCTAGCCTGATATCTCTCACCGCGTTTGAAAATTGGAACAACATAGGCCGTGTGCCAAGTGCTCGGAATAGCACAATTTTTCAGAATATATATATTTTTTTAACATGTTTATTTTAAACCGATTGCACAAAAAGACAATACAGGTGTGTATGAGATACATGATATACATGATAACCCTGCTTCCGCGCAGCGTAGCCTGGAGAACCCGAATCCCCCCCCTGAATCCCCAGTTCACTGACCCTCTTGTCTCAGCAGAGTCGGCATGTCTGTCAGCGGTTCACTGCCCTTGAGTAGGGCCCATCGGGCTGATTGAGGTTTATGAGTCATTGCTGGGAACCTCCGGTCATAGTCCAGGAGTGGGGCCCAAATGTCTGTGAACTGGTGTAGGTGACACGCCCTGGCTGCCGTCACTTTGTCTGCAACGAAAATATCCCAGAATTTGATCCACCACAAGGTTATGGAAGGGCCCCCGACAAACTTCAAGGAGCGTGCTTTTGTAATTATCCCGGCCAATAGGAGTTGGGTAAGCAGTTTGGCAGTCCGCCCTGATCTTGGGTAAGCCCCAGGAGCTGGGGCCACCAGCGGGATGATCTCAGACTCCCTGTGGATCACCACCTGGGTTATGTCTTCTATTGCAGAGATGCATTGAGCCCAGAAGGATTGTACAGTTGGGCAGGACCACCACATATGAAAGTACAACCCTGTCTGCCCACACCCATGCCAGCATAGGGGGTCAAGGGAATTGTTGAAGTGGTGGAGGCGTAGGGGGGTAATACCATTGCAGAAGCAGTTTGTGGGCACATTTCCAGTTGGTGATGCAAAAGGAGGAAGAGTGGGTTCTAGTCCATATATAAACCCATCTTTGGTCATCCAAGGGGTGCCCCAAGTCTGTCTCCCACTGCTTCATGTATGGGGTTCTTCTAGTGAGCATATCCTCCTGCAACAGTTTATAGAGAGCAGAGATTTCCCGCCGAAGCGGCAGATCCTTCAAGGAAAGTTCAAGAGGGTTGCTGCTTGACGAGTTTGGGGGTGAGAGCACCAATGTCGAAGTTGTGTATAAGATAATCTGTCCTTTTCCGTGAGGTGGAAGGCTGTTTTACATTGTTCAAAGGAGCGGGGTTGGTCATTCTCAAACAATTGTCCCAAGGATTCAAGCCCCCCTGCAATCCAGTTTTTAAAGTGCAACGGTTGGGACCCAGGAGAGAAAGCCGTAGACAGGGGAGGAGGGATCCAATCCGTGCGGGATGACCTTATGTTTTAATGCCCAGTCCCTTGTTTTAAGGGTGTGTTTAGTGGAGGTCAGAATCCTAGCCCAAGGTTGGCGCAATGGACCCGGGACATGTGGAAGAAAGTGAAGGGGGAGGCGGCATTGCTCTAGTTCTACCCATTTTTGGCACCCAGATGTCACAACCCACGCCCACACTTGTGCTAGTTGCGCTGCTACATGGTATTTTCATAGGTTGGGGACCCCTAGGCCTCTGAATCTGGAGCTGCCCATCATGGCCTTCAAGGAGATCCTCGCCTTCCTACCTTTCCAGATAAACCAGTGCATTTTTCTCTGCATGCAAAAGAGAAGGGGCAGTGGAATCGTGATGGGAAAGGAGGAGCAGCCATATAGAAATCGTGGAAGGAGGTTCATCTTACAGGCGGTGATCCTCACAATGAGCCAGATCTCTTGTGAGGTCTAGCGCTCAAGGTCTCTCTCTCTAGCTCCGCAAAGAGCGGGGGGAAGTTTACTATATATACTTCCCAGGGTCGAGCGGGGATCTGGACCCCAGGTAAGGAATAGATTTTTCACTCTATCGAATTGGACATAGAGGTTCCAGAGTCTCCCGTTCCCTAGGTTCCAGGCCAATCCCCAGGGCAGCCGATTTCCCAAAGTTAACGCTAAAGCCCGCCACCCTCCCAAATCTGCGGAGCTCTTTATTAATTATTATTTTATTTATTATTATTTATTTATTATCTTACGTCATCAGCATAGAGCAAGATCTTATGCTGGGCAATGCCGATGGGAAGGCCTTTGATGTCCGGATCCAATTCAATCCGATGAGCCAAAGGCTCCATTACTAGAGCAAACAGAAGAGGGGATAAGGGACAGCCTTGTCTAGTTTCGCAGGTTAAAGGGATCGGGTCGGATAGTGAGCGGTTGACCCTGAGGATTGTTTTAGGGGATTGATAGTTTGCCAGGATAAGCTTTTGAAAGTGTGGGCTTAATTGAACGGCTTCAACAGTCAGCCGTAGAAAGGTCCAGTCGACTTTATCAAAGGCCTTGGAGGCGTCCAAGGCCAGCAGCGCCAGCTTATGTGAGTCCTGGGTTGCGATGTCCACCAGGTTTAGGGCTCTACGAACGTTGTCCCCAGTAGACCTATGCACTATGAAGCCCGTTTGGTCTGGATCTATTAGGTTGGGCAGTACATTCGCCAAGCGATTTGCTAGGATTTTCGAGTAAATGTGGGCTTCGATGTTTAGTAATGAAATGGGCCGGTAAGGATTATTTTCCTCTGGGTCCTTGCCGGGTTTAAGTAGGAGGATGGTTAAGGATTCTTGCATGGATGAGATGATAGATCCAGAGACGCTGAAGGAGTTAAAAAGGGCCGTTAGCGGGGCTACTAGTTGAGGGCGACCTACCTTATAAAATCTAGTTGTAAACCCATCCGGGCCCGGGGCTCTCAGTTTGAGGGACTTAATGGCAATTTCAGCCTCCTCACCTGTGATTGCGGCGTCTAGGGGCACTCTTTCAGGCTCTTTAAGGTGTGGGAGGGCAGCACCCTGCAGGTATCTTTGTTGCTCCGTTTGGATTCCAGGTGACACCGACATTATCTCAGAGAGGTGGGCCACCATCAGTCGAAGTTTGTCCTGCTCCACATACTGGATCTTTCCCTGCAGGTCGCGGAGGCCCACTATGGTGTTCTTTTTCTTTGCCCTAGCCAGTTTTCTCACTAGCAGTTTGTTTGCTTTATTGTTCCTGGCATCGTAGCTTTGCTTTGTTTTGGCCAATAGGTATGCTGTTTCCTCCGTGTGGTGGGCCTTGAGCTTCCTCCGGCCAATTTGTAAGGCGCGTTGGGTCCTTGGGGACTATCCTTGACTTTTATGTTTGGTCTCGGCTTGCCGAACCTTCTCCTCAAGATTCATACGGGATTGTCGTTTGCATTTGTGGAATGCCGCCCCATGTGTGATTAGCTCCCCCCTCATTAGTGCTTTCATAGCGTCCCAAGTGTTGGCTGGGGAAGTGTCCTCAGTTGGATTTTCTCAGAAGAAGTTTTTAATCGCTATGGCTATAGAGTACCTCAACAACATGTCGTTCAGCATGGGGTCATATAGATTCCATCGGAGTCGAGAAGGAGGATTAGGGTCCCGGTCACTCAGGGTCAGTGAGACTGGAGCGTGGTCAGAGAGCACCTTTGCTCCTATCGTTACATCATCCACAAAGGCGAGAATCTGCGGGGAGGCCAGTAAAAGATCGATCCAGGAAAAGGACCTGTGCACATGAGAAAAGAAGAAGTCTTTTTCATCAGGGTGTAGCACTCTCCATGTATCCAAAACCCCCAGAGTTAGAAAGAGCCGACGAGGCTCAACGCAAGCATAAAGTCTCTAGGTGCAGGGTGGTGTGATCTGTCCCATGTGGGACTCCGTTGAAGTCTCCCCCTATGACGATCTGGCCTTCGACAAAAGACTGGAGGGTTTTGCCCAAAGTTTCGTAGAATGCCTCCTGACCTTCATTGGGGGCGTAATCCGAGACCAGGGAGTAAAGCTGTCCAAATATAAAGCCCTTGACTGCTGTATAACGACCCTCTGGGCATCGCAGTGTCTTAAACTATTTGTGGATGCACATTTTTAGTGCCATTAGAGGCAAAGTATTGGAGCAGAAAATCTCTATTGTGGAGACGTGTGAAATCCGTAGGCATTAAATGTGTTTCCTGTAAGAAAGCCACTGAGCACTCCATGTCCTGGAGCCGTTTTAGCACTGATTTCTGCTTGGAGGGAGAGTTCAGCCCTTTAGTATTTAACGAGATAAAATTCAGTTTCTGATGTGGCGGGGGTGTTCCCTGAGCATTGGTGCCTCCTAGGTGCGGGGCCTGAACCGGGTGCGATTCAGCTGCCATTGAAGGGTTTTGTTATCGTGATGCAATCAGGATTTCAACGTAAGCTTCCAACGGGAAGCGTTAACAACAACTTTGTGGGAGGCCGATTTTTCTCTGTCGGCGTATCCCTTAGCCAACCGTGCTAATATTGTCCATAATTCACTCCAAGGGATTTTAGATGACATCCTCCTTGGAGTCGGGCATGGGCTGTGCGAAGCATGTATCAGGAAGATAACTCTCATGTGTCCCCAATCATATAGGCTGTTACTGATCCGGTCTTAAGAGGGGTTCCGGTCTGAGAGAGTTGGAGGCCGAGGAAGCACCTGCTATTGATTTCCCAGTTTACTGATCGAAAGTGGGGATTTACCTCCCATTTCGCCCTTGTTGAACCTTGGTCCAGGCCTTGCGCTATGGTTTCGGAGGGAGTTCCACCGGGCCCCCAGACGACGGGCTTTTCCGGAGAGCCGGAGTGTAGGATTGAGTCTGCATCTTCCAGATGGGCGATCGTCCTGGGGACCCCTTTGTAAGAAACTTGTAGAGAAGTAGGAAATAGCCACCGGTATCTGACATGCTGGTCCCGAAGGAATAGGGTCAAGGGCCTCAGAGCTCTCCGTTTCTGATATCGTTGCCATTTCTAGATCCCGGAAGATCTGAAGGGGGGCCCCATGAAAGGTTAGGTCATCCTGGGAGCGACTTATTGCCATAATACCCTCTATGGTCACGAAAAAATGGACACGGGTGATGAAATCTTGGGGGCGGGGGAGTCGAAATCCATCCCTCCCCGGGGTCGGAGTCTGTGGGTACGGTCCAGAATGTGTTGGGATTTTGATAGTTGTGGCAAGAGGGATTGAAAAAGGTCTCCAACGTATTCTGCAAGGTTTTGGTCTGGGACCGAGGAGGGGACCCCCCCGAATATGTAGGTTGTTCCGTCGGACTCTATTTTCAAGATCTTCTTGTTTTTGTTCCAGAATCTAATTTTTGCTTAGTAGAGACTGGACTGCGTGTTGTAATTCCAGAAGTGTCGCTGAGTGTTCCTGGGTTAAGTTCTCCACTTCTCCCACCCTCTGTTCCAACTCCACGACTCCCTGTTCCTTCTGTTCAAGTTTGGTGGTAAGCTCTGCCATGCATAACCGAAATTCAGATTTAATGTCCAGCATAAAGGCTTGTATGTCCCCCTTCGTAGCCAGCAAACCTGCACCCTCAGGAGGGGTCTGTGGTGGGGATTTCGGCATTTCTGGCTTTTTCCCTTTATCAGGGGGGAGCAACATGGTGGAGCTGTCCGCACTTTTCGATGCCTTGAGGTGTTTGACCATTGATGCTGGAGCTCGGGCTGTTTTGCTATGCGTTTTGTGCAATATGGAACGCAGAGAGGATGAGGCAGCCTTTGTGAGGGTGGTCGGACCGTAGCCAAATTGAGATGAGCGTTGGTGTTTTGGACTCAGTTCACAATCGCCCGAGGGTAGTGTGCTTTCTTTATCTGGTGCTGTGGCAGGCCCCCTGTAACAGAGGGAAGGCCGTTGTGATATTCCAGTGCTGGAAGAGACCAGGTCCCGTGGGGGACTATTGGACGCTATGACGCACCCACTGCGGTCCCCTTCTGCTCAGTGCATAAAGAACAGCTCCAAAGTGGGTCCTCGTCTCCAGTTCAGGTGCAGGTGGAGTTGCTGTCAGGACAGCGTGAAGGGCGGGTCGCTCAGACGTAGGATGGATGGCTGGCCACGGTAGTGAGGTCAGGAAGGGGATCGCAAGAGAAAGACCTGTTTTCCTGTATCAGATTGGATCAGGATTGGCACAGCGGCACAGCGAGTAGAGCGCTCGCTTTGACAACCGTGCAGAGCCTGCTGACGCAGGTTCGAATCCCGGCGGGGCCAAACTCAGCCTTTCATCCTTCCGAGGTCGATAAATGAGCCCCACACCGTGGGTAATAATAAGCAGCGCTCAGATACCTGAGGGTTCGTAGCGCTATATAAATGCTGAATTATTATTATTAGTGCCACAATTGCTAAAGTCTAATTGCCTGTGGCTATCCAGCTGGCAGTATGCTTCTTAGGTGCAAGAGAACCACTCCAGGCTCATAGGGCTCTTATATTTTTATTAGTGTGGGACTGATAAAGAAGGTGAGTAACAAATCCTCGTCAGGGAATTTTTGAATGCATGCAGTGCAGATCAGATTTTCCTGGAGGCTTCTGGTGTCACGTTAGCCTGTGCACCGCCACATCTATCAGGCTACAGGTGCCCAAACCATGGTCGCACACCAAGTCCTCACTCTCCTGGTCTTTGTTAGCATTTGGACCTAGCTTCCTTTGTTCACAGCATGAACTGGCGAGAGATTTCGCTGTGGCCTTATAGAGGGGATCCCCGCTTGCAGATTGCACAGTCGGATAGTTTCACGTAGCTGTAGGTTCTCCGATGAGTTGTGCAATGGTCGATGCGAGGGAAGGCCGCCCCACCCTTATGGCACTGCTGTTTCCCAGCCCCTGTGTATATTACTTCCATGCCTGAGGAGCCAACCTCAATGATGCACTGAAGAGGCCGCGTGGCAAAGCCCTCATGTGTGTGAATGGGGAGAGAGTCAGATGAATGGGGTCTATTAGCCCCAAGGTCAAGTAAATCTCCAAGGGCTATGGTGCTCACAAGGTTAAAATCGTACTTTCATATGGGACCCGGAGTCCCTCGCAACATCGTAGTGGAGAATGAGGGATCTGCCGCGGGATGGCCTCAGCCGAGGAAGGAGCGCAAGCCCTACATGGACTGCGAGCAGATGGAACGTGGCTCAGGGGCAGCTGGTTCTCCGGCGGGGTGATGGCCTCTGGGGCAATCCAGCAGGTCCAGGAGTCGGGCACCCACAGATGCAGCGGTCTGCAGCCCCATGGCTGTGTGCCTTGTGGTGTAGAGGGAGGAGAACTCCCCCCATGTCCACGATAGGTGCGGGGTCTGGTCCCACACACTACGCTTGCCTCGTGGGAGTCGGGGCTGGGGTTGTAGGTTGTGGCTTTCCAGGACCGCCGACGTGATGAGGCAGGTACGAGGTTCCGAAGTAGGCCAACAGTCTGGAGAGAGCCAGCAGTTTCCTCCCCGCGGGTGCCACCGCCTGCGGGCTAGAGCCACGCAGATACCCCATGCAGGTACTGGAGGCAAAGGAAGTGTAGTTCGGGTCGGCTGCAGTGACAGGTGGCTCGCTGAAGGAGAACAGGGGGCCCCCGATGCTCCGCTAGTCTACTCTGGCTGGGTTCGGGGGGAAGTCTCTCACTCCTCTCTTCTCTCGACCCGCATCCGTCATCTTGGAGTCAGCCGAGATTGGGCGTGATGTGAATCGGCAGCAATCGAGTAAATTGCATAATCATGGCTCAAAATGCAGCGATCCGTGCCACAGATATTCCGGGCCTCATCAGTTCAACACTCGGGCGGTTTCGCTGGCAGGGACAATAGAATGGCTTTCATACCAACGGGCTTCACACTGAGGCCATCAATGGAGCAGCCACATCGCTGGCGCTCCAGGCCACGCTCTCTTTTCAGAATATTCTTAAAGAGCATGGTGAGGATCTGAGACCAGACAATGGGGTGGCCCTTAAAGGTATTTTTGGTCAGGTCATTCAGTCCTGCTTCCCAGAAGCATTTAGCAGCTTTAATTAGCCTTAAAACCACTCCATATTGAATAATAGGCTGCCATTCTCTGTCACCATAAAGGTTTGAGTCACTAAGATCCTCAAATAACCCCCAGTGATATCCCCAGAGACATCAGAGAAAATAATCGACCCATTGAGATTCAGAAACCACGTTCAATTGGCTGACAATAGTAGAGAGCTCTTGATCACTGATCAATGGCCAAAATGCTCTTAAATCTCTTTTCACTAGAGTACGCAGCATGATTCCGGCATTCTTTTGCAGCATTACTGACTTTCTAGATCTACAGTAGTTTTTATATCTTTGTTTCACCAATTTGAATCTGGTATTTTATTCAAGTTGATCCCAGCCAGAGCAGTGAATCGATCAGACATTTTGATGCATGGATGCTTTCACACAGGCTAACTGATGAATAAAGATATGGGAGTGTCCCTATCAATCAGCCAACCAAGGACTTTTTAAAATTAAGTGGGAGTGAAAACATGGAGTTTCCATTCCAGGGAGCTAGCAGTCATAAGTGTGGTTAATTCATTGTTAAGGATCCCTATATTCCGAGGAGTCCATCGAATCCCCTTTCCCTGTCCCACTGTTCTGAGATTGACTAAATCCCCTTTGATTGCCTTGTTCACTAATATATTGAAGTCCACTTTCAAAACACTATGATCACTCCACAGATTGGGGAAAATCTTCACACCTAAATTAAGATTAGAGCAGATTGCACCTGCAAAAATAAAATATATGGTCGAGGAACTGTCTCCTCGATGCCAGGTTGGTATTGTTGGATTAGCATCATTCAGTTCTCCATTCAGGCAAACCAAGCCCACTGACTCGAGCAATAAGTTCCACAATGTCCCCCAGCAATGCTACCTGGCAGGATTTCACTCAGATCATTATAATTGTTCGACACACGACAGTCCGAGTTGAGGTCACCTGCCAATAAGACTCTACCATTAGGGACAGCACCTTGCCAGTCCTGGATTCAATTAGTGATTGTTTCTTGAAATTCGCCCAATTCAGTTATTCCCCTATGCCAATCAATAGTGATATGGAGAATTTCAAGATTACCCACCAAGGAGGAAACATTAACGGCCAGAATCCCCAGTGGGAGGACAGTCACTACCCTAGATGAAAATCCTAATGTCCCCTTGATTGCAATCATAAGGCTCACAGAGGGTCTCCACCCCTATTATGTTTAGCAAGTTGGGAGAAAACCTCATAACATATAATGAGAGATTAACCAGATGCCATGTTTCTTGTAAAAAAATAGTTACTTTCTTTCAAAATGGCAACAGTTTCGGGGTTGGATTACAGGTGTAAGGTCCCCCTAGTGTTACAAGACAACAGCTTC